>NC_044283.2:9055491-9747991 GCF_004027225.2 Strigops habroptila
TATTGCACTGAATCTCCTGTACAGGTGTATCAAAATATCTCAACCATTTTGTCATTATTGCTGTAAGGGAACAAGATCCTGCAGATCTGACTCCAAATGCCACCATTCTTCCTGAAGACAAGCAACTCCACAGAGGAAAAAAAACTTGAGGAAAATTCACACAGACAGTAAGAATAACACTGGACCATACAAAGAAAGTGACAACTCTGGATTCAAACCACAGGTTTCAAATAATTTCCTACAGAGCTCTTTACCTAACATGAACAAATGAGTTAAGGTTCCATAAAAAGATGACAACATGGTTTTAGCCCAAATCTCCTGACAGCAAAGAGGGAGTCTGGGTTGCTATTTCCTTCACCAGCAGATCTTACATTAATGTTCTTTTCTTTCATCAATGGTCTTTTTCACCCAAGCAGTCAGTCATACCAAGCTACCAAAACCTGACCAGTCACAAAATCTCCCTCCTTTGAGGAAGATGGTCATGATGGTACTAAAGTTTTTAACTCCAGTTTATAGCCAACGTTTAACTTCACTAGCTAGTTTGGTTTTCCCCACCATGGAATGCAACTTTCATTTCTGGCATGAGTAAATGAAGTGTGATTAGTACAATACAAAAATAAATCAAGATTGTTAGGAAAATCTCAGACAAATGACAATTTCACTGGAATATAACTTAGAAGTCTTGCTAAATCAAGCAGATGGTTTTAAAATCCCTCCCCATCTCACCACAACTTCCGAGGTGGACACCAGTTGTTGTATTTCAGTTCTGTGAACTTTCTCACACAGTGTATGCAGTTTTAACTTTTCAAATAGCACCTACAGTAAGAAAAAAAACACGGAAGAGAAACATTTCAGTGTTTCAAGTGCTGAAACAGAAAGGAAAATTATTTGGTGCCTGAGCTTAAGCCTAGAAAACAGATTTCAAGGAAAATAGAGCATACTGTCGCAATGAGACCTATCATAGAATTGAAAAGATCAAATGTTTATTTTTGAGCTATGAAAAAGTAGTGTGTTTACTAAAGTCACACACATAATTGATGTAAATACCTTCAAATACAAGTTATCCAACATTGACAAATTTATGAAAAACTGATGTCATCCATTAAAATCAGAAAATCAGATAATTAATATCAAAGAAAGAATTCTGAAGTTGTAAGGACAATATTATATGCTTTATAATACTTCTGCATTTACAAGCTACAAAATAACAGTAGTATAAATACTACCTCTCTGAGTTGACTACTGCTGGTCACAAGGAATCGTTCTCCAGCCACTTGATGAGCTTCCTGTTCAAGTTCTTTGAGTCGCAACTACAAATTAGTACATCAGAATTATTCTGTTCACATTCTTACTTAATTTAGTACCTGCTACTTCTATTAACAGTATTAGTATTTAAAAATAGGGCACTTGCTAAACTGTAATCATTGCTGGCTATCAACATTTGGTTTGATTTCTTAAACACTCTTTAATCTGTATTTCTTCATTATCCGAGAAGGGGATTTATCATAGTAAAAAGTAAAATTTATGGAAAAACATTTTAGGTTACTGAAGACTATAGTGATCTCTGAGAAACAGCTATGGAATTATTCTGGTAAATTAATAATCTGCCAGACCACTATGATTATCTAGTCAGATTTTATGCTACAAAAGAAGATTCTCTTGTAGCTATTTTTCTTCAATAGGGAAATGGCAAACTTGGATCTCTCAGAACACCTAAGCTGTAAGGAGCGTTTTATTTACAAAGAAAGATAGAAATATCTCTTCTGTGGAAGATGCTTACTGAAAACTGTGGGTTCAAAAAAAGTCATTACAATTTTTACTCTACAACACTCTACAACCCAAAAGGAACTGTTCGTTTTGAAAAGCAATCTCAGTTCCGGGGCAAGGCTAATGAAGCAAAAGTCTCTTTTTTGTTTTCCTAAATAAACATTTCCTAAATAAACATCCTAAAGTGTAAATATAATTACTTATAATAATAAAAATACCAGAAATCCTAAACTGTCATGTAAAATGCGACAAAACAAAGAGACTCGTCCTCTTTTTAATCAGTTATCCTCAGTAAAAGCAGAAAGATGATGCTATACAATTTCCAAATGAAAAAAATAAAGGCAAAATTTACCCCCAGAATCTCTGATGTTTTTTTCAGTTCGTGTTTGTTCACATGGATTTTGTGTGTTTCCATCACTGTAAATAGAATTATATATATACTGAGAACATTTACAATTGACAATTTCGATCTTACATGCTGCTTAGACTGTAAAATGGGAAGCCAAACACACACAGGTGCCATGAGGCTGAGATATCAGTTAGTACTCTGAGGTATAACATCTTACTTCAGCATAGTCAGAGGCTGTGTGAAAACAGTGGAGATTCATATTTTGAATTGAACTTTCATACCTGCCAGAATTTTGAGAAGTGGAAGCTCTAATGTGCAAAATAATTGCCACAAACCTTGAACCTGTAAAGCAAGATACAAATAAAATCCTCAGTAACAACCAATTTTAATCTTAAAACATATAGTAGTGTCATTATGTGGATCTGTTTTCCAGCAAGCAGTATTTCACTTTCTGTATAATCCCTTTTTATATGACAAAACTGTGGAATTAAAGCTACTTAGTGTGAATTAAAGTCTCTGAATCCTGTAGCCCATTATCACTTTATTTTTTTGGGAATACATTTTGTAATAGTAATCATTTTGTACAGGAATAGTAATAAGAAAAAAATAAGATGAAAAGTTTCTTCTGAGATTAACCTTGAGACTTAACCTTTTCCTCCTTCTGGAAAAGATGGCAGATTTGATGGGAAACTTTATTTTTACTGTTGACCAGCAATGTAAACCAATAAGGATTGAAGGCTCCTATTTAATTCTAATAGGGATTCTGATTTGAATGAGAAGCACATCACTCTCCTTAATTCATGACAGTACCTCCTAAGTTATAGCTGAATAACCACTTTTTATATCTTACCTGTAAGTCACGAGCAAGATCCATCATTACATTATAAAGCTTCTGCAAGTTCACACCTAAGTTTTGATACTGATAAAAAAATAAATCAACAGTTTTAATGCTAACGTAACTATTTAGAATACTATTTTGAATGGGATTAAACTATATATTTTTCTGTATGTCTCCTCTTACATTTAATATTTTAACGTTCTCAGACCTCTGACAAACACAATTTATGAACAGAGTAGAACAGAACATGAATATTCAAGATTTTACCTGTTCCTTGAATTACATTTTGCACAGACCAAGTATAGAGAAATAGTGTCGCTACATGACCTTTGACATTGAAAGCAGAATTCTATTGCTACTGAATGAAACTAAATTCTACTATTATTAAATGAGGAAAACTTCCTTGCAAATTTCTTCTTGTAATCCTCCTTGTCTTCAGGATGACTCTCAGAACCTCGTGTGTTTCTAGGGAGTGAAAGTAAGCATGGACTGAGACACCAATACATCTGAACACTTGATCCCGTGCCCTCATGGTGCAAGAGTGGGCTGTACATCAAGAGATAAATGTAATCCATCCTCCAAACTGTGTGTGAAAATCTGCCTTGTACACAAACCTCACAATTTTGGCCTAGTGTTTGCAAAACAGCCCCATTATTGGAAGAAAAACAAAAGTCTGGAACCACAGCATTACAGCAGATGCAGACTGACAAGAGCAATGCTTCATCCATTATTTGATCCAAACAGAATGCAGAAGGAATCCAAATTACTTGTTGCTGCACAAACACAATAGAACCAGAACTGACTGAAAATTAGTTTATATTAGGACAAATTATAACACATTATTGCTACAGAGCCATGCATTCCAGTGCACGGCTGGGGAAGAGCCATCACAGGAACTTCATCATATTGGTCCAACTGATTTTTAGAAGTGTCAATTGTAACAGAAGAGTGGGAGACACCTACTAGTTACAAGAGGTTATGTTTCATGCTAAAATCAGAATTACCCGAGTTTTGGGGTAATATTTGCTGCAGACATTTTCCTACCACATACAATAAAATGAAGAGGCACTAATGTTGCAGTCATTCAGAATAGGCTCAAGCCTGGACCATAGTTGTTTTTATCTTGTAATGACCATATAACTCAAGATAACAGCAGATAAAACTAAACAGATGTCTGTTAGTGGTGAGCATGTCCCAGCAGAGCCCCAGCAGCAGGAAAGAGTTAAAAAGGGGTAATGAATTCCCCTGACAGTCCATGCAGGTTCCCCATCTGCTCAAGGGCTATTAGTCTATACAACATCAGCATTGTTTGTGTTGGTCATTTGTGAGTAGACAATATGGACACCTACTGTACAGGCTTCCCTTCAGGCTACAGCAGGCTTGAATACTGCAAGACTAAGAAAAAGTAGACCCTTGAAGGTAGGATGCAGAGGGCTCTCTCCAAAGGTGAATATCTACATCCACTGGTGGTCATCCTTGTTTTGTGACGGCCTAATCCTGTCCTACCAGTCAGGACTTCTCTCTACTTCAGACAGATTAATATAAGCAGGCCCATACTGCAGTGAAAAGCCATCAACCTGTCTCCAAGAAACCTTGTCCATACCCACTAGTTCTGGAACTGATGAGCTGTCTGTGAAATATTATGGTTTGAGCAACACACAGCTTGCTTGATCCCATTCTGGAGGTACGAGTAAGGCCGATGACAGGTTTCAGTTGACACCAAGATTCCTTATCAGCAAATGCAGTAATGACAAGAGCAGTATGATGTGTAGCACCTGTTTCAGCAAAAGTTTCAAGGTATATGGACTATGACCCCTTTAACTGAGCCTTTTGGCACAGCAGCAAATATAAAGACAAGCAGCAAGTAGCACATATTCTATGCTGCAGAGGTACAGGATAAAATAGCAATCATTCCAAGTACTATGCGGGTGGACAGGACCAGCACAATACAGAGGGAGCTTAACTGAAGCAGTGGGGCACAAGTCATGATGCATCACCTGGCATGGATCCCTCTTGGAGTACAAACAACTGTTAGGAACCTACTGGTAAAGTCAGAGCAAGAAGGCTGAAGAGAAAAATGTGGCGAAGAACTGGGACTCACTGAGCAAACAGAGAAGCCAAAAAGAAAGTGGGAGAGTCCAGGGAACAAATTAAGTGCATAAGGACTGGGGAGGGAATAATCACAGGATGTTACAGGCAGGCACTAACTGGGACTTGGGTGAACAAGTCAGCATAAGGCACTGGAGATGGTTGGGGAAAGGAAACAAACTAGACCTGAAGTGGGACAGGAAGGAAATAAGAATTCAATATTTAACTCAGAGCCAGGAATCAGCATGACAAAGTTGAGAAATTATAACTAAGAATAGATGTGATATGTGAAGAACAAGAGACTAAGTCAGACTAAGGAAAGAGACAAGATTTAAGGATGCTGACTCACAGAAGGGGACATCACATACAGAAATAACCAACAAGTTCATAGCTTCTGCTGGTTTGCCTGTCCATTCCCTACACTAAAATAGCTTAACCAATAAAGTAGCTTCTGGACTACTGCAGTTTACAGCTATTGTTGTAAAGTAAATAGCTCTGGTCTCTCAGAAATGTCTATACTGATGGGTATATGCTGATACAACTGACCTCTGTGCATGTTCTAAGCCCACTTGACATCTGGATTTGTGACCTAGAAGCCCTATGATCACATTGCAATACCCAAGTCTGAACAAGCAAGGCCTCTGAAGTGACCGGTTTCAAAAAACCACCATTGAGGTGTTGCACATCCCTTTTTATTGTTCAAGTGACCTCTGAAGGCCAATGTGACCGGAGAAATCACAAAACACAATATACAAACATCAAAATTTTACAGTATTCAGTAAATAAGTTTCAAAAGACAGTAAGACACCTTTACAGTGCTGGGAATAACCTCCCAAAAAGCACAATTCTCTCTTGTTGAGAACAAAAATTCACTGTTTTTTCATACACATGCTTGAAGGTTCACATTTGACTCCCTATTGCTCCTCAGCCTGTGATGTGGTGCCTTTACCAGCTGTGAAATTCACCAAAATTGTTAATAACTATTAACTACATACAGACTACAAGTTCACAGGAATTACAGAGCAAGGCATTAGACATTTTGGAAAGCAAAGCTGGAAATCAGTTTGCAGGGAGGTAGAAAGGAAACGGATCAGATTATACATTAATTCACATTGGTACTGAATTTTAAGGTTTTGAAGGAGAATTTTACAGCTGTTCTGGAGAACATGATGCCATCTTGGCAGAATGTAGTGAACCTTCCTTCCCTGCTCCCTTTCTTTAAATTTCCAACAAGTACTATTAATATAGTAATTTTCTTCCCTCACAAGAAAAGCATTATGTGACTTTCTTTTTGCAGTATTATGTAAGAAAAAGCAATTCTTTCATCATTTCCTTCCCCTTTTTACCCACCCACAAGCAATTGAAAACAAACTACTTACTGATGCATTTCTCAAAGTGCCTGTATCTGTATTTACCGTTCCCATAGCACAAGGCTTTTCAAAATACTTCTGTATTAAACATTCAAAAGAGGGAACTGTGTCGCTGGGGTTTATCAGCCATGCTGCAATCCTGGGATCTAACACGACACTATCAGCAACTACAAAAAGAAGTTATTTCTGTCAATCAAAATACTTTGGCTACATCCCATACTGAGAAATACCTATTTCCCATCATAAATAGACAAGATTTACACTATGAAAATGTTAAACACTGAATTTGCAGCTGTAACAAACAATCAGTATCATGACAACACAGGAATAGCCCAGGGCAGTGGTGGGATCACTGTCCCCAGAAGTGTTCAAAAACGTGTAGATAAGGCCCTCAGTGATACGATTTAGTGGTGGACTTGGCAGTCCTGGGGTAATGGTTGGACCTGACGATCTTAAAGGTCTTTTCCAACCTATTGGATTTTATGATTCTAAGGGAAAAAAAAATAAACATTATATCTTCTGTTTGTAGTTGCTTTTAAATCCATACACAAAAGTCTTTATTTGTTCCTGTCAGAAAAAACAAGGACCCATTCAAGTAATTCCCGATTCTGACAACTCTGCTATTTATTTTAGCCTTTCTTCTTGAGCAGAGAAAGTTTTTCTAGGGAACATGAAATATGAAGCAGTTTGACCTTTTCAGCCCTAGTCAGGACTGCGTGGAGAGCTTTTGTTACCACTAGAAGCTATGCTTAAATTATTCAATGATTTGATTCCTATTCTGAGAAGAAATACATCATCTTGACATGCCAAGCCCCTGGTCACAACCTCCCCCAAGAAGGTTGCTCCTTTCCATGGTACTAAAATGGTTTTTCCATATATTTCTTAACCACTAATCTAGTTACTTCTACACCTGGTGATTTTAACAGAAACATCAAAAGCACAGAGATGATAGGATTAGATCATAGATTAGGCAGTTACCTTGTTTCCAGCTAATTTCATTACCATAAACTTGAAGTAGAGTCCTCAGGAAATCTTTTGCATTGAAGCAAATAATTGGAACTTTGCAACGCAGCATTTGAGACAACACTTGCCTGCACAGAAGCAGTTTATTAATGCACACTATATCACTACTAGATTTAGTGAATCTATTGACTTTATACATTTAATTAGCACCTAATACTAAACAGTTAACACGAGACATTTCTTTATTCCTGTAAGAACAGAACACTGAGTATTAAACTCTCAATTGAATACTGAACTTCATTCTATAATAAATTAAACATCATAGCAGATATGCCTTATCATGCATTCATAAAGAAAACAAATCCTTATTTGATACTCAAAATTAAATGCAATCTTAATCCAAAACAGCAACTGGCATCCCTGTAATACTTTAATATACCCAAATAAGATCACAGAGGCTTCTGAATTAATTTAGTGGTGTAAAATCATGATCCAAAGATTACTTTAAATCATGATTAGACAATCTAAATGGCCATAATTGCCTAGTGTTAATATGCTATTTAAATCTAGAGTACTTCACCTATGTCACATTTTTCCATTCCTTTTGAAAATGTCCATAGTTTCCACACCCACACTATTTTAAATCAATTTTACCAATTATATCTATTAGTATATAGATTTACTCAGTTGTGTTACTTTTATAAGCTTTTGGGGGGCAATATATAAAAATCGCAATTTTTTATGGAGCTTTCAAGTGTATTTCTCTTTGGTGGTATGAAACCACAGTACCGAGTGTTTGGTACTCATCAGTTGTGTAGCTCAGAAGATATTACTGTGTACGGTGTAGAGCCACTGTTAAACAACTGCACTTTTCCGACCACTAATAATTGCCGATCGGTTTCATCTAAATGCTAATACACTTATTCAACTTATTATTGAATTTTTACTGTTCATATGCACATGCTTTATTGATATCTTATTCTCAATTTAGAACAACCTCTACTCAAACTAACAAGTTATTAAACTAGTTGTCACCTAACTCCAATATTATAGCTAGAGAAGTACAGGGAAATGATTTGGTTCAAGTCACAGTGGAGCAGTGGCAGAGATGAAACTGGCAACTGAGTCCAACATCTTGACAATGAATGCTCTGCAATTTAATAATCCCACTGCAGCAGTTTACAATAAAGCAGTTATTACTGAAAATCATAAGATATTCTAATGAAGTTTTAACATGTGACTATTATATCTAAGAATCAGATTCAGTTCTCATTTCCCCCTTTATGGGATGCTATTTCAAAGTTAATAGTAAGGAATAAAAATGGATTTTGATTATATTAACTGGAAGTTTATTAAACAGTTACGTAAAGCATTTACTTTAAAAAATTATCTTGCAATTCTGATAGAACATTATTACTGAATATTAGGAAAACTTCATTTGGGATCTCAAAAGCCAGTAAACAGGTGTATTGTGTTCAGAACACTTCAAAAATCAGCAGAGCTTATAAAGGATGTTTACTGTAATAACATCCATCAAATGTACCAGATAAGAAATGCACTTCAGGAAATGGAAAACAAGCTACAAGAAAGAGAAACCTGGGATGAAACGTATTTTGTGGTGCCCTATAGCTGTAAGCTGTTCATAAAGGATTACACGGTGAATATAAACAGCTCCCACCAGAACCCCAGCCTAGGCCTGCAGGGCTGCAGTTAGTGATATGTTGAGCCCAAAGGAATAGTCTATTCTTATTTGGTTTATATCAGCCCAGGCTTGCCACAGGACTCCTACAGCTAATTCAACCTCCTTACACTCATTAAGCCTGTGCCACGTAACCTACATCACTGTTGCTAAAAGCATCTGTAAAGCAAAACAGTCCTTTTTTTCCTACATATTCTCACCAAGCGAATCTCTCATGAGCCTGCTTTGCTTGTTCCCAAAGAGATGGCCATTCAATTCTTAAATAAATTAATTTATCATTTTCAGTAGCAGCATTCCAAGTACAGTCGGTTGAAGAGTAACCGGGAGAGCAAGGCTGATCAGTCTGATGCTTCACTAACACAACAACTCCTTTTACTGATGAGGTTAAGACCTGTTAAGGGTAATGACAATAGCGTTTCCTCTGACAGATTTTACGCAAGCCTGTAAAGAAAATTTCCTAAATATTTTACAATATGAAACCTATCATGTACATGGGAGTTATTGCATCTACCACAGCACAGTAGAGGAGCATGCAAGTGTTTCAGCCTTGAAATAAAAAGCCACAGTCACAGACATAGTAAAAAGTGGGAAAAAATATTGCAATTCAGTCTCACTTCAAGTACACAAATGCCTGTTTAGCCCGAGCAGCTTCATTCCTTTTGTTTAAAAGGTTTTACTTGGTAACTAAAAATAAAATGTAGTCAGAAGTATTAATGTTTGCTCATTCTACACTTGAATTTTGGTATGCAATAATACATAAAACTGGAGCAGATTCCAGGCTCCCAATGAACGCTGTTTTGTGCTTATGGGAGTCACACGCACAGTTCAAATGGTTCTACAAAAGTGACTCTAAACAAAACACATCTTTCACTAACCTGCTCCGAGTTGAGCTGTGAAGAACCATCCTGAAATACCATAGTAGTTACAAAAGCCGCTGCCTGGTTTATAGTTTTCAGCAATTCTCTTTTTTCTTCACATCCTAAATTCCTGACATCAAAAGGGCAATCTTCAGAAGACTCTGATTGTCCAGAAGTACAGTCGTATCTTCTCTCACATGAGGAACTGTAGGTCTTTACAGGTAATCTCCTTGTTTTCTCTGAACAAGATACAGGCACATCTTGCTTTCTTTTAAGGGGAGCAGTTACAATCTTTTCACAATCCTTCTGGTTTTTGGCTTCTACTGCAAGATTTCTTTCTCGATATCCCCATGTTGGCAAGTCTATATCCTGGTAACAGCTCGCTCCTTTGGTATCTTGACAGCAAAGCATTTCACTGTATGCTGCCCTGACTATCTGACCAGTGGTATTTATTCCAGATGTTTTTAATAAGGCAATTGTGGACTCCTGAAGCTCCTGGAAAAATTGGGAATTATTTAGTGAAGCAATTATTCAACTTATTAGGAGACATACAAATAAACTCATGAGTTCATTTAGATGAGCTTTGAAGGAAGTGATATTCCACGAAAAAGATGTTGATACTAACAAAATAAAGAGTTAATTTAGAGGAAGCACATTACATAAACCAAAATTCACATATTTATCAGTAAGATTATTTTATTGATTTATATTGTTTATATCCAACCCCACCAATGCTTGCTTGGTTTTTAATTTAATCTCAGTCCAACACTAAAAAATAGCAAATAAACAATTGTAAGATGCATCTAGTCCAGGAGCTTGCCCTTTGTGGTGACTAGGTTACTGGTGACCTTTGAAGAGAGAAAAGACCATTCATCTCCATCTTTAGCTCAATATTCAGAGCTTTTTTCATGACAGCTCCACTTACTGAGGAGTTTTGGCAAGGGACCATGATGGCCGCTTTGGAAATTCAAGTACACCGAGTCAACTGGTTCTCCACCAATTTCTTCAAACAACTTACAAGACTAAGATGTAACTAAAATGTATATGAAAGTTGCACTGAAGATGCATTATCAGGAGTATGAGTATTATATTCTATTCCACTTAATCCACTATGCCTAGAACAGCTTTCCTACTCCAGACAGCCCCTGGATCCCTTTACAGCAGCATGCTATTAAAGGGAATTAAGCAAGAAGTTGCATGCTGCTGTTGTGATTTTACTCCTTCATCCTGGATTTCCTTCAGAAATTTCCTCAGTATGCCACTGGCCCTAGTATTAAGTGTTTATTTTGTTAGTTTCTTTTACAACCTCTTCAGCTGAGATAGATCCTCTGTCTTCATTCCATAAACAAGGAACTCTGGAATGGCAGCTGGCAACCCTTCCAAGATCCCCTAAGCTAAACCTGTGTTCAACTATTTACAGATATACAGAGTTGTATCTTCCCTCAATATTCCTCTTAAGCCTTGATCATCAACAGGTCTTACAGGAGCTGGCAAGCTTTTGACTCCTGAGGCATTCAGAAAGCTGACGGATTATGAAGTGATGCATTTGCAAGCTGCTTCTCAAAGTTTACTTGGATTATACTATTGTATAAGGAATAATTAACATTTAACTTACTCAAATGAAGCAACTATAAAAGAATACAAATACCTCCAAATTCAGCATTTTGCATTATGACATTTTTTAGTGGTCTCCTTCATACTGTCATTTAGCCATACTTCCTTTTTCCTGGATAGATTTTAGTATCCGTTTTAAGTTTCCAATAGTCTGTTTTGAATAAATCCCTATACTACCTACAAACGTTTTGGCTTTGGAGGGGAAATTCCATATATTTTCTCCTTAAAAGCTCCTTCATTTTTTGAAATCACACACACAGAGCTTCAGAAAGATCCTAGTCCCTGTCAGAGCATCTTTCAACATGAAGATTTTGAATCTCATTTCACACAGAATCAAATACAACACAATTTCTCTCATGAGTTCTCCAACTGTTCCACAAAGCAGTTGTCTCCTAATTTTTAGTCTCAGCATCATGCATAAGCTTAATATTCACCCACTCCACTGAAAAGTAACTGAAGCCTCTAATAACGACTGTATTTTCTGCTCTTGGAGCAGAGTCTCCTTCAGTACCTCTGCTGCCATTACCATTCCTAAAACCGGGGCCTTCTCACTTCAAAGGAACCACAAGTCACTGTTGTGCAAGGCTCCCATCCGTTCCCCACGACGACAATCTTCACTGATCAAAGGGCATCATCCATCTCTATTCCATCGGTATCAACTGAGCAAACCAGAATGGCAAAACCAGAATGACAAAGCCAATAAGTTTGGGGCTTTTTTTCTGGTTTTGCAATATTCCTCAACCCAGTTCCTGTATTCCCAAACCGCAGAACTACAGAGTCAAAAGACGAAAAAAGCTTAGACTGCTTGAGATCGTATTTCAAAGAATCAACTCTACAGCAGAAATACAATTAACAGGTTCTAAGTAAATAGAAAAAGGGAGTTAATAAAGCTTTTGCTATTACCAAAATGAGTAGTGGTTGTTCTGAAGAGAAATTACTTGGATTTAGGCGATGTTAATCAAAAAGTGCACACTGTAAAAAGTTACCATAAATGGAAAAAGAGCATCACATCAGGACCAAATGTTTAAGAGCTGTAGAAAACAACTAATTTGCTTAACTCTATTCTTCAGTCAATCTGCAAATAGTTGTACTGTTTAACACAGTAGAATTTGAATTGGGACGCTCAAGTAATTATAGAATCAGGAATAAATGTTTCTCTTTTAAAGGTTCAAAAATAAGAAGAAAGCAATTTAATTATCAGGTCAGAATAATATAGTTGGAACTACAGTTAACCACAGCGAGAATCAGCAGCTTCCAGGAAGAACTGATCTTCTACTAGAAATAATGACATGGCTGGAAATAAAGAAAACTCCCAGGATGTAGTTTCATAATTTATGTGGATCTAGGAAAATTTCATTAGATACGGTGAGCCAAAATTAGCACCTCATCCCCAGAAAAAGAGGTTCCATTACTATTCATTTGCATCCACAGCTGCATGTCTATCTACAAGCCAATTTAATTTGTAGGAAACTATCCCAATCCCACAAAACTGGTTTTCTGCATCTTGAGCAACCTGAATGGACTTGATGTGTGCAACATGCACTAATCAGAGTAAGGAAGGCTGTGAAATTATCAGCTGGGACAGGAGTAGTACACTCGCACTATCTGCAACTCATCGATCAACTCAACAGATCTTAAAATCACAGCCTGAGTTGGGGCTGCCACAGTTCTCCATTCCCATTCCTGCCCTGGCTCTCACTCACAGGCATATTAAACCAAATTCAGAGAGATGATTAAATCAAAAACTAAACTTCCTAATGCAAAGTAATTTTTAATATAAATCAGCTCACTTTATGATTACATGTTAGTGATTGTTCAGTGACAGAAGTTTGAGAACCTTTTTAAACCCCAGTAACCATAAAAATGTGGCAACCTCATTTATTTCTGACCAATCGGTCATAAAAATAACTTGCTATAAAAAGGGTAACAGAAGTGGAGCTGAGACTCTCATAGGTAAATAGATGCCAAGTGCAAAATGAGGCAGGGGAAAGTTAATCATGAGTGCATGCATTATATTGTGATAAAGCTTGTTACGGAAGAGCCACTCTATACCAACATCAAACTTGCTGCAGAAAGACTGCTTTTAGTGGTCTTCAATTGTATAATATGCTTGCCTTTTCATTTTTCAGCTGGGCATCCTTATCAGCTGGTTTATTTTCCTTTGTCTTCTCTATACCTTTAAAAAAAGAATGGGAAACATTTTACAGTAGAAGTGAATCCAAGAGTGGCACATGTAACTTGTGGCACATGTAACATGTCAAACTTACAGAAAGGCGAGGCAATGCCTAGCAGCACCAGCACATACAGTGTACTGACATTACTGACAATGTTACCAAACCTAAACTAGTTGCAATAAAATTTTCCATGACAACCATTTTCCTCAAATTAATACCATTCATACTTGAAAGGGCCCTGCACGTTCCTAAATATGCATATGCAAAAGTGTGCTCTGCCCCCATTAAGAAAAAATTACTTCAGATTTGCTATAAAGCAAACATTTTCCACAGTATTAAAAGGCATTACTGTAATACCATAAATACTCATCTTTCCTTCTTTAAAGAAAACACATCCATCTTCACAGAGTTTAACTGTTTTCCTGGAATTACGTGCAATAATTTTCTTCAGCAAAACACTACTTGCTTATACATCTTCTTTAGCATATCACACCCTACAGAGAACTGCCCATGCTTCATCTGTAGAGGATAACTTTTTCCCATTCCTCATCCTTGTAATAGAAGAGGTATCATAAGACCAGACAAGAACAGAGAACAGGGAGAATTCAGAGCTGTCAAACTGACAGAAAGGCGAGGCAATGCCTAGCAGCACCAGCACAGCTGTCAGAGCCCCATGCCCCAGCACAGATGCCAGCCTGGCCCACCACTGAGCCACCAGTGGTATTTACTGCACAGAACTGAAAGCAGACAGATGCTGTCAGGTAAGGAAGGCTTCGCAAGTGCGGCGCAGGACTCTGCACCTTGCTAAATGAAACAGTCAGGACATGTCTCCTCTTTCTGCCCTTAACACTGCCTTGAAGCCCCAAGAAGAGGAGAAGCAAGTGAAGACTGGAATAAAACAACAAGGAGCAACAGGCCAGCAGTATTTGTGGGTCTCTCCAGACTTTGCAGTTAGTTGGGATTCCTTTATCTCCAGATTCTTTTACTGCCCAGCCCAAAGACACCTCATAGGCAAAAATATGTATTTTGTCCCCTTCTAATTTCTGGTCCATACCAAGTCAAATACTCCACTACTCTTTTGAGCTATGAAATTTGCATTGCCAGCAGTAAGACACTTTCTGAACCTAATGTGGCGATGACCAATGTCAAACAAAGCATAAGGTGATCTCTAGTTACTGAAGCTTTTTTAAGAAAAAAAACCTTTGTCTAGGCAAATCAGGACCCTGTACTTAAAATACTCAAAAAGGCATTTTCAGAGACCAACTAGCTGAGTCTCCAGAAGAAACTAAGCATATTACTTTATAGTTATTACATGCAGGTTCATATTGGTCTATGTGTATAATGAGTTATTCAGATCCAGCTCAGACTTCTAACCTGAGCTGTTAGGATAGTGAATCTGGCTGTATTTGTAGCTTCATTTTAGGTTTGTTTTTCTTGACACTTCCTACAACAATAAAATTACAAGTAAAGAATGATAGTGACTGAGTTTACATTCAATACCTTTCATTGTTTCACAGCTAGACACTTTTTCTTGCCAAATTCACCCTCCAGAGAAGATGATGACAACTACATTTCTCTCCTTCAGCACACAGTGTTCAGTGTGACAGGTATCTAAAGAGCTAGGTCACCTCAAATTGCTGGTTTATGAAAAAGTATCACCAGATGGCAGTAGAAGCCCATCCTTGCCTCCTAACTCCTTGAAACTAGGTGGAACATTACAAGCTCTGCTGTTAAGGTAACCAGAGAATTTCACCCACTAGTTCAACATTGAAGCTATTTGTCCTATTTGAACCCAACATTTACCTTCCAAAGACAGATTTTCCAGTAAGTAGAATTTAATCTTTAAAGATATATCAATCAAATACAATTCACTAAAGTTTGAAACAGACCAATTAACATGACAGGGTTTTGGTTGGGTTTTGGTTTTTATTTTACTTTTATGGGAGGCAAACCTTTTCGCCTCTCCAGATCCATGCTGGTCCAGCTAAAGATAGATATATATATATATACACACACACACACACAGAGACAATTCCCTAAAAACAATTTGAATAAAATTTGCTCTTAAGGCACTAGAAACAATCATAATCACTACATGGAAAACAAGAGCAAGAAAAGCCAGTCATGTGACCTGCCACCACTAAATGCTTATCCTGTTCTTGCACTCCCCAGGGAATAAGGATTTCATAGCACTACAAAGCAGACAGCAAGCTCGTTTGGCTAAAGATACCAGACACCTTCATGGTGTTCTTTTACAGCTTGACAGGGTGTGAATGGATCAAGAGTGGACAACATCACATGGTAAAGATATCACACAGCACGTAGTTCCACACTAAGACAAAAAACATCACACAGGAAAAATTAAGGAAAGGAAAATGACACGGTAGCAAGTGGAACAGTAATTAAACTGAGGCAGAAAAAAAAGATGAGATTTTCTTTAAAATAATCTGGGGTTTGGTCCAAATGTACCATTTTAAAATGAACCCACATCTTGTGATTATCCTGATTTACACAGCAGTGCTACACCATCAGGCTCCACGGATCCAATACTTTACCACTGAAAGAAGAACCTGATCTGTTATTTAATAAACCAGAGGCTGCAACAAACACCATGTACACAAGAACAAATGCTAGATTTAAATCCCCTTGACCAGATGTCCCAGGATCTAGTTCTCAGGGGAAAACACCTAACTAAAATTGAACAAAAGTCTATCTACCTCTTTCCAGAGCTACAAGACTGGCAGACTATGAAATGCACAGGATTGAGAATAAAATTCCATCTTGCAAAACCTCCATAGTATCCACAACATTCCGAGTAAGATTTGCTCAACAGTCAGAGATCTGCTGAGGCACTTTTAACATTACTTAATTCACTCTACCACTGGGACTTCTGTTCACTCTTCGCCCTAGAATTTCACAAGGAGCAAGTTGCTAATGAACATGTGTTTAAAGGACAAACATGAGTCTGGAGAGTTCACAGGCCTTCTGGCAAGTTATCAGTACCTCTAGTGATCTTTAAAATATCTAGTCCAGAGTCAAGTTAATGTATACATTGAATTTTCAGTATTAGTTAACAGTTCATAATTCTCATCTAATTCTATACCACTTAGCAGGGACAGGAACAAACAACAATGAAATTGAGGGTACTGGTAATATCCTAGTTCTTTGCACTGGTATAGCATTATTTAACCAAAAAAGCCCCAGTAAATGTCAGTTACAGCTTAACTCCTTTTCTAACCCTGGAAACCTGAACTCTCACCTTTTTCTTCCTTTTAAATAGGGACCAGAGATTTTATACTGGTTTATCTGTTTGGGTTTCAATTTTTCAACTGAAAACGGAAATGCTTAAATAGGCTAAGATTTACTCACTCTGGTTCTTTTTTCTGCTAGTCTGAACTTCTACAGGAATAGACTGCAAAGCTGCCATAATCCTCTGGGCGGTATCAGATAAAGGCACTTTAGAAATCTCACATCCTATGTATGATGTGTACTGTTCCATTTTTAAGATTAAGCCTAAACAGAAAACACATGCGAATCATGCGTTATATCAAGGCCACAGAACAAGCCACACTTACATTCTTTTGTTGTTCAGAAAATACTTATAGAAGACCTCTGTTTCTTAAAGTTGGTATAACCGATGTACTCAAGTACTATTAAATCTCAATAACTTTGAAATAGTTACTATAGTTTGTCAATTTAAGAAACAGGTCAGCAACATCTAAAGCCTCTACAAGCTTTGACTGCAACTATTGCTGTTCTGAATTTTATCCTTTTTCAAAAAGCAGCTGCTTTTCCAGTTGACCTGTACCCATATTATAGAATATTCTATAATACATACAACATACTGGAAGAGTCCATTGATACAACACATACAGCAGAATCAGAAACAATGGTGTCCATACTGATGACTTGTTTTATTTACAGTTAGACCAGAACAATGTATAAAACTTACCACAAAGACAAAATAAATATCCAACATTTTAGAAATACTTAAGAGGATACAAGCTGCAAAGTCAACTGCTCTGCCAAAACCTGCTGTAAGTAAATTACTGCTATATAAGTAAGTAATGAGTCCTGTTACTCTGGTCATCTCCCACTAAATCCAGTGCTTGAGACAAATGTCAAGCTTAATCATCAAGGCAACAATATTTCCTCTCCTTACATGGAAATCTTTTTCTTAGCTCAAGGCCATTGACAGACTGTAAATTTGAATACTTACAAGTACAGACATTTGTATCCAGATTCAAAGAGGAAGATCCATCAGGCAACATTAGTATTGGCTGTATCTATCCAGCTCAAATTTACAGTAAGCATGTGAAAGGGAGAGAGAGGCAGAACGGCTTGCTCTGCCCTGACAGATAGAGCAAACTCAGAGTCCAGAAGGTCAATTTAAAATTATCTTTCTCTGAAGAGCCCAGGATGAATATGGACTGGTTTCAAGGAAGAAGATAGGCCATAAGGTAAATTAAGAGATATTGGAATGGTCTTAAAGTAGATGGTCATGGTACTTGAAACATTCTGGTACATATTCCAACACATTTCTAGCAACATCCAATCTTCATAGAAGAACTATAAAGGAAACAATCATGGCACATCTGAAGAGGAGAACTCTCCTCTTCAGAATGAGCACATTACATTCATGTTCCAAAATCTGGAATGTCTTCTCTACATTTATTTGTCAGATCACACATCAAAGACTCTTAGCACGCAAGAAAACCTATCCCATGTGTAGAAAATGTTCCTTTTTGTGCTATCCTGTGCGCAGTGGAAATCAACATAAAGGCTAGCGGAAGAGCAGCCTGAATGTAATTCATTCAAATAACCAATGTATTACTTCATATCAAAGAACTGTGACAAAATAGAGATGTGAACTTGGCAGGCAGATGCCAAAAGCCATAAAGCAGCATACAACCCAAACCTGGTAACTGGCAGTTAAACATAAATCGCAGTGACAGATAAATGTTAGCCTTGCTAAACCAACAGTTATCATTCCATAAGCTTGCAGAGAGTTTACATGAACATGCTTTCCTTTCTTAAAAATACAGTGAAGTTTAAAAATCAAGAACTCCACTGGTGGTGAAATCCTCCTCTGCCAGAGCACCAGCTTTCGCCTCAGCCTGCTGCTCCAGCTTCTCCACCATCTCTTTCAAGCGGTCTTTGTCTTTATAAAAATACACATACAAGTTTCTTTCCATTTGATGGAGCTTATTGGACTCTAAAAAGTTTCTCTTTGACTTCACGTCAGCCATCAGATCGACAAGGAGTTCATTTAATTTACGTAAATCGGTTTCCAGCTGGTGCAATAGCTCAACAAGTTCCTACAAAAGATACAAGACAAAAAAAATAAATTACTTTTTTATTGTTAATACACTACCTGAACCAGACACACAAAAGTTTAATTGCTTTTGGAATCCACTTTTGTTTGTAATTGAAAAGTAATACAGAAAAGAGAAACACAGGTGCTAAGGAATTCCACTCAATTCATATAACTTTTGAGCTCCATGTAACAGTACTTGCATCAGGTTATGAAAACGTAAATTCATTTCCTTGTTCACTCAGCCCTCGGCTGGATAGATGGCTCAATGACATTTTCAAACACTTACAAGTCTTCCTATTTTACAAGGGAACAAAAAAAAACCCACCCCACCACAACAAAAAAGCCAATGCAATTTTAGAATTAAATCATGAACAGCTACAATTTTCCCAACTGTCACTCTTGTGATAGTTCAGTGCAAGCAGGCTAATCATCTTTTTCCATATTATTTCCTTATTAAAGGAATTGCTTTTCTTGAGAAACAGCAGCAATAGAAAGAGATGTCACTGTGTTTTAAGAGGTAATTTGAATCGACAGAAAGGCATTTGATTGATTTAATAACCTGTAATCCCTCCAATCACAAAGTTTCATTTTGTTATAAAAACTCTTCTATATGTTGCAAATTCACTTGACCAATGTAAGCAATAAATGTATTTTTAGGTATTTAACCAAGGAAGTGTAAGGTAACAGAAGACTACCTCAACCCACTTTAGAGATATCTACAATAAAAGACCACAACAAGTTGCATTTAAATAGCCCAATTCCCATTTAAAAGAGGCTCTGAACCTATCAGTTGGGAGCTCTGCAGCAGGGTTGCCCTACTACAGCTGTCTTTCAAAATTCTGATATTCTGATTTTGTCCACAAGCCACCCATGGCCAGGCTTTTTAAGGGACCAAACCATACTAAAGTGTTACAGGTAACAGGGGAAAAAAGCCCATGTGAAAGAAAGAGAAATTTAAATGGTTTTCTATTGACACCATATCCAGATGACGTATTTTGCACACCATAAACTTACCAGTAATACAGGACTGGATATGCCTTTGGAAGAAATGAAGTTAGATGCAACTATTTGCTCAGCAACAAGAAATTACTATCTGCCAACACCTACAAAATCCACCATTTGCTAAGAACAAAGTAAGTACTGCGCCCATCATCGTTATGCCAGTAAATTTGCTGCTGACATGTGGGAGCCAGTTTGTGTGTCTACAGCCTTCATACCACGTTGTTCTCAGGTAAAGAACATAACATATTCATGTAATAATTTTAATAACTAGATAAGGGCTTACCTGACTACTGAGTTGTATTTGATTTCCTCCATGATACAGCGCTTCATAAAGGGTATCTACATCACTTTCTAGCTTGGACAAAAGGAGAGACTCTTCTTGAGAAGATGCTGCTAGCTGATCTTGTGCTGTAGCACAATCCTGCTTTAACTTCCGAGCCATCTGCTCCAGGCCTTTGTATGTTTTAAATAATTCTTGGTTTTTATTTTCTCCTTCCAGAAGCTGGTATAGCCTGTAACAAATGAAGTTAGACACACAAACATTTTTCAGTTTCCTAAGCAATCCTGTCATTATTAGTCAAGAGAAAATGTTCATCCTGAGAAGTCAGAGGACTACTAAAGGACAATACTGCTCAGGGTACTCTTACTACACTACTCTTTCTCCCACTGATTTCATGATCCTATCTATTTATAGCTAGTACGTGATTAATACGAGTCCAAAACATTTCAATATTAAATTAACAGCAATGAAATACCAAAGTATCAGTTAGTAAGTACAGAATGAATGCAAATAGACATTGCCAATGTGCTCCTGCCAACTATTTCCTGATATTTCCAGGGCTGCAAAGTAAGATACAATTTTAACTGCTGAAAACCAGCAGACTTCATTGGCTAACGTGAATTAGTAGCAAACCCTGTAGGGTTTGTAACTCTTTCAACTTCCCTTTCCTTCAAAAAAAAAAACCAAAAAAACAAAACAAACAAAGTGAAAAGTAGCCAGACAGCATTCAGTGATTTGGAGACATTAATAATAAACCTGAACAAAAACGTTACAAGTTGCCCAGGCAAACACAATGGAAGCAAAATTCATGTTGCCTAATTCTTGCCATTATTCACTGTGCAAGCCCATACTCAGTTATCACTTAATTATTAAAAAACACTTAAAGCACAGTTTTAACAGAGGGAAAGTCTGGTTTTAACACACCCATAATTACACAGCACACCTCATCAAAAGATTAAGAGTCTTGATGTGACAGCACCACAGCGCACATTCCTACTGTATCACCTGAGCTACAAGGAGACTTCATTACGTAGCTGGTGAAAAAACAGACTCCTCCATGGGGCCAGGACACTTAAGACAGACGGCAAATCAAGCAGTAAAACTGAGCTAAACACACTTCTCATGTTGAAGAAGTCGTTCCTCTCTTCTACCACACGGGGGGTTTTGCAGGCTAAGCTGATGAGGCCACACATATGATCTGGGAAATCACTATCATTTACAGCTCTCTAGATCTATACTTTTAGAATAACTCTCAAGATTAGGGCACTATAAAAGACAGGTTTGGCTTTAAACTTTCGTTCTATTCTGGATGCTGCTTAGGAATGCTTCAGCAATATTAAGTCTGATAATTGAACAGTTTTGACTCAGGCAAACCTGAAAAGAATTTCAAAGGATAAGCAAGAGGCTAGTCTCATCTCTTGAAGGCTTCAGTTCTTCAGAATTCAAAATACTAATTAGCAAGTAACTAAGAACTCAGCAATACTAAAGGCATAGCTTGCCTAAGCCTTTATCTCCCCACTATTATGTCAAAGTTAAACAGTGACTATAAAGCTTACCTGAAAGAGAAACCATCCTTTGAACTAATAGTGTTTCTTGGCTGTGCATGTTTAATTTGCTCAGTTATCTCCTGTAGGCTTGGTTGCAACTCATCACTGCTCTGTTTTAGAGATTCTACCAACTTCTCGAGTTGACAGGAGATCTCCTTATTTTTCTTGAACTCCATTTCACAGGCCAGCTGAATAAGTTCAAATGATGCTTTCTGTCTTATCAAATGCCTGAATATTTCATCTTGTCTTGAAGCACAATACTCCTGCTGTGCAATCTGATGCTCCAAGTAGCATTTCTCCACAGGCGCACTCAGAAGTAGTGCCTTCTCCTTCAGAAGGGGCATCAGCTCTTTATTGTTTATCCGAGTTATATCTTCTTTAATTGTTGAGATTTCATCATTTAAACTAGGTATTTTGGCACTGAGGTTTTCTTGTTTCCCAATATCCTGCATAAAGCAAAATATCTGTCAGTATCTTCCTGGTTCCCTCCAAGCCACTTCCCTAACACATTTCTGCAGTTCCCACAAGATTCATGTACTTATGTTACATCAAAATTGCTGCATCTTTTCTATCTATAAAATTAAATGAGAACTTCACAGGCAGTTTTACAGAACTTTACAACATAAGGCAAATACAGGCTTACAATGTAAATATCAAACAAATGTATTTCAATAAACTGTAATTTCATTCTTTTGCAGGGCCAGGAAACAGTTATTGTGGTAAAAACAGAAGAGCTGTATTTTACTTAGCACCCAGGTTTCAAGCATGTCTGACTGAAATCTCACATACAAACACAGTTTTTTGATAGTCAGTCAGACGATGATCAACACTGCTACCAGAATCAATCTTTTTCAAATTAATCAATCACATCCTATATGCTAGTCATCCATAAATGAAAGCACACAAACTGACACAATGCCTTAAGTTAGTCCATGACTGGCACAAGCTAATATTTTTTCTATTATTACAATTTCTTCACATTCATTAATTCCAGTAGCTGTATCTGCCTGTCACTCACTTGTTGAGAGGTTTCAGGAGCTCCAACTATCAGATTCATTTATTTGGTACAAATACTTGAGTTTCAAGAGAGTCAGTGAACTAAAACTTCTTAAGTTTATGCTACAGAATATAAACAGGAACATATTAATCGTATTAGCTCCTCAATGCCACAAAATGTCAAGCGAAGTTAAGCTTTTGTTTGTTGTACAAATAACTGAGGGCCAGTTATAATTTGAAATTACAAAGTTAAACCAAACCAGAACAGTACTACCAAGTCCTAGGGTTTTAAGGTAGTTTTTTTAATTCTGGACAGCAGCATTAAAGGTACTCTGCCATACTGAAGAATTTCTAACTACAGAAACTGGAGCTATTTCACAAGAATTTTGTGATCAAGACTAAAACTTGTACAATCTCACTATGTAAAAACAATTGAAAGAACAGTAACTCAGCAATTCTTTTTTCTACATCCAGTTCAACATGCCTGCTTGTTTTGAACTCCACTACCTTCTGTCACCTTTTGTGACTTACCTTGTTGTTTAAGGACTGCAGCATGCTCTCAGCACAGTTTATAGCTGCATTCAGGCTCTCCTCTTCAGCTTGCATCTGAATTAGCTGATGTTGAGCACAAATATACGCTGTCTGGAGCCTGGCCACTTCTCGAGTCTCCTCAGAGATTTCAGTAGTCTCATCACAAGTGTCTTGTGTGCTGGTATCTGCAAACTGAAAGCTGCCTTCATGTGAATTTTCAACCCATTTAGACACACTTTGATCAAAATTTTTTTTTATGTATGAGCTAAGGGCTGCAGAGCTTTCTTCTTCCTGAGCCAAATACTTGTCCAAAGAAAGTTGGGAAAAAAACACTGGCTGTAGATCTGACCCTTGTTCTGAATCTGAAGCAGTGAAGAAAGAGGCCCATTTCTTAGCTGCATCCGTAAAAGACAGCAGTTCATTGTTAAGTTCGTTAGTTGCTGCAGTAAACACTTCCAATCCTTCTTTCAATTCTTTATGGGCTTCATTCTCTCTGCTTTTTAACGTCTGTAACAGGTGGCTGTTTGTAGAAACCATCATTTGAAGCTTATTATGCCGATGAATCTGAAGTTCTTTTAACTTCTGAAGAGTTTGAAGCTCATCCTCTAATTCCTTCAGTTCCTCCTCCTCTTGGCTACTGCTCTTTGAATCCACAGGCCTCAGAGTTTTAAGGACTTCATCCAGTGCATTTCCTTCCAAAATGGGCTTACCAGACTCACAAAGATTCTCAAAATCTTGCAGTTCTTGTTCAGATACCACATACTGCTCATTTACATTTCCACAAAACCACTCCAGGAATGATCTGTTTTCCGAAGATTCAACCAGCCAGTCAAAATCGTCTCCTTTAAGCTCATCAGCTTTTGGATATCCAATTTTCTTAAGCATTGCCACAAAATCATTTCCACAACTCATGATTGAAGTTTTAGGGTTTTGTTTTTTTTTGCAAACAGAAAAGATCCAAATACATGGAAAAAATCTGGGGTATTATTCCAGTTGTAATTTTGGGGTCATTTTAAATGAACATTCAGTATTTTAAGAAAAAGAGTCTGCACAGGGAAAAGGAAGTGTCAGATCACCCAGAAACCTGAACTCTATTCTGGATTAAGTATTTAAAGACTAAAAATCAATCTTTAATTCAGGGATAACTTAATATAATTTTTTCATCAAATCAGGACACATTTTTACATCAATTAAATCCCTGATCTTTGCTAACACTTGTGTTTTTCCTTAATTCGCTTAAATTAATTGTAGTATTTCGTTTTAACAGTAAATTTAAAAGAAACAAGTGTAAATATTGAGTAATTCATTGGCCAGTGGAAGCGATTCACTTACATAGTTTTACTCACATCAAATAAAAAAAGCCACCCACCCACAACCAACTCTTCCAAAGGGAGAGATTTCAGCTTGTTCTAGAAACTAACCAACAGTGAGGTTACACCGCACTTTGAGATCTTCTTTATAAAGATTTTACTTCTGCAACAAGCAGAATCTTGTCTTCTGAACCTTCATTTTAAAGTTTCCTCTGCAAACAGAACAAGAAATGCTTTAATGTAAAAATATCTCAACATAATAATGCAGGGTTTTGACCAATTATAAAAAAATAAAATTAAGATCAGTGTAAATACTCTCATGAAAATAGTCACAACTTAAAAATTACAAGAAAAAGGAGTTTGATGCTCTGCTGTTTCCCTGCAACCAAATCAACTTTCGGATCCTACAGTGAGCACAGACAGCAAACAGGACAGGGGGGCTGGAACTAAGTGATCTCAAGGTCTTTTCCAATCCAAACCATTCTATGCTTCTATAAATTATCAAGGAAGCCTGAAAGCCTTGTCTGCAATTCTGTGGTAATATCCAGCTTGGTTTGATGAGGGTTTTTTTAGTTTGGTATTACTTAAGACTTTGTTTCTAGAACATGCGCCCCACAGAAAACCCCGCTGTCAGCCAGCCTGCAGGGCATGAGTGCTCAACAACTAAAAGCACCCTTCTGAAATTCGGTGTGTATTTAATGCAGCTTAGAGTTACGGATTACACAAGAAGTAGAATTTGTTCTGCAAGTTTTATGTCCCAGGGCAGCCTTCCAACTGCCCTCTGCCTTCCCCGCTAAAATAAGGCTGATAAATACAACGGAGGACACGCAGCTTTATGTACGCGTACGCGCTGCCGCTCAAACCGCCATCAACCACCTCAAGTATCTTCGGACCGCTGAGGAAGCTGCCCACCATCCCCATCGCGGGGTCACCCCAGCCCACAAACGGGACCCTGAGGCGAGGAGCACGACCCGCCGGCCGGGTCCCTACTGCGGTGCAGCTGCTGCCCACAGCCCCAACGGGGGATCTCAGCCCAGAGCCGCCCGGCCCATGGTAAGGAGGGGTGGGGGGGACGGACGAGAGGTCGCTGCGGCCGCTGTTCCCCCCGCACTCCCGCACCCCGGTACTCACCTCAGCGCCGCCGGGCAGTGGCGGGAAGCCGGAGCCCCCCGCGCGGGAGGTGAGGGGACGGGAGAGGAGCGGCGCGGCGGAGGTGGGCGGGGCCGCCGGCCGTTAGCGCGCGCGCGCGCCAGCGGCTCGAAAGGCCCGCCACGCGCCGCTCCCGCGCGGGCCACCCCTCCCCTGACGGGACACGTACGGGACGCGGGATTGGCTGGCGCTGGCCCGCTGGCGTGTGACGTCAGGTGGGCGGGCGGAGGGGGCGGAGCTTCTCCTCAGGGGTGGTGGGTCCTGGTCTATCCGCCGACATCTGGGCGTTCCTCTGTGTCCCGTTGTCCCCAGCAGATGGGAGGGGAGAGGATGGGAAGGACCCGACTGCAGCTTGACATTGAGCAAAGCCGGGTCTCAGCCCTCTGTGCCCGCCAGCCCCCTCAAAGCTGAGGGACGCGGCTCATGGTGGCCGCTCCTGCTGCCCCTGTGTCAGTAATTCATCCCTGCTTAGTCCTGCTGGTGTTTTGTCATGGACGTGAATTTGTATAATAACTTTCTGAACCTGCTGATACTCCCAAAAACTTCAGAAATGGAGACACTTCTCAAATTCCAACCTGCAGCTTAAAAAAACCACACTTTCTTAATTGCTTTTTAACCCTCACCTAATCCCATTCAAACGATTCCTGGCGCTGGCATTGGAGAGTGAATGCCACCTCTGCTTTTACCTGCACCCCTCATACCAGTCTGGAAAACCACACCAGTACATTGCCCTTCAGCTCTGCCCGCTCCCGTGTGGATTTGGGCCCCGTAAAGCGGGTGCTCCATTCCCTCCACTGTTACACTTGTACCGCCTCTGTACCTTCTACAGCATCGCCGCGCCCTGCATGAGGTGCACAGACGAGGCTGCACCCAGTCCTCAGGGTGTGGGTGCACCAAGATGTTCTAAAGTCATCATCTCCAATGGCCTTCCTTACTGCGCTCCCTGTTGGCTTTCTGGCTGCTGCTGCCCACCAGAAAGCCCTCGGTCGTGATTGCAGAACCTCTTCAGCCTTGCAAGGGCTGGTTCCAACTCAAGCATCATGTAAACTTCATTAACAGTCAGAACATCCTTTGTCAGCCGCTGTTCAAGTTTAGCCATCTTCATTTCCTGTTTACATTCCACGTGCCATGTTTGTCTGGGCTTCCCTGCCTGCCTCACGATAGCCTCCTTCCCCTTCTCCTTGAGTCATGCAGGGGACAGGTCTGGGCCACGGTTTTCCATTTGCGTCAGACATTTTACCTGCACTTCTAGCCCAGTGTTTTTTAAGCCTCTGGGCGTTTGTAGGCTTCTTGCTTTTGAACTGCTCATTTAGGGATTTCTGGCATTTTCCCATGGTTTTGCATAGGTCATTTTCTTAAAATTGAGTATCCGTTTGCTTTATTTGGCTTAATTATACTGTGGTTGCCACTATGGAGCAGCTCACCCAGTAATAGCTCTTGAATGAGATCCTCTGCACTGCCGAAGACTAAATTCAGAATGGTGGGTTTTTTCTTGTGGTTTCTAAGGTCAGTTATTCTAGAAAGTGTCACTTATTGCATACAGAAGTGTTATCTCTACGCTTCACCCTTGTGAGGCATTGACCTGGTCTGTATGTGGGTGGCTGAGCCCTCCCAACGTGTGTCCTAAACCGGCAGCTTCTCTAATCTTACTCAATGCAATTGTTGGAGTGAATCAACGCAGGGAAATGAGCAACCTCACAGTTCAGCACAGCTACGACCAACTCACATGAAGTGTTCTGGATCAAAATCAGTACCTGTATCACCTCCAAAGTGCAGTATGTTGATTTCTGGTAGAATGTCGTCTGCGCAAGAGACTTTTAAATCAAACCCTGACCTGGCAGTGAGTTCTCGTGGGTAAAAAGAGCTGTAGTGTTGAATTCCTCCCCATCAGATTACAGCCCGACACGCAGCTGCAATTTTGGCTAGCTGAAGTTTTCACATTGCCTCGCAGACAGAGCAGTGTGTCTTCCCGAGGGGGAAGGAACAAAAGCATTCACCAGCTTATTTCATAAGACTTTGCTGTTTCAGTTCAGTCAGTTGCTGCACTAAGATCAACTTCTCCTATAGCAGTATTTCAGAGGCTTGTGCTTCACCGTGGTGTTTTGGGTTTTGTTGGTTTGTTGGGGTTTTTTTAATTTCATAAATACCAGTGTTACACATATAAAAAATTCCTGAGTAAAAGCAAATCTTAAACACCCAGAAATCTTTCTAAAATCCTGCTGTCCTGAGAACACTCCAGCTCTGCCACTGAAGTCCACCTCCTAGGTGAAAGAAGACACATCTGATAAAAGATTGTCTGGTTTTGTCTATCAAATCCATTAGCTGGATTACTGCAACTAGTGTTTTCAGTTCCCTGTGTGACTGGTTCCTCTCCCTCTTTCCAGACTTACACACATATGACATCTCCCCTCCCTTGTGGCCATTCACAAACCCACATCCCCCTCTGTTAGCTGGGCCAGCAGGACTACAGGCTCCTTCTGAGGCTGGTTTGGAGCTCCATACGTGCTGGCCAGTAGCCACCGCTCAAGAGCAAGGAGGAGCTCAAGTGGGGCAGCCTTCAGGCACATTCAGTGTAGGAAATAATTCATTTTTCTCTTTATACTCACATTAGAATTTTCATGAGGGTTTTCGCCATGGATTGTCATTGCAGCCTCCATCCAATCTCCGCTTTGTCAAATTTGGTGAAAATTAGCCTGAAGGTTCAGAAGTTATCAAGGAAAGGAGGAGCGGAACAGATGGACGGAAGAGGAGTTGTCAGACAGCATGATCTCATAATCCCCGCTGGCATAGGAATTCAGGCTAGAACTGAAATATTTTAGGTCAGAACA
The DNA here is from genome assembly GCF_004027225.2 of Strigops habroptila. Lineage (NCBI taxonomy): Eukaryota > Metazoa > Chordata > Aves > Psittaciformes > Psittacidae > Strigops > Strigops habroptila. Next base: position 9,084,171 of record NC_044283.2, read on the forward strand.
GTGTGAACTTAAAATTCTCATTTTGAAAGAACAAGCCTCTAAAGTGAAACAGATTTTCATTTGTCAGACCATCGACTGGAGCAGAGATTAAGGAGCCGCCTTCCCCTACAAACCTGCGACAAACAGATCTTCACCATTACTTGCAGCTCTTTTCCCCACCCAGCCACAGCCCTGTGTGCTGCAGTGTTTGCTTTTGCAGCTCCTTATGGGTCAAGATTGTTTTTCTCTGATTCATTTTCTCCTGCTTGTGTTCAGTCAAAACACAATTAAAGGCTCACCTTACCCTTTTTCACCCTTCTAGTAGCAGTTGTTTTGCATCTGTGCCCAAGAAACAAGAGAGGTTGCTTAGATAACATACAGCCTTTACAGGCCACTTCATGGTGAATTCCAGCAGATTAAGACATAGACATTTTTTGGAAGGATGACTGTTAGCTCTGCACTATTCCATCGATGCCACGTTGCATTTGTTTCACTGCAAAGTACAACGTTGTTGTGCCAGATACCTTAGAGAGAAGCTGTCAGTTACCCACTGGCCAAGGCTGTGAAGAACAGCCAAGGAGCATGCAGGCACTGCAGCTGGCCAGTATAAACCCTCCCACTGGGGTACATCTGTCAGCTAAAAAACTCTTATATAAACAGTGTGCTTATTACTGCTTTAGGCTTTTGGTTTTGTTTGTGTAAAACACCCCAAAACACCACAGATAATACATGGTCAGTATAAAGTCTTTTTCGGTTTGCATCACGCTGCACATCCGCTAGCAGCAGCAGGATGTTCCAAATCCCTGCTGCAGATCACCGGCGTAACAACCACTTTTAGGAAATACCTTATCCTAAAAGGTAATTCATTGCTTTAAGCACATTTATATTCAGAAATAAGCACAGCTTTTCCAGTGCCATGTGAATTTTCATTGTAACAAAGTCAGAAGACAGGAATTTGGCACCAGGCTGCTCTCTCCTCCAAGCACATGCATCTTCTCTCTAGAGGAACATTAGATTTCATTCCGAGACCTTGTATTCCCAGAAAAGCAGGTCAGAGTGATCCAGCTTTGTTGGATTCGGTGTCATAAGTAGAAGAGAAGCTCCTACATGCTTGGGCTAACACTGCTGGTGTATTTAGACATATGACACCCAAGATTAATTTTTTTCCTAGAAAATGGTTTGTTTACTCTTCTGACCCTATTTCGGATGAAAACCCTGAGTGGGGCTGCTCAGCCGGGCTGTCTGTGATGGGTTTTGTTCACAAGAAACTGAACCTTGATGGGGCAGCACACCAGGACGTGTCAGGGGCCTCGGCAAGGACTGCACAGCACCAGCTCGCTCCTTCCCACTGCCCTGCCTGCTCCTTCTCCCATCAGCACTCCTCCCCGGTGCGGCAGAGGTTCCTCTGCACGGCGGTGACACAGGACAGCAGGATTCCAGCAGGCTTGTATGGGGCTGTGTCCTCAGCCTGTGGAGTGTAATGTCAAAGGGAAAGCCACCTCCTACCAACAGCAGCCTCTGCTCTTCCAAACCCAGCTCACTTGGCAGTGGTAATGCCAGTGCTCCACCACACCATCATCATGTGCTTCTTGCCACACCACAGTCCTTAAATACACAGGGTAATTCACAGCTTCAAGAATAATAATAACTGAGAACTTTGCCATTATAGCCACTTTAAATTGCCTCTTTTAGAGGAAACTGATCATTATAGCATCATGAATTTAATCACTATTTAAAGCTCTTTTCCATTTAAATAGGCTTTGACAAAATAGTTTCACCCTGATAGGCACGACAAGTTTCTGGAATTTTAATATTAAATTTGAACACCCATTATTAGCAAAATGAGGAAACTTCCATCAACACTTCTATAAACAAATCATAAGACGTTACAAATGTCCTAAAAGCTGCTGCACAGGTCATAAACTGCACAGGATTTACAAAACCAGTGCCGCCACATTATCACAATTGTGCTACCCATGTGTTTCTGCAGTTCTTTATTGTGCTGAGAAAAGGGGTGCTGTCCCCAAATACTTCATGGCTATAAGTCTGTTACAGCTTTTTTCCTGTTGGCGATTGATTTATAATAAGTTAGTAAAGTGCTGTGTTGTATTTCATGCTTATTCTGTGATAGTAATTTCAAAAAGAAAGCTGTGGTAAAAAAACCTAACAGTTTTCTATGCTTTGCGCATGAAGATTTTTACTGATTCAGCAGCTCAGCTTGTGTGAATCAAACATAAACATATCAATGAGCTACTTGCCATAATTTCAACTTAAAGCTCCTATTTCCGTATTTTAAAGACTTTGCTGTATTTAAGTGCAACACACATGACAAACTGAAACAAACCCCAGTGGATGTTGCACACTACAGCTGAGAGTACAGCGATGCGACCTGCAAAAGCATTTCTGTTCTGTCCCCTCAATCCTCTCTACTTGTAACAAACTAAAATGCTCATCTTTGGCTGTACATCAGTGGCGTCGTGACTGTGAGATCTGACAAAACACACATGCAGAACTTGCAGGCTGCCTTTTAGTGCTTTTTTCCCTGTCTTGTACGGAGCTGGAATGATTTCTAAGTATAATTACTTAGAACAGGCACTAATGCACTTTAGTTTGCACTTTGTTCTACAGGCTGGTTCTGTCTTCAGAAATGCAATGGTGGAAATTTATACAGCGCCCGTGGTTAGAGACAAGTAACATTAATGACAATCGAGGTTGCACTGGGCCAACATGTAGATCTTTAGTTTATAGAGCACTCCGACCCTCATACCATACTATTAACTTGGATTGCTAAAACTCAGCGAGCTCCTTATGAAGCACTCATGAAGCCTATACACAAAGACTTGCAAAGAGAAAAAACACTATACACAAAAAACAAATGATGAAAAATCTAAAAAAAACCCCAAAAGGTACAAAAATCTGTATATTATGAGGTAACGATGCAACACAATACCGTGTGTGCTGCAGAACATAGCAAGCACCACACGTGTGTACAAATGAACCTGTACAGCATAATACACCTTACGGGCAATGAACCAGCCATTCCTGTGGCTCTGGGACCAGGGTCTCCAGCACAGAACCCACTCACTAACGCCTTCAGGTGACAGTGTGACTGGTGAACAGCAGAAGGCTGCCTTGCCAGTGCTTCACATGCACCAAAATTCCACTTAAAAATCCATAACACACAGACTCTCTCAATGACCTAAATGGGGTAACCATGTTTCACACCTCTCACGCAAAATGGGAGGAAGACATTCTGCAATAGGAGCACCTTCCCTCTGCTTTGCCCACAGGCGAGGCTCTGGCTGGACATACCTCCCGGGAATCCTCAACTGCCATGGATTTACAGTACTCCAGGTAAAGAGAACGGCCAAGGTGACCGAGTGGTTTCTGACCTTTTCCATTTCCTATAGCCCCTGCAGTTTAACTCTAGGTAGTGACACAACACACCTGCATGTTTCTTTTGCAGCTACCAATTAACAGTTAGTGCATTTAGGCAGTCACTTAAGCAAATTGGCTCCTTTCACTGCAGAGGAAATTAATTGCTGATGTGTCTGCCCCATTAGTGTTTGTTGGGAGAACAGCTCTTCCTTAAAGAGTAGCTAAAGGGATTCAGTTCTCCTCCCAGCCATTTGGGAAGTGCAAGTTAGCGGATTAAACATCAGTGCTGTTACTGGCTCTTGCCACACAGAACCAATGGCCAAGTGTCCCCAGGGAAAGCAGAGGTTCAGGCCCAGAGGCTTGGACTGGGCGCAGCTCTGCCCATGGAGCTCACACACCCCCAACTTCACCTCTTCCCATTTCAAGCTCTCTTCTGGCATTTCAGTTTATCCATGGGAAGGGTTACACAGAGAGTACAGCCGGATGCTCAGGATACTGCTGTTTATCACAGTAACTTGTTTGTAGATCCATAGGAGTAATTGTTGTTAGGCTGCGTGTGGTATGGTTGAACCAGTGCTCATCTGTGTCAACAAAAATAACAGTGTTTAAGGGCAAAGTCTTAATTCTTTACATTAGATGCAAGTTGTATTAGATTTTAATTTTTTTTTCGCCATCCCAAATCTTACACTAAGAAATTAGGCTAGAAACTCGTCTATAAACACCAGATGAAAACTGTCCTTCCCAATGATATTTGAGGGCCTTTATTTCTGCTTATATCTGGTAAAACTCACTCTGAGCCAAGTTTGGGTTTTACACAAGGCAACGCAGGACCCAGTCTCTGGTTAGCACTGTGGTGTAGAGGATCTGCTGGCCAAACCCTGCTCTTTTCTGGTATAAATAAATGAGCTGCAATGGGCCTGGGGGGTACAAGTTGGGCAGAGAAAGGATGGGCAGGGAGGAGGATCCACCCTCCAAACTGCAGAGGGGAATCTGCAGACAAAGCTAACAGTTTCAGGGTGGTTTGGGCTTTTTATGCCTTTCCTGTGATGACAGAGTGTACTCGTGGAGCTAAAGAGCTAACTCCGGAGCAGTGAAGAGGCATGTATCCTCCCGACACCAGTGTACCGCAGGGGAAAGCCCTTCCTTTCCTCTTCCCCCAGGAAAGAGGCCAAACCTCCGTGTCTCCAGAAAAAGAACTGGATGACTTCATCTCTCCAGAGCCCTTTCCACAGAGGAAAAGACCTGGCAGCCCTGTAATCTTGTCCCTACTCCTTCGTTTCCTATGTGGTAATTGCAGAGAAAATAGATCAGCTGAGCAGTAGCATCTCCCCACCTGCGAATCGCACGACCGTGACGCAGAAGGGCAGAGCTGCCGAGGCGGTGGCAGTATTTAATCTGGCAGCAAGCAGGATGCTTTTTGCACTCATGTTCCTGTTACCTACAGTTGTGTGCTAACACACAGACGTGCAGGCGTGGAGCACACGCAGGAATTCCCAGCTTCAACAGAACTAGCAGCACTAGGATACTGTTTGCATCCCCTGGTAGTGCTGCACTGGCTGCTCCATAGCAATAGAATCACATCCCTGCAGGGATGTCAGAGCCCTGGTTGTCACTGTGGGGTGGCCAGGATAAGGCCCCCCAAAACGGCCACCAAACCCCATGCTTGAACAGCCATGGCACTGCCTGCAACCAGACTGCTTCTGACCGAGCCAAGGCAGAGGGGCTGTGCCTGAAATAGCTCCTGAAACTGGCTGTGCTCGAGGCAGCAACAGCCCCCAGCTGCAATAACTGAACAAGTAAAAACAAATGAACCCTTTTTATTTCCACTCAAGATTATTCGAGTAATTTTTATTGAAAATATAAGATCTACAAAGCCATGGATACCCAGCGTGGAAGAACTCATTAAGTTAGCACATTCATCTTTAAAAGGAAAATTTCAGGTCGACCTAAGGTACAATAATGTTCAATTTAAAATCTCGGTTTTTCCTTCTGTAAGGTTCAAATCTCTTTTCATTAGGAGGTTCTGTGCAAGAGCTGCTTGTCATGAAAGGAAACACTTTACAATTCATGAATGTGTTCATTATATAATAAATGAACAGCAACAATATACTAGCCTTTTTTTTTTTTCCTGTTAACAGTCGTGTGTTAAAGTAAACTCTTATTTTATTTTTTTCCATGATTTGGAAATTAGTTACATATGCACCAGAGGAGCTAGTAATTTCTGCTGCTTGTCAGCTACACACAATGAGTATATTGCTGTGTGCTTTCCCCAACAATGAGGATTTTAGTAATATGCAAGGTGTACAGAACGTAATACCAAAACCTGCATCACAGAAAAGGTTAATTGTTTTCTTATTCAGCTGCCAGAGTTTATAACCTTAGGCTCCTCCCCAGAGCCAAAGTAGGGGTGGCCGTCCATTAGGTTATGTAAATTAAATGTATACGTTTTCCTTGTTGGCAAGTTCCAAGCAGTAAGCGAGAGTGCAAACAAGGATCGGTAAGCTGCCACAAAATGGATTCGTATTTCTACTCCGTGTTGTAAGAGCCAAAGGGAGGACACGTATGTCAGGTGTTGAAAGAACAACTGAACCTTTGTTTTTGATCATTATGGTCAGTCTGTCATGAGGTCTTGTATCCGAATGCTAAAAATGGCACCGCTCCTGGACATCCCATAGCCTTACACAGTATGTTTGTGTTTCCCGAGCCACCGAGCACTGGTCTCACAGAGACCCTGACTCCATAAGCTAACAAAATACAGATTCGGGTGCTGGCGAATCCAAGGGAGGGCTCATACAAAGACAATTAACCCTCGCACCAAAACCTAATGGTATGATTTGACTTAAAGCCACACTGAATCAGTTGTGAGAGGGTGGAGATATGAACGCACCTCTCTGCTTCAGCTGTAAGAAGGTGGACAACTGACCATTCCAACAGAGGGTCTCGAAACAAAGCTTAGTTGTCCTTTGAACAATGAGAAGGAGAGGCATACATAAATGGTCACCAAGGCACAATATGACAAAGGTGAAGAGTCCCTGAGACTCTGGTCTGGGTCTGTACCATTCCCCTCCCTATACAAGTAAATGAGAACATTTAGGAAAATATAATACAAAATCTCTTACAGGAAATATAGACTACACTTGCTAAAATCACTTCCCTAAAAGTGTTTATAGCTTTTTTCTTTTTTTTTCTTTTTTTTTTCCCCCCTTTTTTTTCTTTTTTTCTTCCTTTTTTTTTTTTTTTTTTTAAAAGACCTTCTTTAAACAGATAATGCAAAGACTGGTCCATTTTTTTTTTCTTACCCGGCAAGCCAAGCTCTAATGACTTCACTAAGCAGAAGTTGTATTAAAATACAGCTTCATAGTATTGCTACAATTTGGGTAAATATGTTCTGAACAGCTTGATGAGTACTAAATAAACTTTGCTGTTTTACAGCATACATTTTCATTTTTTTGCACTTTTTTAAGAATAGAAAATGCAATTATAGTGTGCAAAAGAAAAAAAAAATTAATTATCTTCTAGCTGAATACTGTAATTTTAAGCCATGTCTTCCATAACGATGTACTGACATGAGTAAATAGAAGAAAAGAAAATAGAAGCCAACAGAGATTTCATTTCCTTGCAAGGAAAAGATTAACTATTGCAAACTGGATCACTTGAGTTCTGTATTCTTCAGACAAAGAAATAGAAAAAACAACCCACAAAAAACACTGAAATGCTTCAGATGTCATCCCTTCCACGGTAACAGGTTGAAACGGCAGCGCTGCTTTCTGCTGCTCCCGTTAACATGGACAGAATGATTTGCTGCTGGTTGGATACTGAATACAAAAAAAGCAGAAGAAAGTTGAGATCATCCCACATGAAGTCATTATTAGAGCTGGCTTTTCCCCCGTTTTGAAGTACAGTAGTGACTTGTAAATACGACCTTTTCTAAAGATCATCTGAGATTTGAAGATTTATCTGCCTGCTTCACCCAAACAGCAGCTGCTGAATTTACTCTACAGAGCCCGCTACAGCCTTCAGAATATTTTGGGTTTGGGTTTTTGTTTTTTTTCTGTCATGAAAAAAATACCACAAAAAGTAGTTTTAGGGTTTCGTCTCTCTCAATCACTAACACATTGTCGGTTCCATTTATTCTTCCATGTTTGAAAATGGTTTCTGCAAAATCAAAATAACTGTCAAACTCCCTTACGCCATGCTTCCAACAGGTTGAATTTAATACTTCTTGAATGGAATGACATAATTTATTTTCTTTAATTTGCAGTATGGCTACATCAAGCTAGCTTTAAGTCACAACTGTACCTAACCACAGTTCTCTGCAGCAAACCCATGATTTACAATATCTAATATTGTGGTTACAGTGCAGGGAACCGTGGGTTAAGAAACCTCCATGTCAGAGTACTGTGGTTGGGGTTTCCCGGAAGAGTGGCAGTTGACACCTCTGGAATATTCATATATAAGTGCTTCAGTCAGATGGTCCTGAGTTGAGTGGGGAACTCAGGCACTATGAGAGCCTGGCATTCAGTCTGCGGGAATGTGTGTAGCCTCCGTCACTCGAACCGCTTTGCAAACTGTAGTGGTCTTCAGCATCACTGGCACTTCCAATACTGTCCATTTCACCTGGAGTAAACTCCATTCCTTCAATGTCTACTTCTAAAGAGAACACAAGAAGGCACATTTTCAGAAAGGCAGCAGCTGTGGCAAGTAATCACGGGCCAGCGTCAATGAGTGTTCAGGTGAAACCTGAATAGTACTTCATTTTCTGTAATTAACAGAAAGAACTGGAACAGTAATTCCCGGGGAAAGGATCATCTCGTCCACCGGAGAATTAAAATCTCTTCTGTCCTCATCCACATAAATACACTGCATGACATCAATACCAAATGCTGTCCCAGAACTGTTCCAACCTGTGCACAGACACTGATTGTACCCTCCAAGGCTGTGGCACTGCAGCTCAGGGTAACTCCAACCCATGCAGGTGTCGCTGGCAGTGACCGTGGTGCAGCCATCTGTGCACCGGGAGCTGCACCCTGACCCACAGCTCACCACCTCGGCCCTGACGCACTCAGCCTGCGCTGGTGCTCAGGCACAGAAACACTTCACATCATGAACTAAGGGATGCTGACAGGCAGCTTGAAGAGCTCTGTCCTCAATGAGAACCAAATGTGGGCAACACTTGGTGATCGTTACACAGAAAATACTTTAAAATTTCACAATAAATGATGTGGAATTCATTTATTCACACAAGTGAATTAAGACCAATAAGATCTCTTTTTTCCCCCAAGAAGAAGATACTATTTCAGCCTTACTAATAATTACACTAAAAATTCAGAACATTAAATGGTAATTGTTCAAAAAACTGGCAAACCCACATGCGGTGTAACCAGCTTTAAAATCCATGCAGTACTAATAGCTTCACAACTGCTTAGAAAAAGAGAACATTTCCCAAAGCATGTCAAAAAGATGCAGTAGGGTTTTAATCCTGCAAATCGCACAATGGAACTATTTTGTCAGGGTTTTGCTGAAAGCTTGATTTTAGTTCTAAATGCTTTCTTGCTTCCCTGCTTCCCTTTTCCTTCCGGCTCCTGCAAGTCCCTTTGGGAAGCCCTCGTTCAATTACCTTGTTCAGAGTCAGTGGATATTGTTGATCCCATACTGTCAGTGCGGATGCGCTCCATGCCCTGCACGGATAGCTGCTCCAACCGGCGCTTGAGGTAGCGGTGTTCCCGCTGTAATTGTTCTTTAATATTTAGAGCTTTTCGGTCCTGTTCTTCCAATTTCTGAAAGGGAGAGATAGACAGTGAGCTGACAGGTTTTATCATGTTAAAACTTCGGTAACTGAAAATCTGCTCATGAATAGTATCACAGAATCATATAATCATAGAATCACAGAATGGTTTGGGTTGGAAAGGACCTTAAGATCATTCAGTTCCAACCCCCTGCCATGGGCAGGGACACCTCTCACTAGACCATGTCACCCAAGGCTCTGTCCAACCTGGCACTAATTTTAAAGCAGTTTAAATGTTTTAATTAATTCATTCACGATTTAAATTAAATTTAAATTGCCCCTTTTTTTTTTGGTAACCAGAGCTGAATTTGTTTCACAACAAGATACATGAATATAAGGGGAAAAAGAACCCCAAAATCCCTCAGCGATTCTCTTGCCACCAGCAGCTGCTCCTCAGCTAAGACCAAATCGTTGCCTTGATTGTGGGGAATCTTTAAATCATTTTGTCAGGCAAAACTGGCATCATCTCTGATAAGTGGAGTGCAGCTCAGGTTTCAGTCAGCACATAACGCCTCTGTAGGTGACATAAGAGGCTTATCACCATGCAGGAACCACTGCAGCCTCCCAAATGCTCTCCCTCCTACCGCAGGCCATGGAAATTTTTCACATTCAGAAAGCTTCATTAACAATAAGCAGTATTAATTATATATAGTAGGAGGAACTTACTAACAATTCTCTTTATTCTTGCCTTTTTTTTTTCCCTTCCTTGAACTGCTGCAGAGCAAATATGATAATTCGGTGATAACATCCTACAAAACCAGTGGTATTAATCCAGAACTTCTGAGCAAACAGCCTGTGAAAGGTTCCTTCCACACATGTACCTAAAATCTCCCCTCTGCTTGAGTAAAAGACAGTATTAGTTTTGGAAATAAAGAGAGTATTTCACACCTGGTAAGATCTCAGCTGAAGAAGAGGTTCCGAATCACTGATAGCCATTTAAAAGAAATTACTATGTAATTAGTGACGTGTAATGAGTATGATGGGAGCAAGAGCAGGAAAGACACAGAAATCAAAATGCCTCGTATTATTTAAAAGAATTATCTAACCAATGAAGTAAATTACAGGTTGTAGCAGCAAAAGCACTTGTAAGAAAGACCCTATTTCTGCTTGAGCTGTGTTTACAGGACACTGAGATGTAGGAGATGTGCAGGGAGTGAGCACAGCTGCTGTCTGAGTTGAGAGCAGGGGGACGCAGTGTGCAGCAAACCAAACCCATTTCAGAGATCTGGCTGTTCCAATGCCAGCCTGAGAGCAAGAGTATTTATAATACTTTGGAAAAAAACCCCAGTTGACACTATTGAACCAAGCAGTTTCCTGGCTGAATGAAATCTAACTTACGCAGCCTTGCGTTAAGCCCCCTCCCAGGCAATACACTCTGTGTAGATACACATCATACGTGGATACACAATAAGAAAAAGGGTTGGTACATCCACGTACACAACAAACCAACTATGCCCAATTGATCAGATTTCCTTTTCCTGTATTTTCCTGGCTGCAATCCCAAACTTTAACAACTATTTTAGGAATGAACTCGGTGATTCAGATCCAGGAGACTCAACACCATCTGATTTTTCAGGGCAAGTTGCAATATATGGGGAGGGTGAATGTGTGAAAACTTCAAAGGTAATGACTGCATTCGAAATGGCAGAGAAGCATTGGCATGCTCTGGTGGTGCAGCGGGGAGGCAGCTGGCCTGAGGAAGGGGAGCAATTACGTGGCACCCCAGTTAGGGTAGGTTCAGTTAGAATCTTACAGGGAAAGTTAAACTTCAGCTTCAGTTTTCAGAAGAAGGAGTACTTGGTACCGAGCACGATGGACTCGGAAAGAATCTGCTCCTAGCTGTTTTTATCAGCAGCTGAAAGGGTGACTACATGGCTAATCTCTCACACTTGCCACTTGTAAAAACAGTTCTTCAATTTGTATGCATAAGCTCGTGATAGGGGGGCAGCCCGAGACAAAACCCACATGCAGTGCCTTTCACGCATGTTAGCCTCAATTATAAACAAATCTCAAATGGTAAAACCAGGGCTTGCCCAGCTGGAGTCAATCTGCTTCTCAGAGCTCAGTAAAGTTCTTCACAAGAATGGTTTTGCTTAAATTAATCTTTAATTCTTCATCTGAATCACACCCGTTTCTGCAACTGCAGTGGATCTTAATGCTGTACAACAGCAGGCTGATCTCCAAAATACTCCAAGATCACCGGCAGTGTTCCACCTCTCCTGACACTTCTCTTGACCTGTTTCCCTGTAACACTGACAAAATGCCACATGGGTAACTACAGCCTTGGACACAGCAGCAAAAACCTGTTCTTTAACTTTTACATCTGAATACTTGTCTTATTTCTGCATAGAACCCCGGTCCCCCAAAGACAATGGCAGTGAAAATGGGAGCGAAGGTGTCTTTGGAGAGAGGAGGCCAGAGGAATAATTCCCTTTGAACTTACCTGTGCCAGTGTATAACCCGTACTGCTGCTGGATCACAGGCGAGATTTTGGGTTGGGTTTTGTTTTAAACTTGTTCTGCCCATGAAACACGCAAGGGAAGAGGCAACTAACAGGAGAGTGGATTTCATTTTTGGGTTCTTTTTAGTGATTGTCAAATGCTCCAGGATCTGGTCATTAAGATGTGGGATAGGACAAGGCTTACTAGTAGCTGTAATCCCTTTGACTCCATGACATTTTTTGATCATGCATGGATCTGGCTTTTTACACTGGAATCAGTGCAGTACAATGCTAGTTTTCTTAGTCCTTAAAAAATAAATATATTAATCAAAGAGCAGCTCTGATACATATATATATTAATTTCAATGTAAACTATTAATAACTAAGCAGAAATCACAAAATCACTGTTTTATATGTCTGAGACTGCAGGTAAATTGCAAACCCTTGATGCTGTCACTGAAATCCTTGCAACTAATAAAGGCCAGCATACCCAGAAGATCAGACATATGGATACGGATTTTGTGTGAAAATTAGTTTCCTCTCTATGGATTCTGGAAGAGTCTGCTTTAAAAGAAATAAAAGTATGAATGGATGTCTTTACCTTGATATGCATCTTGGCTCTTTTCAACAGACTTAGAGTGGTGTGCCTGGTGCTGTCCGGCCCCAGTGGCACGAGCTGTTTTAGCTGTTCCAAATATAGCCGGAGTTTAGCCCGCCTGAAATGATTAAAAATGAAGAGCATTGTAGTGAAGTTGCACCCGAACAGCATATCCTATATGCAAACACCATCTGTTTGCAGGAGCTCTGTGCACAACTCGATTCAATGGTGGCTTCCTTTCCCCTCCCTTTGGCAAAGCTTCAGACCTAAAGGTCACTTGAAACGCAGTGAAACACTGCTTGGCACATGCAGACAGCAGGTTCATACCTATACTGCAGAGCAGTTTGCTCAGTCTGGTTAGTCCCATCTTAACAAAGGGGGAGTATGCTCAGAGATCTGAGCGATCCAGGCAAGGCTGCACACTGAGCCTGTGGCTGGGTAAGGAAGGAAAACAGAGACTTCACCCCAACAGTGGTTTTTGCCTGCAGAGATGGAGCTGTGGGAGGGAGCAGGGGGACTGCAGACCCCAATTCCCCTCTCCCCCATTAGCCCTGCCCAATGTGATAGGATACTCCTGGTACACAAGGCAAGGGCATCCATGCAGCTCTGCGCAGCTCATTGCTGCTTCCAGCCATGGTCTATCAATGTATTGTAACAGGGAGGCCGCTTCTCCTCCCATCCTGACCCACATTTCCCCCGACAAGAGATGCTTCTCCTCTCACTGTGAAACCACAACCACCTTTATTATCAACACACCAGAGAAAACATATTGGGTCCTGCTTTCTCTGTTACTCCCTTGCAAGTATCACTACTGCTGCTCTCAAGAATCTCTCCTTTACTAATGACATTAAATCTATCAGTAAAAAGAGCATAAGCAAAGTGGTATTTCTACAGATACTTGGTTCCCAAACTTTGACTCTCGTTAAGAAGGATGCTGGCGATACAACACTCCGTGAAACTGTGGCTTCAACTACCTGAAGCAAGTCAGCAGCAAACCAGACACCACTGTGTGAGCATTTCTACATCTGAATCCAAAAGAAACTCTCTCCTGGTTTTAATACACTAATCCATACCATTTTGCAATGAGATAGAAATGGATGCAGAAGCACTTACATGAGCAACATGTCTAATATTTTCCTGTCTTCCAGCCTGTTACAGACTGAACAAAGCTATGACCTGGAGCATACCAACATCCCCCACAAAGCAGTAATAATAAGAGAAGCAGATCACAAGTGTGAGATGGACAATCATCTTGCTCAAATCTGCTCGATGTTGCATGAAGGGAACAAACTTTGCAGGAAATTTAATGCTTCTGGTCAAAACCAAACTTTCTGTTGAACAATCAGCTCAGAACCAGCATCCAGCTTCACTGTTTGAAATGCAGAGGATTTAATATGCACCCAATGACAAATCACACGTGTAATTGCAATGATTAGTGTAATGTGACAACCATCTGAGAATTAATGGGGAAAAAAAACCAAAGCAAAATAAAATCTAATTAAAATACAGTAATGACTACACACACGTTTAGTTCTGGCTGCCTATAAATCACGGATGTATTAGGTAGGAGACCAAAGAGCAGTTCTATCAAATCATTAGTTCTTTCTTCAAGCCACTCAGGGGAAAAAGGAATATTGGTGAAAATGTGATCCTCAAGAGAAAACTGGTGACAGACTTTTTGTTCAGGCCCATGGTTTGTTTTTAACTAGAAGGCTCTAAACTTAACCAGCTCAATGCTACTATTGAAACAACAGCAACAAAGGCTGGGATAAATACGCACAAAAATAGCCCCATCAGTTCACAGGTGCCCTGTGGCTGCTGTGACTTCAGCTGGGACATTGAGCTTTCAAACAGTGAAATGCCAGGAGCAGGGACTATATAGAAAATCCTAATCAGGTAAATGTTTATTTCTGGGGCTGTAAAACCCAACAACCACCTGGCTGGTTTGGGGTTTAAATAAAAAAACTTGCTTCAGGGACTAAATTTAAATGATCTTTTAGTTTTTAAATGGCCTCTAAACACACACGCAATCATCTGCGTCACTCAGCACAACTTGTATGCAACTGTATTTGGACAGCTGACAGAGTGGGGACTGAAGATAAAGGAGGATGTGGCAAAGAAGAGGACAAGAATAGTATCCAAGCAGTAAACAGAGAGTTAAATACATGGAAATGGAGTGATCGATATACTTGGAGTAATTAAAAGTCTAATAATGAATAAACAGAACTGCTGATCTGATATCTACTTAATATTAATCCTGGAGAACGTTAATGAAACCAGATCACATACTCAACTTCCCTGCCTCTTGCTCTTTGAAGAAAGTCTGCTTACTGCAGGGAGAAAGGAAGGAGTTAGTGCACTTCCCTACCATCAACTGGTAAGTTAACGGAATGACTACCAGGGTGCACAGGGCACAGGCTGTGAGTAGTTTTAAAGCACTAATTCTTTTATGTTACCTGCCAACCAGGTAAACCAGGACTTCACAAGAGAACAATAACACAGGACTGACACTAAGTATTTTAACTGACCAATGAGAGGAATTGAAAAGCATAGTATTAAAACATTGTTTTAAGGCATTCGCTAGCGATTGATAGCACTAAATGTAATAAATACATTTGCTAAAAGAGCTGCTCTAACTTCATGTTTGTTTTCTTTTTAATGGGAGTTTACATTTAATTACTCAGCACCTATGAATCCATTAAAGATTATAAATCACCAGCTTTATGTAGCTCTTTATGTAAGTGCAGGCATGTTTATGTGGCTAATTCATATACTGAAACCCAACAAACAGCGTGATCGATGGCAGAGATGGTGAACGTAAAAAGCAGAAAACCAGCCCACACAATTCCTGTGGTGCTGGAGTAAATATCCCCACGTTTCTCATTTAGCACATCGCAAAAGAAGTGTAAGAATGTAAGAAAACATTTCAGGCATGTTGTGTTAACAGATCACACCAGCACGAACATGGGACTCCAGCTCCACAGCAGATAAGTTGTCGCATACAGACTCTGCCAGCACCAATTTCTCTCTTTTTCTGCAGGGACCTGACAGCTTTTGCTTTTCCTCAGCTGCCCACTGGAGGAGGGAAAAGCACTCACAGAGGTAATCGCGGCCGGAGCTGCTTTGTGTTTTCCAGTTCATGCCTTAAATTCCATCTAGAAAATAAGCACAAAAAACTCCAGCAGCCTGGTCTCAGAGCAGCGGCGCAACGAGCTCAGTGCATGAAGTGTGGCTGAAGTTGGGTAATTACGCTCTGCTCCAGCTTCAAAACCTGTCTGTCTCACCTTCACCCACACAAGGATGGTGTCAGGTCAGGACACCGGTGCCTGGAGAAGCGGGCACTCTCCTCACCTCACATGGATGCACAGAAACATCCCCCTTGTCACTGGTGCTGCATTTACCAGGGAAGGTCAGCATCTAAGAAAAACAGCCATCCAAAATCTGAATCCTCCAGTCTGCAGCTGTTTCAGGCACAGCCCCACGCATGGAGAGAGGTGTGCATGGGTGACCTGTCTCTGATCTACCGTGTTTTCCTTTGTGCCAGATGATAAAGGGGTTTCGGATGCTCAAGACTTCACTGTTTCTCCATTAGCAAGCTCACACAGTCCTATAAATCTGCATTACAGCTCTTCTAATGCTTAATAAAAATGAATAAGTCCATAGACTTGGTCAGTGTTCCACAGCAGTGGCCATGTCTAGGAGCAGTTGGGTGGTTCACCACATTCATATAAAGCAGAGAGCATCCTGCTGACCACTAATGCAATGGCTATCAGCTGGAAATGCCTTAACTGGTTTTGAATCCAGGTAAGCCCTGATACTGGCAGGTGTCTGAGAACCAAGAGCAAAATGAACCCCAGGGTCCCACAATGTGGAGGGACAAAGCAGCAACTTAACAGTGGTGTTAAGAACTTCCCTGTAGTGTGAGGGCATCCACTCATTTAAGTCCTCAGAAACTCCAGTTTGCTCCAGTGCTTGGCTATGAAAAGGCGGGAGCAATGCTGGCCAGTGAGCTACGGTTCACCACTCCCCGCAAAAAAGGCTGCCATGCTAAATTAAGCTCTTTGACCCTAATCAATTTTGAAACTGTGTTAAATGAGTTTATTAAATAATGGTCAATAAGCTTCTCCATATGTATGAAATCCCAGATGCAAATCCATTTCAGCGCACCAAGAAATGCAATACCAAGATGCAGAGGGGAAAAGAAAAGAAACAAAAACCTCCATTGTTCACACTGGATAATCTTCATTCCAAGGAAACTGCAACAATTCCAAGAAATTCCTACAACTACTTGATGGGTGTTGCAATGGGAACAAAATACTTTTTAGTGGGGCCAAATAATAGAAATAGTAGAACAAGAGGCAATGGCTGTGAACTGGGAGGTTCAGGATGGACATTAGGAAGCTATTTTTTCACTAGGGCAGTGGTGCACAACCACAATAGGTTGCCCAGAAGGGCTGTGGAAGTGCAGTCCTTGGAGGTTTTTCAAGACTTACCCAGACAAAGCCATACACATACAGAGCTCCCTCCAATCGACATTTCTATGAACATATAAACCAAAATTGCTCCCATGCATGTGACAGCAAAACGCCCCCAACTGTGTGACTTAAATCTGTGCCAGTCTGATTGATCCAGTGCTGGCAGGTTTGTGGAGTGCCCTGATCCCCCTGTAGTCCTTCCACAGGGGCTCTCCAGGGGTTTTTAGGTCCAGCACAGCAGATGGGAATGGCCTGCAGCTAGTCACACAGCAGACGGTTGTGCAGGCAGTAGCTGAACAGCTTTGTGACAGTAACAAAGGTTCCTAACCCATTCAAGTATAAATCTAGAGACTTTATTTGGAGACCACTGATCTGTGCAAAGCCAGCTGGAAAGGCAAAAGTGCACATCCAAAACAAGCTGGTTAGTCCTCAGCATGGCATGTTTCAGCCAGGCCCTGGCAAAACTAAATGGCCATGGACACTCATGATGTGAGGTGACAGCTTCATATTCACATGAAACGTGTATGTGTCGATCCTGCAACCCTGGCTGGGCAAAGCATGCAGACAAAGCTGGGACAGCCTTCCCTGTGTTTATGGGAGGTAGCACGGGGCAGGCATTTCCTTGAAGCTGCACCTGAAGACAAACGCTGTTGACATGGTGCTGCTGACTGCCAGAGCTCACTTGTAGAAAGTGTCAGAAGGGCCATGCTCATCTGTTTCTCAACAATTGTGGGCAAGAACATAAAACTCACTAGGGAGAAGTCAAATTCATGACAAGTGTTCGCCTTGCACATCCTCAAGGTGATGTTCACATCCTCAGTTCACAGCCCCAACAAATCAGAAGAATGACTCTCTCACATGGAATCAGAGAATGGTTAGGGTTGGAAAGGACCTTAAGGTGTACCCATTCTGCTGGCCCAAAGCTGGCTGTAGAAGGGAAGGAGCAACTCTATCAGCAAAGCTTGTCATCCCATGGGAAGCCCCAGAACGGTTCTTGTCTGGTCTGCACCCATTCCCTCCTACTAGCAGATTGCCAAGTCAAGACATAGAGCGGTCCTGGCCGT
The DNA here is from genome assembly GCF_004027225.2 of Strigops habroptila. Taxonomy (NCBI): domain Eukaryota; kingdom Metazoa; phylum Chordata; class Aves; order Psittaciformes; family Psittacidae; genus Strigops; species Strigops habroptila. The sequence continues at coordinate 9,101,890 of NC_044283.2, forward strand.
ACTGGGAGACATCTCAGAGCTGCAGCATCTCCAGCTGCTGGGCAGCAAGGAAATGGACAGAAAGCCACTAAATGTCCATATTCCCATACTGCATGCTCTGAATTTCCCTTCATGCTGGCTCCAGCTGAAGTTGGCTGGGTTAGGCAGGATGCTGTTGCTTCAACACCCACAGCCCAACATACCTCTCACACCACAGGGCATCACCAAGGCACATACGGGCATGAAACAATGCTTGCCTCACAGCTTGCCTCACAAGATGGCCCTAACTGTGCTTTCTGCAAGATGCTTTAATGCTAGAATTGCTTGCATGGCTGAACATGTCTCTATTTCAGATGTCCCAAATTTACTCTACTAAACCAGCTCTGTGTACTGGTTGATATACTCTCGAATCAACTGCTAAATATACTTGCTTGGTGATATTCTGAAAAGAAAAGGACACTACAGATCAAACACTCAAATGACATTGAAAATGCAATCATCACAAGTCACACTACTGACATCAACAGATCTATTCGAAATAGATTTGAACCCGAAAAATTACTCATTTCTGTACATTAACCATTTCAGTCCGAAAACCAGACACCCTCTGACCCTATCGCAAGGTAAATTCAGTACAAGCTTAATACAAACCAACCCCCACTTTGAAGAATATAAACCCATTTGAAATGACTCTAGGAGAAGACATATTACTACAGACTGGACAGAGTTACCGAAACATTTCAGATTCCTTCTCTCATGTTTCACTTTTTTCCCCCCACATTCAAACCTATCCTGGTCATGGTGCTGTGCAATGAAGTTAATACACAAAGGTTTAAATATAGAGCAGTTACTAGATGTTTTATTGTTTCATAATGACTATGTGATCTGCTTAATAACATATATAGGATAAAGTCAGAGAAGACTCTCTGCACTAAATATTCGCTTCTGGAGTCAAATGTTCTCCAGGTGCATTGTGAACCAAAGCAGCCTGTGCCGAGCCCACAACTCTGGGTCAGAGGCCCCGGCCATTAACTAATGGTTGTGTTTTCTCCCTAAAGAAAGGTGATTTTATCTCCCTACCAGACATAAAATTCAACATAAAATACAGAAGTGAGCTAACTGCAGTAGCAAAACGCTCATGCTTTTACAGGAAGCCTCTTCACAGTTTTATTTATGAAATGCAAATACCTGCGTACAGGGAGCACTCAAGTTTTAAAGAGAATCAGCAAACACAGCAGCTCAGGATCCTCTTGTGACAGGAACACAGACAGTATCATTATTCATAAACTTATCATTATGTCTAAGTCTTTAAGAAACGCAGACCAGCAGTAACAGCTTCCCCACCGTGACTCCAGGATTCACCTGCACCAAGGTAAAATCAGAGACAGGAACTCTGCCTTCTGACTTTCTTACTACAGCTTGGCACAGCGAGGCAACTTAAGGGCTTCAGTTCTTTTTATTCTGTGCACAGTCACACTCTTGAGCAATGACAGAATTTGGCTGCAAATGGCTTTGATGATACTGAAAATGAAATGTGTTCATATTGTTTTGTATATTCCTGGATATCATGGCCATACATATAACATATGTATCCCCCGCTGCTTAGCAGAAGTTGGTACTCAAACACACTTGCCTCACTCCTCCTTAAGCTAATGCTTTTCAAAGTAAGTCTCATGACATATTTACAGCTCTGCAATACTTTTTATAAGCTACCAGAGATGATTCTGTACTAATTAAAAGACACTTGTTTACAAGGGCATTTAAAGAGATTATATAAAAACTTCCACCTTAAGAAATCACAGAAATTCAACCATATAAAGATGGTTCTAAAGAAACCTATTTATTAAGGGTCCAGACAATTTAGCATATCTTCAGTAAAACATTAAATATGATGGAAGATTACAACACTCCTTTATAAAATCCTGTCTCTTCTATATTTATTTCAGTCAGAAACACTTTCAATACTTTCTAATCTACAAAAGGTACCTAAAATACACTTTTTTCCCCAAAAGAGGCTCTAGCTCACATTTGAGCTGCACCATCTATTTCAGCTACACAACAAATTTGCTTTAGTGAAAAGGAAAGAAAACCTCTTAGTATTAAAGCACTGTACCATGGCAAGGCACCCAGTGTGCCGACTGCTCCAAGATGTGTGAAATGCTTACTCACAGCCGAGCGCCTTGGAGTCAAATCTGAACATCCCGCAGTGCCCTTACACAAAAGCTCTTGGCTTTTTATTATCCCAGAAAAGATAAGCTGAACACCAGTGTTCTGTGACAGATGCCATTATTTTTCCATAATTAAGAACAAGATTCTGCAGTTTGGATTCACCCAAGGTTCGTTCCACACAGCCACTTGCAACTAAACTCAGCAGCAAAGCCTGGGAAGGCCCGGTGGCAACTAACAGGCAGAAAAAGCTGTGAGTGCCTAATTGCAGTGATTGATTGGGAATTAAATGCAACAGCTCTACAAGCAGTGCAACCACCTGTTGTATTTACTTTAGTATTAACTAGGAGTTTCATTCTCTACATGCATTTTCAGCGTGCTGAGTACTTTTTGTGCCTGTTTTGCTGAACTGGAACCAGCCAGACAGCTTGAGCAGCGAGGTAGCTGGTGCTTTTAGGGTATCTCTGAAGTATCCAAACACAAAGATATCAGCTGCCTACAAAGGCAATAGCTGCAGTTTATCTTACCATCGCTTGCTTTCAGAGAGTCAGTGCTGCTATGAACTTGGCCATCTGCAAGTTTTCATGTTAACGCTGCTCAGAAATGCCTGGTCTGCTCCTAGTGCTAACGAAGACAGAAGAAAACCTCTGCTGCCTGTTACATAGCACATCCTTTCAGTGTTTTGTGCATTTTCTCACCCAGAAAAATATTTAAGTTCTCTATTTCACTATATATAAGCGCACCTTGCAGCATTCACTGTGCATTTTATTTACTTTCACTTAGTGCCACTTCAGCCCACTTGCTGATCCAAGTCTCCACACTTTATCTTTGCCTTTTTACCATCTGAAATTTGTGGCTCGTTCATGTTTTAGAACACGTTTGAAACCAGAACGTATTCCTACATCTTTCAGCAAATATAAGTTAAGGGAAGTACCTGCAGGGCCACAGATCTATGTGTTTTTGGCCAGGTAAGACTCTAGGCAGCAGCACAGAGGAAGCTGGCTGAGAACAGGTGAATACAGGCTGGTCTGTGAGGAAGCTGCTGACTCTCAAGAGAGGGGATGCCCGGCAGACCTTCCCCTGGGCCTCCTTTCCCCATCCCTCCAGTAGCTCCCTGCTGAGTGCAATGACACCTGCCTGTCCTGTGTTACGAGGACTGGGCTACATCAACATTTCTTCATCTCTCAAAATGCCTCCAAGCCAACTTTGATGTCCCTTGGGCTCCAGTTCCCACCGGAGGGTGAGCTGTGGTGGCTCATGTACTGCCACAAGCCAGGGGCAGCAGCTAAGCCAGGCAAATGACAGCAACTCAGTCCTGAGGCTTGCTTTGGGCTGGAATGACCCCGTAAAGCATGCTGGACAACACCAGTGTGAGACCTGACCGGAGCCTTAACATCTGGTGGCTGGCCAGACTGCCTGTGTGCTGTCCCTTCAGGAGTGCATCTGACAGCAGAAGCAGGCAGACAGGCTGACGATGGTCCCAGAGTCACATTCTACTGCAGAAGAAATCAAAGCTCTGAGGTACAGTTAGTACCTGTTCCCTATTGTTCCCCTCCTGCTGCAGAGTGAGCACGAGCTGTCGAGAGGAGTGACACAGGCACCACCTCCCCAGTGCCGCCCCACCGCACGCTCATCCAGGTGCCTGAACTGCCTGCAGCCCAGCCCAGCAAGGCAATACCGAAATACAGCCGTCAGTTTCCAAACAGTCCTGTTCCTTCATGAGCTCGAGGCAGGCGCTCAGAGGAGCACTGGTGCAGGGCAACACACAGGCAGGACCATGTCAGGAAGGGCTCTGGGCAGGGGGGACACCAGCAGCTCTACCTGGTGTCTGTTTTAACCGCTGGGGAACCATAGCCTCAGGCTCTGCAGTATTAAGAGCTGCAGGACCAACATCTCACCACCCTCATCATCTCCCCTTGGTTTTTTCCCAGGCTCCTCCCTGCAGCCAGGCTTGTCCTCACAGCTTTCCCCAGGCTTCAGCCATCCCACTGTCTTAAGCTGCTCTTATTTAAGAGCAGCCATGAAAGGTTTAACAGCCCCTCTCAGGTCTCAGCCATAAGCAACAGCAACATGCAGAAGTTTGACATGTGCTTCACAAGAAATGTCAATAGGAATTTACAAGCTATACAGGGATTCCCAAAACATCACAAGCTAACACAATGGCAGCTGGATACCATTTGTCTTTCCTGCATGGTGACCATCTCAAACTGACATGTGTAGAATTATCCATCCTTTGACCAGAGGCAATAAAATCTCTGACCTTGCAAGAATCTGAGGCAACAGGAATCAAACATTATGGAAACAGCTGAAATCCCCTGCAGCACATTTTTGCTCTCGTATGGATTTCTTTCCCTCTGCAAATAAAAAGGGGATTCCAACCTATATTTTAGCATTTCAGCCTTCAGGTTGTGCTCCTCTATAAAGAACAGTTTTCTATATTTTAAACCTTCAAAATCAATGTCAGACAACTATGAACAATTCTTACATCTATAAAAAAAGACATTTCTGTTTCAGGTGTCCTATTTTTAGCCCTGTTACCTACCGATTGTCATTTAACATTTACCTCTCAAATGCTGTTAAGCAATAGCAAGAGAGGTATCGCCTGGTACCACAAGCTCAGCATCACACACCACCTACCTAATACAGCCAGGTGAGCAACAGATCCTTGTGGGGAAACACACAAGTGATGGATATACCATTGTAGACACTTGAAAACAGAGTCCACCAAAAAATAATCAGCCACGCTTTTAATAAACTTATTTAACACTTCATTCATCCAGACTTCCACTCATTTGTTTCTCATATTAAAATACGCACACTGCAACTTAGTAGTCCTAAATTAGGCCTCTCAAACCCATCTGTCTTACTGGCACTTGAGTTTCTTAGATTACACTGCAGGGAGGCTTAAGACTTTGTCTGTTCCCTCAGAATAGTGTCAGACCCAATTAGATAAGGCAAGTGCCGTTGCAAGAAGAGCTATTACAGTATCAAGCAGTTTTAATTCCCACTTGAAGTTACAAGGATGTACACATGTACTTACACACGCTGCCCACTGAAACCCCAAGGGTGGATTAGGACTCTCCACCACTGGCACGAGTGCGGTAATGCTTTGGTCCTCGCTGGCGGTAGAACACTACAAAGCAATTTGCACACAGCAAATCCAAACCCACGACACCAGCCTGCAGTGCTGCAACAGGTGTGTTTTCATTCACCACCTTTCACAGTACTCTTGTAAGTAATTTGTTGAGGACTTAAGAGTGTAGGTCAAGAAGAATTGCATTTATTTAAACAAGGGAAAGCTGCAGAACAACTACAGGCTTGCACCGGGTTTACACCCAGAGGGGAACAGGATGATAACTATAATTTTCCACAAATTAACCATTCACCAAAAGGTGGTTGAAGAGGATGCAGTCGGTCTCCCCCACAAGTGGCTCCCGGGAGCATGTATGTCCCTCTCACGTGGCACTCAAGGCACAAGGTGCACCATGGCTCTGCGCATACAAGCTACACGTTTATCGACTGACAACACCCCAGAGCAAGTCACTGCTTACAAATCAGCTCGTGGCTTCAAACCGGCTTTAATTATCAGACTGTTTCCCCACATCAAAATGCTAAGCAAGAACATCGTGTCTCAGGACAGCTGCCAACAGGAAGGATCTTAAAAAAGAAAAAGGGGGGGGACACAACTACAATGCTTAGAGAAGCCTAGAGAGTTGAGCTGTAGCACAGCACTAAGTGGAAAGAGCATGGTACAAGGCCTAGTGCGCTTTTCCTGCCTAATTTTAAACCTCCCTATAGACATCGTCATTTTATACGTATGTCAAATGAGGGGAGAAATGTGTTCAAGATTTACTTTTTTTTACACCACTGTATGATGCCAAATTAAAGGGGAGGCAAGGCAAACTGAATTATTCTAGCCAAATTAAAACCATACATTGCCGTCACACACTGAGCGCGAGGCCCTGGGATGGCAGACAACCGGAATTAAGCAGCCTTTTCCTGCATCAAGTAAAATGAAGACTGTGAGGCACTAATATCTGTAAAACTGGATACCTGTGACTGTAGTTTTAGTGTCTATTGAACCTCTATAGCCAAATACCAAGTAAATACCAAGCATCCAGTCATAAGTAGCCTGACAAACAAAGGGACTCCACACTCCTACACGCGCAAGGCACCAAAAGGAACAGCAGCAATTCACGCCATAGTTTTAAAACCTAATCAGGGTTAACACAACTATAGCCCGTTACCTAACCGACCACCTTCTTGTTCTCAGAGGTGGGAAGTCCAAGCTCTGACTGGGAAATTAAGTATCAAAAAGGGATGCGTAGTGCTGTGTCTTACCTCCATTTTTGCTTTTGCTTAATACTTCCTCAACATCTGTACCTACCAATGGCCATCTTAGAAGGAGCAGCAAGGTGACAGCTTGGGCATGCACAAATGAAGTTAGCTGGCTTTTGAGGGAAAGAGGTGGTGTGTGTTGCTGTCTTCTACCAGTGTAGATATTTGCAATGTCCTCCAAGGAGATAGCTGGGTGGCCTGGGACGACAGCAAGGTGCCTGTTCCAGCCAGCCAAAGGCTGCTTCATACCCCAAGTGAGAACACCGAAGGGAAAGAAGAAATCACCCTGAAGTAATTAAGAATACATATCCCTAAATGCCTTGCTGTACGTCTCCAACTCAGTCATTGAAACCTTGTAATTAGTGGATAGAAAAGACAGTGAGGTGCATATATAAACAAATTTAGGGGAAGGTTTAAATGCACTGACTGTAATTAAAGATAGCCTCTTCCAAGGCTACAATGAGTACTCTTACTTTCATATGAATTAAAAGCTGAGCAACACGTATGTAATATTTCCCCCCTCAATAGTGACGAAACTTGGCATCACAGGACAGTGGGGAGTTGCAGATATCTGACAGTCCTGACTCAAAGTTTAGATTTAGCTTGTCACAGCACTGATAGTGCCTTGTTTATAATTTAATTTCCGTCCTATTTCCCTTTCCATCAAACAGTACAAAGCTGGCTGTCCCTGTGCCAGACAGGGTGCAGCTGAGCAGGATCTGAAAATGATCCATTTTGGGATGATAAGGCATGGAACAGCTTTTCGAAACTCTCACCCTGTCCTTCTTTCTTCCCCACAAAACTCAGCCCTGATTTCTTAAGTGCTGTGTCCTGAGGTTATCTGGCAATGGAAGGAAGAGCCAGAAGTTTGGACCTGCTTGCCGTGTGAGTATGTAAAGTTAGGCAGTGGGAACCAAGACACCTGACAGTCTATTTCAAATACCTGCTAGCACATAGACCCAATAACTGCTTCTAGCCAAACACACACAACAAGCTCCCAAATTTCCCTGGCAGAAATTACTTGCTCCACCCTTGCTGTTCATTTCAGCAGTCAACAGCATTTACCAATCGGGATTAAGTCAGCTTTCTTGGGGGAATTACAGGGTTTGCTACCTTTATGTTTTGTAAATACCAGCTAATGTGGTATGAAAGACACACAGTGTCTGTGCAGCCAGCATTTGCTCCTGACTTCAATAGGAGCTGCTGAGTTCTGGCAGCAATTACACTCCAGGTAGGCCCCTTATTTAGCACCTTCTATCTTCACTTAGTTACCTAAATTGAAACATGAATGAAAGGAAAGCAGATAAAGTTGTAAGGCATTAATCCCAAGGTGGCAGGAGAGGACTCACAACTACTTCTCCAACCTTTTAGAGACATTTTACCACATTCAGATGTGGTCTTTGGCTGTTCCCTGAATTTTCTGCTTTCTTGCTATAAGGTAGAACTTAGTATATGCTTTCTTACAGGCATGTAGCCTGTAACTAAAGTAGCTAGTTTTCAAGTTATAAGCATTGCAACATAGGACCTCATGTACATACATCCAAGCCCGCACCTCTTCTGTGTCAGCTATGCCAATCTCCGTGCTCTACACAGTCAGTTACACTAATTTGTATCGAAAAAGAATTGTGTAACATCAACTAGAATTAAGCAATAATATTAGCCACTTGACATCTTTGACAAGTCCTGTCGCTCTGCTCTGTTCCAGCAGGACGTGTACACAGCTCAGTATACACGTTTCACTTTCCATCTCAAAACACAGCATTCTATGAAGTCCCAAACCAACTCTCTCCTTCCAAAAATACAGAGGGGTGGGGGAGGAAAGGAATATCTCACCCATTCTTGTGAACTGCACAGTTCTTTAGGACAAGGAAAGTCAGTTTTAACTGGATCACATGCATGGAGCTTTTAACTGGGGTTTGGGGTTTTGTTTGTTTGTTGTTGCTCCCCCACAAATAAAAGTCCCAATTCAAACTGCCATGAAGGAACAGCACTACGGTTTTTCACATTTATGATCTGCTGGCTAAATGTTCATGCTGGAACCTGAACTGCATCCCCTGTAGCTGCCCAGATGTGATGCGGGGTTCAGCTCGCAGGCAGGCATGCCCAGCTCCTACTGAAACCCCCTGGGCAGGTGCAGAACTGGACCCACAGCCTGCCACACGCTAAACCACCGTGTGTACCGAGGGGAAAAACACAGATCAAAAAGTACTTGACCTGCAAAGGAATTCTGTGTAGTAAATCTAAGCGCAAACGTCTGCTGACAGAGACCACAAGGGGAAAGCCGCATGAGCTGTACCAGGAAAGTACATGTTGTTCCATCCAGAAAGAGACATTCTGAATTTGGGACCAGGCCACAGTATATCCAATACTCAAATGGGGTAAGCAGCCCATGGAAAGAAGCACTGAACACAGAGCTAGAGATGCCAGTACAGCATGGAGGCAAGGAGAGGAGGGAACAGGACAAGCAACCCACAGAATAGAGCCACCTCCTCCAGCTTAGGTTGATCCCTTAGTGTCTGCTCCAACCAGGGACACTGGGTCATCGAAATCTTGTGCCCATGACATACTTGGGAGAAAATAATCCAGCCTCCTGCAGATGTGGTGTGAATCCTGACCGTGGAGCCAACCTTGTCCTGAACAGCTGGAGATGTACTTGCTGGGGTCCAGGTGCATTTGCCACCTCTTCAAATCACAGCAGGTACCACTTCTGTATACCCAGTGTTTGTCTGTGGGCTTCCACGGACTTGACTGGCTGGGATTTAGCCAAGGATTCCCACTGTGCTACCTAAGACTTGTTTCAGAGGCCAGCTTCTTAAAGCCATTAGCTGCCTAAATACTTTAAAAAACAAAAACCCAAGAAAATTAAGTTCCAGTTCATTTGCCCAGATGTAGCTAAGCAAACTTAAAAGTAAAACATATCTTTATACCTAATTCAACAGATCTTTTCCTCCTCCCATGAAGAGAGCAGTCACCATCGGGCATCTCTTCCCCTGTCTGCAGGGAATCAGCACCTAGCTGTTGTCTGTGTGGTCCAGAAAGTACCTGGAAATCTGGCTCCTCTATCTCCATTTTGTACCAGACCAACCCACTCTTTCTACCACCCCAGATAAGAGTTGGCCAGGTCAATTAGCAGATGCTGAGAACATAAACCACCTTTCACTTAGTCCATTACAGGCCGACAGACAATGGACTTATGTTTGGAGAGAGGGATGAACAAATTCAAGTGGAAAAAACACATCCACTTGGTTTCTCGCCCATCTGTTTTCTGCTGGCTGTTTGGCTGGCCAGGGAGCACACGGCTTTCTGAAGCCCAGACCCAAGACTGCACTCAGGCTCTGCAGTTCAAAGCCGACTTCAGCAGGATAAAGGACATGACAATTTAATCAAGACTGTATTTTAATCTATTTTTCACTGCCAATTAAAAGCTCTGTCCAAAGCATGAGGATATGTACAGCCCTGACACCTGGATATAACTTGCTGAGCAGATAAACTTCCAAGCTTCATCAGCTTAAGATACTCCTCCTTTCCCAACCACCCGTCTAGGTGGGAAGACACTTTTCTTGGGAGTGCATGATCTGGTGAGCTGTTGTGTGCACTGAAAAGACAACAGTTCAGTGCATGGGCATTTACAGTAGCTATTGCAGCATGTGGAAGAGGACAAGCCACAAGACCAGACACTTGCTGACTGCTTAGAGGTGAGGAAAAGGTGAGGGAAGAACAGCATTTCGGTGCAAAGCTTTAAACCTTCTATTTCTTTAATTCCATGGATCCAGACTCAGAAACATGGGACATTTCAATAAAAGCACAGGATTAAATTTTCAGTTCTGTGGGTCCAGTTCTTTACAGACTTTGCTAAATAAGCTCCGCAGAAACCTTTATTACACCAATTTAAGACACAAACGCCACCATATACTTTGCTCCTCTGTTGGAAACCTGAGGGTCGATTACAGATAAAAGGGGGTTTGAGCTAAGACTCAGCCTTGCACTGACTGAGGCAAAACCATTCGCCTGACCACTACAGTTGGCATCCTCACAGAGGCCCTCATAGCTGGTGGGGAGCAGATGCCTAAACCATGGTGGCTGTCAGCTCACAAGCTCTTAAGACATTACCTTGCTTAAGCAGTGCAAAGGTACATTCATTGCAGTTCACTGGAATTGCAATAAACCACTTCACACCAAGCAGATGGTGTGGAAAAAGTTCCTTACTTGATGAGAAGAACAGAAGAAACAGATGTAATACGGAGGTTCAGCTCTCCTAGTAAGACAACGTGGTTCCCACCACTCATGTAGCAGCCACGTTATCTGGGTGGTTTATGTATAACATGGACATGTCCTAGAAATGGCAGTTGTTTTTATAGACCCATTACAGCAATGAGATCCGTACCAGGTCAGTAAGACCCATCCAGCACTCTCCACACAAGAGCGGCCAAAACTGGATGCTTAGGAGAAATACTAAACTGACAAAGTGACCTGTACTGCTCTGTACTGTAAATAAATACTGTCACTCAGAGAAGCGATCCCATCCTCTCCCTGTGTTGGCATTCGGGTGTGCCTGTGACAGTGAGCTGCATCAGGAAAATGAACTTGCTGAAGAAAGAAACTTGTCCCCTCCCTCCCGTGCTGGCAGGAAGCGGGACCCAGCAGCAGTGTGCAACTGGGCTGGGTTAAACTCCTGGTGGAATCATAGAATCATAGGATTTGGGTTGGAAGGAATCTTAAAGCTCATCCAGTTCCAACCCCCTGCCATAGGCAGGGACACCTTCCACTAGAGCAGGTTGCTCCAAGCCCCTGTGTCCAACCTGGCCTTGAGCACTGCCAGGGATGGGGCAGCCACAGCTTCTCTGGGCACCCTGTGCCAGTGCCTCAGCACCCTCACAGGGAAGAACTTCTGCCTAAGAGCTCATCTAAATCAGGGTGATCCTTCCCTAGAAGTACGTTACCTCCAGCACCAGTCAGGGGGTTTCCTCAGCTAGTGGCAGCACCGTAGCTTTTTAGCGTGATGGATCAGTTCAGTTCTGTCTTTATGCTGCACGACAGTACTAAGTGCAATGGTAATTTGCAATTTTGAAAAGGCAGCCCATAACAAAAATAAACATTAAGCATTGTGTTGGTATGCTATTATTTCCATGACCTTTCAGTTCTGTTTCAAAACTTCCAAGTTTATCAGCAGCTGGCAATTACATGCTTTTCATTAACCCTGCAATTTAGTAACATGAAGAACCACAGAGGGAATTTCAAGACATCCATCTATGCACTTTCTCAGCTTATATAAACTTTAAGCTCCAAGTAACTCTGGTGGGTGAAATTAATGTACCAATGAATGCAGCTGTGATCCCGGCATCTGCACCTCCTCCATGAGGAAACTATTAGAACTTCAGAGGCACCTACTCCCTTTACTTCATCAGCTGATGTTGTACTTCATCATGCGCCCATGAAAATATAGATTTTTCATTGAAGCCTACATTTACGTACAAACACCTACATCATGCACATGAGGATGCAACAGAACAACCTTTTTCTGGCAAGATTTTAGGTTTAAGGACTACACAAAGCACGACTCAAACCTCAGGATGCTATTACCTTGTGCACATGCAGGAACGCTTTCAGTCTCCCCCTGATCAGTGCTGTAAACACTGTGTACATTAGGCTCATGTGGGAAGAAGGAAAGGTTTGTTTTCCTCTTCCAAAAGGTTTTGCAAATCACCATGGCTCATATTCCCCATCGTGGTCTTGCATTTCTAAAATCTCGGGGCTGTTCCACTCAGCTGATCCAGGCCATCTCCACAGCAGTCTCAGCTCGCTGCAATACAAACTAGTGAGCCCTGAACAAGAGAGAACTGCTCTCCTGACACGCAGTGACTGAGCTGAACACTTGTAACACTTCTTGGAGCAACCTCCATAGGAAAGCAGGGAAATGCCTCTAGAGCACACCTCTCCCAACAGCACTGCCTGGTTTTCACCTCCACGGGGCTCAGCTTGGCAGCTTTTACAGACCTGTGCCTGGAACCTGCGATGGGATCTGTCCATTCCTCCAAGCAGGAGAGCATTTGGAAGTCAGACGCTGCAGTGCTCAGCACTGCCATGCTCAGGATCACCAGTGCATCCTGCCCAAAGACATTAATCACCTTCCTTTTCTGATAATATTGCCACTGCTAGCTAGGAGTTTACTATTTGGTGGAATGCAGGCAGGCAAACTTCTACTGCTGATCTGCTCCTTCCCCTTCTTAACTGGAAAACCCCACAGAGAATAATACAAATGGTTTGACAGAGGCAGGAGATAGCTGTGCATGTAGATCAAGCCATGGTCACCCAGCCAAGGCACTTGTTCAGCTCACACAGTGCCAGTGTGGGGACAGCAGCATGTGGCTTGCAGATTTCTAGGCACACTTTCATAAATTTCCTAATTCTTAAAAGCTGTTCTTTAAAATCGTTCAGTTTCATAAGCTATTATCAATCTTGAACTCCTCGTGCAGCAGAGCTCCTCACAAACAGGGAGGAGTGAAATTACTTTGTCACCAAAGGAGCTTTGACAGCTCAGTCCCAATATCCCTCATCAGGGCTCCATCTGCTTTTGACAGAAAGACTGGACCACAGCAGGGAGGTGTCAATTCCTCCCTGAGCAGTAAGATGACCTCAGTACAGCCTTCAGGGGGATTTATCTTGGGTTTTACACTGTAATGTAGAACCAGGATAAATTGATGCAAATAAATGAGATTGTGCTGTCTTGTTTTAAGAATCACAGAGTTACAGAATGATTTGGGTTTGGAAAGGACCTTAAAGCTCATCCAGTTCCAACCCTCGCCATGGGCAGGGACACCTTCCACTAGAGCAGGTTGCTCCAAGCCCCTGTGTCCAACCTGGCCTTGAACACTGCCAGGGATGGGGCAGCCACAGCTCCTCTGGGCACCCTGTGCCAGCGCCTCAGCACCCTCACAGGGAAGAGCTTCTTAATATCTCATCTAAATCTCCCCTCTTTCAGTTTGAAGCAATTCCCCCTCGTCCTGTCACTACACGCCCTTATGAAAAGTCCCTTCCCAAGAAGCTTGAGCCTCTCCTGGATTCTTGGGGTTTTTCTGCACTCTGAAAGTTGCATTACTCTGTTCAGCTGTCAGGTTAGACACATTTAAAAACAGCCTTGCAAGAAGTCATGATTACCAATGTATTTTCTATTTACATTGTTCTGTGAAAGCCTACTGATATAATGGTCCATCTGAAAACAATAAAAAATATATACATTAGTAACCATGTATAATATTTGTCCTTTGGAACTAGTTACATCTGAGCGCCATTCCAACTGACCTGTCTGTAATTAGACTATCTTCTAGAACCTCATCTGTCCTTAGGATGGAAGATTTTTCCGCCTTCTTACTTTTTATTTAGAGGGTTTCCTGTTTCATAGCTCTGAGATGCAAACCTTAATCACAAAGAACCAAAACAGGACCTCGAATAGAGGATGAGTTCTAACACAGTTTCACTATATCGAGCACACACTGAAGTTCTGAGCAGGGTGTTCCAGGGAGACTTAAAGCAGAGAAAAAGGAATTTCATCTATGGATTGCTGACAAACACATTACCATAACTGTAGCCTGAGTTCTATCATATAACTAGAGTTTTTGTTGGAGTTATGTCTCTGCTTCCATTTGTCTTCCCTGAGCATCCCCTCAAAAGCATTCAGGAAAGAGACCCAGCAGTAGAAAATGCAAATTAAAGCAGTGGTGCCAAACAGCCGAGTCTGCACACACACAGAGATCAACCACTGCCATTGCCACTGACACCAAAACCAGAGATAAAACTCTGATGTGAACACCAATGCAGAACCTGAAACAGCACCGTGTACCGTTACAGGTGGCTTTCTGGTTGGTGGCAGCTCTGGCCACCCTCATCCAGGACCTGTAAATGAGGAAGCCATTTCCCTGCCCTTCGGCGCTCAGTCCAGCCCAGAGACACCACGTGGGGCACTGGGCAAGGAAGAGGATATGAGCAGCCATCTCCTCTCTTCCTCCGTGATGGTCTCCTGTGAGATAACCAAGTGTGTCTCAGCCAGAAGCATCATGGCAGTGGTGAGTCAAAGGCGCTGGTCCTGGAAAGGATACACCTCCAAAATCAACATCCAGTGTTTCACAGCTGGCAGGGGGAACAGGGCAGCTCTGCTGCAGGAACACACTGGCTGGGAATCTTCCTTTAAACTTTGCCAGATGCCTAATGGATTTTAATACATTTTTAGTAAAACAGAGTGAAAACCAGTACGATTGGGATTATCAGCTCATACACCCACACTGCTGGAGCAGGGGAGGGTGTTAAAAACCATTAAAACTACAAGAGTCCTTCACAGGAATACATCAGGTAACTAGAATTGTACACACCTCATCTGCTTTTGTGAGCACCCATTTGCACATAGAAGGATCTTGCTCTAATTTGCAGGTTCTCACCAGGATTAATAAAAACCTGGCTTCAGGTATAGTCTAACTGTAGGAGGTACAGCTAGCTGCAGCAGTTACAAATGTTAGTTGTATAATCATAAGACATACTTTGCAGTTTACCTATTTTGACCTTGAGATGGCAGAGAAAGAAAAGGTAGCAAGGCAAATACTCTATGGTCCAGCTACTACAAAGATACAACACAGAAGTGAAAGTGAGAACAGAGGTTGAACAATTTACAGATCCTTCTTCTACCCCTGCTTCTGCTGCAAATGCTGTTGTGCCCCATTTACTGTGCTGCTTAAACATGTTGAGGCAGAGCAGAGGGAAGAAGAGGCAACTCCATGCTCGGGTTATAAAAACGAGTGGAAGAAAAAAAAAAGAAAAAAGAAAGAATATTCACTTTGGATGACAACAAGTCAGTAATGATGAAGTAGTGGAAAAGGAAGAAATAAAACAGAGTATCTAGAAAGAGGATGGAAAAAAAATGAGAGTGAGAAAGTAGCACAATCGGGGCCAAAGATAATTTTTTTGCTGGTACAGAAGTGTGACCGAAGGACAGAATGTTGCATGAAGTTGTTTTCCTGAAGACTCTGTTGGCAGAACTCCTGCCAGCTGATTTCACTGCCTCAGCCAATGCACTGCATTCTGCAGCCCAGGCCCGTGTTTGCGAGCCTGAGCCTTCTCCAGTTCCTCTCATCTCTAGGATGACCACGTGGCTATTAGGCAGAGCTATAGTTTACTCATATTACAATTAAACTACAGGAAAGCATGTAGGCACGCAGGGGAAGTGATGGTCTAGCTGCTACAGAACTGCGGCCACAGAACAACACACAAAACTCCCCCGTGAGTTCGGTCTTGTGCCATCAACCACGTTACACTTACTCAGAAGCATGCAAATAGGTTTCATCATATTCACACACACTCCCCCCCCCCCTTGCTTTCTTTGAATGCATGAAACCCAAAAGACCACAAGCTACAGGAAAAAAAAAAAAACCCAAAACCCAAAAACCTAACCCGAAGAGTTTATCCTGCTGCCTGGATGATAAGTGAAAGGCAGTGATCCCGCAGCGAGGGGGGACCGTTGGCACTCGGCAGCTCTGTGTGTGCACCAACAGAGCGGCACACCCCAGGAGACATCCTACAGCTAAAAACCCCATCTGCAAACAAACTCTGACAAGATACAGCAGATGGCAAACACTGCCTCCAAAACTCTGCAAACATGAGTTCTTTAAAAATCACATCTTCAGGGTCTAATGAATGTCCTCAGTAAAGGAAGCGCAGCTTTTCGCAGCGCTGGGTGCACAGAACCAGGGCTGCAGCTCAGGAGTTGCTGACTTCTCGCTCACACACAGCTCCTTGGCCAGGACACGTACCAGCAAGGAAGCAGACGGAGAGGAAAAACGTATCTGTGGGTACTTACATGCAAGATGGAAATTAACTGCACTTTAGGCATACGTAAAAAAAAAAACATAGAATAACGCTGTGCGACATACTGTTCCCCAAAATCATCCACCTTAATCACAAACTACTTTGATTGTACTCATAGCACTTAACACCTCTAGCAAACAGTTGCTGCAATTAGATTCTTCATTAGTAACTGTGCGGTTAACCGGTTACAGCATTAATCAGTCCAAAGCTAATTATCAGGGATGATTCAAAAACAGCATACCAAACAACAGGAAAAAAAGCCAAGTAATATTATACCTATTACATTTTAGTTGATTAAAAAAAACCCCAACTTAATAAACTATTCAGTGCAGAATCAAAACAATTTCAACAAGACATTCTTCGATAAGCAAGGTAATTCTAACGTCAGCCATACATCTTTTAATACATCTTTTAATGTGCTTTTTTCACAGGACTTACCTATGTTTTTCTAGTTCGTTGTGTGATGACCTATTAAAAAGAGAAAAGAAATATTAGAGAAAAGGCTAAATAAACCAAGATTTAGAATATTTAAAAGCCAACATCTGCATAAATTGCAAAAGAGCTCTCTAAAGCATGTATTTATACGGATTATGAAACAGCTTTCGCTGTTAAATTGGTTCACTTTTACATCCCTTAGATACTTCAAGTTATCAACTTAATTTCCATGAGTAAACCATGGGTTTGGAGGGGGAACGATAATAAATTTGCATTTATTAGCGTTCAATAGATTCAGCGACAGAATTGGACATAAAAAACTGAGCAGGTTAGTAATAACAACAGCCCACAAGATTTTCATCTGTGAGGGAAAATTATGAGGGGGCAGAAAGTGTTAGAAGATCTAAATGGTAACAGGCAAGAGTAAAAAGCACCCAAAAAGCCGGCTTTTAAGCCCACGGAGAAGCAGAAAGAAAAATCAGCAGCTAACCACTGCTGTTGCTGTTGACATCTTAATGGCAAAAAAGAGGAATCTTAATTCTTCTGAGTCTACAAACAGGAAAAAAAAACTTCACAGTCCCCGAACTGCCCACATCAGTATGCTATTCTCTTCCAATCTACTAGGATTTTAGATCTCTCCTCGCCCTGGGTGACGCCTCAGGTTTTTTGCCATTAGAAGGCAGCCCTAACTTCTGGGAGGATCATTTTCTTTTAACTGATTCAGCTGGAAACACTGATTTTATTTATTTATGCAGCTCAGATTAAAAACATTCCTAAAATGAAGTTATTGTCACCACTTCAAAACCAGCAACTTCCTGGAGTTTTAGCTCTGTCCCACTGAAAACACGGCCAGTACGTAAGGATCAAAAGATACAAAGGCAGCGGCAGCTTTTATAGCGGGTGGATTACGTCAAAGCAGCTCTCCTACACCGTGCTGTAACCCCTGCCTGCATCTGGGCATGGTGTGCTGACCAGCACAGCTTTGTGGAGGTGTCAGTGCACAGTCTGTCGAGTGAGCAGAGACATCACAGGGTTAGAAAGTCCTGCACAACCTGCCTGGTCACGAGCTGCTCTGCCTCTCCCCACACACACACGGGGATGCAGCTGGATGCTGCGGCGTACCTGGGTGTCCCTGGTGACGAAAGCAACTCTCAAGGGGAAAAAGAAACTAAAACTCATGCAAAGAAATAGCCAGTGAACAAACCTGCTACTGATTTCAGGTTGTGCAGCTCCTGATCCTGCAAAGGAATTAAACGAACTGCCCCTCTGCAGGGAGAGGAAAACTCAAAAGCTTCAAGGTTCGGCACTGGTGCTAATCCACCTCCACTGAAAAGCATCCCAGTGATGTTACCAAGATATCAATGATGCCAACCATTACAGACACCTCTTTGTGAGCCACAGTCAGGTAATGTCTGTATTCCTACAGTGCCATGTAAGTGCTCCCAACCAATGCAGCAACACTGGAAGTGTTTTTACACATATTCTCTGCTACATTAATAGGTCAAGGTGGGCTGTGCTTGCTGCGATTTACTGCCTTTGCCATTTGACCATAATAAGGGGATATTGGTTTTATTTTCTACTCCTACACACACACACAGAGATCAGACTTTTTCTACACAAATGTTTCTGCATACCAACATTCACGAAAAGTGACAATGCTGAAGTGACTATGCCAAATCCACAACGTTTACAAAAACACACAGAAAAAGTAAGTTCAGTAGGGAAAGATTCTCCCCAAACTCCCTCCAGGGACCTGTCAAAGGCACAAAGTCACTGTTCACAGGGAACTCTGGAAGAGAGGAAATACAGGCTGGTCTAGATTCAGCCCTATGGCACGACCTCCCTGAGATTTTTGGCAATTATACACAGAGATGAACACAATCACTGTAACTAGCCAATTCCAAGCTGCTCGCTGTAGCAGAGCTCACACTTGGCTCTGGTAGCATGCATGGTGGCCACTGCACCAGCAGAAGAACCCTGGCCAAGAAATTCAGCCTGCAGAGAGTATTTTGCTGGGTTAAGAAAGGATGCAACGAGTAGCTGGAAGTCCTTCTGTGTGCAGCACACGTGCGAGGTACCTCTGGTACATGAAGGGTGACCCTGGTATTCACCTGGGATGTCCTGCCAGACCCACTTTGGAGGGGCACAGCCCTCCGCCCTGGTCATGCCAGCAGCAAATAGAGCAGTGGTGAACGTGTGCCTCTTTGCAGAGCTCTTTGGGACACAAAAGCCTCATCGAGACCTGCAGTGTGCAAACAAGGGCACCAGCCACACGTTTCAGGTGGTGTGGGCATGCTGACTAATGCCTTAACTATCGGGCCTTATCCAGGAACCAAAATCAAGAGTTTTGACATTTACCTGACAGTTGCTCCACCTACAGAGCAAGTTAAATACCCTATAACAAGCATGATGGGTTTTTTTGTTGGGTTTGTCTTCAGAAGAGATGAACCTCTCTCTAAAGATTGTTTATTCTCTCTTTCACTGTCTACAGCACAGTATACTGAAAGAATATCCATCTCCTTCTGCTCTCATGCAACCTAAAGTGAGGGGGGGGAAAAAGCCATGTAAGAACTGGTCTGCACACAAATCAGTAAGCCCAAGCACTACCTGTTTCAAAATACAGGTTAAGAAAACACATGTGTATATATGTTTATATAAAAGAGGCAGATGTATGATTGCCTTTTTCACACACATGGTCTGTGGAGCCTTTCAGAAGCGGCTGCAAGAGAAAGAAAGACTTCTGGTGCTTAGCTTAAGTTCACTGTATTGGGTTCTGTATCTCCAGGCAAAACCTGGGGGAGTTGGGAGTGACGAAGGAAAGGTATCAGTAAAAAGGCTCAGATAAAAATAAAAGGGAAAAGCCAACAATAAAAGAATCATCAGCGAAATAATAGATTAAAGAGGAGGAGATCAGGAACACTGCTGCTCAGACTACACTGTTGACCTGAGACAGCCCTAATATCCCTTTAGCAAATGCCAAGCAGCTCACCAGCTATGAAGCAGCAGTTACATTTTCTTTGTGAATAAATTGTCAAAAGAAGATCTGAAAGAAAGGGGAGGAGCCAAGTAAATGCAGATGTTGGTTTGCAAGATGCATTGCCACTTCAGCAGGTCCCCAGAGCTGTCCCATTCCACCACCCTCCTTCCCCTAAACAAGAATTCTAGGTATTTGATGTGAGCATTTGGTCAATGCAACATTCAGCAGACACACCTAAGCAATGAGGCTGGGTGCTAACTGAGGTAAGACTAACACAGAAAAGACAAGTCCTCCCCAAAGCGCACTTTCTACAAGTTTACGGGTGAGCCAGCAGGAGCTGCCCACGTGCCTCGACATGGGCTGATGTTTCACTGTATGCGTGGTGCACTGCCAGTTTCATTATTAAGACACCTTCTCCTACTCCTTCATCCCTTTGCCCCAGCAGACAGAGCATCCTGTCAGGAGGAAACCAGCACAGCTCCTGACAAAAGCAGGGACATAGCGGCAATGCTGCTGACATTTTCTCCCCAGTGCTAATGGGAGCCAGGTCTAGACCATGAGTCACCAGTACGCTACCAGTTGCCAACGCATTTTAAAGCACTACAGGGAGCAAAGCAGGCCAGTTAACCAAGGGCTTAAAACATCTTGCCCGTGCCAGGGCTTTCTGGTGCAGGCAGGGTTGGCAGGGTGCTGTACAACTCATGTGCAGAGGACACCACTCCACCTAAGGTCACACAGCGGTTGAAGGGCCACATGAACTACATTGCCTCCACTTCGTCTTGCATCCAGACTGAAAGAGTAAGAAAAACAGAGCAGGAAGTTTGACAAGGTGCTACACATTTAGCATCTGCATCCAGTTCCCGCTCCCAAGTGTGCTGGTGTGTAAGAGCATGCAGCTCATATGCCTGCAGTCTTGTCTGGATGCGACTGCTATGCAGCTTTTGGCTGGAAGGATCCCAATTTGCTTCCACATGTGTAACCTACCATGGGATGCACCTGAAAATGCTACAGCCCACCACCTGAATCACCAGAGATGAGGAGCAGGGCAACACTAAACCTGAGCATAAGCACATGTCCTGCCAGTGTGCACCGCTCCTGGGCTTGCTGGGCTTTTTCCATTTGTTTTAAACTGGACACATTGCTTACAGCCCGTCAAAGGGAACAGCCTGTATGGAATTAATCTACTACAAATTACTTCTGCATTCTCCTCATAGCAAAATTTAACCAGCCCTACAGATGCAGCGGGGATCTGGGAGCCAGGCATACTGGCACGGCCTTGCTGCAGAGCTCTGGCTCCAGCACCTCATTCAAGTTTGGGCTGCCACGTGTTTGCGGTGGCGAGGTCAGAACACACTTCTAATATGGTGGCAATTTGTTTTCCTCAATTTGCACGAGCACTGCAGCTCCCAGGCAGTGCAGACCTACTGTGGCTCCTCGGGGGTGACAGACCAGTTGGTGAGATCTATTGTATTGGGACTGAAACGCATCAGTTTTAAAAACAAGTGCAGTGATATCAATTGTTGTCCCTCTGCTGCCAGCTTGAGGAAAGCAAACCCAGGGGATCTATCGAATTCCAAAAGCCAGGCAGAAGAAAAAGCAGAGGAGCCGTGCCTGCACAGTCGGGTTTGCAGTGTTTTATTCTTGGCCTCCCACAAAAAAAAAAAAAAAAAAAGGAAAAAAGTAAAAATAAAATACAAATCAGGCTCTGATCCCTAAGCTGCTTTGTATGGGCACTGAAAAACATCTGCAGAGAGCAAGGGGCTTGCTCTGCAGGCCACAGGTTGACCCTCGCCATGAGCCAACATTAACAGAGGAGTTCGGACATTAAGCTCTGTTTTTATTTGAAACACCAAATGCAGCTTTCATCTTTTTCTAGCTATAACCCCCCACCAGAACACAGCACAAACTACAAGTCTATTTATATAACACACGAGCAAAAATATTAATTAATAGATACAGAAGATATATTTATAAACTGGCATTTATTTTGCTCCCCCTCCTTCAAAAAAACAGCTCCTAAACTAAGAGGCCAAACACGCTGCACACCGACATCAGTTCCTTTCCCTGCAAGTAAATTTAACTGTGACCTCAGTAGACTGGCATCTAACACTAAGATTTGAGTTTTCGTTTTACCTTATTTCTGACCCTTTCGTGGCAAAGCAGCTGCCTGAGCTCCCCCGTGCACAGGCAGACACGTGCCTCACCCCCCCATAGCTGGTGCTATTACAGCCGGGGCAGAAGCAAGCCCAGTTACCTGCAGGCTCCATGGTTTTCTGTCAAAGTGCCTTGCCTCGTGACCAGACGTCACCACATTTCAGATTTGAGTCATATTCCTCCTCGGCACATCGCACACACGTTACCTCTCCATTTCCTTGGAGCAAACAGGAAGCTTGGGGGGACTTTTGAATATTTGTTAGTAATAATTCCAAAGCACAACTGCACTAAACCCAGCTGTTGGTCTTTTGCTTTTCCTTTAATTCCAACTGCACATTAACAAGAATTATTAGACTGCATGGCACTGCTTTAGGAACTACAGCCACGGCTCTGTGAAGAGGAGGCATTTATTACACTGTGGTCAAACACCTGATAACTATTTGTGTAAGAAGAGGATGTGACCTGGCTTTACCTCCCCCCAAAAGACAACCTTGTGCCTTTCTCCAGTCTCCTGCCCTCTTTGCAAAACGAGAATCCAGTTTCATTTGCCAGAGGATTTTGGCCAAAACTACTGGAGGGGAACGAGTCTGAATTTCAGCTGAGGACACAGTACAAACAGCAAACCAGAAAGAGAGAGAAAACAGAGCAGTTTGGTTTGTGTGACATGGAAAAGGCACATCACAGGAAACTGAGGGAGAAGAAAACACATAAAATCAAGTAATTTTTATGTAGAGGTGAAAAAGAAATGGCTAAAAATCGTGTCTGATTGCTACCAATAACCCCAAGAATTCTGTTTAGCAACAAGCTGCTAATGGCCACTTCCAATTTTGATCCAAAGCTACCAATGGACAAAGCAAACATGTTAAATTCCTGCACTGGAGAGAAGGCTTATAGATTTCAGTTAATTAAATGTAATTCTGCTCTTATTTTTCCCTGCATGAAACCAAACCTGTCAAAATTACTTCTCACTTAATTGCAGTTGAGAGGCCATCAAGCTTTTAGTCCAGACCTCAGCATCCTGTCCAAAGGGAGGGCAGCTTTCCTCCCCCTTCTCCTGTGGGTCTGGGCCTCGCCAGCCATCAACTAGAAGATGGAAGTCTCAAGGTATGATTTCTTACATGAACATCACCACCACCGCCTCTGCAGAGGAAAGAGGTGTCCATCAGTGCCCTTGCTGAACGTCAGGGCAGCTGTAATCCATCCCTGCACGGTGCCCCAGCAGCTGGTCAGCACACCTTTAGTCCACGGGGTACTTTACTGCATGGGGTATGCTCTGTCCCCTACACAGGCAGGCAACATGGGGGAGAAAACACAGAACAAAGAAGGCTACAGCACACCAGGCTTCTTCACATCTGACGGTTTTTCTCCTCCTCCCCTCTTTTCTGATTTTCCAAGAATGAGGAGGAAGATGTTTTTCATGCCTTTATATATGTATAGCTCATAAAGCATGAAAAAAATATATACATGTATAGCTGTATCACTTTTTAGTCTGATCAGATGCTGCAAGCAGCAGGATACAAAAATAGACAATGAAAACAACAAAGCCCCTGCAGTTTTGAAATGTGCAGTTATCTGCTCCTTTCCTATTCCTCCAGCCCGAAGTACTTATTTTTTGTATGTAAGAAATATAATGCAACAATAAGGCACATATTTCAGACATTTACACAACCATGCCTGCCTGCATCTGATGCTCCAAACCCAGCACGTCTGGAAAAAGGTTAAAGTGGAACACCACAGATAAACACTTTGCCTGGTGGTTCACATCACCCACGACCACTCCAGATCCTCTGAACTTTGGGCACTCGTCTCCCTCTGTTAATCTTTGAGTTGTTTAGGAAGATTTAACTGTATTGTCAAAAATACCAACTCTAGTTGGGGGCTCAGACCGTATAGCCTATAAGCTCCAACTAATAACAAACCGGCGATGCTGGTGTACCTCATCCATGTTAGACTGGATATTCAAATGTTAAGGATAATTTCTGCCCCTCACACTTAAGCTCACAGGCAAAATGAGCAGCGACTGCTAGATGTGGGCACAGCGCCGGTAAGTACAATGCAGACGTGCCCACATGGGCTGCTGCACCTCCATCCCTGAAATAACATGGTGCTGCATCAAAGTAATGCGCCTCCGCTCCCCACACTGGCAAGTAAGCCCAGCGACACTGCTGAACCAGGCAAAACACCATCCTGGTGGTGGTCACACTCGAAACCGTTTCTCAACAAGCATTATCCTGTCCTGTAACACCAACAACCCATCCTTAATCTAATCGCTGCAGCTAGAAGAAAAGAAAGCGTAAGTAAATGTATAGATGGCATCCTGCAGGGTGGCATTTCTGAAGGTTGCCACTGCTACAGAGTGAGAATCGGAGCGAAAGACTAGACAGGTAAATGCATACCTACAGGCAGAAAAAAACCAGGAGGGTAACTGGATGGAGGGCAAGTAGATGTATATGCCTCAGTTTTAACAATGCTAGCAAAATCTGTTACCAGAAATCTTTTAATTCTGCTGTATTTGCTAGATTACAAATCCTCTCCTAAAAACTCCTGAAAGCAGCTTACACTTCAGACAAATAACTATTTTGCAGCGGATGACAAGAGACCTAAGAACGGAAACGATGAAATAATAGCTCTAAGTAACACAGATATCTTGAATGCAGGCAATAGAAAAGAAATCTGTGCAATTCAAGGAGCAGTTTACAGATGGAAATCCTCTGAGACCTGTCTTGGTTAACTGTGATTGGGGTTTTTTTAAAGGCAGCGAGTGTATTTTATAAGCAAATAATGAAAAATCTTCAGGAGCAAAGTGCCTCAGGAAACAAGACACACCTCCCACTCCTGATGACTTTCTTTTCTAAAATGAACTGACGTCTTCTCTTTGCTCCAGGATGAGACAAAGAATTCAACTAAACCCAAAAAATGCAGGAGTACTGAAATGAACACCCCCCCAAAATGGTTGCCTTGCTCGGAGCAGGGGCATAGGGGAACAACTTGCTCCCCCTCTGTTATCTCCCAAGACACGTTGCTCGGCCGCAGGGTGTTCACCAGCTCGTGTTTATTTCAAGGAGGGAGCTCGTCAGCTTTTGATTTCAGTTTGCACCTCCGGTGGGTGCCCCACGAGCAGCTGCTGGCTGCCTGCCCCGCACCTCCCAGCGCCAGCACACCCAGCTGCCCGCGGCCGTGCGGGATGCCCGCTGGAGGAGCGAGAGCGGAGCGGGCCTGCGAGACTCGCTGCTCCTTTGGAAAACAAGTCACGTACGAGCCGAGTTCATTTTAGGCTATTCTACAGGAGCCACCAAACAGCACAACTGTGCAGAGCAGAGCCTGCACCGGGGAGAGCATCGCTGCTCTGGGACGAAGCAGGCCCGGCTGGACACGGTCATTGGTCCTCTCCGGAGCAGCGCTGGAAGAGCAAAGCAGAGCAGGCACAGCACAGGACTGGAGGAGCTCCTAGGCAGGGGCCGGCACTGTCCCTGTAAGACAGCCTCCCGCACGTACACAGCCGCTGCCCGAGCAGCAAACAAAGCTGCAGAGAGCCTGCGCACAGCAACCCTCCGCTCATGCCATCGCAGCACAGGTAGCGGCTGCGGGGGAAACCAACAAAACCACCACCACCGCGACAAAAAGGCGGACGATCATCGCGATAAACAACAACGGAGTCATGCACCTGGACGGAGCTGCATGCGACAGGCGGGTGGGCGACCCGGCAGTGCAGCAGAAGCCCCGAAAAGGTCAAGTTCACGCCAGCACCTCCTCACTTAATACCTACAGGAGAAGTTCAAGTGCACGGGCAGCTCTCCCCCCGCCACCCTGCACACACGCACCCTGTGCGAGAGCCCAGCGCCGCGCTGCAACCGGAGGCTGCATCTGCTCTGGCTGCCATGGGGGAGGCGGCCGGTTCGCTGCCTGTGGTTTATAAATAAATGCGGGGGGGTGGGGGGGGAAATTAGTGCCATGCAAAGAGAAGTCTGGGTGGTGATTATGGTGTTAAGATCTGCAGTAAAAGCTGCCGTCGGTGAGCGCGGAGCAGAAGGAGCGATGAGGGCGGATGGTTTAGAAGTGCAGTGAGTACTAAGGAGATGGTGTACGCGTGGCAGTGTTTATATGAGAGATCAAAACAGAGCCAAGCCCATCCAGGGAAAAAATGGCGACTACCGGGATGGGGGAAACTAAGACACTGGATTAGTTCTTATTTTTAATAAAGGTATGCACTGCACATAAGCTAGACACATTGGAAAAGCTGCCGATTCATTCTGAAAAAGCGGTGCGTCTATTACCTGTTATTCTGGGATTTTCTGGCCATGGTGCCTGCCTTTGTTTTCTTTCTGGAATAGTCACTATCGAAGGGTAACACTGATGCATAGCCATGTTCTGCTTCTAGGGACAAAGTCAGCATTAGTGGCAATATATTTTTTTCCATGCATTTTTTTCCTCCTTTGCAGGAACGCTAGGGTAAAGAACAGAATTTTTTCCGGTTGATTTGTTTGGATTTTATTCTGGCATCTCTTAAAAAGAAGCGAGACCAAAAAAAAAAAAATAATAAAAAAATAGATATATATAACAACTCGGTCAACCAAAATAAAGACAAAAAGTGCCGAAATTAGGGAGGATTATTGGAGTGCACATTAAAAACGAGGCGGATCATGCAAACCCTTGTCACGCTGCGCTGGGGGGATGGGGGGGGGGAAGGGAGCACTGCCATACAATTAACGACTGCCACACACAGCGAAGTGTGAGGTACCCTGAGCGCTGCAACACACACACCATCCCCGTCCGGAGCGTCACAAAAAATAACCCGTTCCGGGGTGTTTTTGTTTTGTTAAAGCAAAGAGGAGAGCACTGTTCCTCCCCCAGCGCGGTGCCTGTGCTGAACCCCGCGGTGCCCGGGCAGGTGAGGCCGCAAGGGCTGGTCCCCCAGCCCGGCTCGGCTCGGCTCGGGCCGCCCGCCGCCGCCGCCACACAACAAAGGCCGAGAGCGGCTGGGAGCGCCTGCGGGTGACTGAGGGACTGCCCGCCTGCGCCCAGTACCTCGGTCTCGTCTCTCCAAGTACTCGGCCGCTTCCAAGAGGATTAACAGAGAGTTCAGCTCCATGGCCGCCTGCGCCTGGCCCTCAGCCCCCCGTCGCCCCGCGTCGCGCCCCGCGCCGAGTTCACGCGCGGGGGACTTCCAAGCCCCCGGTTATAAGGCACCTCGCTCAACCTACATTTGACACACAGCCGACGGGCAGCCCCCGCCGCCAATCGCGAAGCGGGATTCGGCGAAGGGGCGGGACTCACGGAGGCAACAGGGCCAATCAGCAGCCGGGACACCCCCTCCCTTTTCCTCCGGCTGGGGCAGGGAATGTTGACAGATCCCCTTCGCGCCCTCCGATTGGCTGGCCACTATAGTAACAATTTAGAAGCCGAAGCTTAGCAACAGCACGTGGTGGCCCAGCCCCCGCGCTCGCTGATTGGCCCGGTTCTTGCATGTTAAGCAGGGAGCGGCCGCCGATTGGTGCTCGGGGGGACATGCAAATGAAGGGGGCGGGGAAGGAGCCAATGGGGTAGGAGGCGCGTGCCGTGCGGCGGGAGGCGGGGTGAGGCAGGGAAGCGGGCAGCCAATGGGCGGGCGGGGGGGGCGCGGCGTTGCTGTGAGGAAGAGGCAGGCGGAGGGGCGGGGCGCCCCATGGGCCCGCCCGCAAGGGCCGCCCTCAGGCTCCGCCGTGAGGGGCTAGCTCGCCGCGCCGGGCAGCGCCGGTGACCGGGGTCAGCGCCGGGCCGCCTGCACGGGGGAGCCAGGGAAGGGCGGTGCGGGCCTGCCCCGCACGCTGCCACCCCAGGCACGGGTCAGGCGTTTAGCCCCGCCGGGGCACGGCCTCCGTCCCCACCGCCCTCCCGGCGCTCTCGCCGCCGCAGCCCCGCTGTGGCGACGCCCCCGGCCCGCATGGGCACAAGCGAGGCTCCGCCCCGCCCGGGCGTGCGGGGCATGCGCGGCCCGCTTCACCGGAAGGGGAACCGGGGGGGCGGCGGGAGGGTCCGCGGGGCAGCACCGCCCTTCTGCCGATGGGGGCCGCGGTGGGGGCGGCAGTGAGCGGGCAGGCGCCTCAGCGCTTGTTGTCCCCTCAGCGACGGGGGGTTTTACCCCAAAACCTGCTGGTTTTCAGTGTAAATAGGAGCGCGCTGCTCGCTGCAGGCCACGGGGAGGGAAGCGGGGCTCGGGGCTGCGGTAGCCCCACAGACCCATGAGAGGAAGTTGAGGCAAGCAGGGCAATGAGGAGTCGCTCCGCTCTTATTCATGCTCAGCTCAGTCCTTGTCAGGCCACACCTGGAATCCTGTGCTGAGTTTTGGTCCCTGCTAAGCAAAAAAGTACGTGGATAGGCTGGGGAGGGTCCAGCAAGGGGCTGCAAAGATGGGCATGGGGCTGTGAAGCGAAATGAGGAAAGGCTGAGAGAACTGGGTTTGTTCATCCTTGGGAAAAGAAGGCTCAGGGGAGACCTTATCGCCATGTTCCAGTATTTAAAGGGAGGCTACAAAGAGGATGGAGACTCCCTTTTTACAAGGAGTCACATGGGAAATACGAGGGGTAATGGGCACAGGTTGCTCCTGGGGAGATTCCCACTGGACACAAGAAAAGTTGCTCTTATTGTGAAAATCAGCCATTGAAATAATCTCCCCAGGGAAGTTGGATACCCCAACTCTAAACACTTAGGATGTGGCTGGTCAGGGTGCTGGGAGATCTAGTCTAGGTCTTGCTTTGCCTAGAAAACTTGGGCCAGGTGATCCTTGAGGTCTCTTGCAACCTGGGATTCTGTGATACCACCTCATGACACTGTTCAGGGAGCTTGGCAGGCACTGAGGGCAAAAAACCAACCTCCGCCCCAAGCGTCAGCAAATGAAGCCGCTGGGCATCATCAGGCCATTGGGCTGGGTCCTTGTGCATCTTACAGTAAGAAAGTGGCTGGTAGTTTGCCCACTGTGGGCTTTCTTGCCACCAGCAGTGCATGAGGAGATCCTAAAGCTGGCTGATGCTTCAAACGGGTTTCAATTCTGTTTCTCCTTACCATCAGGGCTGTAAGTCCGAAAAATGTTGGCTTATGACTACAACTGAAGGAAAAGCCTCCTGCTCGCATAGTGGAAAGTATGGCAAGAGATGAATCGGAATGAAAAAGATGATACAAACTGGGTGCCAGAGATGTAAAAACGTGTTTGGCACGCACACCCGTGACCCCTTACAGCGCGCAGGCAAGAGAGGGAGACAGCAGTACTGTAAAAACATGCATGGAGATGTAAAAGAATTGCTAAACTCTACACAATAGTGTAACCTGCTGAAAAAAGCAGCAGTGGAAGGCTCTGGGAAATGCAACCAGAGTTACTGCCAGCTTTCCAACCCTTGCCAGCATATTCAGCTGCCTTTCGTCATCTGGATACACAGAAGCCATCTACCAGAATAGCCTGGCTCCTGGCGTACAGGCTGAACAGGAAGGAGCTCAGCACCTTTCCTGTCCGCACCATCCTATTTGCGCTGCTAACTTTGCATCCTTATCTCAGATAGCCGCTGCACAGCTGTTGCCTGAAACTGGTTGGTTTTAACACGAGCAAGTAGTTTTAAAATAGACATGTTTTAAGCTGTGCTGTGATCACACATTGGTACATCCTCAGGGCAAAAGTGCTCAAGCCTGTAATGGATCCTCCTGCGGAATAGCACTTGCGCACACAAGTGGCCCCATTGATTTTAATTAAACTATTTGAGTAAGAGCTATTCACCATATAGGAGGGTTGCAGAACATTGTCCTGTGTGTTTGTTCCTTGGCAAAAGATGTCAGATAAGGTTTTCCTCTCAGAGGATAATAGTGATTGACCTTACAATAAGGATCATGCTTTACTCTTTCTACAGGATTGTGGTAAACCCATATACACATTACACCTGATAATTTATTAGCCTGTATCTTGGTGCCACAATGTGGCCCTTGAACACTGCTGAAACGCAGATCGCATTTTACTGCCATTTGGTCTAGGCATCAGGGATAAGACAAAATACAAGGCTGTGAAGAAAGCAGTGTTGTGACTGCTCAAGAAATGACTCCATGAATTACAAGGCAGAAGAGAATTTGGTGCATAAATTGCAATGGTAAAAAAATAAATGCTGTAACATTTTCCACTTGCTGCTTGAACTATTGAAATGTGGGTGAGACAGCGCAGTTTTCACTGTAAACCCATTGAAATTGATGGCAGTTT
The DNA here is from genome assembly GCF_004027225.2 of Strigops habroptila. Taxonomy (NCBI): domain Eukaryota; kingdom Metazoa; phylum Chordata; class Aves; order Psittaciformes; family Psittacidae; genus Strigops; species Strigops habroptila. The sequence goes on from NC_044283.2 coordinate 9,132,000, forward strand.
TGCTGTTGACCTAACTGGAAGTAGGTTTAGACACAGTTTGACGTTGCTTTCTCTTACGAAATAGCATGAAACCATATATGCATAGGTCTGTGTTGCCCACACAGGAAAGAAAGTTCCCTTTGTCTGACCACATGCTTAGAGGCCTGTAGTAAAGAAAATGCAAAGGTGCAGAGATAAGGCACTGTTCTTCTTCACTGTAGCCACAGCAATCTAGCAGTACCTCAGGTTTTCAAAGCACCTGTGTATCTTTGTATATGTGTCTAAATGTAGCTTAAACTGGTTTGTACACACACTGTGGAATCAGTCATATGTCCAGAAAGGACAATAAACATCCTAGGTATGTAAATGCACGTGGGTGAAAAGGCCAGGGTTCAGACTCCACGTGATTGCTCTTTCTGCTGTTAAATGTGAACAGAAGTATTCTGAAGACAGTTGTTTCAAGGTGATCAAACACAATTTCACATTGATATTGTCACTTTCCAGCATGGAAGGGATGCTTTGGGAAGAGAGGTGCCACTGAAGCCAGCTGGAGTATGTGTGTGTCCTGCAGTTCTGTTAAGGACTGTAAAATAAGGACCAGTGCAATCACAAAAGCCAGCTGGTTCATCTTCATGGGGGTTCTGGGCTTCAGGAGTCATAAAGTGTATTAATCTGCTTGAACTATAAGTGTATGTGTAACCATATGCACCCCTACACACACACACATGCAGAGCCCCTGCTCATGAAATCTGGAGTAAACCCACATGCATTTAGGAAGGACAATGTATAGGTTGGCTTATACCAAATAAGCACTGACACACATTTACCTGTAGTTGCATCAAAGGAGTTTTCTGTACAGTGTGCAACAATGTGTTAGAGAGTACCGAGCCAAGCAGTTTTACCAAGATCATTTCTCCTAAAGTGAATTCAACTAAGTCCTCAGGAGGTACCATAAAAATGTTTAAAATACCTAGAATGAGTCGTTCTGGATCTTATCTGTGCCAGGGAACCAGGACTAGCTTTGGTGGTGTCAGCGTGGGTGCAGGGGTGTAAAATGGGTGTGAAAGAAGATCAACCAAATTACTTTAAGAACTGAAGGACAGGCTGTAAGATACACACATGCTCAAAGGCTTTGCAGATTTGCATCTCTAAATAGCTTTTTTCCATTTCTACAAGCAAGCAGCAGGAACAGCTGAGTGCTAAAGAAACAGCTGGCCTTCAGTGATAAGGGCGAGCTGTCACTTCGTGGTGAAGTTTGAAAAACTTTATATTTAGAAGCAGAAGGGAGAGCCATCAGCAGCCGCACCCCAAAACCTGACCTGTTTGCGGGTTCTTCACTGCCCGCACTTTGTGATTGGAGTGGTAGTAGTTACATTTTCAAGTGTTACAACGCCTTTCTTCTCCAAAATCCGTCCGTGGCATGACTTAGCATGTGAGATCAGTGACATCGGAACTGCTGACTGCCCTGAGCTGTGGTGAGGGCAGAGCTCTCAACTTGAGGATCCATCATTCAAGCAACTTCATTCGCTATTCCCCATGTATGGCCTTCAATTTAGAAAAAATGAGGCCTTCCATGCGTTTCAGTTTGGGCTCATTGGAGCCATTGCATGTTTAGATCTTCTATCTTTTAAAATACTTTACTCCTATGACCAGAAATAATGTCCTTCACTGTGTCTTGGAGTCCACCCCCCTGTTGCCTTGGGTGTTGCAAGGCTTACGTGATTAGCAAAGAGTTAGTTGTCTTCCCGCTCAGGAGGGGATCTGCACTCAGAGCTGGCACTGATGAGGTTCAGCTCCCTGTCTCAGCTTCTCAAATCAAAATCATTTAATTTCTTATCTCACCTGGGATTCAGATCATTAACTCCATTTCCTAGATGCAGAAAACAAAACACCTGAAAGTTGAACAGAAAGGAGTTTCAGAAGTAACAATTTTGTCAGTGCTCAAGCCCAGTTTGAGACACTGGTTTTATCTACTCTGCCAAATAAAGCAGGGCCAAAGACCATTCTCCATCCCTGATCTCAAATGGCAGATGTCACTGCAGCCGCTTGGCCCTGCGTCTCCTTTGGGCTGCTGCTGGTGAACATGTGGCTTTTAGTCATCCGTTTATGTTTTGTGTGGTTTGCTTTTAGTTCGGAGTGGGTTTTTTAAGCTCAGAGTGCCTGAAGATGTGTGGCAGCCCATCAGAGAGCTGCTTTCAAGAGCTTAAAGCTGAGGCAGTGTGAAGGTGGGTGCGGTATTGGGGTCAACGAGTTGCTACTACAATGTTGAGGGGCTGTGTAGTGTCGAGGAGTCACGTCTGTGAAGTATCACCCAAAGTGCCTTCTGCATTGATCCTTGACCTGTCATACCCCTTGAAATGCACCCAGTTGTAGGTTTGGGGAGTAGCTTGGTCCAAGGACCATGATGATGGTATAGATACTGTGGGGTCTTGTGGACCTGAGTGACTCCCCTGAACTTGGATTGGTGGGCTCTCTATGTGATGCTCGCTAGCCCAGCTTGCTGCCTGCTCTTTACCAGTTGTTTGCTGCACTGTTTGAATCAGTGGCTTTCCCAAAACAATTGAATTTCTCCTGGTTTTGTTTGCGATTTAGCGAGGGTCTATAAAATGCTATGGAACTGAGGTTCTTGAAAGGCAAATCTGAAAAAAATAGTACTTCAAACTGAATGCCAATCCCTTGTAACATTCATTTCTTGTTAATGGCTGTATTATGAAAGACAACATTTGTGTCTCAGTCTCCTTGAGAGTTTGGCTGCAAGGACCTCGAATGCCCCTCTTTGCCAACACTCGCGGACCAGCGAGACATGCAGTAGCCTGCCGCCAGGCCCTGCAGCCATTTCTGTGATCAGGCATGAAATTACTGATTGAAGCGAGGCATATATTGAAAAGCTTGAGAGACACTGATTTACTCCATCATCCTGCTCTGCCTCAACTCTGTTTCACCTAAACCATGCCTGGCAGTTTTGGATAGCATCATCCTAAAAATCTGTCACGCTCACAGCACTTTTCAAAAAGCAGTACCATCACTGCTTTCATTTTAAAAGACAAAAAAGACACAAGACAAAGTCGAAACAACTGGCCAGTGTCACTCAGCAGAGGTGGGGAAGAGCTGGGAGGATGACTGGGTGTCCCAGTCCCCACTATGGCGTATTCATTATTACGATACACTGCAGAGGAAGGATTTGTTACATGATTTCAGATCTGAGTCTCAGACATGTCATGGTCTTTCTTACTGCATTCTGTTGGAATAGGAAAGGGGCCTTGTGTACATTTGTATTACATTAAGCTTCCACAAAATACCTAGACCAGTACAGTGCAAAGAGGCTTTGAAGCAACCATGAGTCATACTCACTTTGTGTTGAAGTGTCTGGGGGGACATGGACATCTACCTGAGGTTACTGTTTGAACAAGCTGATAAATGAAACATTTTCCCTTTATCCAATAAAATTTGCAGTCAGGCTTTCTTGTTAGGTAACTTTGATATAAGCACATCATACAGCAGTAAAAGCATATTCTACCTCGCTGTGATCATCATCTAAGATGCCTTGATGCTCAGCACCGCTGATGCAGTCCAGGACAGAGAGAAACAGGCAGGGTTGTGCATACATGCTAGGAAATGGAGCTGAAACCAGTCTGCCCTTGGCAAATAGAATGTCCACCTTAAGAAGATAGGGAGGCAGCTCTGGGCTTTATGAATAAAATAGTCAGAGGTGACACAGTCTCAGTGGCATCTGTCTTCTGAACATAAAAAACCCCAACATTTTCTTACCCAAGGTACCTGCTTCCTGAATCTGTGAATCATGTCTGCTGAGTTTGTAGGAAGAAGCTCCAAGAAATTTGTATTGGTCTTTGGTGTGAAAATCCATCTAGATGTGGAAGAATGAGTTCATGTGTCCTATGAAGACCAACAAAATAGTTAGCAGCCATTAGTTTATAGAATATTTATTACAGATGAAGAACCAAGAAAGAAAATGTTCTCACCTGTGTGCCCGGACATCCAAAATTGACTGAATTGTGAGCTGGGTAAATCCCATTTTGGGATGAGAAGGAAATTAGAGCTGGACTGCAGATGTCTTTTCGTACAGCCATTCTCCAGGAGCCAAGCTATGTGCATACATATATGGGAAAACAGACTTCCGTTTATTGAAGAACGAGTATCTGTAACATATTTATAGGTCTGCTGTAAGTATGTAAGCAAATTGCTGAGTTCTGTTCCTAGTAGGGAAAAATTAATGCCTAACGTGGCTGGTGTAAATCTACTACCAGCCATAGGATTCTGTCGCTTACTTGTATTAGCCATGATGGATCCAAGTGAATCTGTGATGGGAAGATCGTAGGTGCATCCCCTATTGTACAGTAATGATGCCACTCTGCATTTCTGTAGCATATCCAACTTACGCATTTTAGACTGTTTTGTCAAGATTTGCCAGTTCAGGCCCTTAATAGATACTAGGTAAATAAAATGCTGTTTAGCTGAATGAAGGAGGAATCAGTATTGATCCTGAACCTCTTACTGCTAGTATGGTTGGGCCGGTATTGTCATGGTAGAGATAAGAGAACTCAGACATCAATACGCACGTTCAAGAGAAGATCAAAGCAGCCCAGGTGGTAAATAACCTGGACAATTGCCTGTAAGACCTAAAATTAGAGATCAGCACAAAGACTTGGCAGGTGAATAGTCAGCAGATGCTGTCTTATCTCTCTATTTGCTTTGGAAGATTGGGTCTGACCCAAAACATGTTGAAATCAATTTGTATCTTCTCCTTTATTTCGATAGGCTGTGCACCAGGCTCTAATCTGTTGTGGGCCTAATTAAATGATTTTCCTCATTGCAAGCTAATTAGTCCTATGGAGAAATGAAACTGAATGTCAAATGAGCACTTGATAGGAACTGTATTAATAACGTATGGTTTAGAATAAAAAATTACGGGCTTGATTTCACACTGTCTTCTATAGTCTCTTATTCCACAGAAAGCAAGTACAATTTCCCACTCTCTTTTATTAGTACAAGTGCGAAGAGTTGGGAATGGTTTTAACAAGCGCCCTTCCTTATGCAAAGAAAAAGCTAGTGTGAGCAGGGAAACATCAGCTTTCAGCATCCAAGAGAGGAAGAAGCAGTGCATCTGAATGGCAGCAAGGAGGTCGGGTATCAGCAAATGCTCTGACAGTGAGGAAGCGATGCACTGGGCTGGGTTACCTGGGGAGCCTTTGGCACCTCCAGCATGACAAGCCTGTGAGAGGTTTGGCTCCAGCCTCAGGCAGGGGATGGAGCACCCAGAGACCTCCTGGACTGCTTGTGCTGGAGCCTGGTTGGAGTTTTGCACCAATGTGGGGACAAATGCCAGGTACAGGACAAAGACAAATTCAGTGCCATCACCTTGTGGTGACAGGCCATTTGCTGTTCTTGAACTAACGGCAAAGCAGGTAACATAAAAATGTGAAAGCTGCAGTAAATAATTAGATAATGGGAAATCAATCATGCAAATGAGTATATAAGCGTTGGCAGACTCTATCACTTCGTGGATGGAATTGATTTAGTGAGTACTTTTTTCAGAGATTGCAGTAGGAGGTTGCATAGGTCTGGCCAACAATGATTATATGTGAGGCTTCCCTGTAACACTTCCCAGCTAAAACCTTCAAGCTGGATGTTGGTTTTGGTGCTTTGCTTGAGGCACTGAATTCCAGCAAAGGGTAGATCTTTGCTTCATAATCCCAAAACATTTCTGTGAGGGCATGGAGGTGAAAAGGAATGGCCTCCAAAAGGCACAACCTGCTGAAAGCAGCCTTGTATGCAAAACCCAATATTGCTTAGGCTGCTTTGTCCGTTGAGGACCAGAATATAAGGTGCTGTAGCACACAGTGATTAGGACCCAGCCTTATGAGACCCACACAGCACTGTGTTTGCTGAATGGGGTGTTGGCAAAAGGCAAAAATTACAAAGGGCATTCTTCAGGCAGAGGTTTACCACGCAAGTGTCATGTGGGCTGCCACATCCTTTGTGTTGATGCACCAATTTTAGCATTGGGAGAAAATTTCAGTAACAAGGTGCAAGTAACTGGAGGGCAGGATGGAGAATTCGACTTACTTGTTTTATTTGTTTTCCTTCCAGCTTTCCACAGGTCTATTTGTTTGCCTTGTACTTGGCTTTGTGTCCCTCATCCCGTCTGTCCTGTTTTTGTTCACCTTCCTTTGTTGCTGATGGTTTCACGCTGTTTCCATTCCTCTTCTTTCATGTGACACAGATTCTCCTCCTGAGCCACGTCCAAGGTGTTGGGCTCCCTGCAGTTACAGCACAGAGACTCGATGCTGAGGACATGACTTCCTGCTTCGCTGACAGTGTCTGTATTGTGTAAGTGAGCGTATGTTTAACCAGCCTACAGAAAAGAAGTTTCAGGGCATTACTTAATGGATTCTCCTTTTTCTGACTTGTCACGACACTGGGAGCTCTTAATCTCTTTTTCACTGCTGCTGGTCTCTTGTATCTACAGGAGACCAAGCTTCCACCAGTCTAAATGATCTACACACAGTGAGAGAGAGCTTTGTTTAATGTCAAGACCTTACAGTCAACACAGAGAAAACAGACAAAGGTATGAGAAAGTTGTTATGAATAAATTCCCTACACAAAGAGAAGTAGAAACACAGAGAAATCCCTGGATCTCATTACTAGAGATAATGAGATACCTGTAGTAAGTTGGATACTTCGAGTCTAATTAGAGCTTTCACCACAAAATGGTCCTCATTCCCTTCATTGGGACCAGTGTAGCACAGGGATGGATTTTCACTTAGATGTGCTAAGGATGGTAGAAGGTGGACCCATATCGGGCAACTGCCACAACAGCACTAGGACAGGGCATTTCACCACTCACTCATATGGGAAAGTAAGTCAGGCCAAGTCACTCTGTTACCTCTCTGTTTTGAATGAAATTATGAGGGTTGTTTAAAAGCATTACGTATATTGGCAGTTATCCTACGGGGTGAGAAGATTAGTAGATGTATATTCCCATATATAAAAAGATATTCAAAGATGAGACTTAAAGCTTTAACATCTAATAAACATCTATCTGGAGTTTGAAGGCACCCCAGATCTACAGCAATAAGGGATTGTAACAAACATCCAAACTCCCATGAACTCAGAAGGTCCCTGAAGGCAGGTAAACTCCAATTGCTGAGCAGTAGTACTGCTCAGTTCTGAAATGCTATCATAAACTAACCTATAAATATGAATGAACCCATACAAAAGGTGCCTTTTGTCAAGACTCGGGTAGCTGGGATCGGTGCCAGTGGAGGCTGGGGCAGGACCTTGTCATGGCCTTGTGCAAAGCAGCACAGAACTTGCACCCAAGGGGAAAGAGTTGGTGCCAGGGTACTTGGGCCCTATTGCCCTATTGTACGGGTCAACAGTGGGGAATAGACTGTACCCCAGGAGATGTCAGGTTATTGACACCTCAATTTATTCCGCTGTGACTGGCTGAGGATTACACTACAAGTCTGTCTTGACATCAGATAGAAAACCCCTTTCTTATGACTCATCCCTCTGTTTACGGGCTTGCCTTTGCTTCCGAAATTAAGATATATGCTTTACACTGACAGGCAGTATGATGGCTTAATTAATAAGACGTCAGAAATAATACATCAGCATGACCTCTGCTTTCATTGTCTGTACCTTTGACATCTACTCAAACACATTAGATTACCCAAAATGCACACATCTGGGCTCTTCGTAGAGTATGTCTGTTTTATCTTTTTAAAGCTTTGCTTACCTGTGGAGCCTACTATTTATTGTATGTTGCTTTTTGCCACTTAGGCGCTATGCTTAATCAGATTTGTAAATTAATTCTCTCCTGGGGTTTCTCTTTGTGTGTTCAGAAAGCATAAAAAGTGTTCATGACATGCTTCAAAACACACACTGGTTACATTAGTCATCCTCTCAGCATAATAGTTTTATGGAGAACACTTTAGATTAAAAAAACCCAACAAATTTCTTTTAATCCAGTTTCTTTCCCCCACTTTGTTCCCTAGGGTTATGTTACTTGTTAGTAAACAGCTACACAACATGCAAAGGCTGTAATTGTCTTCTTTTCTGGAGGAAAAGAGCTACTGTTTATGTCTTGAAGTATCTATTGTTTATGTCTCGAAGTATCTATTACTACTTTTTATGATATATTCAACTGAAAACATTTTCATACAGGAACTTTGCCGCCTTCTGGCATCTGGAAAGCTGGTTGCAAAAATCAGTGCTGCTGAATCATGGCATGCTTCTGCCTGCTTGCCATTTCCCCAGCTCAGCAGTCCCAGCCCCATGGTAGGGCTGAGGCTGAATGGGAAAGGGCAGCTTTGATGGGGAGCACCATACTCTCCATCAGTGCTACCTGCATCTTCATGGATGGACCATCCCTCACACCCCTCATGCCCCTTCCTTGTCATGGCTGTTGAAAACACCTCCTAGTCAACTAAACACTTCTGTGGCAAACATTCCAATTTCCTATAGGAAAGGATTTGAACAGCAGAAAATGTTGCTGATGTTGGTGAAGAAGAGAAGGTGCCCAGCAAGCACTGGAGTGCCCATTGGCAAGAGAGGAGGACTGCCATGGCTGTTGAAACACAGCCTGAGAGCTACAGTGACAACAGGCTGCAACACATCACCTTGGATGTGAAGGGTACTTCCCAGAAGTCACAGGCAAATGTGGCTGTTGTCTTCTCTTTATGCCAGTGGGACCCAGGGAAAATCTCTCTTCATGATACTGCACAGCCACCCCTGAACTCTCTAGGCAGCCTTATCTACCCCCCATACCTTGCACACTCACCACACCCCCAATCTCTCAGGCCCTTTGTGTTTCACAGGAAACAAGTAGATAAACCACAGCTTTCAATTTCCTAATTATGCAAAAAAGTAGAAACTCCGAAACCTTCAGAAGCTCAAAAATGCTGAAGTGGTTGGAAAAAAAGGCAAAGACAAGACCTGAAACCAAACAGGGATTTCACACTGTGAATGTTGAGATCTCGTAGACATTACAAAGATGGGTGGTGCTCTCACAGCACATTTACTCTTGAGTGAGTTTGGTAGAAGAGGACAGCAGCATATGATAGAAAGAGCCTATCTTTGAGGAAGGACACAGTAGCAGGAAAATCTTTTGTCTGATGGAGCAATCCATGATCTTGAAATGAGAAAACATTGCGTTGAGTTGCTGCAGAGAGGAACTTGCTCAGCTCACGAGGGAGGAACCTGGCTCTAGCACTGCTTTCCAGCCTGGGGATTTCTAGACACGTTTTTGCCCAGACCACTACTTCTTTGTCAGCATCCCTCATTCCCTGGATCTGTGCCTGCCTCGGAGCTGCAGGATAACAGACACCCTGGGACTTACCTAGGTCTGCACGAGTGCAGGCACATGCAACTTCAATAAATGCATGTGATGGAGCCCCAGCAAGAAGCTGTTACTGCCTTGCTTCTGAGTGCCGCAGTCACTGCCCATCCCGCTGCCTTCGCTGTGGCTGGCAGGATATGTGTTTGTGTTCCTGGGACACCCGGAGGGGCTGAGCTCATCCCATCAGAGCAGCTGCTCATTCCCCTTCTCCCTGGTTTCACATATTCGCTCCCAAATCTTCGCTTTCTTGCCAGTTGGTTCACATGATTTAACTCCTTCCAAATTTTCCTGCATTTGGTAACGATTCTGGGAAATGGGAAAGGCATCCAAAGAAACACACCTGCAGGGAGGGGTGGGCTGGTGGTGAGCGGAACCAATTGGAGGGTCCCTCTCCCCACTGCCACTAACAGGCAATGCTGCAGCTCATGGTACTGGTCCTTATGGAGCCCATTTTTACCCCAGTTCCCGTATCACAACAGCATGTACATGTCTCTAGTTTCTCTCTTCCTCTTTCCTTGCTCAGACATCTGTATTTTTAACTTTCCCTTGGGGAGAAGTGGAGTGACGTGGAGGAAGGAGGATTCCCTGCTTCTGGCGAGTTCTGGGAACAAGTGCCACAGTTTTCAGCCAGATACCAGGAAACCTGTGTCACTCACAGGCACAACTCCCATTTGTTTCTGCAGCAGCTCCTTTGTTCACTGGCACATGATCAAGGTCACAGGGAGAGGGGAGGTTCATCAGGCGCTGTTGGCCAGGCAGTTTTGAATTTTAGGACCAAATCATGAACCATGGAGGACTGACTGACAGCAGAGCGCAGGCAGGACTTTCTGCAGCCTGTGCTGCTGCCTTCGCATCAAACCATTTCATACATGAGAGGAAAAGTGCTAAAATACCAGTTTGAAAGGCAAGGCCATTGTGAGGATTTTAATACCTTCCTCCTGAGAAGTATCCTTGGCCTCGTAGAGCCGTGCTGTCTGGGGCATGTCCTGGTCGAGGGCCTGCCCTGTCTCAGCTCTGCCCCAGCTTCCCTCTCTGTTCCCATGCAGGGAGCAGAGCCTGCAGATGGTTTCTCTGTGGCTTTCCAGTCCCTGCTTTATCCAGGAGGATGTTTGTTTCGGGCAAAGGAAAGCACAGTCGGATGTCACACTAGAGGAGAATAAAACAGATCTGCACAGGGCCAATCTGGTATCTTTTACAAGTCTACGTGGATAGATTTCATCAGAGCTTAACTTGGCTCATCAAACCAAACTCCAGTTTTGTCCATCGCAAGTGGACAAGCTCAGGGGACTAATGCAGGGACAGGAAGATGCTCAGTTTGTTCGTGATGCGGTGTATTACATGAGTCAGTCCCAGTCAGAGTGAGTGTTGGTTTCCCTGCACTGAAAATGGAGTGCTAAGAGTGACTACATGGAGCTCTGGGAATGGGAAAATATGATGCTAATGCTACAGATACTACACACTCCTGGTGATCTGCTATTGAAGAGTGCCACATGGCTTCACTGCATGATTCTCGTCCAGTACATTTGTCACTCCAATGAAACTTTGTTCCTCCAAAACACCACATAGACTGAAGTGACACAGGTTGTCCTATATGATGTGAAGCATTATCTAATGGTAGCATTAGGTGGATCAGGAAGGTGAGCTTTTTAGGTGGGAAGGGACCTTACCATCTCCTCCTAATGATGGCCTCGGGAGTGATTTAGAGAATCACGCACCAATGCATCTCGACTCCTGTTGTCACCTGCAGTTGTTTTGTCGGTGCCCATTGTGGAATGGCTGATAGTATCTGTTTCAGCCTGGGATTGTCCTGTTTTCTTTTGGTTTTCCCTTACAATATTATGCATAGCAAATACTTTTTGGCCATGTATGTATTTCTTTTTTTAAATTGAGGTATTTCTCGTAAGAAAAAGCTTTCTAAATTGGTTACTGTTTTCCCTTTACTGAATATTCCTGGGACAGGGAATATTCACTCAGCACTCACCTTTGCCAAAGATGATGTAGTGCAAGCAGGTGTTACAGCCTTACTTTCAGCCGTATGGAAAATACATTTCATTTCTGACAGTGATCCCGCTGGTTCTGTGGAAGGCTACCCCATGCAGAGATAGGCTGGTTAGATCAAACTGTACTAATTGCAGAGTGATTTGGAAATCTGTTCCACTTGCAAACAGAATGAATCCAACACTTTGTAACATTGAATTAACAAAGGTCACATTTCATAAATATTACAGAGCAATTTTCATAGATAATGCAGCAGGCTAGTTAATGATTAGAGCAGTAAACTCCTGACGTAAAGCCATGATGAATTAGGGACATATTTTTACAGCTTCTGTTATTATTGCCTCAGGAGTCTCAACCAAAGGCAGCAGAAATAATTAGGGTCCAACATATCTTTAATATCTAGCCCATCAAACTATATCTGGTCTTCTCAATGGCTTTTGGATTAGAAGCTAGAAAATTGAAGAGATTTTAGAGTATCAGTCAGATTCTTGACAGGAAAATAAGCATGTTGGTTTCAATCTAGTTCTACTGGATTCTGCAATGAAAAAACCAGCCTCAGTAACTGGTGGGAATTGGCAGAGCTCAGGCTTAACAGGGATGCAGTTCTCCCTCTTGCTGCAGCTACTGGAGCTGCTGGATCAGGGCAGAAGTTTTCAGTAAAGATCTAGTTCTGGTCCTACAACTGACCCCAGACACTGGCACTCCTGTGACTGGGTTTAGTGCTGTTTCTTAGATAGGAAGGTATTTGAGCCACCTGAGCAGTAATCTTGCTGAAGTCTATGGGATTAGCTCTGTAAGGAGGTAATATTGTACATACTATATGTTAGAGAAGGTGGTGGAATAAATCGTGGGATTATTCAGAGGCATAAAAAGAGAAATCTTGGGCCCATGTACAAACAGAGGACTTAAAACCAGAGAATGTAATTTTCCAGGATTTAATTAGGCATGTTTTATATCCAATAGCTGCACACACACAGACAATCCATATTTCTCAGGAGGGTTTTATCTACTGTAAGCCATTTGTGTCTGATTCCGATGGGCTAGAAAATCTTGGTATAAAACTGTGGGACAGCTGTTATCCAGCAGTGCTTAAGGGTGGAGGGTTTGGGAATCAGCAAAATTCCAGCAGGCATTTTACATTTCGTTCATCCAGAAGAAGTCCCCAGGGGATGGCTAGTGTTGCTCTGTAATACATTATTGAGAGAAATGAAATGCAAAGCCCATTGTGGAACATGCAGCAATGTCCAGGCACTTGGATGAAGAGGTGGAACCAGTTATGTCTCTATTTGGGAAAGCTGTTTGACAAGATGAAACGTGAATTGTCCACAGAATGATGCTGTTTGGACACTTCAGGTTTTAATTATTAAAATTATATAATAATTATAAATTATATAAATCATATAATTAAATAATTATTTAAATTTTTAGATGCTGATGTTTTGAGGCCATTCAGAACCTAAACCTAAAAATATAATTCCTTGAAAATCTAGTGCAATTGAAGTGGAAAACAAAAAACAAGCCCCCAACATTCATGCAAGTAGGAGCTCAACTAAACATAAACCAATCCCAACTGTGAAAAGCAGCCCAGAGCAGCATCAACACCAGAGTCAGAAGAAGCCGAGAAGGCTTTTCCCACAACCGGACATGGGGGACCCCAGCAGGCATTGGTTCACAGGGTCACTGCTCCCTGGAGGGCTCACCCCGACCGCAGCAGCACTTTCTCCAGCCCTGCCTCCATCCCAGCTGGAATGGGCTGAGAAGTAACTGGAAGTTTCTTGTCAGAGCAGATGCACAGCACAGCCAGTTCTTCCATTGACAAACGAGCAAAAGAAAACAAAACATCACACTGTCATTTAAAAATAGCTTCAGTAAAAATACCACAGGGAGTGCTTTCATCCAGCAGAGATTGGCAGCTGATTAGGGAGGGTTATCAGTGTACCTGGTGCTGGGTAAAACCTGATCCTGCTGCTGGGCATTCGCACTGAGTCGAGCAGATTGTGAGCTTGTGATGAATGCCCAAGAAACTCTAGAAGTTTTCTGATAACGCAGGAGTTTGAAACAAATGGTTTCTGCTCCTCGCCTGCAGTGTGACTTTAGAAGAGCCTGATGCTGCAAAGTCTCATTCTTGGAGTTTGGTGAGACAGAGCAGTTAGGATGCAGCAGAGCAGGGTGTAGATGTTATTCCTTTCCCATACCCATTCTGTGTTCATGCCAAATGCAAGCTGGCTTGGTCCACTACCAAAGTAGGGTGAGCAACTCTGTGCAAGAGTAATCCCATCCTGTAAATTAGAAGTGAAAGCATTCGTAAAGTTCAGCCTAGGTTTGGAGACTTCCATAAGTGATGTCTGTGCCTTGTACCCACACTCTGAAGTGATATATTTTGATCATAGACTTTACCGTGTGATTTTGGAAAGTTGATCTGTTGAGTGTTCTTGCAGGGTTGTCAGTGTCAAGTTTAAAGCGTAGTGTATGCGTGCAACAGTTTTCCAATGGCAAAGATCAAATTGTGTGACCCAAGGTTGAGGGTCAGTGCGACTTTTAATATTCCTTCTGGTCTTCAGCCTCTTGATTTCGCTTATGCAATGAATTCAGGTGTTAAAATGAATGTATTTTTCTTGTTCTGTTTATTATAAAGCACTTAGAGCATCATTTAATTTGCGACTGTTATTTGGATCTATTTGCATTATTCAAATTATTTCACCCAGTAGGGGAATTAATATTCACTAGTGGAAGAAAATCAAGCAATGAACCAAAACCCACTGATCTGTTGAACATGTTTCAAGACAAAAGAAGAAATGGATGTTAAGAGAGCAAGAGCAAGTCCTGAGCTCTTCTGGTATGGTATCATTTGTTAGTTCAATGCAGTCCCCTCAAGACCTGTCTTGACCCATCACTCATCTAAAGCTTCGTAGCTGGAGACACTGCTGAAATTCAGAGGCTTGAAGCACTGTCAGTACTGAATTAAAAACAAGTACATTAGAAGTAAAGCAACTGGACAAGTAGCTTTGCTAGGTCAAGTGTCATTCTCATGACCCTAAGATTAAAGATCTTTCCTGTTTTCATGTAGTGTATCCTGACTGTTTTTTACACGTGACTGCATTAGCAAAGCACATCACAGTGAAAATATGTGCAAAATCCACAAAAAGAGACAAACCGGCTAACACAGCGACCTGCCCCAAAGCAGGAAAACCCCAAGCTGGGGCTGCCTTCGCAGCCAGCACCTACCCACAACTCAACGTGTCTTCTGATGGTCGGGTCACATCACGTGCAGTGTGCTTGGGAGGGGGCAGTCCCTGCCTCCATGCTCAGGATGAGGACGCAGGATCTGCTGGCTTGCCAAAGCTTCGCAACACGGCCACTTCACTGGGGAACACCCCAAGAGCATGGCAGTGCCCGGGGTCAGCATGGTGCTCCCCTGCTCCTGGGGTACAGCTGCTTACAGTCACACTACACAGCAAGTAGGGAGACTCAGGAGCCCTGTTTTGGGTCTCCTTTGCAGGATGCAGGAGCGCACATCTGTATAGGGTCATCTCACACCCCTCCTTTCCCCTCTCTTTGCCCCATCCCCACAATCTCACCCATGCAGAGTTCCCACTGTTCCTGCTCTTCTAGGCTTTCTTCAAAACGCTGCCTTGGGTAATTCTCTAATCCTCTGGGGCAGCTGGAGATTTCCCTTCCTGCACAATGTCCATTCCCTGTTGGGATCCACACAGGTCATTTCTGGGGGCAGTGACAGATCACATCACTCCACTGTGTTTCCTGCTGTCCCATCTTGAGGCCAATTTATAAAAAGGAGGTCATTTGGGACTGTTTTTTTTTACTAGAGCAATGAGTTACTGTTCTTCAAGCTGAGGGGACAGCAAGTGACACCTAAAATCTTTCACTCCCAGATCTGTTGCTGCTGCTCCAGGCACTGCCTGGAAGGGAGACCAGCTGCCCCAGCTCACCCAGTAAACCATAAACAGCAAAGGTGGGAAACTAGAACTCCCACAGCACAGCCGGTTGCCACATCTACTCAGCCAGGACCAGTAACTCTGACCATTTCACTACCGAGATCCCCTGCAGGAAGGGTAATACTATAGGCGTGTTGTCAAAACACCTTTCAGCAGTAGCAAGATACTTGTTGCTCCAAGCGGAGGAGGATACATACCAAACCTTTAGCTGCTCCAGGCTTCACAAGACAGCAAAGTTCATGTGGCTGCACTGGGACACGTTGTTTTCAAAGCCTTGTGTGATAGCACCAAGTGGCATAAATCAGAATTACCTGTCACAAATTGTATGCCTTCATGGCCATTTCTCCATCCAGGCCAAGTGGCAACTCAGACTCTCTGAGACAGTGGTTGCACTAGAAAGAAGGCAAAGAAGTAGCAATGCAGGAGATGGGGAGATGGTAAAAAAGCACTGATGCTTGAAAAAAGTGTGGAAATACATCCCACTAGAAAGTTGTTCAGAGGTTGTGTTAGGGCAGGAACATGAGGGGCTTCCTGAGAGCTGACTCTGAGAGCTGCTTTCTTTAGCATCAATTTCAGAGTTAACATTTGGCTTTTCTACATGAAGAAGTGGAGGACCCTGACATACACCTTCTGCAGTCCCAGGATGTCCAGTGTTCCTCTGAAACAGTCTGCAAAACTTAGAGCAGCTTGCAGTTAAAGCTCAGCCCATCCGCAGGGAACGTTGTGGAGTGAGGCCAGCAACACATCCTCCTGGAAGCAGGCAACATCCATGTTGCTAAATACTTCACATTCCTCCCGGACACCAATCCAGACTTGAAGATGCTCTGGAAACCTGACTTGGAGGTTACTCATTGTAAGACATTTGCCTCAGGGAACCTTTCTGACTAGCAACAAGTCAAAACCTCAATCCAGACCTCACCTCCAGATCCAAGCCATATCCCGACCAGTCCCAACAGCCTAAACGTGGGGAGTCATGACCTGGGAGCTCTGCCAGCTTTGGAGTTTTGCCCTTTGGCTCAATATCCCAGGCATTGAGCTATTGCCACCTGCGGTATTTGAAGGCCTTTTTACTACTTTATCTCCACGGCTCGGGCTTCTGCTGCGGTGCCACCCATCTCTCTGAAAGTCTCTGCCTGCCTTGGTTTAAGTAACTCATTACAAGACACGTATTATTAGGATTGTCTTAAAACACAGGTACGTGTTGGTTTCTTTTCACCCTCCAGTTTGGGTGAAGTCAACATGCTTGTTCTTCAGTATGTGATTGGGTTAGCAGTGAAAAGCAGCATGGCTTGGACTTATCAGCGCTGAACAGCTTCTAGGCACTGTGGTAACTAAACAAGCCTGCCCACATCCTATGGGTTGAATAATATATGACCTCCCATATATCAGGTCAACATATTAAGAGCAGATTTTGTAGAGTTCAGCACCGAAGTGTTCTACTAAGAACAAAAGAGGTTGATAAAAAATCAAGCCAGAAGTAATTTGTCCAAGAACATGAGGTTCAGTGCTGGCAGGGATCAGAGTGCCACAGCTCATAGCTGCTCCCCTAGTCCCGCTGCTCTAGCATTTGCGGGGCAGAGTCTGAGATCAGCCTTACTTTTTGAAGGAAGATGTCCTATTCTTAGCTGGACTCAAGTATACAGCAATCAGGACAACAACTTCATAAAGATACTTCGTTCTTTCTTCCTGGCTCCTCAGCAACTTGTTCCCAGACTTTCTGGCAGCCTCTAGCACCATTTTCATCCCCTGATGTGCTGCTTCTGTGCAGAGATAACCTCCTGCAAGAGAGGCTTAGGCAGAAAAGAAAAACAAACATCCTAGGTCTGTATTTTAAGAATTACTGAAACAGATTCTGGTATCACTTATTTCTTAGGACAAAAAATCATTTGTATATGTCAAAACCAAAAGAAAACCCTGAAGTGCTGAATTTCCCGTTTCTATCATCATGGTTATTAAAAAGAAGGTACCATTTGCCATCTGCTTCTGATGACACTACACCCCAGGTGGTCTTCCCATCAATTCCAGAAGTTGTCCTGGGGTGCTGCTGCGCTTTGCTCATTACTGTTAATGTTGGCATTCTGCAGGGTTACAGGAAGGTGCAGCAACACAAAGTTTTTCAAATCCGGGTTTCAGAAAGAAATGGGAGACGCTTATCTCTCCAGTCTGTTGGGGGAAAGAATGAAAAACAAATTGTTCTGGTGACATCCAGTTGCTGGCTATTAATCCCTTTGAGGATTTTGTATTGCTTCCAAGGCAAATACAAGATTAGCTGTTGGGAGTAACGGAGTAGTATGGGATATAGACCTAGGGGTTCTTGTTTGTTTAGCCAGTGCAGAGCAAACCTACTTAAAACTGCAATTTTGTGTTTATATGCTCACCATGATGTCTAGCTGCCCGGTAGCTCCTCACTATAACCTGAGAAGGCAGGGATCTTGCCTTCATGGGCCAAGCCCTCAGCTTGCAGGCAGGGATGGGTACCCCTTATACCCATGTGCCCCATTGGTGTAACCACTTATCAACATGCAGAGGTGAGCAGGGTGATCAGGGCAAAAAGCAACCCGGCTGTGAGAAGGCAAGTGGGACACAGGTCTCAGCCATGTGGAACCTCCCTGGCAGCTCCCCCAGCTGCAGGGGCTGCCCATCCCAGCTGTGCCCATCGGTGGTGAGGCTTGCAAAGGAACGCCGCTGCTCTCAGAATGCCGCTGTTTTGTAAGAGCATTTGCAGGACCTTCCAGTGCCAGATATCCAGACGTGCTAATGCAAAATGCATTAGCCCAAGCAGCAGGAGCTCCAGGGCTGCTGGCGCCATTGAGTTCCACTCATTTCATCTTTATTATAAATACTGCATTGTCGTCTCATTCTTTTCTCTCATCCTCTCTTCAGAAAAGAATTACAAGGCTCTAGTTGACTGGTCCCTTTGACTTAGTACAGTTGTTAAACCACAGGCAGTAAATACCTCTTTCAATTGTTTCAGGCAGATGTATTTATTTCATTGGAACAACTGAATAAAAACTGTAAAAGCTAAAGAATCCCACACACACACCTTCACAGCAGCTCCACTTTTCTACCTCTGAGCTGAATGCAAAGGAAACTCCTCCTAAACCCACCGTGTGAAATCAGCCCATCTTTAGGCTCGCTCCCCCTCTCAACTTAGGTTTTTTTGTGGTTCAAGAAATATTCCAGTCTCGAAAGACTCACTACCTACTTGTAAATAGTGATCTTTCACCAGGCAGCTCTCCGCTGACAAATGTTAATTGTTATGCAAACTATCCAGAAGATGAGCTGTTCTCCCAGGACTGAAGGGCAACCACCTCCCAGATGAAACACGGCAGCTGTTTAAATAGCACAGGGTGCCAGAGCAGGGGGAGAGCCCAGTGGTGCGAGCAGAGCTGGAGCTGTGCCATGCCACCATGGTTAACACCCCCCTTTTGTGGAAAAAACCTCCAAACACAACTTGAGCACTTTAACTGACACCATGAGGAAAATGATGTGATGTTTCAGTGGAAAAGAGATATGAAAATTGTTTCTTTGGGCTCAGGCAGTGGGATGCTGCCCCTGCCACTGGGGAAAACAAATTCTGGTTGTTGGAGCAGGATAGGGGTGGGAGAATGATGCTCTGCCAGCCCAGAGGATGATGGTTTGACCAGGGATGCTGAAAATGCCACGCAAGCCTTGTTCTTACCTGGAGGCAGGTCAGTGCCCAGGGTGGGCAGTGCTGCTGGGCTGTGGCTCCTGCTGGAGTCCCCTGGGGAGCCAGCAATCAGATCCCCTTGCTTGGGAAAGGCACGTTCATGCTCGAATGATACTACTTACAGCTCCACTGTAAGCAACAGGTAAAGAGAAATGAACAGCTCGTTTTCCTTCTCATTTAGTCACTGCTCCTTCTCTTCTCAGCTTCTGGTGGTGCAGGGCTGCTCTACCCAGTTCAGGGCCTTTGGGATCACTAGGAAGCATGGGAATAACCCCAGAAAGACAGAGGGACCCACCACAGCTGCTCATGAAAATCATCCTGATGGGGCTGGTGGGAATTCGTAGGAGTAGCAAGTCTTGCTTTTTGCCTGCACTTGTCCAGCCCTCAGAGCACAGCCTCGGTGAGGAGAAGGTGGCTCACTGGTGCAGAAGAGCTCCAGGAGAGCACGCTCCCACTTTCTGCTCTTACACTGAGTCTGTAGGACCAGGCTGGCTGCAGAGAAAAATCTACATTTCGAGCCCTGAATGAGACATGCATAGAATCCACTAGTGGGTGTTGCCAAACTCTATCTGTATCAGTCACATCATTGCTCTTCTGGGATACAAAACACTTTTCTGGCCATCAGATAACATAGAAAAATATGTCTTTCCTGGAGGTTACTTAAGATAATGCAAAGGGGTTGCTCTGCTTCCTGATGAACACATGGAGAACTATCTACTTCTGTATATGGCTGAGCTGAGTTTCTGAGCGCTGTATTTTACCAGGGCTTCATGCCACCTTGCAATCCTTGTAACTGCTTTTGGAGGGTTTCTTGTTTGGTTTTGGGTTTGTTTTGGGGTTTTTTGGGTTTGGTTTTGAGGTTTGGGGGTTTTTTTTCTATTGTGAGGGTAGCTTTGTGTTACTGCAGCAGAGAACTTCAGTTTGTTGGTTTGTTTTTTTGTTTAAATAAAATGCTTTGTCCCGCCTGTACCTGAAGAGTCTTCAGCTGTATAGGACTTCATGAGTTTGACCCCGTGCATTTTGAGATGAAAATACATTGAAAGGGAGAATGGAGGGAGGATGATGACCTGAAGATTCAGGCAACAAGAGAAAGTTTTCACTTTCTGCTGATTTCTTATTTTCTTGAAATTTAATAGTAACATTTTGATTGATTTCAGTGGCAGCAGTGCTGCAGTCTACTTAAAAGGGAAAATAATGGTATTTGATCCAACAAATCTCTTCCAGCCTCACATCTCCTTCCCTGCTTTTGCATCAGTTCCCAGTATCTGGCTGAGCAAAATAGCCATGTGCTATCTCCATGCTCCACTTTACCCTTCAACAGCTCTGTCTGGCAACTTATTTTACACAATATGGTAAAACTCCTTCCCCAAAAGGCCATAAAGGCATGGATCCAGTTGCCAGGGAAGGCCACCGATTCCTCTCAGCAAGGGCACTTGGCTCAGCTCACATCGTCCATGGTTGTTTTCATCTGAGACTGAGCTGATAAGGGGATTTTCTTTTAAGTGGAAAAGCATAAACTGTATTTATATGCAGATAATTTCCTATTTGTTGGGTTTAGTGTAACAAGCTGAATTTCTGGCCTGTCTCTCCAGCGCTCTCCAACCACACACGACATATTTGCAGTTGTCCATGTGGAGATGTTTTGCCAGGAGCTGGAGAGATGCCACAGTACAGCTGGCTGTGGAAGGTAGAGGTGGAAGTAGACGACCATTCTTCTTTACTCTGCTTTCTGTATAGGGAAGTATCAGGGACCAAGGCACCTGCTGAGCATTTGCTGTCGTGTTCATTACAGGTGTTTATGCCACTGACCCATCATTTTTTCTGAGAAAAAAAAAATATATATATATAATTATATTGATCAAAAAATTTAGAAAGAAACCCTTAAAGCATAGCTAATGCTCTCTGAGCCACCTTCAGGACTTGGTGATTTTGCAGGCAGGTAGCATCATGCTCAGCTAAGGAGCAGGAGAGATGGAACTCCATGTGTAGTAGAGGAAGGAGGTACTGAAAAAGCTGGCAGAAGAATCTCAGACTATTCATGCCCAGGAGGAGGGGAATATCAAACCAGCAGTACTTCTGTTCATCTGGAAACCTACCCCATTCCTCTCTGCAGGGGGGTCCAGAAGATGAGACCTCACTTTACAGCAAACTGATAATCATTAATCTTCTCTGTATCATTTGACAGCTGCAAAGCACCTCAGGATGCCTCCCTGCAGGAATTTGTCACATTTATTATATTATCTGGGTTTTATATTGCATTCATTGTAGGGGCTGCCATGGGAGTATGCTCTAGAGGTTTAAAGATTGAGCTTTTATTTAAATGTGTATTCCTCTAATGTTACACATCTGGTTTTGTTTAAAAGTAGTGTTAGTTACTAATTCTAGAAATCCTTTCTTTACTGGGTCCTTTATAACAGGTCCATCTAACCCTCAGGCTCTGGATGTTACCAGCAGCTCCACCTGAGATAATGTGCTTTCTGACATCCAGACCCTTCCAGCTTCACCCTCCTGGGAACTCGTGTGTGGTGGATCAATGTACATGAAGGTTTTGCAGAGGAACTTCCTAACATCACCTTTGCATTACACTCGGCAAGTCCAGCAAATACTTAAAAAGTCTCTGAAAAACAATGAACATCTGAATGTCTTTCCCTTTCTGGGAGTACTTAGTGCTTGCCGAGTCCTTTGAGGTTTGGACTGGTGTCTTTCAAGAAAGAGCACCTAGCTGTGGCCCACCCATCTCTACAGTCTTCTAGTTCTAGATAAGGTCTTCTCATTTCTTGGGGACTGTCTGTCCCTTCTGCAGTGGGATCTAACCTCTTTCTATCTCTCAGTTTTGGAGATTTTCTGGGTTTTTCTTTCAAGTAGAAGAGGTGCATGAAAAGCCAAGTGCTTTGAGGACAGTGCTGATGGCCCTTGGTGCGTCCAGTTGGAGCTGAGATCATTCTCCTGCTGTGAAATGGCCATTAATCAGCACTGAAAGTTAAAGTTAATAGAGGCAGACTTAGAATTCAAACGGAGTTTGTGCAGACATAGGCAGGTTCCCCAGGCCATGTGCATGTACATATAAACACATCCGTATGTACTTTTGTGTGTACATCCGTGCTTTTGTGTGTCTCCGTTTCTACACACACGAGCATGAATGAAAAGAATTACATATATATGCTCCTTTCCAGCAAAAAAGGTAAGCATCAATATAGAAAGTAATATCAGAAAAAAACCAGTTGCCATTACAGAAGATACCATTTTCCTAGTCCTGCCCACTAGAACTGCATCACCCTAACTGCACACTGCTCACATCACATAAGTATTTAAATGGTGTAAAATAGCAACATTTTTTCAGCTTTTGGGTTTCAGAGATTCTTTCTGCTCTAGGGTTTTTCAGCTTGAGAAAGTGCTAAACTGCTCAGTGGATTCCTGTACCTTGTGCAACCATGCAAATTACAGTCTAGTTTTCCCATACCTACCTCAAAATTCAGCTTCCATCTTTCTCCTACTTAACCATATCCTAGTGTGAGATGACACTATACAAATAGTGGTAATACAAATCTTTTGTTTCATCATTAACTGGAATGAATCCCTGAGGACCTGAGAGAACTCCACCGAAGCCTGTGTATGCAAGAGGAGATGCTGGTTATAGTAAGCAAGCTTAGCGTTGTGTGTATAAGTAAGTCAAAATGCACATTCATGCATGAGTAGACAAACACCCAGTATGATGGGGATTTTGGTGAGAGACCCTTCCCTCGTGTCTATGCCACAGACAAAGGGATAATATCCATCACCATTTATGACATCTCAGGATGAAGGGATGTAAAAATATCAATGCTCCATCCATTTGAGGCTGCATATGGACCCTGACTGAGCTACAGCAGGGACTGAAATCTTTCATGAACTGAAAGTGTATTGTGACAGGTTAACATTTCTTGTCCCTTTCTGCTACTGGTGAAAAGTTCCTCTGCCAACAGGAGCAGCCATGTCTTAATGGTGAGAGCTGCCACAAAGAGCTGGGACAAGCTGGATCCAGAGCTCTGCACAGGGACAGCCGCGAAGGGAGGTGGCATTCCACAGAGCTCTTTGAAATAGGCAATGGAAATCCCAGTAACAGGACCAAGGTGGCCATTCAGGCAACCAGACCAAGCATAGGAGCAGAAACAGGTCCAGCCATAGCTGAACCCCTTCATTTTTAAGGACAACAGGGTTGACTCTTCTGCATTGACATCTGCAGTAAATGTATTTCTTTGCAAACCAGTCTGCATGATGCTAGTGCTCATCTTCTGTGAGAGGTAGATTAGGCAAGCTGTCAATTAAAAGTGCTTGCTAAAGGTGAGCTGTAGTTAAATTAATCCAATAGGAAAGCTCCATAGGTCAACAGCTTCCTGTCAGGGTTGGTGAATGTCACAGCACACAGTGCTTGTTGGTATTGCATATGATGGTAATAGTGTCTGTCGTTACCTGGAGGCAATGTCCCTGGATATGCTAGTGACCCCTTTGCCTGCAGCCTGTATGGTGCTGTGGTTCATCATGTTTGAGCTGAAGGTTTGTTTCTGTAATGACCAAAGGTCTTGTGCTACTGAAATGCCCACATGATCACATCATACTAGCATCCTGGATGGCTGTCTCTACGCTTGGGAAGCATCTCCTCCTAATACACCAGAAAAGCAATTGTCACACACCCAAGAGGAGTTAAAGGTGGCTTATTCTGTAGACATAACTATGAGGAACTAAGATTACAAGTGGTCTGACATAGGACATTACAAAGATACGAACTGCTGGAGATACTCACAGAGGTCAGCAGGATGTGGCAGTAGTTGTTGGCTAAATCTTGAGGGATGAGTGGGTCCTGCACACTCTGCAGTCTGCTCCATGTCCAAAAGCACCAGCCATGGAGTTGGAGTTGCTACAAAAGCCACTCAGACTGAAGAGGTGGGCTCTGACC
The DNA here is from genome assembly GCF_004027225.2 of Strigops habroptila. Classification (NCBI taxonomy): domain Eukaryota; kingdom Metazoa; phylum Chordata; class Aves; order Psittaciformes; family Psittacidae; genus Strigops; species Strigops habroptila. The sequence continues at coordinate 9,155,915 of NC_044283.2, forward strand.
ATCCACAGTGCAGTCCTGCTCTCTAAAGCAGAGGTGGCCCACGATGACTGCAGATCAGTTCATCAGCCAGATATCCAAATGGGAGGAATACAGATTTCGTGTCATCTCTGATAAGCTGCAAAGGTAGAAAAATCTCTGGTCAGAAGGGACAGGGTGTAGGTATACTTGCATGCAGAGTGACACTTGAAAGTAGAACTCATTCTGTGGGCCGTGATCAAGAGAAGAAGATGACCCACATCAAACGTAGCTGAATTTGGGGAAATGTTCAGCCCATGCCCACTGAGTTCACAGGGTGTACTTTAAAGTTACAGGAAACACAAAAAGGCATGATTCACACATGCTGTGGAAGAAGCAAATCTTCACACAGAGTACATCACAACTTCAGGAGAAGGGGTGGAAAAATCCCAATGCTCAGCAATACACTCCACTGGCCACTTCCCTCAGATGTTGTTTGGTTGCCTAATACAATGTTTAAAACATTCTATTACTGGCTGATGTTCCTCAGCCAATCAGTTCACATCTGGTTTTTTGTAAAACTTCTTCATATTTATCCTCCCAGAGACTTCAAAGAGGAAGTTGATGTTTTCAGAGATGCAACAGGAATTCTGGATTAGTTTGGGGTTGGTTTTTTTTTTGAGATGAAGGGGAATTTGGGAGCAAAAGCAGTTTATATTTGCTCACCAAGCCCTTTGTTTTGTAATACAGATACCAGACATGAATATGGAAAAATAACATAGGTTCTTCTCCTGAACAGAAAGGTAGCTTTTATCCATAAAATGTCTCAAAATAACAACAATCCAAGTAATGAAAAGAAAAATCCTATCATGGGAGACAATTGGTTTGTCACAATTCAGACACATATTTGCTACGCAAAAACAATTCTCATTTTAAAAAGGCAATGCAGGACATTTGGGAATGTTCTCAAGAGCTTTATTCCCATCTCTGCAGAAAGATAAAGTGACATGATTCTACTGTCTGCATTGCAGCAATGGGTCAACCCCTCTGAAGTGTGGTAGCTTGGTAGAAAAGCTGCTTCTGCCAGAAATCGCAGACATTTTACATCATGCACATTCTGGTTCTCAGTTTCCCGTTACTGTTTTCTTTCAGTTCAGGGATAATCCTAGATGTACGTTTCTTGCCATTTAAAACCAAGGGAAAAACCACAACAGTATTTTCCATGTAAGCCAAAATCTTTCACATGTGCCAACTGTCAAAGCAGACAAAAGAGCTTTGATCATAGTCAGACACCATAACTAGCTACTTGTTTTAATTACAGAAAGTTTTAGCTATTATTACATGACAGGCTGGCACATTCAGCACATGACATAATTTTATGAAAGCTTTTCATTTCTCCTTGCACAGCTCCAGCCTGAGGCTATTCCACTCAAAGCAGAAGCATCAGTTCGAACCAAGTCAGGCAGAGATCCCAGACATGGACCTACAACACCTTATCACACACTGACCCTGCTCCCAGCCTGGGTGGGAGACCATCATCCCCAGTGCCCCAGCCAGGGCAGAGCTGTGAGCTGCCCACAGATCATGTGTTTTCTTTTGTTCTTTTAATGTTTCAAGATGAAACAGTTCTAAATCCCTGTGTTCTGGGACATTCTGCATATTGCTTTTACTTGATGCTTTCCTTCTATTTATAGTACAGTAGCTGTTTTGGGGTGACTGATGAGCTAAACCCCAAAATATTGTGTTCTTTTCCTGCATGGACCACTGTCAGACCACCACAAAAAAACCCCAGCACAGGTCAATCCAAACATTTTCACAGGTATTCCTGGGTTACTACATGCTTTCGGCTCCCTTAGAAATACTTTCATATTGGCACAGCTTTCTGTGAACAAACTTACAAAAGCACCGATGAACAGCAAATCAAAGGGAGTATGACAGTTGTCAAAAAGGCTCTGTTCTGTTTTAACAAATGCTTATGAGGACTCATTTTCTCATAGCTGTGGAGCTCTAATCCTCATCTATTCAACACATTAAAGTACCAAATTATATCCCTTATCACTGCGTCTAATTTCAAATTAAATCAAGTAAGCGTATTAAAAAGAATAAACACAAATATTTGCTGACAACGATAACATAGGAATTGGGCTGAAAGAATGTCTTTCCCTTGGAAAACAGTGGAAAACAGTGTCAGAGCTTAATTTCAGAGATTTCAGTTTAACATCAGAGATTAATTTAACAGCCATTAAAACATCTTATTAACTCAAGTGCTAATTGAGTGCTTGGCAGGAATAACAGAGCAGTGCCAACCATACACATACATAAAAATTGCTAGAATTTGAAGAAGTTCTGTGACTTAACATTTTATTACTTTTATAACTTGCTTTAATAATAATATGTTTGGCTGGCTTAGGTGGCATTACCTACCTCCTTTGTGCCTGTTTAGAAGATGCCATGCTCTGATGGTACAGAGTCTCAGCTCTCCTTAGAAGAAGGTAAGTCCGTTTGCCGTCCTTTTGGCTGAGATCTTCCCAATCTGGTAAACACGTGCCTCGCAGTGATGCCTGAGTTTGCAGGCTGAAAGGTGCAAACTGCTGAGCTTTGGGCAGTCTCAGTGCCATGACTGCTGATGTGATGGGCACCGAAGGAGGCAAGGTGGGCACAGAGGGAACAACTACTCTAGCTGTTCCAGTAAAGGACCCATGACCATGCTGACCACATCCTTCCCAGGACTGGTGTTTGGTTTCCAGAGTACCAGCTAATTTTTCATTCTTGTACATGGACATCTACAGTTTGTAGGGAGAAGTTAGACTGACATTACTCCTTCCTCTGCATTTGACCTCTAACTGTGATGGTTTTTCGTTACCACACATTGCTTCCCAGGTCCTTTCTTCCCTTGCACCTGTAGCCTGAGAAGGCATCCTATCATGGCTTCTAGGTTCAGAGAAGACAGACACATATTGCTGTACTGTGCCTTTGCAGAACCACAGAGTTTGCCTCCACTCCCTTCCCCACCATCACTCCCAGTGGGAGGAAAGCAACTAGTTTTTCCTGTCCAAACAAAGCCAAGACATCATATTGCCTGAATTTTGCTTAGGGCCTCAGGGGCAGTACATCCCACTGCTGGAAGCGTTGCTCCAGACCTCTCCTCTCAATGACTACAAATAGAGATGGGTGGTAGGGACCTCACTCCTTTAGGGCAAGCTTGAACTTCAAGTAACACAGTCTGAATTAGTTGGGCACGGGCAGGAGATGTTACGAGTTCAGCACATTCTAACCACACTACAGATACTTTAACACCAAATGAGAGACAGCAAAATTGATTAAAAGTTATGGGTCATGAAGTTTGTCATGCATAAACCCACTGTAGGTCTAGCCCTGTTTTCTAGCCCTTAGCAGAGACACACCCCAAGCCATTTGTCTTTAGCTACAAAGAAAGCAATGGATGAAGCCAGGATTTACAGCCAGGCTATAGCTGCCCTCACTGACCCAAGCTCCTGACTTGTGTGTGGCTTCAACACGTGCTCCCATACACTGGCAGTCTTTGCTGTTATTGCAGTGAGTGTGGCTCCTCCAGCTCAGCAGCTGCAGGGTTAGTAGTTTTACACAGAGCTGCCTGTAGTTAGGAGCCCCTGAAAGATTATTCAGCTTTAGTTTAAAAGCTGCTAAACTGCCCTTGGTTGTTTGCGGCTCCAGTGAAGCATGGGCCAGCAAGCATGAATGACCAGGGCAGGGTTGGAAGCTGTACCTGGGACAATATTCAGGCTGCCAGGCTTGCACAGGTACTCCTCAGAGGTTATAAAGCGCTTCAAGTGGTCGAATCCACTGGGAACCTGGTTCAGAGGAAGGAGGGAGGTTGTGCTGTACAGATCATCTTTCCCAGCCACCTAGAACTGACCAGCCACCAAACAACCAGTGCTTATTAATAAACTCGCTTAAGGAAATTGGCTGGAGTCTTACTTTTCATTGTGCTGAATGAATGGAGCTAAATATAACCCAGAGTTCGTTTCGCTGGATAACAATGCGAAAGAAACTTCCTGTTCTAGCAGAAATCCCTGAGTTTAGAAGTAGGAGTTTCTCTAGGGTGGGTGAAATTCCTCAAATCTCAAGAAACATTAAGGTCACTCTCTAAATTCCCCTCTCCTCCCAAATAAAGATATTATTTTGATATTCTGTGTGAAGGGTAATGTAGTGCCTTTATTAGAACACAGCTGAAAGCACAGGATGTTTTAATCAATGAGCACTCAAAAACAAAGGTACTTCTTGGCTTAAGACCCAAATTCAATAATTATTTTTTCAGCTGAACTGGAATAAAGACATTATTTAAACATGTATCTGTCATCTCACACTGCCTGTGGCTTGTTGTTGGATATCTATTTCTCAGGAGCACTGTGGCAGCTCCTAATGTAAAGGGGAAAAAAATATAACCATTTCCTTGCATGGCTTCATTTGGGATTATGTCTCCTTCTGTGGAGCACCATGTCAGGAGAGGGTTTCAGGTGCTAACAAAGCCTGTGGTGGGTGTGCAAGTGCACAGTTGTCTTTGCAAAGAAGCCTGTTTGTGTTGCAGATTCACAAAACAAAAGGCCTCTGTGTTTGATTTTTGGTGCTAAATGAAACACAGCCTGGCTGGGCTGCCGGAGAGACGGGATCGCTGGAGAACCAGGAGCTCAGCAGAGGCACCGCTGCCAGGGCTGGGACTTGGGAGATTCAATGATGTAAAAAAGCTTTAATCCTGCCAGGCTCCTTCATTCTACCATTGGTTATGCTACCAACCATCAACCTTTCTGATGAGTTCTTCAGGAACAGCTTCAATCCCACAGTGCTGCAAGCAGGAGCAACCTCCTTGCAAAGACCTTTGCTCTAGGAATAAAATGAAGAGCTAATCTATGAGTCCTTTTTAGCTCTGCAGGTGCACTACCTGGTCTTTTCCCTTTGTGACAGTGCCATGCATAATGGACCTGAACCCCGTATAGCCAATAGATTCTGATTGTTCTTCAGCTCAGGAGGCTCCTATGGTGTTGGGTTCTATTCAAGCGCCACTGGGCTGCAACAATTCCCATTAGAAGAGATGTTCATGAGAGTCAGGTGAACCACAGTTTTTGTGGGTAGGGTGAACCCTTAATGGGTGGTGGAAGTTTTAAGTGGCTGCTAAAGCCAATGTAAGAAGCTTTGGCAGAGCGTGGTGAAGCCCATGGGCAGAGCTGGCTTGATCCTGTTGGGCTCCAGACATCTGGGGCTAAGGTGCTGGATCAAGGGGTGCAAGAAAGGAGGAGGCAGAAGCTGGTGAGGTGTAGACAGAGGTATATGTTGCAGATGAAGAGGAGAGGGCAGGAGGCCATAACCTTGGGGTAGGAGTGAGAGGAGGTTGAAAACAAGAGACACGTTGAGTACCTGATGGGTATCTGCTGGTGATCTCTTGGGTGTCTGGTGTGCGAGAGCGCTCCTGGGCAGTCATGGTCCTGCTGTGCTCCTGTGCCACATCTGTAGGGCTTGCGTAGACAGACACTGGGGTCTGCAGGATTCTACCATGAGTGCAACAAGCTATTTGTTTCTGAAGGGCTGCAGGTGTATATGGATGACACACAGATCACCTTACCCTCCACCAGTGAGATCTAGTGTGTCACTGATCTTTTTTAGGCTGAGTGGTAGCCACAACACTTACAGGAGAAGACACCTTGGTGGCCTTCAACGCAAGGCAGCAGCACTCAAGTGCAAACTACTGCCTTGATCGTAGTTCCACGTGACCTAAACCTGCAAGAGAAACTCAACATTACCAGTTGCTCCTGCAGCTCCGGCGAGCTGGATAGTCAGGAGCAGCTTTGAACTGCATTTGTGCTCTCTGCATCACCTGTCCACCAAGTGGTGTTTGCCCTCTCAACCTGGAGCATCACTATGTGGCATTTCACTGTCCTATGGTTGTGGTTCTCCACATGGGACCCTCCATGCGATGTGGCTCTGAGGAGATCCTGGCATAGAGCATAGGGTGGATTACAAGGGGAGAGGCAGGGGGGAGTATGCTGTGGAGCTACTTCTGCCCGCTGGATGATGAACCCATGGTCTGGAGCTTGGGTTGTCCCCTCGGACAGAGGATGGGATGTTCCAGCACAGCCATGGTTCCCGGGTGTGGAGACAGGGCTCAAGAAAGACATGGTTTGAATAACTGAGACGACTTTTTGTACCTCAGACAGGCCCTGCAGAAACTGCCAAGCTGTGAGGGGAGTCTGGAGGATGCAGGAGCAGATTTCATGCTCTTGCCCTGCGCTTTGATGCTCTCAGCTAATGAGTTAATCAGCCACTTGTTGTCACGCCTGACGGGGAAAATAACAACAAACACAACCAGAGGATGCACTGTAGAGAGCAAAACATCTTCTGGCATATGCTCCTTTGACTGCAACATCAAAGGTCACATCAATACTTTTGTAGAAAGTTGTTTCTCTGAATTTCTTTAGCTCTGAAATTATGAGGAGTGTCAAACCCCATTTGCAGAGAAGATCTTCTGGGGAGGAGGATGCTACTGAAAGGGCAGAGATGTTTAATATTTCACGAAGGGCATGCACAGACTAACGCACACTTCTCAAAACCTCCTCATTAAAATGCTTTAATTAACATTGGTTCAAGTACCAGCAGACATGGAGCTTCGTATGTCTCAAATACATTGGTGGTGCTGGGCACTGCCCAGCTCCCCATGGGAGTATCCTTTCCCTTTCCCAGGGGAAGAATGTGTCTTCAACCCCCTCACAATCTCCTTTTAACACTCATTTTAATTCTCCTTTTAACTCATCCTTTTAACACTGGATAAGTTTCCTCATCTTGAAGTACCAAGAAATGTTTTTTTTTTACATGCCCACGTGCCAGCCCAGTGACCATTCATGCAAACAAAGCAAACAAAGTCAACAGTGTAAAGGGAGCAGCAGAGATGATCTTTTTCCTTTCAAAGGCTGTAGTTTCAGTTCCCCAATGCCATAATCTCATTAACCGTCTATCCAGCATCCAGACTAGGCACCCTCCTGCTCCTGCAAAGGGAGTGCTCCTTTGTCCTTGGCTACCTTGTCTGTCCTTTGGAGGAGAGACAAGAAGAGTGCTTCAGACCAAGCCAGAAAACAGAAAAGCGGGGCACAGCCCCATCTCCACGAGGTCATTTTAAAAATAATGGAGTCACATTCCCAGCAGCTTCCTTCAGTCAGCACTGACGTGGCAGGAAGCTACAATGAGTAAGGTCTGCTGGAGCATGCATGCTGAGTGAGCAGCTGGAGGAAGGCATCCCCACATCCAGATGGGCTGGAGGACAGCATCCCCACATCCAGATGGGCTGGAGGACAGCATCCCCACATCCAGATGGGCTGGAGGAGGGCATCCCCACATCCACATGGGCTGGAGGAGGGCATCCCCACATCCAGATGGGCTGGAGGAGGGCATCCTCACATCCAGATTGGCTGGAGGACGGCATCCCCACATCCAGATTGGCTGAAGGAAGGCATCCCCACATGCAGATGGGCTGGAGGAGGGCATCCCCACATCCAGATCAGCTGGCGGACAGCATCCCCACGGCCAGGTTGGACAGAGTCTCGGGCGACATGGTTTAGTGCGAGGTGTCCCTGCCCATGGCAGGGGGGTTGGAACTAGATGATCTTAAGGTCCTTTCCAACCCTTACTCTTCTATGATTCTATGATTCTATCCAGGTGGGCTGGAGGACTGCATCCCAGCATGCAGACGAGCTTGCACTTCAACCTGCAATAGATACAGATCTCCATTCCAGAGAAAATGCATTTTAATTATGCAAACTCTATGCGCATTTTTAAAATATAAGGAAAGAAAAACAGGACCCTGCCTTATCTTTTTGTGAAATCATTATTCGGTTTGAAATGCATGGATAATTAACAACATTATCATGCAAATTTAAGTGAATTGAGCTCACTGAATTAAAGTGACTTCACTTACCTAACCATAAAAATTGCAACATGGAGCTGTCGCAACGCAGCTCTGAGCACTGGTTTTAGTGCAGCACTGTAAGAGAGGGCCTGTGGGAGGGCATCTTCCAAAAAAATGCAGACGGTATCTTTTAGGAGGAATTCATCCTTAGGAAACCATCACCAGCTCTATTTTTCAGACTGGGCTGCAGTTTATACAGGGCCACATACACGGAAAGAAAATAATGACTCAATGAATTTGAGGAACAATTTACTGAAGCTAAATTTTCAAGTGCTCCTCCCTCTGTTCCTTCCCCCTTTTCTTGCAGTCCATGGGGCACATCAGCCCTTTATCAGTGGCAAAAACAAAGTTAAAAGTTCTTATGTATTGCCTCTGAATGGAAGCCATCAAGTGTTTTCAGGATTGCAGTTCTGCAAAGCTCTCATGTCAGACTTCTAGTCACATGAAAAATACCCACCTACTGAGATCAAGTTGTTTCCACTTCCTGGGATTTTACAGTGTCACATCTTTGACTGGAAGGTTTCAGCATCAGCGCTTGAAGAGCATGTGCATGAACATCTCCCCTTGTCAGAAAAGGACCATGTTAAGGCTCCTTGAAAAACAACCATTCAAAACAGAGCCTGAATGCTCAGGTGATTTTTCCAAAGAGATTTTGGGGGGATTCCCCCCACACGTGAACTTTGATATTGTTCACACAGTAACTTTGATCTCTATAAGAGAGTTACAGATCATGCTTAGGAAATACCTCAGCTCTTGCTCAGCTGTGGCTCGGGGTGGGGTAACCCCTCCTGGTCATCCCTCCTGGACGCTGATGGGGATGTCTGGCATTCCATCACTGTAGAATGGTGGTGATATAGCAGAGACAAAACATCATGGCCAATTGCAGACACTGTGTTAATGAATGTTGTCCTTAGAGATTCACAAACAGCTAAAATTGGATATTTTTCCCCCCAAGTACCTATAAACACATAAACTGAGCAGAGACCTATCTGGGCTGAAATGATTTGTTAGTACATTCAAAGTGTCAAAACTGTTGTCACATAAACTCACATTTTACTGGTATATAAACTACTTAGCAGTATCACCTTTGAAAAAAGTCATAAATGCCATATAAATGGACAATTTTAGGTAAGGATTTGAGGGATTTTTAGATGCATCACCCCCATTTTCCTCCTCCCATGCGTATCTTAACTCAAAAACGTTTGACCCCAGAGCAGTATTCAAAAATCTTTAGATGAAGGATGAAACAAAGTGCTGCTGCTTAGAGCAGCAAAGGGATCCAGGAGTTCCCCTCTCCCTGAAAGTCCCTGGGACTTCAGTTGCCCAAGTGACTTCAGAAAATGGGACTTCAAAGCCTTTCGAAATTGTACATCTGAGAAAAAGAAAGAAAGAAAGAAAGGCTGTAACTAGCCTAAAATTCTAAAACATTTAATGCCTTTTTACAGAGCATATTTCCATTTATCAACTGTACCCAGTGCTTCAGAGAGCAAGCAATGGTGATCAGTTCATCCACCCATCCATAGCACCAACCCTTCCTTATAATTTTGCCTCTCACTTGTTGAATCTTGCTTTTGGTTGCACATCCATAGAGAAAGACTTACATTTTCCTACGTGTCTGTGAAACACCAGCTACAACGCCTGAGCCCTCTAGGTTCTACTGTAAATAATAATAATAATATTAATAATAATAATGATGATTCCCAGTGCATACAGTGTGCAGCGAGGCAGCCGAGAACCCTACCATGGGCAGCTTTGTAGTCTGACATCTAATTACTGGTGAAGAAGAGGGTGGAGGAAGACTAGTTATAGCAGGGAAAGAGGGAAGAGCTATTGGGAGAAAACAGGAGTGTTTTACAAAGTAGACTTGCTATCCTCACCTGTGCTTAATGATGATACTGTGACTGGACACCTTTAAGGTATCACCCCAGAGAACCCCCTTTTGGGAATGTTTGTCTGTGTGGACTTTGAGGTCCCTTTCTGCAGCCAAGGGATTTCTGCAGGCTGGTATAGACCTCGAAATGCTCTGAAGCACCAGCAGAAATCATGGGACAACAAACATATAGGCACTGCCATGCCATTGGGAAAGGCTGGGAGATGGAAATGGGCCATGCAGGGGTAAGTAAAGGCAGGTACAGGAAATCTGCTGGGTCCTGAAACCCTCTGATTTATTACCCCAATGCAAAGCATCTGTCCAGCACACGGTCAGCCAACCCGACACACCTAAGAAATCCCATGTGGAAATCCAGCAGCCTGAGACATAGCGCTAAATTTATGACCAGGGTGGTCCCTTTCACCCTGTGTTTCTGCAAGGAACTGAGCTACGGAACAGAGAATTGGGATGGAGATGGGTAGGTCTTTTTGTTTATGGGGAAAATCTGCAATTTTGGAATTTGTTTTCCACTCTGAAGCAGGTAATGAATTTGTCATGGATTATAATTCCAAAGTTGTTTAACTTCAGGTAGATCAAAGTGTTTGGTGTCTATGAAAGCTAAACGTGGGCCTTTAAAATCATCCATTATCTTTCTGTGTAAGACTGAAAGACATCGAACTGAAACATTCCAAAATAGAAATTAAATTTCTTGTTGCCATTTTTTTTTTCTGTTTTTTGTCCAAACTGAAGCATTTTTACAAGACAATTCATTTCTCAGCATTTCCAAGCAGAAAAACACCAGCCCCAAAGTTTCCCATCCCTGGTACTGTTATTGCGCCACTGGCAGAATAGCCCCAAAGCATTCGAAGGTGGAGAAGCCGGGGGCCTGCAGCTGCTCATACTGGCAGCAGCTTTTGGGAATAGTCCCCATATGCTGATATGGGACACACTAGCATCGCCTGGGATACCTGGAGCAGACACCTAAGCATTCACCCAGAGCCCTGTTGACGAGGCACATGCTGCTGGCTGGTTGCTGTCACCGCAGGCAGAGCTGGAGGGCACTGCACATGCAGCTGCCTCTGCACAGAACAGTGTCCTGCCAGGCATTTTCTCATCTGAACAAATTACCCCGAAGTGCCCCTAAAGCATTCAGTTTACTGGGAGGAATTGGAGAACTGTGAAGATGTAGGATGCTTTGTGCTGAACTGACCAGAGAACTGTTCCTGCATGATGTGGCATGGCAGCAAAAAGTGAGAGGCAGACGAAGGCATGTCAAAGACAATGTTTTGCAGTGACATGTTGTTCTGGAGTGTAAATTAGGAGCTGGAAGGGCTCAGCAACAGTCCAGCACGTGCTGACAGCAGGGTCTGTTTGCGCATCGGGAGCCGGAGGCGACAGCCCAGCCTGCAGGACCAGCTGCCAGAGCGATGCTAAAAGGTAGGCTAAAAATAAAGTGCTTATCAGGGCGAGAAGGGCCAAGTATTTCATCACTCTGCCTCGACTGATGACTAGCAAAGCACAGGCTAGGAGGTTTTCTGGTTTGTTGGGAGCTGTATGGTGATTCACAGTTTGCTGGGCTTGGGCAAATACCTTCTGTTGACTTCAGCCTTGCAGGAATGTTGGTGTGACCGCTCAGCTGCATTGTCCCCCACTCGTTGGTATCTCTGCTCCTTGTAATACAGGACAGAAAACACAACATTTTATAGAGAAAGCACATAAAACCCACGGAGTCATGGCTGGGCCAACACCTGTAAGGAACAGTAGGTTTGGTGCTCAGCTCCCCCTTGCCAACCCATCCTGCAGGGAAAGGCACGCAAAATGTCCCCTGCAAAGGAAAATAAAGCTTCACCTCATCAGCGTGACTTGACTGACTCTGTCCCAGGCATTGCATTGAGCACAGGGGTAGGTTTGAACCTCCCAGGCCTTGCATCCTTGGGACACAGAGAAAGGGTATGGAGAGGAGCCTGGCAGGGGCAGAGCACCAGCAGGGCAGCGCTGGTGGCAGCACCCACCGGCCCTGTAGCCCTCACCGCAGGCAGGGCTGGCTGTGGGCAGGCTCCCATCTGCGCAGGACAGCTTCAAGCCCATGTCTGCACCGCACCACGACAACCTACATACACCCCGTGGCACCAAGTGACAGCAGCTTGCATCCTCCGGCTGCTGTTACAAAAGCTAAGCCAAAAAAGAGCTCTGCAGCGCGGCTGCACTGGGGCACGCACGGACCCAGGGGACGGCATGGATGCAGTGACACGCTCACCACTGCCGTGCGAGGTGCGCTGCCGCCGCGCCGGGAACACTTGCCGTGGGAAAGCCTTTGATCTAACCACATCTCCCAGGGCCGCCCGCCGGACTCCGCTTCCACTTGGGTACCCGATCGTGTAAACACTGGCGCCGCTGTGCACGCAGGAGCCGCATCCTGTCAGCCCCTTTTGCAATCGGCGGGGCCATCGCCTTGGCCACAGCTCAGAGCGGTTGCGACACGTGGGGAGCAATAGGTCTGTGTGGGGCAACGCAGGGCTGGTTCCGTCAGGGTGCGGCGCCGGCTCGTTGCACCCAGGCTTTTATTCTTCGAGTAACTGAGGCAGGCTACGTGCATCAGTGGATGGTTTCGGCAAGTAATTCTCCTCTCCGCAGGAACATATATCTGACTTTATAATTCATGCGTGCCTGGGAAGTTCAATCCAGTCCCACTGGAGCAGCAAGCTCAGTGGGAGTTTATTTATTTAAAAGAGTGCATGCAGTAGCATGGAAAAGAAATAAAAATCTATCGGAAACCGTAAGTCTTAATCCTAAACCAGCTTTGCTTTTCTTAAAATACAGTCTAGGGAAACTGATTGTAAAATGTGGCTTCCATGGAGCCTTGGCTTTAGCACTGCAGTCCCTTCAGAATGATATTATAGTATAATAATTAAAACATTTACAAAATGAAGATAATCTATGGCCAATCCAAGTTTCTATGGAAATTTGGAGGCTATGGTGTATGCAGCTGTTCCCAGCTAATGCAAAGGTTGGCTGTAGCTCTACTTCTGAGCCCATTTGTAACTCAGGGGATAATTTATCTGCTCTGTTTACACAGTTCTCAGCTTGCACAGCCCTAGAGTGTAACATTTCAATGGTTCCCAAGCAAAACCTCCCCGCTCAGCCTAAGCAATTAGTGTTCTCAAACTTAATGAGACACCTCTGCTGAAAGGTGTGGGTGCTCACTTCAGTGCTGCAGACGCTGCACTGCATGAGGTATATCAGAACATCAGGCACATCAGCAGAGAAATGGAAGCACTTACTCATGCTGGTGCATGGTACCTACAGATATAGCCCCACAGAGACTCACTCTGATGGCTCTGCTTCACATCTGAGGTGCTTACCTCCAGTTCGTTCCCCTTTAAGCTCCTGCATCCCTCACCTGATGCTGTTGGTGATGCTGGCCTCATAAAACTCTGTCAGCAGTGGAAGGAGCTGGCACAGCTGGCACCAGAGCTTCTGCCACATGTTTGGCTGTTGGTATGGGTCCATCCCTGTGCCCTTGCTCCTGACCTGATGGTTCCTGCTAACAGGTTTTGGTGAGACCACTCAGGTTAACTACAGACCAGAGGAAGCTGAAAAGAAGGCAATTTCCACGTAGGATGAGGCTAGCATCTCAAGGGCAGTAAAATATTCTTATCTAAAGCTGTGGACATCATTATATGAGTCGCTGTATTAACCCTTTTACAGACACATCAGGGGAGGGGGTTGGGTGACAAATCAGAAGGGTAGAAACACCCAATAAAGGATCTTAAGTGCTACAATATGGGACTTTTGGGGCTGATTCCACTACCTGATACTTTATAAACCAGGCTGATAAAAAGCTGCAACTACTTGTAGGGAAGCAGAGAGCAGACATTTCCCGCCTGCTCATTGTCGTGACATGAAGATGTTGTACATTCACAATCTTCTCTCCAGTGGGCCCGTGGCTGATGTAAGCAGTTTCCATTTAGCAGTTTTAAATTGCTAATGAAGAAAACATTAATAACCTCTAAGCAAAGAAAGTCCACCCGTAGAGCTGCACTCCAGCAGCTACGCAATGGCCTCAGGGGTGCAAAACTTTCAAGTCTCATTGAAACAACAGCATGAAAATCTGTTTTTTACAAAGGGAGGGGAAAACTGACAGTCAGGAGTGCACAGAAGAAAATCTTTCAGCTGAAGCAGTGCTGAATGTTCCCATCCTGAACAAATATTTAGTAGCATTCGCTGAGTGATTCCCATAGCATTAGTTTGAACTCAAAGACAGAAAGTCTTCATGCTTCACAGTGAGAATTAAAAAAAAAGCCACCAACCAAAAAATAAGCCAAAACACACAAACCCCCCAAACACAGTATTTTAATTCCTAATTGCATTTAACTGCTGCAGGACAGCTGAGTTACAGTTGGGATGGAGGCGGTGATGGCTCAAAAGTGCCATTGATTTTAGAGAACAGCTGTATCCAGAGGCCCTCAGTCATTTCTTAGTAAAAAATATTTGCAAATAAAGATACACATCCCACAGTGTTAAAAAGCCAGTCAAAGGGGGCCTACAACAAAGCTGGAGAAGGACTTTTTTTACAAGAGCATGGAGCGACAGGACAAGGGAAAATAGCCTTAAACTGAAAGAGGGAAGGTTTAGATTAGATATTAGGAAGAAACTCTTCCCTGTGAGGGTGCTGAGGCGCTGGCACAGGTTGCACAGAGAAGCTGTGGCTGCCCCATCCCTGGCAGTGTTCAAGGCCAGGTTGGACACAGGGGCTTGGAGCAACCTGCTCTAGTGGAAGGTGTCCCTGCCTGTGGCAGGGGGCTGGAACTGGATGAGCTTTAAGATCCCTTCCAACCCAAACTATTCTGTAACTCTGTGAAAACACAAGGGAACTGAGAAGCTGAGATAAGTCTCACTTTATATGTCAGGCCTTCACTTTTGCTTGTCCCAGCCTTCAGCCAAGCCAGAGATGAAGAAGATTGGGAAAAACTTCTGTGTGCTCAAGGCTCAGCAGGATCAGCTGCACCACCAAAGCCTGGCTGCTCATGGAAATACTTGGAGGAAAAAGCATTTCCTGCCATCTCAAGAATACTAATTTGGCTGATGTGTGATATTACAAAGGGTCGTGCCAATGGAGAGAAACTCTGCTGACAAATCTTTGTGCAGGGCTTGTGCTGGGAGCGCTTACCTGGGGATGGTCATGCATTGTTCGTGGTAGTTAGTTACAGCGTTTACTTTACACAGGCTTTCAGTGCTTATAAAAGATGCACCCAGCAGAGGAGGGGTGTTGTATTAGTTTTCTGTGGACATGTGAATATACATATTTGGTAGTGCACAAAGATGTAAGCTGGGCTGAGACCCATCTGAACCCCTCCACTTCCCTGAAGGGCAGGATCACAGCTCGGCTTAGCCCCAGCAGGCACAGACACCCGTGGATGCTGTGATGAAGAGTAAGGCCCCATCCACCCTCTGGCTTCCACCACCTTGCCGCGTTGAGAGTAAGAAAGGGGTTTTGATGTGACACAAGAGCGATTTCCTAGTAAATGACAAGATTTGTGGAGCTGTCTGTGCTGAGGGGTTGTTTGTAGGAGCGCAGGTCTCTCTGTGTCCATGCCAGTGTTTGCAGTAATAAATCACTTGTTTGCTCGGACGCATTCCTTACTCCCTGTGAGAGCCCTGTTGCTAAGTCACACAGTCATGCCTCTGAGGAGCATCGATGATTTTCTGTAGTTTGTTGGGTTTTTTGATCCCCAGCAGACCTTCTGGGCATACAGGTTTCCTTAAGCCAACATCTTAGGTTTCCAGTTGGACTTTAGCTGGATTTTGGTCATTGTCTCACCAGCAGCTTGGTCAGGCCATAAAAACCTGTCTGCGTATGGTTCTGCTGCTGGATTATAACATCAGTCACCTCCATCAGAGCTGCTCCCTCTCCTTTGTGGGACAGGAGGGAGGACTGAGCTTTCAGCAGGGTTGCCATCCCTCCTGCATCTCCCAGCTCTTCACAGGTCTGAGGGCAGGAGGGCAAAGCCAGTTCTGGAGAGGTTTGCACAGAGCTCCAAGCAGTACCTGTCGGCTAAAAAGCACTAAGAGACTGCTGTCCTTCCTGTGCAACTAGTGATAGGCCTGTGCCGAAACACTGTGCTGAATCAGAGATTTACCCCGGTGCCTGTTCTGCAAGAAGAGAACCAGGTCCTGGTTGCAGCTTGGCTGTTAACATGGTGATCCTGTGCACAGGCAAATCAGAGAGATAATATTGTGGGTTTCAGTAGCACTCCATCCGTTTCCAGCAATCCTACATCAGTTCTCAATCAACATCATAATGAACGGTAACAAAACAAGAATTAAACTTGGATTTAGCTTAGATTAACCAACGAGTTTCCTTCAACACCTTAAGAAACCCATTAGAAAGCAATTTGCACAGTCTGCTTGCTTTCTGGTTCGAGGACACAACCACTTGCCCTTTATGGCCGATCCTGTTGTTTCTGTGATTGCACTGTTTTAAACCCAGAGCCTAAAAAGGTCCATGTGTGTTTAAGTCTCTCCCTATACATATAAAAGCTTTGAATTTTTGTTTAATTATTATTATTTAAATTCTGGTAGAGTATTTTCTTTGTAACTACTGCTGCTACACACATTAAACCAGCTCTGAAGTTAAACAGCAATTAGAGCAAACGTTAAGATCATCAGCTGCTCAGGTCTATTAAATCAGAAACCATTTTTGAGGCACTCCAAGAAACACATCCCAGCCAGCCAAAGACAACACACCTTCCTTGTAGAGGCGCAGGGTTTTGTGCAGTTGCAAGCAGCTGCATCTGACCACTGAGCTCAGAGGAGCCCAAGCGCCAAATAATAATGCAGCTGCAATGTAGACATATTCTGGAAGCAAACTGTGCTCCAGTTTGCTTTCCCAAAACAGAGGGGTTGTGTTCTGCTGTCCTGTGAGCGTGTACACCCATCAGAAAGACTCAAGGGAAACCTGCTTACAAACAGCACAATGGCGCCAGACCTGAAACCGTGACAAAAGCTGGGGTCCAGGAGTACATGGACTTCTCTTGAGGAACCAGCCATCCTCACCCCATGTGGCTTTGGCTGAGATTTCCACTGAGAGGGAAGATCCTTTTTCTGTTGTGTACAGAAGCCAGGCCACATCCTTCACCAGGCTGCAGTACTTGCAGTGCAGAATGCATTCCTGATTAGAAATAGCCACAAATTTCCAATTAATTTACAGCTAAACTTGAGTTTAAAGAGATCTTTAAAATGTCCGTTTTTTTTAATCTTCCTTTAGTCCCCTGGAAATTTAATGAAGAAAAACTCATTTTAAACTTCTAAGGTGTTTTTATTGACCTTAATTCTCAAATATATCCCTTCTAAGAATAAGGGCAGTTGTGTGAGTTCATCCTATAGCATCCTTCAGGCCATACTGCAAACTGCAAGGGTTCATTATGGAGAAGTCTGCATGAACGGCCCTTCTGTGCAGCTGCTCTCCCCCTGTGCTCCAGGCAGCACAACGATTGTGTTCCTGTGACCTGGCCTCAGCAGCCCCATATCAAAGGGGTGGGAGGACAGGAGCAACCTGGTGGGAGCTCCATGGAGCTCCTTCAGCATGGTGGAAGCCTGAAGCCATGGTGAAAAAAAGGAGGGGTTTTGGTATGAAAACCAACGTTCATGAATACTGCTGGTATCACAGACCCTCACAAGATGCCTGTTGGGAAGGAGGAAGGAGTAGGACATGTACATGCATCCAGGGCACACCAGGAGGGATAGGTACTGAGGCTAATGTAAACACAACCCTCCTGAATACATAGGTTTAACTATTTGTCTGTATTTCCTGAGCTTTTAAGCACGTTCATTTAAATAATTCACACTATATTCTTTCAACCCTACCTCTGTTTTAACATTTTTTAAATTAAGGAATAAAAATATAATACAGTGCAATATTTTAATCTATTTATTTATTTACCTGGGGCCTGGGTTTGCCTTGGGCAGGCCCCCGCCACACACCAGCTCCTTGGGGTTTAGTGCTGTGGTCTGCATCTAGCTTCCCCTCTCATGTTTAATCAACAATTTTAAAAATGCTGATTCTGCAGTGATTTTGCCATTTTTCTCTGAAATAAAACTGTCACATGGAAAGGAGAACTCATCAGTTGTACCAAGACATGAGATAAAATGGATGGAGATCAAAGAATGGCAAAATAATAAAAAACAAAGACACCAAAAACATCCTTAAAACAGAAGAGAGCAGTATTGGGTAGGGAACAGACAAGTACCTTGTTCTGTATACTCCCCAAGTGCCTTTTCTTCAGGGAGAAAAGAAAAAAATGGGAGTTCCGGATCTTAATACTCTCACGGGGACATTAGAAGATCATTACACTTGTAGACTTTCTGTCTTCCCTAGTCCATTAACATCCCATCCCCACACCTCATGCAAGATTTCCTCAGAGACATCACCTTCTTTCATCACATCTGATATCTAATAAAGACATAAGAGAATTTAATAACAGACTGCACAGGGGAGACTTCTGCTCAAACAGCCAAGGTTGCTGCTGATGTGTTGTTACTAGAGATGCTGAAGAAGGATAAGAGTGACCAGGAAGCTGTGGGATGTTTAGCTTTGGAGGTCATGCTTGTGAAGCCACTGATACCACCCCAGCCAGCCCAGACTTTGTATGAAATGAGGCACAAGAAATTTTTCCAGCCTTTTCAGCTTTGCCTTATCAAGTCTCATTCACTGTCACTTGGCTCTACACATTTATACAACATTTTGGAGTGGGGATACCTGCTCCAAAGGATCCCAAGACAACACAGCAAGTGAAGGAGACCAAAGTGGTCAAAGTGAATCTGCACCCGGTTTAATCACACCCACTGCATTTAACAGAATATTCCTGGGTTACTTAAAATACCCCCTGCCCTGCCTGAGAAAGCAGCCCCAAAACATACCTGTTTGGTCTCCTACTAGAACAAGTACTGCGTGAAGAGCACAGTGCTTTTATGGCCCTGCTCCCCCAGCCTGCTATAGTTTCCACAGCCAAATTTTTCAGGAACAACCATTGGTTTTTTGTGCTCAAAGTGAAACATCTTGAGAAGCTAATTCTTCTTTTTTTTCTTAATCTGGAGGTAAGCAAGCGTTTTCACAGCAGCCGTCTTGAATAAAACCATCTCAAACGGGAAACTGAAAAACCAAGGTTGCAAAAATACCACATCACTTCTGAAAACTGTGGCAAGCTACAACAAACCACGCTGACCTGATGGCTGGGCCTTGAGGTTCTTGTGTGACTTGTTCATGCAGTGCCTGTCAGGTCCTTTGTCATTCAGTTCTAGTTCATCTTTTACAAATCCATGTTCAAGTATTCATCTTGCAGAGATGTACTGGAACATTTTCTATACATGCTTTTATTGCTGGTGACAAGTGATTGGCTTCACTGCAGGTTGTTCATGATTCTTCTCAGGTGCGTGTTTAAATAGAGAAGGGAATAAGCCAAGTATAGACGGATGCTTGGTTACAAATATATTATATATGAGGTAAATATAGATAAGAAATGGAAAACATCTATTTGCTGAGAGCTGAATCAGGTACCCAAGGGCGATGTCAACTGTGCCCTTGAGTTCAGCTCTCAATTTTGACACTAGTTTGCTGAGAAGGACATATATTCAGGATACAGTGATAGCTGCATCGAGGTTATTAGTAAGTAAAGAACTTAGGACGTTTTCACTGCCCCTTTCTCACTAAATCTGTGAATTTGTTTTTTACTATGCTAAAAACATCTCAACTTCTTCTTTTCAACTATTTAATGTAAATTGCCAGATTTCTTACATGCTTCATGAGATTCTTTCCAAAATGGAGTAGGATTGAGATTCACTTCCAAGCTGTTTTCTTCCAGCAACATCACTGTACTTTTCTTGTTCCTGCACAGGCTCGTTACTTTCTCTTGTTCTGGACTCCCCACACTTGGTGTCCTCTTTTTACCTTTACCTCTGGAGATCCATCCACATGGACTTGCTGCATCACCCACTTCTACAGCTCCAGATAGTCCCCACCACTTTGCTGCTGGAGCATGGAGCCACAAGGAAGAAGAGATTTGCAAAGTCCAGAAATAATCTTAGGAAGAAAAAAGAAAACGCTGAGTGTTAGTTACTTGGCAAAGGCTGCGTGTTTGCTGCTGCTGTGGAAAATGCCTGGGAGGCACCATTAACCCATTGCTCGTTGCTATGGGCTGGCTTGTGTCCACACCGCTAAGGAGCAGCACTCTCTGAAAGGCAATGGTTACCTTCATGCTGTGTGGCACTTGGCCTGGGTCTCCTCTGCAGAGCCCCACAGACCCTGGGTCAATAACTATTGTATCAGGAACTTTTTTAAAGTTTGAAATTGCCCAAGTGATGGAAGGACTGGGTGGCAGCCTGCCAGTATGATGCTTTTGCAGCTGGATGTGAAGGTGTTTGGGGGTTCTGCAGCATGGCATGGAGGTTGGCGGACATGATGTCTCCTGGGATGGTTGGAGGATTGTCCAGGGTAGAGTTTGATCCAGCTCATGACAGGTTCTTCTGTCTGTGCAACCTTGGAAAAAACACACTGGCAGTCATGTCGAGGTTTCTCCTTGGGAGAAACCAGTTGGTTTGCTCCAGAGCAGAGACAGGAGGGAGCTCATATGCATGCCGTGGAGACAGCTGGTGAGCAGAGCCTGGGGGAACAGAGGCAGCCAAATTGGCTGTGTAGACAAAAGGTGCCTTCATACCCCTATCATGGTCTTACCAAGCGAGATGCTAAACAGAACAAGCAATACAATTTATGCTCACCATTACCCAGGGCTGGTACCTCACTGCTTGCACACCATGGTCACAACCATCTGTCTGGAGGTGTCTCTGGTCCATGGTTTTTCAACCACCATGAACTCTCAGAGCTTGGCCAGATGAGGACAATCTTTGCGCATTGGCTCTGCAACTTTTAAAAGTTAATGTGACTCAACAGCAGCTCTTCTTTATCTCTTTCAATTGCTCTAACCTTTGATTTTGGGCCTGTAGAGGGGTTTAGGCTCAGTTTTAACCTTAAGATGTAAGATGCATAAAACACTCTCATAGAATCAAATTAAATAGCACACAACTGACTGATTCAAACAGCTCCCCCGTCCCATTTACAGTCCACATTTTCAGTAATGCAGCTCTGGCTGAAAAGCAGTATGAGACAACCTCATTCTCTATCATACATAGTCCATTTAGAGCAATACATGAAAATGTTTACTTTAAAATATAAATGTAATTATAAAGGTATAATTACAGATAAGACTGTGCCTCTTTGAGCCACCTCAAATTATAGCTTCAAATTATAACAATAAAACAGGACCAAATTAATGACCTCAATTAATTTCATTACAGAGTGGAGCAAACACCACTAGGCACGGGCTAAGCTTACACTGCCTGACCTCATTTCATCTGTCCTCACCCCCTGCCACAGAAGAGAGCCTGACAGCACATCAGGTGAGCCCTTCTTCCCAAAGACGTTGCTAAGCAATCAGCTGCAGGGTTATAAATGTTGAGTGCTTAATATACGGTACCTGGGAGTAGGGATTAACGTTAGTTTTTTAATTTCCAGGTACTGAGGGAACTAGGATGGCTCAACTGAACTGCCCTGAAACAGTCTGGGATCAGAAATTAACCAGATTTAAAGCAGTCATCAGTATCTGTGTACAGACTGAACTGATTTATTGTGCGTGCTATGTGCTGAGTTGCAAAACCTTACTGTATTAGTGATTTAACAGGAGGAACAATTTGATTTGTCATTACTAATAGGGATGTAACCAAATTAGTCTCCCACATACTTTATGCTGATGAGGTCATGCTTAGATTTCCCTTTGTAGATTTACATTCTGCCTAGCTTTAATCACAGCTAAGAAACATATCGTCTGAGTAACACTGTTATGAAATACTGAAGTATTTTCAGAGGGGTGTAGAAAGCCAAGAAATCATGGAAGTAAAAATCAAAGATAAGTTTTAATATTCGGCCCTATGTTGTACATTTGATTAAATATTAATTCACAGCAATGTGTTGGGTACTTCCAACCAAGCTCCCTTGACCCATTTGAAATGCACGGTCACGTTTATAAACTTGGCATTTGAAAAAGGACAGGTCAATGCTGTAGATCCCGCTTAAATCTTTCCTACAGTTCTTGCTTAATTAGTGGCCTGACTCTACCCTTATAAATTGTTGACTTGATCGCAGTTGTGGACTTAGGAAAATATTGCCCTGAGACAGAGGCTTTGAAAAATGCACAGTCTTTCTGCAATAGTTTGTTTTGTTGGGTTTTTACCAAAGCAACAACGGATGAAAAGATGGCAACTGAATTCTGGTTTATTCAAAGGATTTGACTATTACAGAACTGCCATCTGAATGAGAACATTGGGATTGGGCTGCTTTGTAGTTAAATAGAGGAAAAAAGAAATAGCCACTGCGTAGAGCAGCTTCCTGAACTACATAGTGGGATGTACAATGTGGGATGTATAGTGGGACAATGTGGGAAAAGAGGCAAGAGGCTTGTAGTGTGAGCTGGGAATCTGGGAGAGAGATGGTACAGAATGCTGTCTCTGCTTCTGCCCTGCAGCTTCCCAGATGGTACCTTACATCCTTGACCGTGGCCAATACCTCCGCAACTATCAATGAATGATCTGCTACCATCGGCCCCTGCTTTGACCATCACATAAGGCCAGCTCCATCCCATGGAGCCAGTTTTTCCCCATCCGCAGCCATTGCTTGGTTCCAGCATCTTGCACTGAAATTCCTTGAAGGTTTTTGCTTGTGCAAAACTATTAATAGAATTTCATTTGGTATCAGTGCTTTGATCTCCCCACTTGAATACCACAGTAATTCAGAGCTCCCCTGGGTGCATGAGTTCACAGTATTAGTTAACCTCTTCTGCTGGAAGTCTCAAACATGATTTAGAAATAATTCTGTGCATTGTGACAGAAACAAAAACTCAACCTTAATTAAAAGTATAAATAAAAGAGACTTTAATCCTTAGACTAACCAGACACCAGCTCTTTGCACTGCTTTTTCACAGCATTAAAGAATAATTTCAAATTCTGCATGATCAGCCTACGTGTCTCATTTGTGGTTGGAAAACAGGACATGTTCCTGAATAGCACCAAACACCTGTGAGCAATGAGCTAGCTAGATCCTTAAAACGTTAAGATGCAGAGCTGGCTGGAGCATGAGCTTTCCACCTCTCTTCCCGACAGCTCTTAAGTATGTCCTAAGCACAAAAAGGGTAGATGGTGACTTTACCACCCAGTGCCAGAAGGTAGCTTTTTGCTGGTGCTGGTGATCACTTCTGTATAGGACTCCAGTCTATACTTGTTGGGGTTTTTTTTTGTTTGGTTGGTTGGTTTTTAATCTAATTACATTTCCATGTTCTATTTCCAGGTTCTGGTGTGTAACCATTCAATGGAATGCTGCAGTCACTAAGGCCTGTGCTTGGTTTCATGCTCATCCTTCTGCCCCCATGATTCTTACTAGCCTGGTCCTGGGCAGGACTGAGGATGCTGTGGAGGCTGTGGAGTCAGTCCTGCAACCCTCTGACCCTGTCCATGAGCTGGCAGAGCCCAGAGCCCACATCTTCTGGTCTGGGATGAGTCTTACCAGTGCTCTACCGTTGTATGAAAGCAAGGCGCATCACTGCTAACACATACAGCATCGTCCTACCACCGTGCTGCTAAGGTGGCCTGAATCCCAAGTTAAATCCACTACCAATGTCTCATCATCTCAATGGAGAAACAAACCCCTCTTTCGAGTGGACAGGGCTGCCACCTGGAGGCACCCCAGTTTTCCTACATAGTGTGGAGACAAGGAAATGCCAGTGCCAGACGGACTGCAGGCTCCAGAGATATCCAACTGGTCGCATAGGACATCTAAGCATCCATGTTATGCAGTCAGGAGAGGGCAATTTTGGCACCCAGTTAAGCAGATGCTCTGTGCTAGTGGCCTCTCTGGGGTTAGGGATTTAATCAGGGAGCAGGGTGGCTATTTGCTCCCAAACCCTCAGGGGTTTTCTCTCCAAGGCCCAGGTTCAGGCAGGACCCTCGCTCCCTCCTCCCCACTGATATAACACTGTTAAATAAACAAAGATCTAATGCACTTCCATCTCCCCCAGTGACCACAGGCACCTCACAGAACCCCTCATCATTAAATGTCTTTACATTTAACGTCTTGTCATTAATGTATGGTCAGTACCGTACTCTGGCCTGGTTTTCAGATATTTTGCAGAAGTCTTGGTGTTACCCAACAGCACCAGGTTCCCACGAAGACCGGTGATGGGCACAGCAGGATTGTGACAGAGCTTGTGGCATCGCAGTGCTGCATCAGAGCATGTGCTGGCCAACGTCAGGAGCTTTGAGCAAGAGGAAACAGTCTCAAAATGAGATTTCTTGAGAAGTCAGTGGCAAGGCAGAAATGAAAGATGAAACCAAGTACCCAGAAATTCACCCCATCAGCACATAGCTACCTTCAGCCCACCACCCCTCTCCTGCCCGGGCTGGGGGATGGTTAGTTGTGCTGTGCACAGAACAGCTTGGGGCCTTTTTGTACAATGTTCTGGGCAGCAAAGTAGCAGAGCAAGGAGGTGGAGGGGAGTTGTGGTGGGGCTTGTTGCCTCTAACACCTCACCTGGTGTGGTGGCCAGGGTGTTTCCTCCACCTCTGTGGCCACAGCTGTGTCCTGGTCCTTTCACAATACCTGGAGTATTGCGAAAGTTCATGAAGTATTATGAAGTTCAGCAGCAGTAAGGAGAGGGGCAAGGAGAGGAGAGAGCCTCCTGGGAGGTCTGTGATGGGAATGAGAAACCCTTCAGATGTTCACATCCCACCAGAAAGTCACCGCCAGCATCTGGTGTTCAGGGGGCATCCCTGGGAGATGCACCCTTTGCAGTCACTTTAGTAAAGGACTGTTCCCACAGAAATGTGGCTCTGAGGGTTAATTTTTCTTTTGTAAATAACTGATGTGAGGAAAAGGCAAGCATGACTGTGGAATTTCCAGGATCCAAGGGAACACCGTCATTTTGGCATCCATTTCTGTTTCATGTGCAACATGGGGAAGACAGACTCTGATACCTTCACACATTTTTGGGCTGTGATTTACTCCACAGGTGACGTTTTGGGCACTGTCTGTTAGAAGATGCTCCAAATGAGCAGAGATGTCGCCAGCCATCACCTGGCAGACAAATGAGCAGCCGCTTCTTTGGTTGCCCAAAGAACAGATTTATTCCCCCATTCCCAAAATATTGGATGAGTAAAAGTTTTCTCTTAAACCTCACAGTTCGTATGACTTGACAGGGACCTATGGCTCTATTCCCAGACGAGAGGCTGTTTTAACCCATCTCCTCATAGCCTGGCAGTAAGAAGCCCTCCCAGCAGGAAGCCTGGGGTAGGCCACCATGATGATGGCAAAAACAGAGGAAAAAGAGCTTTTTCCAAAACTGACTCACTTTCATTTTTCAATAAAAATTATGAAGGACATGAATTGTTAGGCAGTCATCAAGTAAATTCACTAAGCTGGTTGCGAGACTCGATTCTGACTGTTTTACTTGCCTTATCTGGAGCAAATCTTACCTTTTGTCTTCCCTGCCCCTTGCCTTGCTCCTCGTTTTCTGTCAGCACCAGTTTCACCACGGGAAATTTTCTCTCCTTCCCTGGGTGGATTTCTTCAGTTTGCCAAGGCTTCTGCTTCTTGTGCTAAAAAATTAATGTGGAGATAGAGAGTTGAACTCAAACCCAGCCAGCTGCGAGGGGTGGTTGAGGACTCCAAACCCAAATATTCATTTGAACATTCACCACCACATCTCTTCTTGCAGAAGCAAAGACCTTTTCAGCCAGAATTGCTTCTTGATGTCCCCACTTTGCTCCTTATCTGTGGAGGGTTGGAGCAGAGGTCAGTCTGACCCCTACATTAAATGGAGGAACTTCAGCTGAAGCAGAGGATGTCAAATCATAATGTTAAACCAGATAATGGGCTAACCCCATCCCAGTCTCAGCTCAAGGTGACAGCATTGCTGCATCCCTGGAAATGATAGGTAGAACCATATTGTACCACAGAGCACTAAAGAACTCGCTTTGCCCACTTTGTTCACCAAAACATCCTCTCCAGCTGGTGCTTTGCTACCCTCTCACTGTACTTTCCTATACAAATAGTTCTGCTGAGCAATCTTATATACAGCCTTTAAGGCAAGGTTCTTCCTGTCTGTCCCAGGGTTTATGCAGCATTTCCACTGCTCATGCTAATGCTACAGCTCTCGTCCAAACACCCCCCTCTTCCTCACTCACCTCAACGCCATCATAGCCCTTCTCACACCAAACAGCTGCATCTCTGCACCCAGCAGCAGAGTAAACCATTGCCAGCAAGATTTTACCACGGTATGTTCACACACTGCCAATGTGCAAACCCCATTTTCTCCAGTTTGTTTGGAAACATTCAGTGCCTTTTTGTAAATTACTATTTCACGTGGTTTGTGGCTCACTCCTCACAGCTCAGCTCCAGCATCTCACTGGGGCTGGTTCCTCTCCCTTCACTGGCAAGCACTGTCTTTGCAGCCAGGGTCTTGGTGCTAATGCTAAAGGAGAGGCAGTTTTAAACTCCCTTTCTATCTGTCCTGAAGATGGGATATTATGGAGGTACAGAAACATAAAGGGAGTGTGATACAATCAACATGCATGGATTTGGAGAGCAAATATCAAAAGAAACCTTATTCTGAAATACATTTACTGAGTCCATTTTTTAGAAGGAGTGAAGATTTCCCACCCCATAAGAGTTTGCATTCTGGCAGCAGTCCTCCAGGGGAAATCAGAACGTAAATGGCAAAATAAATATTATTGCCACTCAAAATAGGCCAAAGATAAGAACTTTATCCTTTATTACATCTATGCGGTAAAGGCAGGTGTCCAGCCTTTACTTGCCTTACCTAGAGCAAATCTTAACTTTTGTCTTCCCTGCACCTTGCGTTGCTTCTAGTGTGTTCAAGGAGTGACCTGTGTGTTCAAGGGACAGTTGTGCCATTTAACTTGGCTGATCTGGAGGTTTAGTCATTCCTCAGCAACTGCAATCACTTCCATAAAATAAAATAAGCCAGTAAAAGAAAAGATGGCATTTTATTCGTGCCTCAAGCTGAGGGGTGGGTGATGCCAAATGGCCCAATTGGGTTTCGTTGAGAGATGTCTTCATTCTTTCAGTGCCCCAGGATCCCTGGGGCAACCTGGCCACATCAGGGCAGCGCTCTGAGATGAAAACACTAAGGCTATGCAAACACTCTGACTGGGACCGGGGATTTAACATTCAGTTTTCCAACATTTTTACCACCATATCCACAGGTGTTAGAAAACCAGCATGAAACTATCCTCCACAAGATGCTGCTGGATTAGGCCATATTCATTACTTTGGCTGTGGAGATGTCCCTCTCATGCTGTCCTTGCACAGGGTGGGCTCGCTGCTCCAGGCTTTGATGGGCAGGAGGGAGAGGGGATGCTCTCCAGATGTGACTGGAGATGTGCCTGAGCAAAGACAGCAGCACTGGCCTTCAAAGACTTTTCCTTTTCTTAAATAACACATCAAGATTACATTTTTTTCCCAACTCTGTCCCATTTTAGAAAGAAGCCCCAGTGTAATTTCCATGCTAATCAGATGAAAGCTTGCAAAACACATCTCCTTCAAGATGTAGGAGCATGTATTCAGTTAACTCCGGGTGACCTGTGACTCTGACAGTGGCACACACCATTTAAATCCATGCAAATGAAAACCTTGCCCATGCCACAGGCACATTCTTTGCTTTTCCCATGTTGCTTACATGGAGCTGGAAACGTTCGATGAGTGAAGTCTTAGTGATGCATTTCAGCAATAATTCATGCGTTATACATAATTTAGGACCTCACTGCAGTCCCCCCCTGTAACACACGTTGTACAGCGTGTATACACAGGGCCAGACAGCAGCTCTAAGGAGGCTCTAGGCATAATCCACAGTAAGAAGAGGTTTGATCCATCTCCAATTTGCACCTGCCAGATCATGAAGAGAGCTAATTGGATTAAAATATTGTAATTATCATTTCTTTTACGTGCACTAAAACCTTAGGGAAATGTTTCAAATGGCAGAGACTTTGAGGATGCAGTCTCTGAAGTCTGCTTCTTAAAAGCCTACTGCTCTCTCTCTCCTCTGTTGCCTGAGACTGGAGTTTTATTCCTAAGAAAACGTGAGCTTGTGTGTAGCTGGTGTTGCACACAGACCACAAAACGCTGCTTGATTTGATCACAGTCATGTTTATCAATGCTACTTGGATGCCTTTGATGATATCAGTCCACGGTGACTGTGCCCAACTCTCCCTGCTGCCCCTACGCAGGCAAAATCAGCTTTAAAACACTCAGAAAGGACTTGGCCCTGGAGTCCAATGGATGCCAGTTGCAGGGGTGACTGTGAGTCCAGAGAAGGAGTGGAGACACCCTTTCTTGGGCTATAGTAGCAGCCCCCATGTCTTCACAGGGAGACAGTCCCATGTTTTGGGGGCAAGAAGCTGCTCTGGATGCCCCAAGGAGAGTTAATCCAGGAGCAGTATGCAGCCCCACAGAGCTACCTCACAAGTGGTATACACATCTCCAGACGGGGCTGGAAAACCACCTGTCTCCTGGCACATCTCCCAGGAAGGCATCCACCAGGTCCCTGCAGCTCGGCGCTGCCGTGGCCTCTGAAACAGCGGGGAACAGGGATGATGTGCTGCCTCTGTGCTGATGGATGTCACCAAAGAGCTGGGAAACTACTCACACGTGGTGCTGTGCAATCAGTTTCAGAGACCAATGAAGCAGAATACAAGAAAGGCAAAAATTAACCAAAGCCCATGTCTCCTCACACCTCTTTAGGGGAGATAACTTTGTGTAGGGAAGCAGATTTGCTTGGCAGATTTACAAGCCAGACCTGGGCTTTCCCCACTCCTGCATCAGTTGAATACTCAGCCTGGATCATGTTATGAAGTCACTCCTGCCAACCGGGTGCTCAGTGGCAAATTCTGTGTCAGAAGATGTCTAATTAACTTCTGTATTTCTTCTGTGATGATGATTCAGGAATAAACAGTCACAGCCATGATGAAAAATAACATGTAATGTTGCAATGCTCATGTTTTCACAATAGCCTTGGGGTCTGCTCTGGTCTCCTGTGGAGCTGACATGGAGCTAATGATCAAGAACAACTTTAAGCTTCACCAAATGTCCAGGCCTAAGTGTATAGGAGTTTTATGTGCTCATCAAAAGCAGAAACGTGGCAACGGAAGAACAAATAGCACCATTATGAGGGGAAAAAACCTGGAAGGAAACTGCATTTTAGCAAGTGTATTAGCCCTTTACATGGGGACACAAGGCTTTGACAAGTCTAGTTTGTACCTGAGGTCCTGCTCATGCCAACAATGAAGCCCAGGAGCACATGAGGGCAGCTTTAGTAGCTGCGTCAGCACCTTGCATGACTATTGGCAGCCTGGAGCCTGCCGCTGACACACTTACCTGATCTCAAGGTTACGGTTTCATTTCTGGTGCAGCCAACTCAAAACACAATACAGTGGATGTGATTTTCAAAGGGCAAGCACCCCACCCCGTCTGGAAACTGGAGACTTTGTAAGACATGTCCTATTAGACAGGCAGAAATCAATGCCTGCTTAGGCATTACTCATTCTGGAAACCCCGTCCTGGTGAGTCAGCCAAGGCGCCTGGTATACCTGGCGAGCTGGAAGGGAATCCGGTTTTGGGATTGGTTTTTTTCCCATCACCCCAAAGTTTCCAACCAGAGCTGCACGGGCAGCAGTCGGCATCCCTGGGAAACTACCCAGCCGGGAGCACAGTATGAAACCCATTTCTGGTCTCACTGCATCACATCTAATGTGTCTGAAGAACATTTGGCTGATGAGTTCCCTCTCTCCAGAAAAACAGCAAACAAGCAAATCTCACCAAAGCAAATTATTAATGATCTTCTGTTCAATCCATAAGCCCAAGGGAAAGGGAAAGAAATCCAAAAAGTAGAATTTGCTGTTACCCATTTTTTTGCTGGGATATCTCCAAGAAAGGCAGCACCAAGGATAGTTGTGTAGAAGCACACCAAGCACAGTAGGTTCAGTTGGATCAGAAACAGCATTGCCATTCATGCAATTCCTCCTCATGCAGGAGACTTCCTCCAAGCTTGAAGTCAGCTATGGCAGGTCTAGCCTGGATTTCTGTTCTCCACCTGGCCATCCCAGAAAAACATCAGATCTGCCATTTCCAACAGGCATAGCCCGCTGTGGACTAAAATGGAAAGCTAAGCAGCATAGCTCTTGTTAGTGGAAAACACACAACTGCCACGGACGTATGCAACATGTGAAGGTGTCTTACAACCGTGGCTGCTTACTGCTGAATTTCCTTGCTTTGGCTGGACACCTTGCAGGAACTTCAGGTTTAAGCCACAAACACGCCTCTGTACACAGTCAGTGTGTCCTCCCTGCACACTTCAGCAGCTATTTTACATCCCCACTCAACAAGCTTTTACCAGCTCTTGTCCCTCTTGTGCTATGAATGTACGATTGGTCTTTCAGGTCACTACCCTTGAACAGTGTTGGTATAAAACTAACTTGGCTACAAAAGACAAAGCAGGTCAGTGGAAACAAAACTTTCAACATTTAGCTGTCAAATGCATGCTAATCATGATTTGTAAACCTTGCATTTCTGTGAACCAAGGGATATGACGTAGGTGCTTTGGAAAGGAGAGGGTGGCAGCCCATCAGCACTACTGTTGTCTTAGTTTCCTTGAGAAACAAAACAGCAAGTGTCCGTTTCCACAGTACAGAGACTTCTAATTGCCCAGCAGAGCTGCTTAGGTGAGCACTAAAGCATACGAGCAAGCTCACAAACCCTGAAAGGCAGGGATCCAGCACAGCAGGGCTCTCCCAGCTCGGTGGAGCATCACATCGGACCATCCAGCGGCAGAACTGTCAGGGAACCACAGTATGACTGACTCTCCCTGATAGTGGATGGCTGCAGAGCCAAAGGCTGTAAAACTTCAGTGCTGTGCTATTCTAGAGATCCCAGAGCCGGTGGTCGTGATTTGAGCGCTGCACTCATGAGGATACAATTGCTATAAAGAAGCATCTGAGATTTATGCCATGATAATGTTTCCACCACTGCTGGCTGTAGTGAGCTCCATAGCCTGGCCACAGTCCCAGCCAGGATCAGGGAACCATTTATTCACAGATGCAATGATGCTGTGCAGGGCAGAGCTTCTGAGCACATGCTGCTTTGCCTCATCAATGACACAGCTTGCCTGCTGTGCTGGCTGCTGAGGGATGCTTGAACAAATCTTTAAACATCATTAAGTCTTTAGCACAGCTCAGAAGCAGCCCAAATCTTTTCTTTGTGCTGTAATGTAGCTCAATAATTTTTTTACCTTCCTTAGCATTTACTTAGCAATGAGACTTCCCCACCTCCTCTCTTTTGAGGGTATCGGGCAGACCCTCAGGAGATCGCACTTCTCCAGAGGTGCATTTATATATTCACCTATGAAATGTGGCTTCCTCTTGTGATAGCACAAGGAAAGGAGGTAGAATGCAACTGGGACCTGAAAAGGATATCCTTTAACATTGAAAGGAAAACACGACAGCTAGAACAAGACTTAGCTTCCTCCGAGGGATATGCCCCGCTCCAAGCCGCATCAGACAACTCCTTTTCACAGGGAGAGGCCAGCGGCAGGATGAAGTCTGGTCAAAGAGACACAGATGGCCAACCCTGGTCCTCTGGGCTTCAGAAAGGACACGGACACGATGAGGGAGCCGCTGTCTGCCACCCAGCAGAGGAATTTCACCCGTGGTGCGAACTGTCTGCCTGAGCGCTGCGGAACGGATCGCTCTAGGTTAAATTGCATTAAACTGTTACAGCTCCACTTTCCCACGTGTGGTTTAAATTTAAACGCTATAAATTTCATGGTGAGTTATTAAAACCTTCTTGGCAAGGAGAACTCCTCTCTGAAAGGAAAAAAAATGCTCTCCAAGTTTGCAAGCCCACAGGGAAGCCTGAAGTCAAGTTATCGGAGAGGTTTCTGAGCAGAGGGGAGGGAAGAGCTGAGGTGTTTCATCAGTGGCGTGTTGGAGCGGGAGCCCTGTGGAGCAGCCTGGCCCCGTTCTGCCATGTCAGCTGCTCGCCAGGTTTTATGGTCAGTGCCATGGTCCCACGTGTTGTGCCCAGTAGCACAGATACTTCTGGAGCAGAAGCTGAGCACCGCTCCGTATGGTGCATTTGGAGACAGCAGGACCTTCTGGGCTAGATGCATGGAAATGTTTGTAAGTACTTGTCAGCATAAATTAAAAAATAAGCAGCACAGGAGGCCTTGAGATGTCATTTTTCTGTGAAGTCCCATCCGTCCAGTTTCTGCATGTGATCTTTGCATGGGTAGATGTAAAATGTCACAAGGAGTTTTGGTAGAGGCCACACAAAGATGGTCACAAATACCATGCATAGGAATGGCCAGTTCTGCGTGGCTACTGCTCCGTGCTGGGACAGGGAAGGCCTCTGAGAGGAACATCTTGCTCTATTTCTCCCTTAACCCTCTAACTAAAAGTGAAGAACTGGAAGGAAAAAAGGCCAAGGCCAAGCGTTTGTGGCAGGGCAGCAGAACACCAGACCTTTCTCTTGCACCCCACTCCAGGAGGGAACATGAAATGCCAGCTGTGGCAAGGACAGCACAGCAGACACACGTTCTGCGCTCTCCAAGCCCTACGTTAAGCCTCAGAGGACTGAGCTGCAAAACGTTCAGAGCTGGTTTCTGTTCTCAGTTGTCACAACCCAGCAGGAGTGGCACTGGCCCGGGCTGTCCTGCTCCACACGCATCCCAAGCCTTGCACATGCTGTTGGAGCAGATGTTCACAAGCTGCTCGGGTCTGTTCCGTGGCTGAGAGGCTTTCCAGCCTGAGGTCTCCAGC
This sequence comes from Strigops habroptila, assembly GCF_004027225.2. Lineage (NCBI taxonomy): Eukaryota > Metazoa > Chordata > Aves > Psittaciformes > Psittacidae > Strigops > Strigops habroptila. Next base: position 9,188,596 of record NC_044283.2, read on the forward strand.
AGGCTCCCACATCAGCCCAGGTGGGCATGGCCACCCTCTGTGAGGAAGTGAAGGACAAAGCTTGCCCTTGTCCTTATGCGGCCAGCAAGGAGATGAGGCAGCCCTGAGTGCTGCTGGCTCCACACAGCCAGGCCACGGAGACCAAAGAGCTATCACTTTGGGCACTGAGTCTTGACTGACCAACCTCAACCACCGATTTCCATTTCAAAACTTGCTGAGACTGGAAAAACACTGATACTCCTCTCACCTCCAGCTGTAATTCCAAGGGGATTTAGAGGCCTGGCTACTTATGAGACTCATTCATCTTTGCCCCGTTTAAATGCCACAGCGTCAGAAGGACCCAGATGAGAGCCAAGCTCTCAGATCTGGGCACTGGCAGTCCTGTGCTCAGCGAGCCGTGATTAGTTGTGGGCCCGGTGTCTGAATGCACCTATTACAAAAAAGACTTATTATTATCGTTATTATTCTCCACACGGCTGGAGGTTACGGGGCTGCAGGCGCTGAACGCGGCGGTGTTTCGGACACGTTACCCTCTCTCCCAGCACTACACCGGGCGGCCGCACGGTGTCACACCGAGCCCGGCTCCCGGTATTTACGGGGCCGAACATCCACCTCCAGAGCCGGGGCGTTGCGGAGGCGCCGGCAGCGGCTGGGCGGAGGGGACAAGCGAGAGCTGCGTTTTGTCCCAGAGGGGTTCGAGCTGCTGCCTTCATCCCACCCGGGAGAGATGCTCCCTCCCCACAAGGCTCGGTGGCTTCACGGCGCAGCTTGTGGTCTCCAGTGGGTTCACGGAGCATCAGAAATCACATTGAACATCTCACTTGAGCAGCAAAGCAAGAGCACAGGGGAGCCGGGCTTCCTCCAGTGGCACCATCAGAGAAGGAGAGGCTGCTGAGGTGGTGGTGCTTGTGCCAAACCTCATAGCCACACTGCTCCAGCAGAAAGAGCCCCAGAGCTGCAGTAGGGACAAGGGCTGCCAATAGCCTCGGAGGGACATGATCCTTGTTAATGTGCCAGGTGGGAAAGCTCTCAGGACTTGAACCACCAACATTTGACCCAAATGTTGTGCTTTATGTTTGAGTATGGAGGCTTTAGCACTCCTGCATGGAAGTTAAGCAGAGAGCAGAGGATGGGGCAAGGAGGTGGCTAGTCTCTTCTCCCAAGTAACAAGTGATAGGACTAGCGGTACTGGCCTCAAGTTGCACCAGGGGAGGTTTAGATTGGACATTAGGAACAATTTCTTCACCAAAAGGGTGATCAGGCATTGGAACAGGGAGTGGTGGAACCACCGTCCCTGGAAGTGTTCAAAAAACAAGTGTAAGTGCCCTCTGTGATGTAGTTTAGTGCTGGCCTTGGCAGTCTTGGCGTAATGGTTGGACCTGATGATCTTAAAGGTCTTTTCCAACCTGGTTGATTCTATGATTCGGTGACTCAGTACACATCCCCCCAGTAAAAGCAGCTTCCATGCAGCTCAAGCACTTTACCTAAAAGTATAGCTGACTCAGCAGAGGCAAACTCTGACACTGTGAAGGCAGGTAAAGCAGGCTGGGTTGTGGAAGCACTGTCTCCTCCCTGCCCTTAGCTGCTGGGCTGTTACAGGAGAAGAAGTTATAATTTGGTAATAAGACTTGGAAAGGATAAGCTTTGCTGCGTCTTAAATATGAAATGTTTGGTTTGCTGGAAGATGACTTTGGGATGCCAGAGATCAGGCTTTAAAAACACTCGAAAGGCCCCAGTGGAGAAACTACAGACAAAAAAGAAATAAAGCTGGTAGCTGTTGGATGCAACACAAGCACAGCCAGTTGTGCCCCAACAGAACAAGGGGCAATGGTGGAGGTGGGAAGGGAAGCATTTTAGCACATGGCAGAGTTGGAAGGCTCATGCAGATCTGTCAGGGCAGCGCAGGGGCTCTGCACACCCAAAACACACCAGAACAGTGAGGAGCCGGGGTGGGAATGACGCAGCACAGCAGTAACATGCTGACTCAGCAGCACAACCTCCTGCTCCTGTGGGTACGGAGCCACCTGAGCACGGTGCTGTGCCAGCAGCTCTGGTGCCCGGGCATCCCCCGGAGGAGCCTGTGCTGGCACAGGCACCTTTCACACTGCAAACCGGTGCAGGCAACATTTAGCACAGAGGGCTGGTGAAACAAGGAGATAAAATGTGTTTGGAAAGAATAAACCAAGCCAAGAAGGAAAGCTGAGTGCCCTGGGAAGCAAGAGACAGCTTGGATGTGCTTACACAGCCTGCAATCCATGGGACAAGCCACTAAGATGCTTCCCTGAGCAGCTGGGCAGAGCCAGCCATCACCAAACGCAATTAACTGCTTCATTACCATCTGAGCAAAACAAACCCATCAATCTCTGCTGCGTTTACCCAGAAAAGACACTGATATAAAGACAAACATCACTCTCCCGACTGCAGCCGTGACCCACACCCTCCAGCCTGGCTCTCCAGCAGTCCTGGGGAGCAGACTTTAGGTGTCCTCCCGTCTTTCACACCCCAGCAGCGAGCCACTGCTCAGCATCCCCATGAGCTGAGCCGCCCGTGGTGTCAGTAAATACCTGCTGAGATGGAGCTGTTGACCCAGTGAGGTGCAATGAAGACGAGAGCAGGATTCAACCTTCAGAGGTGCACCCTGACCACCAGCACCTGTGCCTGATGTGTCCAGCAGGTCTGGGAAGCTTTAACCAGACAAATGAAGGTTAGAGACTGCTTCTAGGATGAGAAAGCAGCCTGCCAAAGGGAAAGGGACCCTACAGCACATCAATTGCTTTCAGAGGAGCAGGAGAAGCTGTGATTTTTAAGCTGCAGCCCAGAGCCATTAGAGGCCTCAACTTACAAGGCACTACACCCTCTTTTATAGGAGCTTAGATGTTTCTCAAAAGCTCTCTTCTTCCCACCAGACACATCTCTATATATGGGGCCAGGTGACAGGCAGAGAGCAAAAGCTCCCCTGGCTTAGGGGAGGATCAGGGAGGACACTGAGATCCAAGGTTAAGCTTCAAAGAGCCACTAAAAACATCAGAGTCTGGAGACTTCAACATCTAAGACCTTCAGTCTACTGAGAAGATTAAGTTCTGAGTACAGTGAAGAAAATGGCACTTACCTCTGTGATGAGGCACAAGTGATTTATTAAAGGGATTATTCCTGGTTGTTTGAGATAGCAGGATGGGATGATCAAATCTTGTGTTTCCAAGTCTTTTAATAAGCTCTTCTGTAGGAAGGAGATAACATATCTACAGCGATGACATAAGTAGGACCTGTGTGATGGCACATTAGCCTGCTGGCACCGTGGTTAGCAGGGAAAGCTAAGGGGCACTGTGCATTGTGCAGGGTTGAGGAAGGAATTACAATACAATATCCTACAGACTCCACTACAGCACAATATTGCAACACCTCTGCTGTGGGGTGCCCAAATGCTCATGACAGTCCCTACAGCCTGAACATTTCTGAAGAGAATTGCCCATAGGCTGGGACGGGGGCTTGGCAGAAGCTGTGGGGGACCAGTAATCTGCTCGCAGTGCTCGGGCAGGGGAAAGGCCCAGCTCCCCACTCCGGTCCCACAGAGCTGATGTGCTCTGCTGGGTGAGAATATGAATAAATCCCTTTGGTGTAGGATGTTTACTTGCATCTTCTGTTATACCTCATGTAACGTCTGCGCAGGGTTGGCCACTGTGTTCCATGCCTGGCTTCTCAGGCAAAACAGCTCCCTGCCCTGTGACAGGGGAAACTGAAGCACAGAAATGATTTTGGAGTTTGATGCAGCACCCCTGGAAGTGGCTGCCTGAATCTCAAAGCAACTGATCTAATTCACATGAGGAGCAGGGACACAAGCTCCCCAAATCCCAGCTCACTGCCTCCATCACCAAGGGCCCAGTTCCAAGGGCTGTCCCAGCTGAGCAGTGGAGCCACATCCCACAGCTGTGAAGGAAAACGAAGCAGAAGGATCATTTCTTCTTTAGCTGCAGCTGGGTTTGGGGAAGCAGTGCTTTTACAGCCCCAGTCCTGCATGGCTCCCCTGCATGGCACACTGATAGTACCCACAGCCCAGCTCGGTCCTTTGCAGGAGCGATGCTGTCAGTGTGACACACCACTATTGACAAGTGCTGAGGAAATCACAGCCAGCTCACAAGGGTGGGAGAACTGCTGTTGGCAAACTGGGAAGCAATTCCTTTAGCTGATTATGGATTGCACATAAGGAAATTTTTGTGGTCAGAGATTTTCCTTCCCCTCCTTTAGACACTGGGCTCCCAAATGACAGCATTACTTCTCCCTGCTTCCTTTTTCATAATCAGAATCTTAAAATGGTTTGGGTTGGGAGGGATCTTAAAGCTCATCCAGTTCCACCCCCTTGCCGTCGGTAAGGACAACTTCCACTAGACCAAGTTGCTCAAAGCCCTGTCCAACCTGGCCTTGAACACTTCCATCTTCCTTATGTTTGACCTCTTACCTTGTTAAAGACTCTAGTGATCATAAAGAGAGAGTTCATGCTACTATCAGTTCACTCTTTCAGCAGCTGACCATCCACACAGTTCTTCTCTCATGTAGATCTATTAAAGCTGGCTCAACTTTTGGCTGTTGGTCCCCATTAGACACCTGCCAGCCAGGCAGAGGAGCCCTGCTTATCAGATTAGTGCACCTATCACAGGCATTTACAGGGCACTTGGCTGCACATGCAATTAGTTTGCTCTGATACATTCAATAGATTGCAGCCCTGAGGATTTCCAATCCCTTAGTCATTCCCATGGCTTTCCCCTCACAGTGAAACACACCAGAAATGCTGTTTCTAGCAGCACGCCAGCTCAACACCTTCCCCCATTCAGCCACATCTTCCTTTTTGGCAGGTGCTTAAACCATTTTATAAATACCACAAATAAAGTGGCCCTGCAGAGGCTCTCAAAGCATCAGGGCTGAACCCCAGCAGCACACAGAGCAGCAAAGGAGATACGATTTGGCAAGAAGCAATTTCCTCTGGCAGCTAAAGCCGTGACAACATCTGAGCCTTCGGAGGGCACTGGAAAGCCTCCAAGAGCAGCAGAGAGGGTTTCATCACACGGTGCTGGTGTGCTCCATGGCTCCTGAGCTGTTTGTGTGCAGAGGAAGCTATTTGTAATTGCTTGGTTTGGGGTGAATGATTTTTCTGTTTAAAACCAAAGTAATATTAATGATTGGTATTTATTTGCACTATGCGATTAGATCACATTATGAGAATTATTTGTTGCATGAATAGGAATTTGAGATTAAGAAATGAACACTTTTTTTTTTTTTCCATTTCTTACTGCAGCAAGCAAGCAGAAAAAGGATTAAAAATATGATAAACAAGCAAAAACCAGCAGCCTCTCTCTGTCCCCTTCTCCTGCCAGGGACTAGCACTGAGTGGATTTTTCTCCAAGCTGCTTGAAAATGCCCTCAATACAATAGGTAAGACAACACCTCACGTTCCTCCTGGGATCTGATTTTAGCAAAACAATGGGAAAAAAAATCCCCTTGGGTTGTGTCCCTTGGGATCGTGGCTCCTTGCTTCTCCCTTCAGCCTGGCCAGCGCTCAGCTGCTGCTGCTGCCCCACCAGCTCCCAGGTCACAGCTCAGGGCTGCATCCCCTTGCACCTTTCAGGGACTGAGGCCAGGTCTCTAATTGGGTGATTTCAGTAAGCACCACCAAGTCTTTGCCCAAGAAGCCCTTAAACCTCCTGCTTTACAGCAGCCTCATTTTTTGTTTCTTTACTGCAGCAACTACTTTGCTCTTGCTCCAGTGTCAAAAGTTGTGTGGAGGCAGCATCTGGATGTAAATCCTCATCCAAAACCTCAGCTTTTCACAACGTAAGTTTTTGAGACGGACACTAGTCAGAAAACCAGCCATGTTTCAATGGTTCATGCCTCTGGGACAGAAATACGGAAGTATTTTCCCTGAGACTAGAGTCTAACTCCAATATTATTCCTTTAAAGAGGAAAAAAGTAAGAGAAAAGGCAGAAAGGAGAATGTGAGGAGTGAACTGACTGAGAATACCTCTTCAGTACAGCTGGGCAAGGTTTTCCTACCTTGTTCTCCAGACAAAGCTGATGTCCTGTCCTGAAAAAAACTCAAAACTGTGGCAATTAAAAGCTGTAAAATTGTCACCGAATTAATTTGTGGCAGCTTTATATTCTTTTCCAGCACACTTGGACCAAATTAGTTGAATTTCCTTATTTGAAGAGAGCTTCTTTATGTGGAGAATATAGCAATTTGCTTCACTAGTTTTTAAAATGAGGGAAGACTTATTCCCAGGCAAAGATGTGCTACAAACACTGCCTTAAACTTTCCATTTTGTTCCCCACTAGAGAGACCATTTCTCCCGGTGGTCATCCATCCACATTGCCCTTTTCACTAGCTACAAGAAGTCCTTCTAGACAAAAGCAGACAGTTCAGAGACTGACATCAAGGTCATTTGAACTACTTGGGGTTTCATCTCCCAGCATTTGAGAGTCAAGGGATCACAGAGTAGTTCCCTTCATAAATATAACTTGCAGAAGTGATTATTTTCCTGTTTATATCAATTATTAATTTCTAGCTTTCTGCAGATAAGCCAAAGAAAGTGGGATGAATTTAAAAAAACAAGACCAAAACAACCCCATACCATCAGGCTTTACTGCTGCACAATAAACAGAAAAGCTGCTAATGAAACATCAGTCACAAATGGTCTTGGACAGATGAAACAATTATCTATCAAATGCTCCCCAAACACAAAGAGAAACATCATGGTACACATCCTTTGCTGATAAAGCCAGGACAGTCTCATTGCTGTTCACACTCCTGACAGGCAAGTCACAGGACTGAGGATCTATGTCTGGGACAACCCATGGTGGAGCTGCCATCCCAATCCCAAGGGATGGCTTTCTCCACACAGCTTTAAAAGGCTGAGGCACTTCAGCATCATTTTCAGACACATCTTTTAAGATGGATATTTTCAGCATGTTTTACAGGACACCAGAGAGAAGTTATCAGCACGAATGCTAATCAGGACTATTTCTTCTCAGCATCTTCCCCCAGTACTGACCAGCCCATTGGTACCACAGCCTAGTTCCAGCTGAAAAACCCAAAAGCTGGCCACTGCTGAAATATTACCTAGAAAGCACTTACCTCAGCACTCTCCCTGCTGCTGTTTTATTTCTTCTTCATTATTAACTCAGTGAATAAAAGAGTCATGGTGCTAACAATGTTTTACTGCTCTGTGAACAACTATGTAAAAGTGCAAAAATAGATAAATCTTTCTAGAGCAAGACATGAGTTCAGTACCTGGCATGGGGTTGTTCGCAGAAAATAAATCTCTGCAATATCTGAGGTACTTACAGCTAAATGCTGGCTGGCTCTGCCATTCCCAGGCACCATGGTCCCTCACATCCTGGGCTGTGTCAGGCATCTCATGCTCATGAGAAAGAGCAAATGGCAGCATCACTCAGCAACTGGACACAAGCAACTGACCCTTCACAGCTACCCCATGCTTGGCAGCATTGGAAGCAGCAGGCAGGAGGCCTGAAGGCGCCACTGTTGGCTGCATCACTTTGGATGCAGGAGAATTCTCTCTTCTGCAGACAAGCTCAGTCACAGCCCTAACAGGCTGGTGGTTCTTGCAGAGAAAAACTGAGAAGACAAATCAACTTCATACCTTTGAGTGAAACATGTGGGAAGATCATACTTTACACTTCAGAGCCTTCATGTTTAGTGAAAACAAGAAATGAAATGAGTTCATGAAAGACTAATTGCCCAGTTTGTTTTATGCATGAGCCCCAGCATTCCTAACACATGCAGTTACAGCTTGTTTTCAAAGAGACCAATTACTTCATTAAAACATCAACTTCACACTTGCAGATTTGCTATAACAAGTCTTCTCCTCGTCATCCTTTTGGCCTAATATTTTGCCATTTTTTGGTTTAATAGCAAAGAAAAGAGTCAAATGAACAAATCAGTTTTTGCAGTATCTCTAAGTTACTAACAGCTATTAAACCCCAGGATTTAGGATCCATCCTTTCTCCTCCATGAAGTAAAGGAGTACTGCAGGACTTCACACCCCTCGGTGCAAGACCTACGGCAGCTCAGGCAGCCAGGAAGGACTTTTTTAGCAGGATGCTCTTGCAGGTACAAGGACACCAAATGAGGGTTTGAAAGGAGCCTGTGCCTGGGAACTTGAAGGGCAAGATCAGAAAGCAATAGGGATGAAAGTTCCTTCAGTTGGCTAATATTTCACTATCTGTAAGATACCCAAGGAGGCTACGTAAGACATCTAGTTTATGCACAGCAGAAACTGAAAGCTGGGTGATAGGGTAGGGAAAAGGGTGAAAGAGAGGGGAAAATAGCTAAAGAACCCTCAAAACGAAGCCCACAGAGATTTCTTCCAGACAAGCAATGCAATTAAAGTGTAATTCAGTAAAATTTTATCATCAGAAAACAGAGTTCACAGTAAGCACCTGACTCCGCAGCATAAATCTTCATGGCAAATAAAGACGTTTGAGTGATCACAATTCCTCTGACGATGCAGAAAGCGGAGCCCTGCATCCCTGCCTGTGCAGGGCTGGAGTGCTGCAGTCTTGGCACTGGTGGAGTGATGCTATCGGGGGTTGCCACGGAAACTAGAGGATGCAGCCCCAGCAGCTCTGACTTTGCATGAACTACAGGAGTTCAGCTGGAGACTGGTGGTTTCCCCTAGAGCCCAGGAGGATTGTGATGGGGCTGTATCTAAAGCTTTCCTACAGGCCTCCTGCTTCCACAGCCCAACCTTTCATATCCTCCCACCGTGCACGGGCACAACCACACACACAAAACCCCTTCCTCCCAGGTTAGGCAACACAAAGGTCATTTTCCTTACCCATCGCTTCCTTCCAGGTTCCTCCTGATGGAGCTGCTATGTGGCAGCTTTTAAGTAATTCTGAATTTTCTGGACAGGAGTATAGTCTGGAAGCAGAGGGGATGCTTTTATTGGAGTTCCTTTTACTGAAGAGGGAGCCCATATATCCCACCTGCCTTTACAAACCTGGAGAGAGCAGGAAATGCTGTGTGACTTGTACAGATCTAGAAAGGATCACTTCAGAGTTATTGTCATTTTGTTTTTTCCTGAACACAGCCTTGATTCAGAGGGGTCACACAGGAGAGTCCAACATCAGGTGAATTACTGCCACCTTTGGCAATGTTGATCTTACCTTATTATCTATATTGCTCCTGTTGTCATATCCCAACAGGACAACTGCTTTGGAAGACATTGTTGTAGTTTGGAGAAAAGAAACCCCCTCCTTCCCAAACTCTGAAGTGATATAGATTTCATTTAAAAAGTCCCTTTAGGATAAATTTCTATTGTTCATTTATTTATACACACCTTAGGGCAGTAGTATTTGCCCATAAACAGAATGTGTGTTAATTCAAATGCAATCTTAAACTTGCATTCAGATTTCCCATAGAATTTTCCTGTTGTTGCACCACTGAAGCTGAGACTCTAACCTCACAGAGCTGTAAACGTGGTTTTTCTTCAATGAAATGGCATCCCAAAGCCATGCATTAAGTCCTCTGGAAAATAAAACTAATTATAAAACCTGCAACAGTTGTATCTCACACAAGCCGCAGAACAAACCAGCACCAGGCATTTATGCTTTGTAAGAATAACTGTGCAGCTATTTTCACTGCAGATTTGTATTCCCCACAGAAAAGATTATGCAGATGTGATGCAGGCAGATCGAATATGCCTCATGTGTGAAGTGGCCACTGACACAAGATATTTTGGGAAGGGGGATTTTCAGCCAGTGGCAAGAGATAGCACGAAGCAATGTTAAGCTCCAGCTCTGATTTACCACCCCTTCTCCGTACGGGTGACTTCCATTTTCAAATTTAAACTCATTTCTTTCACGTTACTTTGCAAAGTGAGAAAGACTTAAGGCTGTTTGTATGACAGGATGGCAGCTGTCACTCCATGTAAACAGACCCCGAAATGAAAGAGCAATCCAGCACGTGGAAGTAGAAAGTCCTGACACTTTAATTATCTGAAGAGATTACAAGATGAAAGTCTTCCTTGAGGCAAATGTATATTAGTATTGATATAGTCGTTGTGCTTTTCAGTAAGAGAAATAGGAGTCTGTATTTACATAAGAAACTATAGTGTCTGAGATCTTTAAATATCATATTTATGGAAATGATTCTGAATTACAGCATTTACAAAATAAAAACAAGCTTGAATAAATATTTAGTCCATTAAATAAGATTTTTCTTTTTCACAGAAGCAACTTTTTGTGCATATTTATTTCACAATTGAAGTTTGTTGTATTTTTATCCTATAAAAGAAGCATTAAATTTGTTGTTTATTTTTTTTTCTTTTTTTCTCTAAAAATAAACCTGCAATAATCATTGCAATGTGAAGCCTGAGATTTAAGCCTGAATAAGTATCATTGCTTGCACCACATGACCCACCTCCCACCAACCACCCAACCCCACACCTTTCCAAACTCTGGTGAATGCCGACACTTCAACTCAAGGATTCTATGGGAAGGGTTTCAGGGAAATAATAATAAAAATATAAATAAGGTGAGGATAACACATTGTAGCTGACATTGTTTACAAACAGCATCATAAGGCTTGTGCATTACACATAAACTAAGTGAAGCTGTTTTATCTGGTTCAAAACGACAGTAGTGCCAAACTGTTGTACCCTTATATGGCTCATTAACACTGAATAATAAACCATTTAACAAAGGGAATATCCCCACAAAAATAAATTAAAAAAGAAAAATCAACACTGGCCAGTTTTGCCGTATCATTTTGAATGACAACCCCTCTTGAGCACGATACTGCGAACAACTTCCTCATCCTTTTTTGTATTTATCACTTTGAAACACAGTGTGTACCACTGTGAGTCAGGAAAGGGGATACAGCAAAGAGCTCTTGATCTCACTTCCTCTGTAACCACAGCACACACTGTCTTGCTTTTCATGTGGCTAACTCAAAGCATGTCCGAACGCCTTTGAAACCTCAGTGCTCAGGGAGCTCTTACTGCAAATAGTTTGTGCAAGATCATAGCACGAATCCATGTGAGTCTTATTTCTTTCCCCTTCAAGTGGAGACGAAAATTAATCCCTGGTGTGTCAAACAAATACAAATGTCTTCTGAGTTGTTAGCATGAGTGAAGTAACAGTATGTAATATTTTACATGGTTACTCTGCCAAATGTGGACAAGAAGTACCCTTCTTCGGCTGACCATTCTGTAGGACCTTTTGAATGTATCACTACATATTTGCCTTTTAAAAAACCACTTAAAAAAACTCATTACAGGAGAAATATTTTGTCACATCTACTGAATTTTGCTGCTAAACTCTTTCAAAAATATGTATTTTAATATTTGGTAACCTGAATATTTGGTAACTGAAGTTTGTTAAGTTTTAAATACTGATATAGAAACCAAAGCTCTCTGTCAGACTTTTATTCACGGGATTTAGTACAAATTATGCAGACTATAAATACTTCCAAAAGTCCAAAATATGGAACTGGAAGTTGTAAAACTTAACTTTAGAAGACGACTTGGAGTTATTGCTCTGCTCAGTACATGAAAGGCAACAGAAATATACTGCTTCAGGACCTTCAGTGCTTCCTATGTGATTCACACAAGATTTTGCCTTTGTAAATACCAAATATGGATTTGAAATTGTTTTCCTTTAATTAATCCTAGCACAGGTAGCAAAAGTCTAGTAATGGGAAAGTTAAACCGCAGCAGGAGGGAGAGCGCTGAATCCACAGCCATGCTGGTATTCTAGTGAGCACAGAAGTGTCCGAGCTTTGGGATCGATTTGCTGGGATGGACTGGTTAACTGGCTACTCTGTTCCTAGCGTGTAAGGTAAGCAGCAATGCTTGTTCGATTCTTGGAGCCCTATTTCCTTCCACACAGTGCATTTGTTCTGCATATGGCATCGTAACATTAATGTTATAAATTTATGGAAGACTGTACTTTAGCCTTAGAGCTACAGTCGCTTCATACTTCCCTTTAGCAGCTTAGTAAAATGCAATAAAAACTGTCTGTACAAAATTTATAGTAATGGATGTCAAAGCCTACATGCCCTCATGGGATCCCTCTTTCAAGTTAATTCTTGGCTTAGGTCAAATATATCAGTCCGTGTAAGACTCCATGACACGCCAGTGGTTTAATATGTCAGATACCAGCTTTGTCACTATAGAAAGGAGTGACATGGAACACATAACAGTGAGTGCAAACACGGACAGGCTTCATCTGACCATAACGAGGTAATGGAGCAGAGTGGGAGGAACAGCGGGAACAGAAGATCTGAAAAACAAGAGGGAGATTTCACTTTAGTTCCTTTTAAGGGCTGGATGGGTCAAAATTGATTTCGAGAGAGGGGAAAGAAGATCTTACTGGGCTTCTGTGTATTGGCAACACCACCCTCCTCAGCACAGCAGATGAAAGCCCCCTGCAGACAACTCATAGCCCAGTGACCAATTAATCTGTGCTTAGCCTCTCTGACACAGGTACTCAAGCACTGCCATTAGCCAAGGCAGGCCTGTCTAACTCTGCAGGTCACAGGGGAAGGCAGCTCCACCAGAGACGAAAAGAAGCATCTCTCTTCCTTGGTTTTAAAGACAGACTAGTAGAATATTTGTGATGTGTATGTAATCTCCAAAATTTCTACTCCTCCAAGCCCACTCCAAAGTTAACAAAACCAGCTTCTCCACCCTCTTCATTTTTAAGTTGTACGCCAGCCAGCAAGTGAAATGGGACTGCAGATCTCTGGCTTCCAGAGGCATATGACTGCTTTTTTCTTCCTTGCTCCCTCTTCCTCCCCCACAAACTCACAAAGCAGCAGCCCTACACACCGCAGTCAGCCTGCAAAGGTTTAGGCAGAAAGCAAAGGGACACACCATCCGTGCAGCTGAGCCGTGTACCACCCCTCACAGTGGAGGCTGCTGCGGCTCATAGAAGATTACAGCAGTAGCTCAGAGTGCCTCTGGATTTGAGGTGTTTGTTCTAAGGTCTCAACAGGAGTTCTGATTTTTAGCAGACAAATGCTTATTGCTGTATAAAAGTCAAAGCCTCCCCCCCACTTTCTAAACATAAGCTGAGCAGTTGACAGGCAATGCATACAAAACCACTCGTGACTCGAGAACCCTATGCAAGTGCACACATCTTGCTGTGCAGCTGACTTTGTTGTACACATGAATTTGCTGTTCTCTTTGGCAGACAGTTTCTCACTTGTTTGAGTCATTACCTTGCCACAGCTCCGACAGTGGTGCTTCCTGCGAATGACTGTGAAAGGAGCCTTGCACGCAGTGCAGTAGCTGCAGACTTCATCTGGAACCCAGTCAGGAGGATCTGTCAAAAACACAGCAGCAAAAGGGAACATAAATCAAAAGGGAATAAAACCAAACACGCGATTACCAAATCCTCAAGGGAGTAAGGAGAATAAAATACAACAGCAGCTGCTTTCATTTGAGTTTCTCAAGGTGCTTTGTGAACAGCTAGGTGAGATCAGGATACCCAGGAGGGCTCAACTCCCCCTTTTCTGCCAGGCTCTCACCTTTGGGCCAAGCACAGCAGGCACTTAAACAGCACACAGCAGCTTTGGAGTCAAAATGAAGTATATCCTATTCAAATGAAAGTGGCAGGGAAAAAGAGATAAGCAAAATGAAGTATGAAGACAAGAGACTATTAAAGCAGAGCTGGATCACAGGTGTTTTTGTCAATGCACCCAGCCATCAAAACAAGCTTAGAGCTGAGATCATTCCCAGCCTCTTCAGTCCTCCCTACAGAAAGGCTGACTGCTTTTCTGCAATTAGGCGAGCAGCTCTACACATAATAAGCTCAAAGCCTGATTACTGTCTGCTAAACTATTAGGACACTTACTGGAAGTCACCAGTAACTATAGCAAAACCACAAAATCAAGTGTACGAGACTTAGCAGAGAAAGAATTCGACCATTATCCCAAACAGCATGTTTCAGTTGTTTATTTCTCCTGTAAGCTCTCTAACCTCTCATTAAAGCCAAGCAGGGAAATGATTTGGTTTTGGCAAAGCAGAAGGTATTAGGCTCACTTCTGTTGAGAAGCTTCTGCTAGTGACAGGCTGACATGACCTCAGACAGTCTAAAATTACAAGTGTAGAAATGACGTAGCCAATTGCTTAATTAAATTGTTAAAAATCTAATGAAGGGCAAAGCAAGTTTTATTTAGAAGGAATCCAAGGACACGGCAAACATGAACTGTTGGATGTTATTTACTCAAGTTCCCTATGTGCATCTTCTGAGTGTTATTTACAGTATGCAACCCATGCAATTGCTGATTTATAAACCTGACAAGCAAAACCTCTGCCTCAGGGAGCATATTATCAAGCAACAAAATATATGGCGCAGTTAATGCAGAGGTCAATAGGGCTACAGCTACAGGCAGAGAAAAGATAATTAAATGAAAAATCCACTACATTGTTCAAACATAACCACAATCAGTTTTCATGTGTTTGTCATATTGCAATGTTTGTCAAATTAAAAGTAAAAAAGATATAGCATTCACTGCAGAAAACGTTCAAAAAGCAGATTAATAAAAACAAAGAGAACTTTGAATCTTGACTCAGCTTTTACAGGCTCCTCTGAACTATTTTGGAAGCTAAACTAGTTCAAAGAAGCAGTCTTTCACTTAATGAACAAACTGGTCTGATAAAGATCACAACTACAGGGACAGCAACCAAAACGAAAGTCTGTGTGCAAAGAGATAACCAATGTGGTGAAAAAAACTCTTGAGATTACACACAGCAGCCTTTACCTCATCCCCGGGAGGAGTTCATGAGAAAAGGTTCTGCAGGGACACAAGGCTACAAATTCCTACTTCAAAGGCAGGCTCCCTTCAGCAGCAGGGAGGCACAGGACTGCCAGATTAAGTCAAAGCAGAAAGAGCAATGAAACCAAGACGTTTTCTTTTCCAGATCTTACCCTTCTCTGCAACCTCCCTAGCTAGTATATAGTAAGTGAAAGTTATTCCTAATACTAGTTTTGGATATTGATTTTGAAAGCTTTACTGATTCACAGGAATCTGACCTGAAACCATGGCAAATCTGATGACCTTGAAGCATCTCCATGTTCTCCATCCAGGAAGTTCCTTGGGTTATCACATGTAATCCAAACACAATAACTGAGCCAATAATGATATTCCTGTTTAAAACTTGCTGTAAGACTACTTAGCCATGATTGTTTTTCAGGGATTTAACTATCCCATTGCTACTAACTTTAAAGACAGCAAAATCCAGGAAGTTATTCAAACTCTATGCTATTGGGTCTCCCTCCCAGATGAACACAGAGCTGATGGAAGCAGGTTTGGTTAGATGCTTACTTTGCTACTGATGCTTTATCAACTGCATTGTCAAGTGGGATACTGTGTTCACCTAGTTCCTGATTTTAATATTCACAGAAAAGCCACAAAACACAGTGCAGCACTGTACAGCACGCCAGTATGAACTGCAACTTCTGCAGCAGCCGGTACCTTAATCACTCCTTCTCTTAGATCCTGATTAGTCCAGACACATCATAAACTAACACAACCCCACCACAAACATTCCGGAGCACAACAGAAAACATCTTTCTTCTCAGGTATTTACCATTCAGGTTTTATTTTTCCTTCTGTTATTGCCCTTGACGTGCAACGTTGAAAAAATTATTTGTTTAATTGACCTTGTATGAATTTATCTCAAGTGCTAAATAAGAACTGCACCCCCGCCCCCCCGTGAGAAACAGCAAATTTATCTTGATAAATAACAACCGTATAAACCCATAATAATCCTAAAATACATAGTTCATAGTTGATGGTTACAGAATTACTTGACTGCCAGATGAATTAATCTGCAAACTGTATTTGTAATCGCATTTAAAAAAAAAAAAAAAAATCACAACTTGGTGGTATTCAGTGTCTAAAACCAGTATAACCCTCTCTACAGAATGTTCTCCCACATTAAAGGGACTCTCTCCACCTCCACATTGGTGTCATGTTGGCTGATTCACTAAATGAATACACCAGTGGAGTGAGCTAAAGGGCACATGTTGCCCCAGGCAGTGAGTCAACAAGATAAGGCCCTTTGATAGGGCTACACGACCAGCCCCATTCCCTGTCGGTTCTGGGTTTTAGTGCCCTCCTAGCATCCCAATTGCTGTCACCAAGATCTGCTGCACTGCAGCACACCCCCAAATAGTAACACTTAGTTATATAACAGCTTTTAACATTCAAAACGCTGTACAAACATTAATTGCTTTACTCCTCATCACCCAGCTACAGTCACTAAGCGTGTGGGGAGAAATCAGGAGAGAAATGTGTTGCTCAAAAATCATACAGTGGTGCAGCCTTGAAATAACATTCAAAATAAGAAACTTTGGGCCATTATCCCTATGCCTTTGCTTCCAGTCATGACTGAAAACGTCCTTACACTGAATACAAACACAGAGACTTCAATTTGAGAGTATGCACTTGGAAATTAAATGCAATCCTGGCTGGAGCCAGAGTGCTCACAGGAAAGATGAAGCCCCAACTGACTCAGCCTCTCTGCACCTGTACAAGCCCCCGTGGCAACAGAATCCCACCCTTTGGTCCCCTTCACAAGCTTCATCTCTCCCAACCTTGGGAGCAGCCCTTCTGATTTAACATATATTAACAATTGAGTCATCAGGCTTTTTATAGAACAGGTTTTTGAAATACTCTCTGAAGAGCAGTCTCATGAGGGGATAAAGCTTCAATACAAGGAGCAGAGCAAGTTACAGATTAAACCCTTAGCATGAGCCTGAAGACATGCTAGAAGCAGGGCAGCAGCACTGCACACGCAGGCTTTTTATGTTCTAGTCCTTCTCCGGGCCATGTTGCTCCATTAGTTCTGCATGCAGCAGCAAATGGAAACATCCAGTCTCCACAGCACTATCTCCCTGTGCTTCAGGGATTTGTACAAGGAATGGAGGGAAAACCTTGTTTGTGGGCTAATTGGCCCACTGCTTTATCATGCAATGAGAGTTAAGAGAAGTCTGCTGGGAAATGGATGAAGACCACTGCACAAACATCAAAGAGGAGGAGGGAGAGAGGGAAGGGATTAACGAGACAAAGACTGCAGAAATAAATTTTAGAAAGAAACATTAAAAACATGTACAGGGAAAAAAGGCAAAGAAAGGAAAAGAAACAAGTATTTAAATGAGTAAGAAACATGTTTAGAGAAAGAAGAAGGCACAAGATAAAATTAAATAGGGCAAAGACTAAAAAACATGTTTAAGAAGGAGAAATAGTATTCCCAACTCTTAACTATTAAAAAAATCTGGCATTATTATCTCTCATAAAGCATGAAATTTTATGGTCTTTTTTATTCGTTTTATGCTGTAGTTTTTACAATTCACGTTTACATGTCTAGGCAACCTCATTAGCTAAAAAAGTTCTCTTTAAAAAGTTAAAAATCTCACATAAATTCAAGATGCTGGAGCCTTCAAACACCCATAATCATGATTAAAAATCACAGACACTGTAAACTGTTAAAAAGCACATGTGAATTAATGTTGCTTAAGTATGTGCAACAGACCTATTGCTGTTTCATCTAATCCTAAGAAAACCAAGGAGAACATCTCAGTGACCCAGAACACAAGAGGAAGGAGCACCTGGACCCAGGTCCATCAATAGCATTCACTGAAACAACATTAGACCAGAAACCTTAAGTTCATTCAGTGGTGCTGAGAGACAAGAAACTTGGGTGAGGAGGAAACAATCTCACAGTTGTTGGAGCTTGCAGAAAGTTTCATGTAGCAAATCTAGACTTCGGTACAAAACTAATCAGAAAACATGCACACCACTGATAGCTGACGAAGAGCAGCTATAAAACCCTAAGCTTGTGCATTGTGGCCAGACAATTCACAGAAAAGACCCTTTCTCCATCTTTTGCTTTTATCAAATATGCCTAATGCAGGAAGTTCCTCCTGCATCGATGTGCAATAGATTTTAGAGCACTTCAATCATAATCCTGATTATGTTTTTACCAAACTAACCTGAAGAGGGCTGTTTATACAGCAGTCTGTGGAACTTACACTGCTACAGCTGTCAAAGTGCATTATCCTCATAGCTGCAAAAAAGGTCAGATGGGCTTGCTGGAGCTCTTCTGATGAAAGCAGGAATTCTCACAGTTTTAAGTATAGAAAGTAGAGAGCTAAGGTGATGTGACTTAACCTCTCACTTCAACTGCTACAGTAAGATGAACCTTTTTGTTCCTTATCACACAATTTTCTGCATGTCATTCTGGTTAATCTGACTTTTATATAAGATTCCTAGGAGGCAGTTGTACCAAATAATCTACCCTTGCTCAGTAGATTCAGTGTTGAGTACAGCTGGCTTGAAATTTTTCAATAAAAACAAATTTTCTGCTTCAAAAATATTGTTTGATGAAAATTTCAAGGGTGAGGAAGAAAACAGGCACAGACTTAATAGCTTCAAATATAGCTCTTACCAAACAGCTTTCTTAGCATGGAGCTTCTGTGCAAATCTAGGAAGGTTTTACCAAAGCATGGAGCTCTGCAGACTTGAGCTCAAGTATCTACTCAGTCTGATTCAATACAACTTTGAATGGTGATGTCCTATGTCAATTCTGTACAGGTACCTGATGAGCAACTCATTCTTACTGATAATTACTGATATTACATCAATAATTACTGATATAAAATGGAACAACTCTGACAGAAAACACTGACTTCCATTGGGATATGGTTCAAATCTTTACTTCAAATCAGACGGATTGGAGACTTGGATCTTCCATACAAACATTACTAGGGCTCTTTCTCTGTAAGAGCTACAAACCATTATAAAGTAGAAGCAAGTTGATAAAATAGACCTACATTCTATATACCGGAAGAACACTCAATACACGTATTTTCAGGACAGAATAATTCAAACCTAATCAAAATCCCAGTTACATCATTGTGGAGCTGAATAAACCTGTGCTTTATAGTACTTACGGGATGTTTTCTCCTCCTGCAATGAAACCTCAACAAGTTCCACACAGTGCTGACAAAGAGGGGTAACCTCTGAAAAGGTAAAAGGCTCTGAGAAAGCTCTTAAAAAGTAACTCAGATCAAATTACTGCAATACAACCTAAAACCTGATCAAAATTTGGTACGTTTACATGCATGACTCAAGATGTCCAGTTGATTGTAAAACATTGCCTCAATATGGAGAACTTGATGCCGGATTCCTCTCTTGCACAGAGTGAGCAAAGCTGCTGAATAAGGAAAAAGTAAAAACTTACGTGGACAGAATATGTTTGGCCATTGAACTGTACAACAATTTAACTTCTTTCATTGCGGAGGTGCCGCTGGTCACCATTATAAATAATAGATTAGCCATCAGTGTGTAGAGGAGGAAAAAACCCCTGAAGTCTTCAGCTAGAGTTGACAGCTAATTCTAGAGTCACCGTGATTAGATTCTGCACATACAGTAGCATGGGTGGGTTTTCTTGACCCTGTGACTTCTTATTGCAACAAGAGCTTGAGCCTTGGGAATATAAATTACTGAATTATGCTTGTGCTGCTGACTGGAGAGCAGAGAGGACTTGCGTCTAGACTAAAGCGGGTGGGTTGGAATATTATGAGATGGAAAGGGATCAAGGAGAAAGAGCATGCTGTTGTGCAGCAGACAGATCCTAACACCATTTGGCACAAACAGATATTTGTACTGGCAGCCACAGCAAATCCATTATGGCTGGAGTTATAACTAGGTGGTAGCAAGCAAGGCAGTTCTGTATGGATGCTAGAGGGATAAGGAGTGAAGATGAATGTGTGGTTGCAGAGAAAGCCGAGGTGCTACAGCAAGTATTTTCATACAGCACCAACAGCTTCATAATGCTTTCTGTTTTTCTTTGAGAAAATCTTATTTCTAGATGCTTATTCTTAGCCAAGAAATGTAAATCACTTTCTTAGCCAATCTGTAATTTCATGACATTGACCATTAAAAACATTCACCTTCCTCAATTGCAACAGATGAATCTTCCTGAGTAATAAATTACTTTAAAATACATGTATGGTCAGAACCCCAATTTGCCAAATTTCACTGTTAAAAATCATCAAGCTCACAAGGATAAACATAATGCTCCTAAACATGGTGAGCAGGAACTTATGCTTGATCATGTTTACAAATTGATAAAGAAATGAATACATGAAAACTCTTACCAAGACCAAAAAAAAAAAAAAGCTACTCTGTGTGTGTATATCTGTGCATATATACATGAACCTGTTGGCAAATACAAAGCAAGTTTTGTGCTGGGGCTAGAGACATGATCCCAGGCACATAAATGGCAGAAAGACATAAAATTTGTAGTCCTCTGACATTCGTTTTATTTTAAAGCTGTAATACATACTAAAAATTACACAGCTGTGTTCTGGCAGGGATACAGTTATACTAGGTTAAATAAGAGTAATTATCTCACATTTTCAAATGCAGAGGTTTCCTTTAATTCGTGCTGCCTGCTCTCAGCCCCATACAAGCTTCTTGGTCAGCTGCTTATCCAACAGTGGTTTTCCCATGCTGGAGCTCAGGAACTTCCAAGTAACCTACTCCCCTTCCTGGCTCATAGCTCATCAGGGGACAGGGATAAAGGCAATACCACAAAAGCTCCCAGGGCATAGGCCCTTTCTGCTGTTACTGCAATCCAGAGCAAGCACCACTGGCAGCAAAGAGCCCAACTCGCTTTTTGCTGAGCAGCTGCCACTACAATTTGCTTTGAATTTACACACAGAACTTTGTCCCTGCTGGTCATCATGCAACCAGGGCATGAAATTTTACTATACTTAAAATTTATTTATCGACTGTTGTATAAATTCATCTTATATTCAAGGAAAATATAAGTGTGTTTGCTTCACATTCTCTCCTTGTAAAAATATAGTGCTTTTTATACTCTATGAAGTATAAATACATGTGCTTCCTCAAAAAAGTCCTAGAGCATTAGGACAGCAAAGATGAACACATACACCATAGGCTCATCTGTGCTTTCAAAAAGCTTTTGTTTTGGAATGCCAATTTACCTGTACTTTATTGTACTTTAACCTTCAGAAGGTCACAGGATTTAACTCTTACACCCTCGCCCATGTCAGTTGTCTCATAATAAACATTCGCATTGGTTTTATAACCCAGACCAGCTGGTGGGTTTTATGTACAGTAAGAATGAGAAATCTGACAAAACCAAGTGATTCATCTTCATAATCAGAGTACAGGCTGGAACCTTCAGTAGAATCTTAAAACTATTAATTTATTTTTTCAGGTTGCTAGGCTTGCCTTTTTTTAATTACCATTTATTGTATGCAATCTGAACATTCAGCACTTTTGGTAAGAGGTATTTATTTGATAATTGGCAAAAGCTTTCCTGGCAGGTAGCTTGCTGGACTTTATCTATTTGATACGTGCTCCTGTTCTGCCACAGTGGCAGAATGGAGGGGCAACTGATGTGCTCATTTACTTTAAATTGGTTTTACTTTCAAGTTGAAATCATTGAGTGACATGAAGTCTAGAAATGATGTACCAAAAAGAATATAATTAATTTTGGTGCAACACTCAGACTTTGAGCTGAATCCTTTTATGGTGATAACTATGCACTCCCATTAGTGGCTTGTGCCCAGACTTGGCCTGAAGGACAAACCCATCAGACTTGCTGCAAGAAATAGGGCACAATGCTCACGCAGCAAAGGTTGCCTGAACCACCAGACATCTTCCACCTGCATCCAAACATCACGCAAAATCAGAGGCTTTTGCTTCCACAGTGGCCAGCAAAAACGGTGGGGAGGTGATAAAAGGGGGAAAAGACATGTGGCTGCTGAGGTTAAAATACTGCTGTAAGTTTATGCCTCATACTGGCTGCCTTAGGCATACCAAATCCATGTATCCCATTAGCTATCACTGCATACCTCAGTAGGAAAAGTCTGTACAGTGTTGCCAGCAATGACAACATATGACCTGAAGGGACAGGGGCCTGCAATGTACTGGAGGTGAGTAGACAGACCAGGTGTTTCTACAGTTTCCACAAATTCAAACTGACCCACTTCAGATGCCCCTTTTTGTAGGCCTTCTGTGGTTTGTTCTGGTTTGGAAGGTGGAGCTCATCTTCATGGTCCCCCCAGCACCTTCGGTCTCTCTGTGATACAGAAAATTCCTGCCCATCAGCAAATTTGAAGGTGAAGTAAAAGCAGACTACATTAGTCAGTTTACATGCTCAGAGGAGCTGTACTGGTTTGCACAAGGAGGTAGTTACAGCACACTACTTACACACAAGCCAAGTAAAACTCCTAGTGAAAGCCTGCAAGGAGATTGATTCAGAATTCTCAGTGATTGAGCATGGATACCAAAAGCAGAGGACCTGCAGGAGCACTGGCTAACTGGCTCTGTTTAGAGGATGTGTTAACATGGGAAAACATTGTGCCAAGGCAGTCAAGCTTGTTCTGGCATCCATGTCTACTTATTCAAAAGGGACTTGGTTATCCCACAAGGCTTGCTTTCCATCATGCAGGCATACATGAAACACCTGCAGGCAGGAGGATGGTTTTGGTGTAGTTATCTGCATACGATATTAATACTGCAGGTTGGGTTTCACTATTTGCTTAGGGCAGGGACGTAACTGATTCATGCTGCCTGTGTGCTGCATAGGCCCTTGTAACTGTAAAGATTCCCCTTTACCACACTCCTATGCAGCCATACCACCACCTAAGCACCCAGACCATTGTCTATTTCAGGGGATAACATCCTAAGCCATAGGCTACACTTCTCCAAGCATAAAACCTTACCCATGCCAATAGAAGATGCCACAAAGCTGAATAAGATGCCAGGGAAGTGAAGTGGCTGCCTTGACAAAATGTACATCCGCTGTGAGAAAGTTATTCAGCATCCTGCAGTTCAGAACACCTTGCTTTCAAGTTCTGCAAGTCAAATTCACTGACAGCATCAGGCATTGATCCAAAACAAAAGAATATGAACTGAAATGGTAGAGAATTAATAATCTCTTGTGTTCTTTTCCAATATAGCCTATACATGGTAACGATTTTGCTTAAAGATTTGTTCTTTACTGTCCCTTGTGTGACATTCTGAATTATGGCACAATGGAAAAATCCATTAAAATGACTAATGAATAGCTCTTTATCTGCCACCAAATCATCTTCCTCCAGAAGAGGGTATATTTCCACATTGCATTATACGTGAATTAGCCCTGCTGTTCAAAACAGATTAGACTTGAGATCCTTTAGCCTGCAGCTTCAGAAAAAAGGTGAGCAAGCAAACCATGGGTTTTATATAAGCACAATATGACTTATGTAGCATTACTCTAAAAGCTAATCTTGAAGAGCTTCCCCTGCCCCATGATTTCTGATCTTTATTACAAATGACATGAACCAGCATCTCTGTGGGTCACCCTCCCATTGCCTGCATAGGGGCAGAGACTGCTTATCACTCAGTTCTCGGTTATCCTGCATTCAAAACCTCTCACTGCAAGAACAGTAGTGTATGTGGACAAATAGACAACAGCAGATCAAAGTTTTAAAGCACAGGGAAATTACTGCACACTTGAATTTCTCGGAAGCTCAGATACAGTTTCACAGTTGATGGTCTTCTTGTATTTCTCACTTGACCACAGAGATACCACAGCTATGATAATTGGACTCCTGGTGTGCTGAAACCACCACTTAGCCTTGAAGATCCAAGCTGACTGCTTTCTTGTTTGCTCCATCTCATACATGTACTTTCTCTTTTCTTATTCTTTGGCTGCAAATGCTCCAATACATTTTAATCCCATTTTTTTATACATTTACCATACCAGGGCTATAGTCCATAACTGACTCCTAAGCATTCCTGCAGCAGCTCAGATTAAAAACCAGAGAAGCAAAACCTTTGAGCTCTTGGAATTGCTAAAATCTCAATCAAAACTTTGAGACTTACACATGTGCTTCACTTTTAACATGTATTCAGTGAAACTGAAGTAACCTCAGTAAACTTACCTAAAACTAACTTTTTCTTTGAAATAATATGGTGAAGAATATGAAAATAGTAGCCAGAATATTTTGATCAAACACAAAGTGAAGGAAATATGAAAGGTACTTCTACAATGGGAAAAAAATAATGCTTCCACGTATTGCAAATGATACAAAGATCTCGTTAGATTTGGTTGAGAGGACCTTACTTAAGGCTTTGCATCTTACACAGCCCTCAAACTTGTCAAATGTAATACCATACGCTGTATTAAAGCCTTTTCTATACAGAACTTTCCTTGACTGATACAAAGGAATTCATAGTGGATATGACAGTTTGTAGATTAGAGTTTCATAAGGCTGTTAGAAAAAACCTGAAAGAAGTATGCTTGAGTTTATCATTTGACTTTGTCTCTAAACCATACTATGACAACATTTTATAGCCACTTTCTGGAGCCAAACATTAAAAGAGTTTTCTTTTCATTTTAATGATTTTTTTTTCATATATATGTATACATCACTTGTCTCATTTTATTTCTCAGAAAAAAGAAAGTACCTTCAAAGTCCCCATCTCTGGCTTTTGCTGCAAGTTCTGAGGATGAAATACTTTCTTGACATAAAGCACAGTCTTCCAATGCTGCATTCCTTAAACCCTGATTAACTGTAAAACAAACCAAGAAGTACTTGAATTCTTATTTTTCCAATTTGCACGCAAAGCATTCATGTTAGGATGTTTGGATTAGATTACAGTAGTGTCTATATGTACCTACTTAGACTTCTTGCTTTTTCCATACCCTGACTCAGAGTGATTTAAAAGTCTCCATTATTTTTCTTTGGAATGACAATAGAAATGAAAGATGCTGTTATTACAGGACATACAGTCCTCTTCTAAACTTCCAGTTTAGCTGCATCCTATATTTTATTTCCCAGTTCTTAACTTGGACCCTTTAAAAAGAAGTAGATTATAAGAACAGCTAGAGATTCCCTAGGTGAATCACACACATTGCATCACATATCCCAAAGAAAAACTTCATCCCCAGAGTCCCTGACTTTTATTTGCTCATTTTATTATGCTTACCTTTGACAACACCATTTTTTATTCTACTGTTATAGTTCATCCATTAAAAATTATTCCAAGCAAGTACTATTGACTAACATATATTTCCTAGTGATAACTCTTCACAGCTCCATTTTTTTTTTATTACTCTTATTTGAATGTTCAGGAGCTCTTTGATGCTCTCTTTAACAATTCTGTCTAACCCCATTTTTTTCAGCCAATAAAAAAACTCCAGTCTCTTTTCACATCATGGCATCCTGCTACCATAAAAATGTGGAAGTTTCAACCACAAGTAATAGAGGACTGTGATGCATGTTGTGCATTATCCGACTGCAGAGTTTGGTTGGATTAGAGGTTTGTCTGCTAACTTTAACTAAATTTTTGTAATTTAGCATTTCATAGAAAATCCTCAATGGTTTTAAAGGAAACTGGGAGAAAGAAAAAGGAAAAGTTTTCACTCGGGGGCGGAAGGTGTGGGGGGTGTGTGGTAGAAAAGTGCTCTGACCACCTAGATGCTGGTAGTTCTAATCACAACAAAGGGCCAAAGGTGCAGTCTTGCTGGGATGACATGGTTATTTTAAGTAAACAGACTTGCCTCTTTGAAAAAATCAAAATAGTGACAGAGAAAAAGGTTCCTTGCTTTGGCTCACAATCTAGTTCTAGCTCCATTATCTTAATTATCTAGAATTCAAAAGTGGATATTTTTCTATTCTGAAGCCAAATTCAGAATTCTGCATTTTCTTCAAGATAGGCCAGACTTCATCTTACTGAGCATTCTCATCTTACAGTCTGCTCTTTTTATATTGCTATTTAAACTCCAGAATCAAAGATACACATCTTGATAAACTGTATTCAGTGTGAAACAATACCAGGGGGAAACCCCCCAAAAATCTAAGTCCAAACCCTGCATGCATTATGTTATGGCTATATGGCCTACTAACGCTGTTAAACAAAACGTTAAGGAAATTCTCGTCAAATAGTTCATGGATCTCCATGGGGCTACCAAGAGAAATTCACTATAGAAAAACAAATGTTTACATCTCTTTACCTTTCTTTTGCTTTTCCTTGTCTTCTGTTTCAGGTTTGGTTGCCATAACTTCAAACAAGGTCTTTAAGATACTTCTCAGATCACTAGCATAGTTTGTCTGCAGCTGGTCAGCAACACCTTAGGAGTTTGAGAAAACAGATAAACTGTTACTAGACTATTCCACCAGCCTTTAAAAAAGTATTCAAATTTGCCTGCTGCTATCAGTAATGGTTTTATATTTATTTTTGAGGGGATAATATACTCATGTTTTGAATAAAAATTACAACATTTAAACTAATTTTCCGTAATGGCAAAGTTACATTCAGGCATTTATGCTAATTACAATTTGATCCTTGTCCTTTGTTAGGAAACAGTGAGAGATTCCTTTCGCATCAAAATACAACTGCTACATCAAATTTCTTCCCCTGAACACATAAGGCATCACCAAGAAAAAGGAAGCACTTCAAAGTCAAACCTGTTGCATGCACTAACTCTTTATCACTACAGGTTTAAGTTGTCTGCATCTCCGATTCTGCAAGTTCCTATCAGGCAACAGGTCTTTCTAGACCAGTCTGAAAATAAGGCCCTCAAACAGTCTTCCTGCAAGGTCATCTCTAGTGCATTCTATATAACTTCACGTGCAGCAAGAAAAAAGATTAATAGTTTTTATATTCAGAACAAAAGGCAACTCTCATACCTGAGATACAGACAAAAAGGCGGTGAATAAGATCATTACTGCCATGAAATCTGGATCTGATCTTTTCTCGTGTGGCAATTTTAGCAGCCTGCAAAGCGAGCTGGATTTCTTCCTGATCGATGTCATCAGATGAACAAGAACTTGTCATTAAACTGCTGTCAGAGGAAAAAAAAAAAAAAGTGAAGAAAAGTAATGTAAATCTTTGCTCAGTTGTTCAGGATGTTCAGCAAATCCTAAGGGATTTATGACTCAGGGAAGGCTCTATAGCAAACTGGAACTAATTGCTGTAAATTCTTGTTGAAGTTAATCAACATGCAACCAGTCACCATCGGGTTTGATTTTCACTCTGCGGCATAGCTGCAAAAAAACTTTCAAGCAGAAAATCATTTGTCTGTATTTTATTGCATTTTCTTTAGCTATCACAAAGTGCTGCACCATTTTTCACGTTAAATTCTAAAAGCTCAGCCCTGAGACCATAACTCCGCCAAAAATCTGAAAGGGGAGTACTGACTTAAAAATGAGAAGGTCAGTTCTGAAGTCAACTTCAGAATTTATTAGTGTGAAAGCTAATTTGAAGAAAAGGATTTCTGAATTACGTTACCTTGAAAGAGTGAGAATAGAATCTAAATATAGCCTTACATAAAGAAAAATGGGAAGAACAGCGATAAAATATAATTGACACAGTAGAGAGGTAGATTAGCCCCCTTATATACCTAACTGTAGGAATTACTGAAATGTCAAACTATTGTAAAAGAGTGGCTCATCAGCTCCAAGCAGATGAAAACGTGTCACCAAATGTCTACTATAGATTTAAATTTTCTTTTAAAAACCAAATGCACAGTTACCAGCTATTTCCACCCCTTGTTCCTCCTCCCCCTTTATGGAGAGGAAGCCTGAAACAACCGGAGACCCCAGGGAAGCTTTGGTAGGAATCCAGCCTCTTTAAACATCCGGAATTACCTCAACTATTTGTAAATCAAGATTTTTTTTTTTAATTTATTTTTTTTATTTTATTTTTTTAAAATTAACTACTTAAGGAAAAAGTAGCACTTTGCCAATGGAAAAACCCTTAACTGGGAACAGAGCACAGGATGTAGTTACACTGAAGTCCTAAGGACTCACTGTGTTGACCAAAGGAGATGCACTTTTTTACTACATTCACAGACAGAGGAACATTAAACCATTTCCCCCACATATTGGAAAGAAATTAACCTTGCCAATGATTTAAAAAAAACCCAACTTATAATTGCACTTTGGCTGGCCAAAACTCCAGACTCCAGTTTACTATGCAGACAGCTACTATGTTAAAAATAAAAGTTATGACTCCATAAGTAGGGTGCATAATGAAGGAAGTAGTTCCTAACACATTCCAAGCTCAATCTGCTCTTATTAGGTGCTGAAACATTCAGTACCCTGCAGATTCCATCCCTGTGGCAGCATACAGGAACAACTACTGCTGTGAGATAAAACACACAGGTAACAGCTGTACAAATTTATGGGATACAGTTTTGGAATTCAATGTGTAGTCTATGCAGATAATCCTTTAAAATGTAAAAATGAAATTATTAGACCATACAATCTTAAAAGCACTAGTAAAAACAGAACCGAAAAGAAATAAATACTGGAGATTAGTTATTGGTAGAAATATCAGTGGAAAATGTGAGCATAAGTACATTAACTGGCTTCCCATTCTTTCAGAAACAGAGTAAAGAGCAGGTCTGCAAGAGACTCATTTTGTTCATGTTATTTATTGCTAATAACAAAAGCAAAATATTGTAAAAGGATGTTCGTTCTGTTTGCAGTTCCCTCAGCACCACGACTGATGAGGTTTTCTAAAGATATGAGAACTGATTGAGAATTCTCTCTTTCAATTTTTCCTTTGCTTTTCCATAAGGGATATATAATATATATATTATAATAGCAAGCCTGTCAGTGTGGAAAGGTCTATGTTCAAGACAATGAAAAGGTCATGTAAGAACGTGACTTATGAAGGAGTAAACAGGAAGGTACTAACAGCCAGGAAGCAATTCCTGATTCGTGATAGTATGTAGTTAGATGACTGCCTATTCACCCAAATGCTCACATATACAAATAGAAGAGTTTGTCTGCTCGCAACACAGTCAAATAAGGTCTATGTTTTTTCCCTTGTATTTAATATAATTGATCTTACAGTGATATACACATTTGCATTACAAATTGCTCTCCAAAGCGAGCATGGACCTCACAGCAGAGACAAACGCAATCTGTGTCTGTAATTGTATATCCCCAACAGAATGGTCTTTTTTGAAACTCCTAATAAGCAAAAACCTTAGTGCAGGGGAAAGCTGAGGCAGTGATTCAAAGATGACTCTTCCCTCCAAATCACAGTTGAAGAAATATTTCAAAGTAAGGTGTTAAGTGGGCAGAGAGTTAAGTGGGAAGAGTGCTTTTTAAGAATCTAAACTACTTAGTCCTTTCCTTCCACAACTCCGACTAAGCTCTGACCAGTTTTAATAATAATGGTTTTGCCTTTCTGAGTCTCCTCCAACTGGGAGGAATGCAGTTTTACCTACTTCCTATTTCCTCCAAAGAATGTGTTTTGATCTACTTCTGTTCCAGACTTTCTGCATTAGATTTTGCAGTGTGTCATTAGGACTGGTCATGTAATGACACACAAGACTGGATGGAACTTTTTGTCCTAAAAATCCGTAGTACAGAACACATACGCATTGCTTCAGCACTGTGGGATGGAAGGTCAGCAAGTAGGCACACTCACATTTACAACATACTTCCATATGCACAGTCATATGTAAAGTAAAATGTCCACATACAAGAGATTCAAAAAAGAGGATATTTTGTATTCAGGATTGCTTATGGCACTGCAAAGAGAAAAGTGAATGCTCCAGAATAATTTAAAACTGAAATTAAGAACCACTACAGAGTTGGAATCAAATACTCTGCCTTTACCAACAGGACCAAGTCAGATTTAAACAAAAATTACTCTCAAAGAATGACTAATGACCATCTGTTCTTTACTTTAAAATATATCTTTAATGTTAAAGAATGTAGCCAGAAAATATATATTGTAGAGACAGTAAAGAATACTTTAAGAACAGAAACTTTGCAATTGTTTCAGATAAGCAGCAAGAGACAGCTTTTCTTTACCAGGG
Source organism: Strigops habroptila (assembly GCF_004027225.2). Taxonomy (NCBI): domain Eukaryota; kingdom Metazoa; phylum Chordata; class Aves; order Psittaciformes; family Psittacidae; genus Strigops; species Strigops habroptila. Next base: position 9,218,481 of record NC_044283.2, read on the forward strand.
CATCCCAAACAGCAGTAATTGCATCTATACAAATATTAAAGATTCTTGTGATTTGAAATTGATATTATAGAAAATAAACCTGAGTTTTGATCTACAGAGTTCAGCTTACCTTTTCTCCAAGTTATTCTTTCAAACAAGTTATTTTTTTAGTTCTATAAGGAATACCTTTTCTATTTGGCTTATCTAACATGCATAATTTGACTCAAAATTCTCAGCTGATGCCAGATGTGTAGGAAGCATTTCATTAATGTCAGATTACACTCAGATCTGGTATGTTTCACTATCTATATCTACAGAATCAAGTATCACTGCAGAATACAAATAGCCTTAGTAAGTAAGTAGAGACAAGTCCTCATTTTCTAAACTTCTCATAGGGAACCCTGTGTTACCCAAGGAATTAGGTTAAGAGGAGATAAAATCAAAATAAACATGAACTCCCCTTGTGAAATGTTTATCATATTAAAAAAATGCTTATCATGTATTTTTCTAAACATTGCAAAGTTAACACATCTGAAGGTGAATATCAAGAAATAAGTTACAGCAAAGGTTGATTCCAACAGTAAACCTGAAGGAACAGATATCCTTTGGCAGATACAATGAATTAGCATTTTACCTAGCTTGGCTAGCATCTATCTAGCAATTTAAAAATTACTCTCTATTCGTCATGTTAAAAGAGTAGCAAGACTCTTTCAACACTTTAAAGATATATCTCTAGATCCTTGCCTGGTCTCATGGCTTCACTGTGAAATTTAGTGAAATATGTACAAGCAAACAGAAGCCAACAGTGTAATTGTACACAATACCATCTTTCACCTGTGAAACCAATCTGCTTTACAGCTTTTAAGTTCCAAAGGATAGTTGTGAGCCAGGTTAAGCAGTAGTATCCATATCAATGGAAAACGGGACTGTGGAACAAGAAGGTTATGACTGACATTTTCAGAAGTGGCCAGTCACTTTAGTTAAAAACATGTGATAACATAGGCTTGGTGCTGTATTTGTTGGTCATTGACACTCACACAAAACCAGTAAAAGCAGCAAAGTCAAAATCAAACAACCAAGGTCAATTGATTGAAAGTTGGTCTAAATGTAAATATTTTACACTTATACTCAAAAATACTCAATAGCAGTAGAAATCTGTGACCACTCAAATATTTCTTTCCAAAAATGTCTAGAAGCATTTGGTTTATTAAACCTGAAATTTGCTCTGAACTGAATGCAGAATGCATGAGATAGTCTGAAAGAATTTCTAATTACTCACAAACAAACCCTCAGAGTATCGGAAATATGCATTAAATATAAAGCAGTGGCAGATAAAAAGAATTTAAAAGCTCACTGTACTGAAAATAATGAATACAAAGAAATAATGTTTCCAAAAGAATAATAAAAACCTTTTAAAAAGTGGTTTGGTTTTTTTCCTATGCCTTTAGAAATCTTAGATCAAAATCAACAGGTAGTCACTACTCGCAAAGGAGAAAAACCCAACATACCTATTCCACTATATATGATGCAATTTTGTCACCAAATTTAAAAGGAAAGTAAGACCACTCTATAAGTCTCTGATTTCAGGAAAGGTCTTTGACTGCAACTAATTATCAGGTATAGATTTCAGAAGTGGTGCTTTTAAACTGAGAGAGCTCAAGTTCCAGCAAGACAAACTCATCCCAACCAAGTCTAAGAGCCAACACTTAGAAGCTGTATGAATGATACCACAAATACTTACTAGGAAAATTTAACACATAATTCAGTGACTGTTCTTACACCATTTGTTACACAAGTACCTGTGACATCAGTGATTGCTATTTACTTGCTCTGGAAATCTCCAAACTACACAAGCGTATGTAGAGGTAAGACACAACTATTTGCAACAAAACAGTTCACACTTTTCTGCTGTAGTGTGAATTCAAAGCTTGTGAATTCACTTCATAGTGAATTGAAACTCCATGTATTAAAAATGGTACTATTCTGATGCAGAGGTTTACCACTTTGCAAAACCAGAGGGATGCATTTTGAAACAAGTTGCTGCTGAGGAGAATTTTGTACATGCTATACAGTAGCAGGTGAGACCCCTTGTACAGTAGGGGAATGTGAAAACTCTGCATAAGGTTTACTATGATTTCACACCTTCCTATTTACATAGAACACCACTGCTGAAAGTTCTTGCAAAGGGAGAGTCATCCAAGTCGTAAATATCAATTGTATTTCATTAAAAAGTTGATGAGAGACACTCCACAAATTATAAACCAGTGCAGTTCCTTGGACTTCAGTGACATCAATTCATTTGCACTAGTTGGCCTTAATGTATCTCTCACGTCCATTACTTAAAATGTCACACATTTTGAACAACTAAGATAAACACATATATAGCTATATCATATACACGAACTTCCCTATATATGTGTGTGTATATTTGGAACATTCTAGTTTTTACAGTATTTCTCAAAAAACATAATCATGAGCTCCCCTGGCTTCCATTTCTGTTCATACAGAATTTAGCACAATGGCCAACTTATGCTCAGTGTACAATAACATTTTGTATTCAATCTATGATATTTAAGGTTTTCTCCCCTATTTGGATTTTTTTCATACTTTGAGTAAAAAAACAAAAAAACAAACCCAAAGCTTTTTCAAGCAAATCTACGTTATTGTCTGCCCAGAATTTCTAAAGCTACTTTAGTAACTGATACATTCAACCCACTGTTATTCGTGTAGGCTGTAACTGGAAATCCCAGTGCTAACCTGTCAACCTGTCTTTCCTAAGCTATTAGTCTTATAGTTAACGAGGCTGTAGTCAATTCTGGGTTCCAATTTGCAAAAAAGAACAAACAACTACTCCAAAGGCCATGTAAAGGATCAGATGCAATAGCTGGGGAAAGACAAAGACTGCATACATGAGGAATGACAAGAGGAAAATTATAGGGGTTTGGGTAAAAGAAGTATAACTCCATGTCAATAAGAAAAAAAAACCCCACTACTTCTCATCCTGCTTTTTGCGGTACCTCTGGTGTTTCTTTTTGGATACTCTAACAAGAAATACAATGAACAGCAGGTTAACCCCCTTTGGTTACTAACATGTACTAGTTCTGATATGGTTGGGAGGAAAACTATGAGAATAATGGCTTCTTACAATTATTTTAAGTGAAAGGGGTGGCTACACACTCAATTTTAGAGTAATTTAAACCAAATCCAGAACATGTCTTATTATATGGGTAATAGCACACAGTTATTTAGCTAAGGACTGTATTTTAAGGAATGACCCCAGAAGCTACATTTAAAGCAGACTAAAAAAGAAAGCTTTTAGAACTTAATTTCTTGACTTTCTAACCCTAATACTTTATGAAGTCAAGAGGGTTTTAAAATGCAAACCTTTAGGTATATTCTATTTTAAAAGAAAAGGCTAAAGAGGGAGAAAAAAAACCCAACCACCAACCAACCCTTAAAGCATTCCCAAGGCCTCAGAACTTTGTCTTGAGAAACAAATAATACAACTACACGCAAATCCCTCTATCAGGAACAATCTACCTAGGCACCACCAGAAGAAGTGGATTTGGCTGGACTACAGTATTAGTAGTGCCCAGCTGGATACATGCTAGGACATGAGCTAGAAAGTCCCATCTGCTGTCAACCTTTTGAATTCCTCAGTAGGGGAAGTTATTTTTCATACGCCACATGGATTTGCAGAAGCCTCCTTCTTTGTGCCAGTAGAGGTCAGCAACCTGAGACTGGCTGATTAACATAAGGAATCTGACTAATAGGACTAGCCATGTGTCCTAAATGATATCTTCAATCAGAAAAAAAATCCTGAGCATTGAAAATGAGTGAATTTGAAATCAATGGTAACAACTTCTGCTCTGCACCCTGGCAGCTTCTGCAGCTGCCCACTCCATTGGAAGACATAATCTTAAATCCTTCCTCAGCTCTTCAAACCTCAAACTGCAGAGCATAGCGCTGTACTTCCCATGTTGGACTTCTCACAAAACCAGAATTTCTAAAGCTACTTCAATAACTGATACGTTCATCCCACTGTTATTTGTGTAAGATGTAACTGGAAATCCCAGCGCTAACCTGTCAACCTGTCTTTCCTAAGCTATTAGTCTTACAGTTCACAAGGCTGTAGCCAATCTGGGTTTCAATTTGCAAAAAAGAACAAACAACTACTTCAAAGGCCATGTAAAGGATCAGACGCAATAGCTGTGGAAAGACAAACACTGCATACATGAGGAATGGCAAGAGGAAAATTATAGGGGTTTGGGTAAGAGAAGTATAAAGATGCTGTTAAAGCAGCATCTTGCTAAAGAGATCCAGCATAAGAAACTCTGTCTAGAAAACTGGCTTATTCAAACTCATTACCACTCTGGCCCGGGTTTTCAGAAGAATGCAAAGATACTGTACTTCAAATGGGAATTAAAATAAACAACATTGCCAGCACAGGATTTATCAACTTTAACAGTGCTCTCTCCCAAACAGCTTTTTTAGTCCTTATACATAAAACTCCTACAAGAGTGCTTATGAACAAATAACATAAAAACATTAGTAATCAACACAGTTCCTTCCAAACCGTCAAATTTAAGTGTCGGATACTTGCAAGCTACTACAGTTACTGTTTCTTTTAAGATCTAAACCAAAAAGGGATAAAACCTGCAAGATAAAGATATTGTAAAATTCAAGAAAAAATAGAACAGAAAATATGTTAGAATATTTCTTAGGTTCTACTAAGATTTTCTCAATTCCACCATGATATTTTTTCCCCTAATGATTCCCTGTAATCAAACATGCATTTAAAGCTCTCAAATGTTCATTTCCACTGCAAAAGGACAAATAATAAGATTAGACACAGAAATATTTGAACTTCAGGGAAAAAAAAAAGCCTGAGCTGGAAAAAGTGAAAGTGAAAAATTGGAAATAGTATAGCACTTATAAAGGATGGGTATGTAATATCAGCCCTGGTATCCGATACAGATAAAGAAATGCATCAGTCCCAGCTTTTACGCCTTATCCAGAACTTGACATAGGAACAGACAAAACCTGGATACCTGATGCTGGATACAAATACTTCCAAGGGCAAAGAGTGATTTCATAGAGCTCTTCAGCAATGTCCTCTGTGATATGCAAGCAAATATTCTATATGGCATAGTAAGAAGTGAATTAATTGAGCATCCGATTCCAGCAGATATTCTCGAGCTGCAGCTCCTGTGTGTGGCAGAAATGGAGATGGAGAAGTAGCAGTGAAAAACGTTTTCCAGCAAGAGGAACTCTGAGGGATAGGGAAACTTATTAGCACAATGTTCGCATATCAGACCCATTGGGTCCCTCAAAAAGTAATACAGAACAACCAACTGAAGCATTAAAGCATCCTAGGGTCTAGGAGGATCCCACACAAATTTGGTATCCAGCTGTGGGAGTCAAAGCTGAGAAAAGCTAAAGTATTAGGTGTAGCCTTAAAATTTTAATTTGAAAGTAAAGCTTTCTCTTTATTTTTCACCTTCAATGCTGCTCTATGAGGAAATCCTCTCTTTTTCTTCCAATATAACTGTGATTTTACAATATATCTTCGTTTTAGGCATTGACAAAAGCTCTGCAAAACCTTCAGTTAGTATAGTGATTTTAGTTAATTACACATAATCTGAAAACTCCCAAACATGCTCTAAGGGGTTTTTTTGGGGGAAAAAAAAACCAAAATCTGTAAAATAAAATCTAATTTCTGAAAGTTAGTAATTTTTGTTCTATTAGTACCACAGGGAACACTAAGTGACATTTTACATATCATTGAAATGAATATGATTATAAATGTGGCCAAATTACTAAAAATGAAAATTACAAGTGAGCTGTGTAGAAGCAAGAACATGAACCTATTATGATCACTTTGTGTCAGCCTCCAGCCAGATGATATGCAAATTTGGGGATGTATACTATTGTTGCTAGAACAGACTTATTACCTCTGCCACTGATGCTAGTCAGCTTCAAATCCTGCCCTATTTCACTTGCTTTACACAGAGGGCAACATATTTCATATTTACTTCAACCGTATCAGACATTTTAATACCCCTAAAATATGAAGTTTATCATTTTAATTGGGAAAGACCAAAGAACTTAAAACAACTGAATTTTCACCTTCCCACTGTAACAAGCACTTGTTAACAAGCAGTTCACACAAACAGCCTGGGTCATTCCTTGAGAAAACAAAATCTGCATCAATTACTTGTTACAGAAGACAAAGATATGCATATAATATAGCAAAAAATACCTTGTAGAACTTCCTAAAAGGGAATACTCTAGCTCAGAAAATGCTGCACCATTTTGAGATAAGATTTTTTTTGTCTTACAGTGTAAGGAAAAAGACAGGCATGAAACACATCCAGGAGAGTCTTGGCGATGAAAAACTAGAGACATCTGCTTCAGTCACATATGTCTCACTGACTAAAGTCATAAGCAAAAGCTGACAGACCTCATCAACGCTGACTTCTTTTGTTTTGCTGGTACTGCTCAGCTGGTTGTTGGGGCAAGGGGTTTAGCAGCAAAGCAAGAAGATTGTACACAGCAGCCTGTTTATGACTGTGTTAATAGTGCCCTCACACCGCTTGAGTGACAGAGTTGTACGAACCGACACAGAGTCGGTGCCTAAAACATACACAGTCTGCAGTTCAAAATCATTAAGCAGGAATGGCATCTATTCTGGAAGTCATTCTGATTTGCTTAAGGTATAAACCCCTTTCTTTTCCCACAACTGTTACCACTGAGCTCACAGTAGATGTAAAGCCATTACCACCAGCCTTCTGGTTCTGAGCAGTCCTTTCTATGAAAAAGCTTTACAGAAAAGAAGGGAAAAAAAAATCTATAGGAATGCATTGATCAAAACAAAAATGACAGTACAAAACACTGATGCACAATTAATCTGTCATTTTGCATAGCTTAAACAACTATAACCTGACCAGATTAACAATGGGAAAGCTGCAAAACAGGAGATGTGAAGACACAGCTGATCAGGTAGACTGTGACACAGCAATTAAAATACATTGTTATTGCATTTGTTGGCCTCCACGCTATTATCTGCAAAATCCCCAGAGTAGCTGTAACCTCTTTATGAAAACTTGTGGACATGTAATTTGTGCTGTAGCTTTGATCTTGGGACCACGAGATGAAAGAACTGTATTCTGGTATAATTCACAGTCCTGGCAAATGACCAAGTTATTTTTCCTTCTTGCATCCCCTTTGAGGCACCAAGTTCTACTGATGAAAATGCACAGTATAAAATCTGGTTTTGTAAAAAACTGTCCACCCACAAGAATTTTGCTTGGTCTGCGAGACAGGCAGGAAACTGGCTCACAGGTCACACCCAGAAGAGTGCTGATCAATGTCTTTTCACTCAGGCTGTCACAAGTCAGGGATCCCCAGGATCAACAGTGGGACCCATGCTGTTCAATATCATCGTAAATGGTCTGGACGATGGGATTGAGAGCACCATCACCAAGTCTGCTGACGACACCACACAGGGTGGTGAGGTAGATGCATCAGAAAGGAAAGCCATCTTACAGACAAACCTGGACAGGCTGGCAGAGTTTGCTAGCAAGAACAGTATGGTTTAAGAGACAAATACAAGGTCTTGTAGCTGGGATGACAACCAAAGACCCAGGACAAGCTGGGATCTGTGTGGATGGAGAACAGCCTTGCTGAAAGGGGCCTGTGGGTGCTGGTGGACAGCCAGTTGAACAGGACTCAGCAGAGTGCCACTGCAGCAACAGAGGCAAATCAGATCCTGAGCTGCATCTGCAGTGATAAGAGACATAATCATTCCACTCTTCCAAGCACCTGCAGGCCACACCTGGAGCACTACTGTGTCCAGTTCTGGTCTCCAGTACTCAAAGACAGACACAAACCAGAGAGAGTCCAAAGGATGGACCTAACCCTTCTCGAAGAGACTGAAGGAGTTAGGTTTTTTCCCCCTGGAGAAGAACCTTATCAGTGTTCTATTGTGTAAAGAGTGGCTACAAAGAGGACCAAGGCTCTCTCATCACAAGGAGAGGATGAGTTGCAGTTCAAAAGGTTTCATCTTAACATAATAAAGGAGTATTTTACACTAAACAAGCAATCACAAGAACAATCTTTCCAGGGATGCGGTACAGACCCATCGCTGGCAGTCTTCACAGTGCAACTGGACAGGGTGCTAGGAAATCTCATCTAGGCTCCCTTTCCCAGGACAGGTTAGACAAGATGATCTTCTGAGGTCCCCTCCAAACTGGGCTATTCTGTGATTTTATGAACTGACTGGCAAGGTAGCTTCAGTCTCCTGCAAAACACTCTCTATTTCTGAAGCAGGTAATAAAAATTTGCTCTTATTTATATACTAAGATAACCTTCCCTGCCTCGTTTCACACGTGTGTTAACAGGGATATGCTCAAAATAGGTAACAAAATCTATATCCTTCAACTACATCCAGCAAGTCAAAGACCTTGGGCTCTGCCCACATATACACAAATATAGATACCCTAACACAAATAGCCAGATAAATATCCCACTCTTATTACTGGCAGAGTCTTGCTGTTTTGAGTCCCAATACACTGCACATACCTCTTTTTACAGACTGTAAATAGACTAAGATTTCACCACCAATTTTTGTAAATGCCTAAAACTGTAGAAAAACATACCATAAACCACCAATTTTTAAGCCACAATGACATATCCACGAGTACTCACTGATCAGGGAAAGCACTTATTGTATCATTAAGATTAGTTTTAAGTTTTTCTATTTAAAGTTGTCATTTATTGGTTCATTATAACCTTACAATGAAGAAGTAGGCTTTTCCATACACTCTAGGCAGGCAAACTCTTGAATACAGATTCATCAGTATTTCTTCCTCCTTGCACTGTCTTATACCAAAAACTCCAGTGAGGCTACTGACTTTACTACTTCCAACACTGAACTGGGTAAGATTCCAGCAGCCTATTTTATTAGCTGCCTATTTACAATTCACAGGGTTATATCAAAAATGGTTCTAAAAATTATATTTATGAAAAGAAACCATTAAAATAGAAAATCTGTATGGATTGCTTTCTGGAGCTAATCTAAACAACAGACCAATTGCCACTTCCCTGCTGTTACAAACATCTCATTTTCACTGCAGTCAACAGCATTATTGCAGTCACGCTGATGTAACATGAAACTACTGCATACTATTGCGAGTCTGTATAAAACCAGTTTCTGTGAAACCTTCTGAAATATATGGAATACATTTATCTTTGGCTGAGAAAGCTGACTACTGATCTGGGCATCTCAAGTCTGAATACTGCTTAATGATTATTTTGCAAAAAATCATCTTCTGAACTTGGCTGAACATTTAACTTTTTGACCATCAGACCTCTGAGACTAGGAGGAACCTTCTACACAGATCAGATACCAAGAAAATAATCAACCTTGCCTTTGCAAAACCATTTGAGAAGCCCTCTGTGCCTCCTCCCCCCCCCACACCATTTGTGCTCTAAAAACCCTGAAAGTTTTAAAATGTGTTTCAAATTACTGTGTAAGCACAGTCAGTAATCAAAGTATGCAACCAAGGTTTTCATTTAACACCGAAAATCTCTGGCTCAGATGCATTTCAACAAATTACATGCTTAAGTAAGGTTTCTTCTGTTCTCCATTGACTAAACAGGGAACCTTCAGCAACAAAACTCCTAATTTAGGTATATCAGTTTGGTGCCTAAAATCAGGTGGGATGAATATAGCTCTAAAAATTACACAGCACTGGTTGGTGATGAAGAAAGTTTAAGGTAGTAAATCACAGGCTGATGTGAAGCAGCCTCCTTTAATAGGTCCTGAGTGGTTCCTACTGTCCTAACAGCTTTTTCCTCCCAATTAAAACCAAAATGGCAAACCATGACACATGGGTTGAATGGTGCTCTGGGATCCAAGGAGGGCAAATTTTCTCCCTGGTTCTCCATTAGAAAAACAATAAGTGTATACATATATAGAATTCCATATATGCAATACCTCATTGTTTTAAACCCATTCAGTCTATGGTATTTAATACACTAGTAGTTCATTCCACACACTGTGCTATGCTGTTTTGCCACCAGACCCCAACTGTTAGAAGACACTTGGGTATTTCCAAAACATGCTGCAATCTGACAACACCACTATCAGCCTCAGTATTGATTATTTAACAGCACAAAGGAATTGTTTACGATTCACAAGAGGTTGAAAGGCCAAATGAAAGCATTTCAGGAATTTCATGTTTAGCTAGTTATTTTTCAGGTAAAATTGCAAATGTTACATTTAAATTTCTCATTGTTTTTAAGTGACAGCAGCAAGAAATAAGTACATTAAAATGTCATATTTCAGATAAAAACAAGCAAAAAACCCAATTTAGGTATTATTTTGGATACGCATATGACATAAGGTAGAACTTAGTTATGTCAGAGAAGAACCCTTTTCAGAGATTGTCTTTGCAAGGAACATGCCTGTTGTAGTAACCTAAAGATACAACTCTAGAGAAGCTATTTAATAGCCAATAAAACTCTTTAGGTAATATGAGATTAAAAAAACCCTCAAGGAGCCACTTAAAATAACATATTCTAAAATATAATACAAATAGATGTACTGAATATTGTATTTCTATGCACGTACATCTAGGAACATACTCCTGTGAAGCAGTCAGACTTCTGAGCTTTTTTCCTTAAGTTGTTAAAAGGAGTTTAAGATTTTTTTAAACTAAGTATTTTGAAAAGGGAAATTCATCAGTATAGTTAAGTGGGCACTGCTTTTTTATTGGACTACGAAGTACAATAGCTACATCTCTAGTAATATCAATCAGATATAGAAAAATAAGCAACAGACAAGAAACCTTTCAAGATACCCAGGAATGATACATCTGCAATACTAACAAAGGCAGTACATGAAGGCCTTGAAAAGAGGTGCACACCTTTAATGAAGACTTATTCTCACTGCTCCAGTTATTCCTGAAGAATAACTGAGGTTACTTCTATTGTCTGTTCACACAGCCCCAAACTGAGGTACTTTCTGTTCAAATAGGCCCATGTGAAACAGTCTTTAATATATACAGTATTTAGAAGAGGGCAACTGTTGCGTGCAGGTGAATAAGTGTTGTTTGAAGAACAGTCGAAATATTTCAAAATTAAAACCATGAAAAAGTTTTAGATGCATCCTTCTGCTCTTATTTTAAAAATGTGAAACAACAAACTGAGCCTTGAAGATGGGCACATCCTCCAAAAAATATGTATTACTGTATGTACTATTTCCTCTATCGCTATTAGAAAAAACATTTTACCCTCCCTTTCCAGCCCCAAAACTAGGCAATATTTGGAATTCCTGAAGTTCAAATGATGTGCTAGGTAGAGATAAACAGATGAAAAAGGGAGGACAAGCAGCACTGGAAGATCTACCTAGACTGAAACAGTGGTATTTCAATCTGCCTGTACCAGAGTAAAAATGTTATTGCATACAATGCGATACATCACATACATGTATGTTATGCAAACACCAAAAAAACCGCAAATAATTTGTAATTTTGCTTTATTATGTTTTTTTACCCTAAACATTATTCCTCTATTTTTCTCATTAAGCACTCTGAACAAAACTGAAGTTAAAACTCACATGCAATTTCAGAAGATATGAATATAAACTAATATTCTTACCAGTTTTGGCCAGCACCACTGTGGAAGTTAAATGATTGTTAACTGGAAACTCCCCTCATTTTAACAGGTGAAACAAAAAGGAAAACACACATTTCCTAGAAAGCCAGGACCTAGTTAAGGCAAATATTTGGTACTTTTCAAGCTGAAACCTGAAGTCTCTCTTAAGAAATGCTATATGGAGAAATAAATGGGAGATCATGGACATCGATAATGAATGGCTGTATACATTAAAACTTTTCTGTAAATAGTTGCCTCTCAATTGCCTCAGCACTGAAGAAAACTGCTAGGAAAAAAAGCAAAAAGCACCTGCTGTTTGAAAGGAAGAATTCTCAGAAGTGTTGCTGTCACTTGATTGTTAATTCAATGAAAGTTTTTAACCAAGCATAACCCAATACCATTTGTCAAATCTGACTGCAAGTGATGTTATTACCTCAGAGCGTATATGCTGGAGAGACTACATGTAGTGACAGAAACACTCTCATAGTCACTGCTGGAGATGGAGCTGAGGGGGGAATCACGTAAGCCATCCTGAGAACTGAAAAAACATATGGAAACAAAATGAACTGCTGAAGTCAACAAAGGTAAAAACAGCATGGTGATAACTCATGGCTTGTCATGGCTTATACAGAAATAAGACTACACCTGTAGTCGTATTTTTACTCTTCAGAAAATGATACAAACCTATTCTGTTTTCTTCCCAGTAGGACAGTTTGGCAAAGTCAGTGGGGACACATCTTGTAAAAATCTTTGCTTTAGATCATGCTATACAGTTCAAACATTCAGGAAAAAACCAAAGATATTTTCATGGGGTATAGAGGGAACAGTGTGCTCATGATGCTAAGTGTTGTTTAACATTACAGAAGATATAACAAAATGGAAAGTTCATAAAGTCGCTGTGTGTTTCAGGCCAAGACACCTTAAACAATAAGCTTCAAGAACTTCTTAAGTATCGTGACAACTTTGATCTACATTTCCTTCTAATGGGAAGGAAAACACCTGAGAAAGCAGAAAGCTGACTCTTCAGTGAAGGAAACGAAGATAATAACCCTACCCCTATATTTGCTCAGTCCTTATGACTGCCATATCTGTAGCTCAAATTTGGGCTTTAAACCAACAGATGAGCAGAATGGAGCAGTCCCATGGCAAACCACTAACACTTAATTAGAGGAAATCCACTAGCTACTAAGTAAAAGGATATGAATAATTCACATGAACGGTACACAACTTGTCTCTGGGCTAATGAAAAGCCTTTAAATTACACATCATTTTATCAACATAAACTAGGGTTAGAAGATAAGAAGTCATTTCATAAGCACTGCAGAACTATATTGGAAAGACCAATTTTTTGTTTCAGTAACAATTTACTGCTCAGCTACTGGAAATTCCACAAGCTGAAAAATATTAAATTATACTATATAAGAAAATATGATTTTGAGCAGAACTATCAAAGCTGAATTGGCTCTAGGCAGTGCAGAAGAATCATTTGAGCCTGCTGAACTCAAATGTTCAGTCAACAGAAATCTTTGGACAACGCAGAGAGAAATCTAAGAAATACCTTCAGTTAAAAGAGAGGTAGTTATATAGGTCAAGATTGTTTTACCTTACTTCACAATTACTAGTGGATCTTTTTATGCTCTTTTGATTTGTAGGTGTATGTGGGGTACATATTCAAACCAGCCATGTTCAAAATTCTTCTGCCAAATTTACTATTGTAGCTATTTTTTGCAGCTAGGAGTCTGGAAGAATGCTGAAGGGGAATTCTTCAAAGCAGTGCACAGAAGGTATGTGCTCTAATCCCACTAAGAAATAATAGGATTTGTTTGCATACCTCCCACTAATTACTTGAAAAACGTACCCCTTCATGTTCCTCATTTCTGATTGCCAATTTGAAAATAAATCCCAAGTGTGCTATGCTTTAGTTGAAAGGAGAGCCATCACAACTGGAAAATAATTTTATCAGACTTGAACAAAAATCTATTTAACTTTCATTCGTTTTATGTAATTTCCCTTGCTAATTCTGCTCATTATGGAGAGATCTATGCATTTAAACAAAGGCTTATTCTTTTATAGCTCATCACCTTTACCCATCCAATCTTACAATATGGTCATGCTTCTAAAATGTACTTTTACTATCTGTTTTATGGCAGCTAAATGATATTAAAAAACCCATTACCATGTCATTTCACAGCATGATTGAGCAGGTGTGATGGTGTGCTTCCCCTCCTCCCCTTTTCTGCTTAAGCAATAGCCACCAGCAGTGGTTGTGATGACTGCACCCGGATTAAGTTGGACTCTGGGGAGACAGACAGCACAATAGCAAAGGGCCGTAAATCTTGCTCAGTGGCTGAGGGCTAGCTGAGCATGCTCCAACCAAAATATGGCTGCTCTGCAAATATGATTACAACTCAATCATCTTACTCCATAAATGGTGGCCTTTTGAGCTTTCCTGCACAGCAGTGGGCTGCAAACTAGGATCTCCCCTTGAGCAGGGATGCCTCTCAAGGTAACTCCTCAGGATTGAGAAGCTCCTTATCACATCAGATATTCGGTAAGAGAATTGGGAATAAATGTGTTAAAACATTGAAATCATAGCGAAGTGATACAAAGGATTGATTGTGCATATATAATCCTTTGGACAAACTGTTGGTCCAGCCACACCTAGACTCCTCTCTTGGAAGAAGTCTAGAATGCAAGGGGGTCCCTTCTGAACCCCATGACTCAATGGCAGGGTCTCCCTCACAACTCTGGCCTTGTCCTCTATGCAGTAAATACTCAAGTGTACCTTGCCTTCAAACCTCGTTAAACCACTGTTGTAATTACCATTGAACTTTAACTGTTTCAAAATTCATTGTTGCTTGTCTTGAGAGTGAAGTGCATCATTCTTTCCACAACAGCAGGAATAGTTGTCTTGCAAACATGAAATGTATTTTTCAGAATGAAGTAATCTTTGAACAGCAGAACCAGGACACAAGAACAACTAGCAAACTCAGCACCTTCTTTTATTCTCACCTCCCCACCATTTCCAGATTTTTGCAGTGTTTTGATCCTGTCAGCTGATTTGGGCAGTGACACTTGTTCTGACAGATATCAGGTTTACTGTCCTTCAGTGCTTTCTGTGAAGCTCTGCCTGATGTATTTGAAATCCAGTCAAAATACCTCAGTTACCAATAATACAAGAAAAATAATTATGACACTATTTATAACTCACCATTTTCTTAGGCTCTGGTTTTCTAGATGTTTTGTTTTAAAGAGTCTGATGCTTTCAGCTCATGCACAATAAAAAGGAATTTTTCTAAGAACTCAAAATTCTCATACATTTTTTGGGAGTTAAATGCTCTAAGTAAAAAAAAAAACCCAAACAAACCACCACCCTAAGTACCATCTCTCTATTAAGAGCAGATATTATTTATTGTCAACATTGTCCCAAGTCATGAAATCACTTTCTTTCCTGAGCTAACTTTGTGAAGTGGACAGTACAATACAGAGGCAAAACAATAAAGGCGGCACAAAGTGCTGGACCTAGATGGCAAGTAAACCTGATGAGTGACCTCTAAACATAATGGCACACAAGCAGCTCTCATTATCAGTGATCTCAATGCTATCTTTATTTTCATCTTCACAGATGTCCTCTGACCAGCTCACGAGCTTCACCTCATACCTCTTCTCCATAATTCTTTTTTCCTCATTTGAATTCTGTCTGAACCTCCAACCAGCCACTAGCTGCATAACTTCTCACTTCTCATCACCTCCTATCTCATCTCTTTTACGCCTTCTCTTAACACTGTTTGCCATTCTGGAGTGCTTCATAAACGCCTTCATTTTCCACTACTCCATCTTTTACCTGGTGCACAAACCTGGCCATGCTGAGCCATCCGCTGATTTCAGGATTAGATATCCATCTGGTCAGTCATAATTTGGCAATGTAAACTGCTTGAACGCACTTGACAAAGCATGCTTACAGAGGCTAGTGTGTTGTAATAAGGGATGTCTACTTTAGACAATTACAATGTTCAAACATTTTTCTCACTCCTGTGTACCAATACAGATTGAATTTTTGTACCAGAAATACTATTTATTATTTACAATGTTTATTTCTGGGTCATATTCAGGCTGTAACTCTTCAGATAAGAAATTCTGTGTTTATTTAATACCAGTAAGTAGGAATCCAATAATGGTAACTCTGTTTTATGTCTTCTTAGTGTTATACTAAATAGCTTTTAAAAAAACCAAACCCTACCCTCACCCCCCAAAAAAACCCCAACCAACCTCCAAAAAGCACTCCTTACTGCATTCCTTCTCCATACACGCAGACTCAGGATTAGAATTTTCTTCTCATTAGCGTCTGCCTGAAGATTGACTCAGCTTTTCGAAGACGCTGGTAGATCCTGAGGTGAATTGACCTGCTTTTCCCAACTCATGATTCTTGTTCTCAGCTGATGATAGCTCAGCATGCATGTTCATTAGCACAATAGCAAGAAGAGAAGGCATGTGCATATGGACACATTCTGTAGCTGACAGCAGCTCACCCTTTCTTCCCATACCAGCCCATAGGCGACCTGACCTTCACATCTCATGCTCATTTGAAATTAATGCTGTGTTGGATTGGGTGGGATTCATAGGAGTGTTTGAACTGTGTAAAGGGGCAAAAGTTTGTTGCATTTGTGAGGTCTTAAAGGCCAACAGTGCTATTTTAAAAATTATATTCTAGCACAGGATAAAGCCACCATCCATGTTCATCAAAACAGAATTTTTCAGGACTTTTGATAGAAATACAGAATAAAGATTTGAGGCAACAGATCAAAGTGATATGGGGTGATGTGGCTGCCTCTTCATGGAATACTGGCAGACTGAACTAATGAACCATTTAAATAAAGCTGTTAGCCATTTTTTGTAACTATTCTAAGTAAACCACCAATCCGTATGCCACCTTTATCCTGGTGTGCCTGCTCTCTTCTACCCTAACGTGTTTCCAGTCTCTTACATTTAATTAAACCTCTGGCTGTTTCAGGGGATAGTTTCTTCATTAATGTTATTACTTGAGTTACAATTACATTCCATGTTACATCAGTTAATTAGCACAGATCTCTGTTTATCTCACTACATGAGAGCTGACTTTAAAGCCTCATGTCAGCTACACAAAATGAACTCAAGTAAGTGGCTTTTAAAGCTGTTTCAACTACACTAATTTCTGGGATTTGTATGTTGAGAGTTAATGCACTTCACTGTTGCTCCATTTGACATATGGACCTAGTAAAAGGGAAGCTGGTAGAAAACACTGACACCTTTTATTTGCATGCTAAGGCTTCATAACAGCAGTTATGTTACCGGATACAGCACAAAATCAGTGTTCAACAGACAAGTTCAAACACTGCCACTTTTAATTTGAGACTTGTGTTGTTAAAAAGAAGGGGAGGAGGAATTGAATAAACTCATTTACACTGAATGTGAATTTCACCAGTTGTACAAAGAAGAAACAGAATACCAGAAGGGGAACAGAGAAACTTCAATCAACAGCCAGATAAATGACTGCTTAAGGGAAGTTTTGCAGCTGAAAGGCTGATATTTTGTTCCCAATCAACTATTTCCTTCTTGCTGATGAGAAGTTTTCTTACTCCTGAATAGCTAGTTAAAAGACTAATCAGTACAAGACACTGAACAGACATGGTTTTGTTAATGTGAACATGCACAGCTGTCCATTAATTTTTACAGAAAAGGCAACTTTGACAATTTTCCTAAGTCTTACTGTGATGGGAGTATTATAGGGAAAGCATGAATGTAAAACATTTAATCAAGTTAATTTGCATTGTAATATCAATTAATCTAGTTTTGATAAAGAAGCACTTGTAGAATCAAATGCTATAAACTATAAGAAAGCTAGAAAGGTAATTTGTGTGAGTTTGGTTTTTTAAATGTAAGTGCTAGTCAAAATACAAACGCTTCTCTCATGCATTTTTAAAGGTGGAATAACTTAAAGTTACTGTACTGAAAATGTGCACACACATCACATGTTGCTAAGGAGCAAACAAAATAAAACACAGGCAGAAAAATCAAAATTAGAAGCCAACTGTATAAAACAGGTCTTCAGCTTTTTACAGAGACATCCTAATATGCTGAGGAAATACATTTTAAATGTATTACAATATAGACTATTCTAATATGTAAATATATTACAATACATACAAATTTTGACTACAGAATTGCAACACTAGGAAGTGGGACAACTTGAATACCAAGCTGGAGAAGAATAAATTATTCATCTTATTCTAGAATTGCAATACCAATCAGCAAACAGCAAAACATGCTTTTCCAAGGATGCCTCATTCCTCCTGCTTACACTGCAAAAGCATATGGCAAAAGATTCTATTTTTTAAGCCCCACAAATAAATGTGAACAGTGCCAGCTTCTAACAGCTGATGGACACAGCTAGAGCTTGCAAAAGTTCTCCTCACTACCAGTTTCAGCTCCTTTTGCCAATTCTCTTGTGCACTATAAAAGGCTTCATCAAGCATACACTCACCAAACAGATTAAGGAAAATGGCAAAAGAAAAAAAGGGTGTAATTTAAGCTAGACATAATAGACCTGCAGGGGAAAGGACAGCAACTGCGTTTAATAATCCTTTTGTATCAGAACTGTTTTAAGGTCAGTATGTAGATAGACAAACACGTAATAGAACCAGCTATTTAAGACTAAACCATGAAAACAGTAGCATTACATGACAGCATGAAACAAGCTGCTGAACTTCATAAAACACGTAGAAGAACTGGCAGTTTTACAAGGACTGTTCAACTCTGGAAAGAACAGAAAGCCAAGTACGTCCAACCAACCAACACCCCATAATCCTCACTCTCTGCAATTTTCTTTGACCTGGCACAAAGCAGGCAGAAACTATGACAGAACGAGCACTTTAAACATCTGTATAGCTTGCGTCCAGTTGAAAAGGAAGGAATACTAGATACAGACCTAAAGCTTGGTTTTGATTTTGAACTTATGTCCTTTTCTACTCAAACCTCCAAATCCTGCTTTGTCATGGTTTTATCTTCTCTACTATTCTAATAGTATTTCCCTGTTTTAACAGTTTTGCTCCATGACAGCCTTTGCTTATCACATTTTCCCTTCAGCAGATCGACACAGTCTATATCTTTGCTAGTGCTTTTCTCATACTTGATCTCAGTAATGCTGCTGCCCAAGACTCTCTGTGCCCTTGGTGCTCTACGTCTTAGATTTTTACAAGCAAGTAACAGAGAAAAACATACCATCAACTATGACTTAAAAACCAAAGTAGTATGGACACATCAATACTGAAATCTTATGTAGAAGAGTATTTAAATTGTATTTTAAACTCCAATGAATATTGAGGCTACATAGAGAAGCCTGAAATACCAGGTATTTTGGATTTAAGGATTAATTATACCTATAACGTCATATTGCACAGGATAAGAACTGATTTACTAAAAGAAACCATTTGTGTCATAACATACATATTTGACAGCTGATTCAGACAAGGGAAAGAAAATTTTCTTCTAGTAGGTGACTTACAGTAACTAGAAAGTAAATACATTTATCAATTTGATGAATGAGCATACCCTGCAGCTGTCCCATGTATATTAGATTGCTTATTGTTCTAGCTAATGGGTCCATCATTCTGAAAACAATCTTCTATCTCCAACATTTCCCCTATGGTTAAGTTGGCATTCACAAGCATGTAACAGGGAGCAGTTGCAGAAGCCTAATGTGATCTTCCAATTTAAAAATACCACTGAAAGAAGCGATTAGTCACCGCCCAGGCAGCATGAGTAAGAAAAAGGTCCACAAAGTTCTGTTTTGTAACTGAATTATCTCTTTTACCGATAACATGACTAGTGATTCAGAGGCAAGAACTACATCTATATATAGATATACGAGAAAATAAGGATCTACACATATAACTTTTTAATGTAGTCCTCAGTAGATCCCCAGCATCTCCATCTTTCAAAGAATATAGTAAAGGACTTAATATTAGAATGCTTCCAAATAAAGGAGCAACAATCTAGTAAAAAAATACCACCATCCCTATTTCTCCATGTCTGCAAAGATGGTACATTTGCAATTAATAACAGATGTACTGTAGTCTCAATAACGAATAGAGAGAATGACATGTAATCAACAAAGGAATTGTGGAAGAGGCTACGATGAAAACAGACAAAACCCACTAAATTGTTAACAAAACATTCAGAACTATTCACCCAAGAGTTTTAGGAGAACTCAAGAATGAATCAGATGAATTATTAACCTCTCATTTAAAACTTCCTTGATGCCTGGAGTTTAAAGGTGGCAATCTCTAAAAATAAAAAGGACTCCAAGGGGATTCAAACAACTCTAGTTCTGTGAGCCTGGTGTTCATACCAAGCAACTTAAACAGAACTTATCAAATGCTAAAATAGGTAAGCAATAATGAAAAGGTCTGCCTGAAATAACAGGGCTTCTGCAAAGGGAACCTCTTGGGAGCTCTCTGAAGGGATCAAGAAGCTTGTGAAGAATGGCGATTCAGCTGGCAGCCTCTGGATTTCCAAATAGGTTCTGTTAAAATACCTCACGAAAGACTTTTAAGAAAACCAAGGAGCTATACCATAAGAGGAAGGGACCCAAATAGAGAAATAATTCTTAACCATAAATAGGGAGGAGCTGTGAAACAACCACTTCTCAGAAGCTTGGGATGTCACTGCTGAAGTTCTTTAGCACGCTGTGGGTTTTGTTTTCACATAGAATCTGGAAAAATGGGGAGAGCAATGACGTCTGAAAGGTGGTTACCTGTGCAAAATTATTCAGGGTACAAATATCAAGAGCAGTCTGAAGAACTGCACCTGAGTAACAGGTAATAAAATGGCAAGATGAGATTCAACTGCTAAACGCAGGGAGAACATTAGCATCAGATACAGAATGGCAGCCCCTGAGCTCACAAGCAGGATCTTGAGGCCTGGGCAGACAATTTCAATAAAACATCAGCTCCCCACGTGGCAGAAAATCCAAACTCAAATATTGGGAGCCATTGGAAAAACAACAGAAAATAATTATGCCACTGTGCAAGCCCATGGTTTGCTCATATCTTGAGCAAGCTTAGTTCTGATTCACCTACCACTAAGAGGAAACAGTATAACTGAGAGAGACAAAAGGAATGATCAAAGCTACAGACAACTTCTGGACAACTCCTGATCAAGTAGCCTGTGACTATTCCAGCCTGAAAAAGTAACCACACAGGTGAAGTGTGACTGAGGTCTATAAAAATCACAGCTGGTGCAAAGAGGCCAGGCGGGAACTAGCTGTTCAATGGAGCTGTTAAAAGCCAGACCCAGAGGAAACAAAAGGACAGGGAGGAACACAAACCTACAGAACTCTGTAAAAAGACAATTCTCATGCACAAGTTTTACAATATTAACAGAGGCTGGACAAGTACGTTGAGAGAAGAGGTTGAACCATGGAAGGCTGAAAAAGAAGCTTTTATATAATTGTATTAATAACTTATAATGTAATATAATTTATTTTGCAGACTTGTTCTCACAAATTTCACTTAATATCCAACCCAAGGCAAAAATCAGTAGACAGACTGTCAGAGTCTTGTAAATGATATATGCTTTAGCAGGACATTAATTAAACATAAAGTAACTACTTCTTAGCAACATCCCACTTGAAGTGTTGCAGAAGCATGAAACGTCAAAAGGATTTGTGAATGTAACTTTAAATGAAGTCCATTCAGAAACCCTGCTGTTAGGCCCTGAATATGATCATACTTGCAAGCCTAAGTTTGCAAATACTCAGAATAATAAGAAAGATTAAATTGCCTTCTCTAAAGTTGAGTTTTGTGCATTCTGTGTTTTACGTGTAAGAGGAATTGACTCCCATGCAAAGAACTCTTGATTCCATTTCCACTACCAGTAAAATATTTTGTAATTCAACTGGCATGTTATTAAACAAATGTTTATTTCTGTAGCCTTTATACTGCAGCAACGCTTCATAGTTCAAGCTACCCCCACTGCATTATCCTGAACTCTATACACATGTAACAGACACAGATCCTGCATCACACACACAAGCCCCATGGTACTAACACAGTAAGGCATGAAGGAAGAAAACTGTCACAGAAATACAGCAAACAACAAAAACTTCTATTTCATTTCTTCCCTCTGCTTTATGATATTAATACTTCGGGGAAACTGAGAACATTACTCACTACAAAACAGGTTATCCTCTAAACAGTAAGCCAAAATGAAGTCTGATTTCCTACTGATGTGTGCAGGATCCCTAATGTCTAATCAAAGTTGAGCTGAAGCATGGCATTTTCTTTAACACAACTATTTATTATGGTTTCTCCCTGTTATCCAGTTTCTTATTGTCATTAAATACATAGAACCTTAATCCATGACCTCTATTCTTCTACCAGCTTTGGCTGAAATGGTCCAATAGGTTTAAAAGCTGCTTCTGCACTCTATTAGGCTCCTTCAGCACACAGACATTTATAAATACACTCATGCCCACAGGCAACATGATCAGATCAACCCCATGCTCACAAATGAAGATAAGGTAAGATGTGCTTAGATCCCAATTTAATTCTGTGCACTGATGCAGAAGTTAACTATTTAGTATCTGCCAGACACACTTTTCCTGCAAAACAGCAGAGTACAATAGAGGTAATGACCCAGGTAATGTTTAGCAGCTCTTTGTTACATTAAACTGGCAATGTAACATTGATTTCAATGATATAGCAACATCATTCGATTAGAATTCAGGTGTTCTCCGAATGTTTTCCCCAAAGATGATGAAGTCCAATAAAAAGCTACTTGCTTTAAAAAAAAAAAAAAAAAAAAAAAAAAAAAGGCATTCAAAAGTTCCTTAATCCTGCAACACATTTTCTTCAATTTTTAATTATACAGCAATCACTAAAGTGCAAGGATATAGGAATTTATTTATGTGCAAATTACTACTGAAACATCAAGTTGCTCTTACCTTGAACTAGATCTTGACTTTACATCTTCTTTT
Source organism: Strigops habroptila (assembly GCF_004027225.2). Classification (NCBI taxonomy): domain Eukaryota; kingdom Metazoa; phylum Chordata; class Aves; order Psittaciformes; family Psittacidae; genus Strigops; species Strigops habroptila. Next base: position 9,241,135 of record NC_044283.2, read on the forward strand.
GCCATCTGTTCACTACTAGCATCTTCACTGTTGTCCAGTTTTTTCCCACACAGTTGTTTTCTCTTCTCCCACTTCTTCTGCTGATTTGAGATACTTTCTGCTTCTCCCTGTGGGTCACTTTCTGCTCCTACCTGTGAACCTGAGGAATGTGCCAGGCACTTAGAGGAGGTTGGCAGTTTTTGCTCTTCTCTGCCAAAGTCTCTTTCTGCTAACAAAGCAGAAGTTTCAGGACTTAATGTTTCCTGTGTAGGGACTGAGTTGTCCAAATTATCTACATGGTCCATTTCCTTAGACTTTACTAATGTGTATGAAGCATTTACAACACCTCCTGCAGAATGTTTAGTCTTTAAACCTTCAACACTGTCCTCCCTGCCGTCTTCACAGCTGCCACAACACACACAAGAATTAATTAGACAGTTTGTGGCAGCTATACTGAGTTTATGGGATTCATCCTCCTCATTTGCTAATGGATTAGCAGATCCAGGAACACAACTAATAGCTGCCTCTGGAGTTGTTACTGGGGATTCTGAGCTAGAAGGAGATTTAGGATTGAATATTACAGTAGCAGATATTTTCATTCCACCTGTCCTGTGAGCTATCACTTCTGCCGTTTCCGCATCATCAGCATACGCATCCCAGCCATTGAGGTATAACTGTGAGTCCGGACCTTCTAGACAGCTGCATGAATTCTGAATTGAAATGCCAGACATCTGCTTGCTATCTTCAATATTGTTATTATTGCTTAAGTCACTTTCAACATCTTTTAAATGCAAAGTTTGCTCTGCCTGATGGCCGTTCTCGTACAGCAAAGCGTCTCTATATTGCAGGTTCTGCTTTGAATCGTGGCAAGGGTTATTCACCCAAGCAAAAGTATCACTTACTGAATCCAACCCAGCAAGAGCTTCTCCTGCTCCATCTAAGTCATCCATAAAAAACACTCTGTCCTCTTCATCAGTTAAATTGTCAAGATGGTGTCTTGTTGGTGAAGCTTCTGTGCTAGAACTATTTCTTAAGCTAGGTCTGTGAGCTGGAGACTGACAGATGCTTGGAGGGGAAAGCAGAGAAGACATTTCATCTCCGACTCTATGTACCATCCTATTCAGCTGTTCCAGCTCCTGTTCATCATACTGCATAGAACAAGCCAGCTCAGCCTCTGTGTTTTCAGCTTTTGCTGAAAGCTCCTTAGCAGGCAAAGTCGCAGCTATGACCGGTGTAATGACAGAGGGTACTTCAGGGTCCGCTCTGACAGGAAAATCCACATCTTGAGAGATGCAGAGGTTACGTTCCAGTGTGTGCAGTTCATCCTCAGTTAATGTCTGAAGTAGATCCCTGAAAATACAGAAATACACACATCATTTTGCATTTACAACCATAGGATGCACTGATGTTACAGATTTTAAAAAAGCTTTTGCTATTAGCACAGAAATCCACAGCTTGAGGGCACAGAGGACTTTAGCTGCGTAACTGAGAAACACTGTGCATTTGGTATTCGTATTCAGAACACATGTGATTGCTGATGCCCGAATTTGACATTACTTATGCAAATACAGGGTACCAAACTATTATACATCCTTGCAATGAAGCCGAAACTAAATCAAAATACACTCAAACCGGACCTTTCCCCCTCCCTATCTACTTACAGTGAAAGTGTTATCTACAAATATATTTTGTCATTTTAATATTTTAATTAAGAAATTCAACTTTGATTAGTAAACCAATTTGCCATCCTTCATACTAGATTCTGAAAATTATTTTACAAAAGAGTACCACAGAAGTTTCACACCATTATATTGTTAGATAAAAAGAATTCATTAAAACTAGTTATATCGCTTGTGCAACACTGATGTTCTGAAGCCTATTCACTAAAATAGGGATTGGAAATTGGCTCTCTCCTGCCCCAAACACCTCAGTGTGCTGGTTTTGGCTGGGATAGGGTTAATTTACTTCATGGTAGCTAGTTTGAGGCTATGTTTTGGATTTGTGCTAAAAACAGTGTCAGTAACACAAGGATGGTTTCATTACTGCTGAACAGAAACTAATGTGGGACTTTAGAAACAGTTGAGTTTTTAATTAAAAAAAAAAAAAACAAAAACCAAACAACAAGACAAAAAAAACCCACACAACAAAAAACCCCCAACAAGCAAGCAGAGTAAGCACACAAATGCAACAGTCAAGGGTTTAAGCTTGTCCTTCACCTATGCAAAGATATGAAAAGCATCAGATATTCCTGGGTCAGGCCAGGAGGGTCCATCAAGTAGAAAAGGCTGGCTCTGATAACAGATTCTAAGGAAGAGCATAAGACCAGGACAAGCACACCATGATCTCTGCTGAGTGCATCCTAGTGGCTTCCAGCAGCCTGCAGCTCAGGGATTTCTGAACCAAGGTGGCATCCTTGTGTTCAGTAATCCTCACTGAACTTTTCTTGCACAATGAAAATGTGCATGTCAGGAACTGATCAACAGCCAACTGCTTAAACATCAGCTATGCTTCTCCAGACACTCCTTCGCAAAACGCACGAGATGAGAACTAGCAAGTCCTACAAATAGAGACTATACCAGCAACATTCAAAAGAATTTGCCTTCCATCCAAGTTCATCAGCATAACTAGGAATGAAACAGGCCCAGGGAAAATAAGATTGAATTTACTGACTTTCAGCACCTAGTCTGGGGTTTTATTCAGCATCCAGAATATTGCAAGACAGCATCTGGGATTTCTGGATGTCTGGGTACCCAGCACTGCTCTGCTTCCTTTCTGAAAGCCCAGAGAGCCTGACTGCTCAGACCTATCCAATACTGGTTACACACATTCACTCTAAAGAAGGGGCTGGAAATACATATTTACTTAGGCTGCCTAGCTTCATTGACCTGAGCAATAAACATTGTTTCTGCCAATAAGAGCACCTCAAAATTTAAGAAAAATTGTGTGCAGTCTTGAGGATGAGTAAATAAAGCTTGATTAAAGAAAACAAATCAATGAAAACAGCTGACAATCCTCCTGTCTTTTTAGGCAAGTAGGATCCATGCTGCCTTGCAAGAGTTGCTGTACACAATCAGTGGACTGCATGAGGTAGTCCACCAACCCTGTTATTTCAGTAGAGAAATAATCCTGCTTTAAATTCAAAGGAAATATGCTCATGTTCCCCAACTCAAACACCAGCAATTTTGCTGTTAACAAATAAAGCTTGTTCTGAAAGAGGTTTGGGCAATTATCTTCACTTCTCTGCATAAAAAACCTCACTGAACTGTTTTAAGCACAAGTTTCCCTGCAAGGTGACAAATGTTCTGAAACCCTGTATATTAGATTCTACAGGATTCACTACCAACATTAGGAACATGGCATGTTTTAAAATGCCTATGTATATATTGAGAATAAAATTAAAGTCAACAACTATACAGAGAGAAATGTTAAATCTCACTACTGAAAGTTTAAAACTAAGCATCAGGCATCATTATTAAACCGTAAGATTTAACTAAGCTGTAGCTACTTCCACAGCTCATTTCCTTTCTGCTGAAGCATCAGTAACTCATCATTGGATCCAAGCAAGTTCTGTGCTCGTATTGAAGAAAGCATTTCTCCCTCTCATTATTCAGAAGCCACAGGTTAAGAGAGCTTCTGCAACCCACCCCAACAGCAGTGGTGTGCTTTGTTCTCAGACAGGCTTTATAAAACACTGAATTAAAAACCGGCACACGTTGAAGTTTCACCTGCTTTTACTCTTTTTGGCACAGTATCACAGGAAGGCAATCTAGTCTTGAAAATACAAGGAACATTTTTCTTCCTTGGCTACAGCCACTGGCAGAAAAACAAGGCAAGTTCTTAAGATATACCCTGCTTGTCACAAGCAGTAGTAGAAATTTACTCTGCCTACTGCAAAACCAATAAACATATTTCACTCTACTGCCAATATCTGGGGTGCAGAAATTACTTCTTTAAATATCTGAGGCCAGATGTCCATTTAAAGACAAATTTGTCTAAATAGAAGACAGGGCACAAACCCCAAATGCACCGATCTTGCACATTCTCCAAGCCTCCTTCCTGAACTTTACTCCCCTTCTGACCAGAACTTTAAATTGTCTGCTTTCAGAGAACAGCATTGTTGTTATTGCCAGCCTATGCTTCAGTTCATGCTCTGAACAAAGCATAAACAGCTGTTCTTATGGAGCTGCCACCATAAGAACATGATGCAGGTACAGGAATGCAACTTACATCTTCCTGCTTCTGCAGTGCTGAGCTAAGTTTAGCACAAAGTCCACAGATCTGCTCTGATAGATCAACAATCAGAAACCCACAATGATATGAGTATCACTGGTACTCATTTACTGCAGAAGTTTTAAATCAACTCAAAGTTTTAAATACAGTTGTCTTGGAAAAACTAACCCATCTTCCCCCAGTCACTGTGCACACTTTAAAAGCATATGAACTTCACAACTCCCCCCAGATTCTTTAACACATTGACACAGGTATACTACATTTGATTTCTAGTCAATGATACAGAAAGGTTTCAGTGTATTTAAAATGGTATGATCCTCTGATTCTGCACTACTCGATCTGCAATCTGCTTGATTCTGCACCACCAAAATCCATAGGGGCTCTGACATCACTTGTAATGGCCCAGAAACAAGACCAGGCAAGCAGAGGGCTCAGAAAAAAGGGCAGAATTAAGGAGTACTGCAGAATCCCAAATTTGCTCACCTCTAAAAATCTGTGTAGCAGCCTCAAATGTATATATAGTACAGGTAATATTTTATCACAAGAACATTCAGTGCCACAGGTATCTAAATTAAATATCTATGCATATACCAAATGATATGCTTTGCATACTTACTAGGCAAATTACAGTAATTTAGCAGAAACGGTTCAAGGAACCATGGTAAAAAGAAACAGAGATAACACTACTATGTAACTATGCATTGATCCGATGGATAAAATACCAATGCTGATGTTTTCTATATAAAATAAAAGTCAACACAAGCACCTGGCTTAGGTAATAATTAAAACATTCAAAGTCAGCACTTGTTGCTCGACCTCACCAAAACCTAAACAAGACCCCGTACTACTTTTGTTCAGAGAGTCTCCACAATCTCTATTGCTTTCAAAGCCACCAACAGGATACCAAAAATTTTTCTCTGGTATTTCTGATATGATTAAATGGATTCACATAATACAGTATTTGTTTAGGCTAATACAGTTTAAAAATTACCTGCAATCCTACAAAACAATCAGCTCTGGCCTTATGCCAAGAGTTAAAGTATTTAGTTGTCTAAACAGTTATAGAACTTTAAAGAGAAATTCACTATGATGTGATCATACTCTGCAGTAAGATGATGTTCTATGTTCTTACATCAGGCACAGAACTGCAATACAAGATGCAACTATTTTAATAGACTACTCTAATCTATTTTCATGCCTTAACTATCGGTGATGGAGACTGGAGAAACACTCCTGGAAAAACGATCCCTTTTTGCTGGGGAGGAGAAATACCAATATCTCATGCCATCCTCCCTCATAAGGTTCCCATGAACATGCTCACTAAGTAGGAATTGCAGCCTGATGAGCTAAAAAAAATCTGCGATATCAAGAAAACCCAACCTAGACGGCTTGAGTACTTTTAAAAGTAATTTAATTACCTTACATGAACTGCACCATTATTTGTATCTGTCATTTTCACTCAGTGTATTTTTTATTTAAGAATATTACTAAAGTATCTTTGAGCCCAGTTCTCCCAAGTATTTGAGTTCCTTGACACTCCTTCAATTCAGAGACTGCCAGAGAAAATTTCACATTACATCTTAGCTTAAATTTTTGCTGATAGATGATCTCGATAACACTCTGAAAACTTTGTCTCCTAGACAAGTGAAATCACATTTCTTCATGCTCTTTACAGAACAAACATGTCTTAAAGTATATCAGAACTTTCTCCAAAAATTAATGAGTCTTTTCATTTTTTACAGTTTACATTGAAATCTGTAGTTATTGACCAAACAAGCATTTTACTAATGATGTTTTCAACCCAAGCATTAAGTTCAGAGGAACTGAAAATTAAATGGACTAAGCAATAAACTGACTTCATTGATTTTCATTTTCCATGTTGTGAAATGTAAAGAGTAAGCAGAAAGCACAGATTAGGAGAAGTGTATTAGCTTTTATAGATTATTTTGGCTTTAGCCAGCTGGTGAAAATTTCTGTCAAAGCCATTTATTGGGAATAAGGTATTTTAATGTAAACTTCATGGACTTTTAAAGCGTCAGTACCATCAAAATTCCTCCTCCCACCCCCCCCAACTTCAGTTTTGCTCCTCAAATTATGTTGTTCCTTACTCACTGTTTTACAAAACCATATCACTCAAAAGACCTCACAAACCCAAACATGTTGATTTGTAAATTTTAATTCTGATATTTCAATATGAATATCATTAATACTCCTAAAAATAAAACTGTATCACTTCTAGAGAGAAATATTATGAAGCCTTTAAGGGACACAAAAGATTTTGTCTGGATAATCATAAAAGCTAACTTCAGAAATAGGCTCCTCTCAGAACCATCCATGACAGAGCTTGTATTATCTTTCAGGAGATGCCTCACCTCTAATAGGTGAGAGGAGATTAAACTGGATAAACTTATCTACGTGAAAACTATTCTTACATCAAACTGTCATCATGGCAAACAGGGAAGCGATAAACAGGTGAAAATTCAACACAGGAAAGAACCGCGGCCAAATTATCTCTACAGATTTCTAGGAACAAAATTTGCAGTTGGTATATAAATTTAAATTCTAAGAAAAAAAAAATTAATATAAAGATCCTGTAAAGGTACAGTTTGGTTTCTCCAATGTGACAGATCAGCCTTCGAAAGACATCAACTAAGAAATATTTTAATACCCTTTATAGCTGAGCCAAAGCCCACATCTCCAATAGTTACCAAGACTGAAGCAGTAGGAAGAGAGGTGTGTGTATATATATGTGTGTATATATCTATATATATATCTATCCTGTAAAACCAGATCCACAATATGAAAAACTGGTAGTCATTTCTATTAGATTAAAAATTATCTGAGTATTGCATCATAAACATAATGAGAAAAAGTAATAAGCCTACTTAAACAGAAACAATGATCCTAATTAGAAACAGGATCTCCCAAAAATACTTTAGTATTTCAGGCATCATCCAACCATATGGAAAATCTGAAATGTAATAAAATGGGATTGCAGGAAAAGAACTATCAAAAAAATGAAAAGGTCAGAAAATTCCCATGAAATGAGGAACTACATTTGGTTATTTCATGGGTATATCAAGCAGATGAGAAGAAAATGTAGTTTATGGTTAACACAGGAAACAAACACTTTTCTAGGCATTTAAGAGTTCTTTTTTAGGCATCTGACTTTCACTTCAGAAAAGAAGCAGTTGCAACCATCTTTTACTACTTGCCTTATTTTCCTTAGCAAAGTGTGAAAAGGTCTGAAGAGTTCAGACATATCTTCTGGTTTATGGTCCAAGTTTAATGGTCCCTCAGAGTATACAACAAGGCCACTGTAATACAAATGCATGCATGAACACACACAAAAATGACAATTTCATTACATAGAGCAACTACTGAATAAGGAGTCAGAAAAGCAATAAGCATTAGAACTACACCCAAGTTACATATTGTTATCTTATTTTTGTCTTGTTCACACACTGTTAGAAGTGTACTATTTCTACCTCTAAGACAAATACAACCCAATATTAACATGCGGTAAAAGAGAGAACATATTTGCTAAATCACATAAAACACATTTTGGTAATACCATGCTTCTAAATCAACTCAACACTTGCACACATTTTCCTGGAAAAAAGGTTAGTTCAGGATCCTGAAAGCCTCTGTGTACTTCACTGGAGACATCTCAATAGTTCCTCCTGAGCAAATCACTACTGCCCAAACCTGTTTGTGTGTCAAGGATTAAACAAAATTCACCTTCTTCATATCTGCTGCATCATACTATACTGTATCTGAGACTGGATTCCACCCACACCAGGCACCACTGCTTAAAACTGTTTAATCCTCTGTCCACTGCAAAAACAACGTATTCTTCTCAAAGGCAAACAGATCACATGTTCTGAGACTCCAGAGTACATAGTTTTCTTTTCCCCCCTGTGCCATTTTCTCCTTCCTGCCCTCACACTCAGTGCTCAGCTACCCAAAGTACTTCAGACATGTTCCTTTTCTTACACTCAAATCACATGTTGTTTCAGAGAGCTTTCTAGCTACTCTGCATGCAAATTATCCAGAGTAATGGGGACCCTCAGCTAACTAACAAGACTGTCGATGTCTTTTGCTCACCAGCTGTTCACTAGCAAGCACATAAGTGACCATCAAAGGCTTTCCGAGACACAGCAGCAAAGCTGATGTCACAAGTTACAGGAATCCCACTGAAGCCTTACCAAAAAAAAAGACCACTTACACTCTTCTGTTTATAAAACCAGAGCCTGGCTTATGCCCTGGTACCAGGATAGTGCTGTGGTCTCCCCATCTGGAAAATGGCCATCAGAAAGTTTGGAATTGTCAAGGTATCAAAAGGTTCAAGAAATTTGACTACTAAACTTGCTTGCTTTGAGGATTAGGGTTTTGAAAGCAGGAGCAAGGAAAGGGGAGAAGAGAGGCAGAGAGAAAAGTTGCTTCTTTTGCAAGTTACCTTTTTTTTCTGGTCGGCTTAAGACACATTATCCTGTTACCAAGGATACATACTTCCCCCCCCCCCCCCCCAAGCTTTCTGATCTTCAACAAACAGGCTGCAACAAAGCGAAGTAATTATTGCTGACTCATGTCCTATGTTCTACCTAAACAAATATTACTTCTTTGCTGAGTGGAAGCTCAAAGCTGCTCTCACCCAACTTATAACTGATGCAAAATCTCCATTCGTTTGCCTTTCCATAGAGCTTAACTCCCAGAAGAAATACAAGAAAAAAATTAAAACTAAAAAATAGATGTGGATGCTACAAAACCCCTGATTATGAAATGGCCTCTGCACATGTATATGACCTTGAAGTCACAAGACCCTTGAAAGAGTTCTGAATCAAAGCTTGAATACAGCTGTAATATGGCAAGAACTAAAAATTGGAGAGAAGTGTCTCTTAATGTTTCCTACTGGGTTCAAACTTTACTGCCACCTGTTAACATACCAAGCAATACACACCATGTAACACATATGGTAAACTGAAGTCTGAAAAGAAACCTTAGACAAAAATGTCTCTGAAAAGTTCCATACAGCTTTGCTATTAGAGGATTGAGGGGATCCAGCACTTCTCCTTGCCTTACGCCCATCCTTCTCATTAAGACACAGAGCAACAGCATGACAACTTTGCGTTGCATCTGTCTTGCATTTAAAAGCTGCTTCCTTTACAGTCCAAGTAAAAGGCTGGCATTCCTTCCAGATAACACTGTATCTGGATGGTGCAGTTTTTCTATGGAACTTCACATGGCGGTGATTTATTTTCAAATCACTGGATACTTAGGAACAGTTAAACTTTTTTTTCTCTTCTCCCTCTCAGTCCTTCGTAATTTGGAATTGACACGATGTAATTTCTGGAGAGCCCTTGGATTTCCAGTTAGTCATGATGATAGTCACCATCGTGTCTTCCAGCAGCTTCAAACTGAGTTCTCACATTCCTGTTGTCTTTTGATAATCAGATTATTACTGTTATTATTTTTAGAATGACAGTTACAGACAATGTCCTATTTAACAGGAACAACGGGCCACAGAGATTTCCTGAGCAGAAGCGTATTACACTCAGGATTTGAGGTTTCTTATTTCCCTCAATTATACTGCTTGTATTAGCTAACTTTAAAACGTTCACCATGGTAAAATATTAAAAATATGCTGGCTGTACTCCAGAGTAACTGCTGCCTTATTAAATAATGAAGACTCATTAGGAAAAATGCATCTGATTTGTTTGATATTGCAAGAACTGCATGAAGCAAAACCACTGTTTTAATTTAGTTGAATGGTCAACATACAAATCTACACATAAGTTACACATGTCAGCACCTTCCTTGAAAAAGCTTTAAGCTTAACTCTGGTCACAATGCAGTTTGTTATGACAATTCCTTTTGAACCTAGAGTCATTAAGAGAAATATGTAACTCCTATTGAAGATTTTTGGTTTTCAAGACTCCTATCCTTAGGTCATACTATTTTCGAATGACAAAATATGTGCTTTCAAAAAGATACTTCCAACCGTGTGAGATTCCATTGACTGATGATCTTAAATTTAAATTTCTTCCCAGTGACAACTGATCAACTGATCAGGTTTCTGCCTTCTATATTTAAAGTTCTACTTCCTTTTTTACTCTTGATATTCTACACGAAACTGGTAAAGATTTAAAACAAAACATCATCTTTCTTGTTTTTTTTTTTTTTTTAATAAACAAAGTACAAACTCAGGTGAAAGAAAATATGCCAGAATTCTGAACAAAGTTTTTGAAGTCTTCAATAAATCTTTAAATGAGGCAGAATGGAAAATAGTTAAAAAATTACTTACCATACAATGGCTAGTCTTGGAATTGTAAACATTAAAGCTGGTTCATAGTCATCTATCATATCTTGAGTGAGGTATCCAAGCCTTAAGGCTCTAAGCACAAGAATAAAATTATTTAGTAAGAGATCAAACTTCTGAAGAATACATTTCAATAGGAAAAACATTTAAAACACTGTTAAAAGCCAAACGAAATTGACAGAATTTAACTCGTTGTCCTCTAATGACTTTTCAAACACCGTAGACCCCTTTTAGACTAAACCCAACCTGTTTAGGCTTTTCACTTGGCTTTCCAGGTTTTTTCATAATTTCTTAATTTCCTCATAAGTTTCATAACATTCTGATACTACCTCTCCACTTTGTCTGTATCAGTGCATGAAGTAACACTCAAAACTGGACACCAGTCTCACTGACATCTGAGATCTGACCAGTCCATGAAAAAGAGTGGAAATAACTTTTGCTTATTCCTTCTCAGTACTTGTGCTGCCAACGCTGCTGGTGGCAGACAGCAAAGCAACCACAAAGCAAGCACTGCTCTGTAACAAGGGTAGATGGACCCAGCAGTGCGTGGCATACTCTCACTCCCCGTTCCTTCCTACAGTGCACTGCCAGATTATCCAAAGCTGCCAATGGGCTTTGAGCAACCTCGTCTAGTGGAAGGTGTTCCCTGACCATGGCAGGGGGGTTGGAGCTAGATGATCCTTATGCCCCTTCCAAGTCAAATTGTTTTATAGTTCTAGAATTTTTTCTCTTACTAGACAAATATGTGTATATATAGCAGCTGACTGATGGAAGATAATTCCTCCTACTTGCTGCAACCATTTTGAGTTGTAATCCTGTCTTTTAAAATGCCTGAAACACCTCTAATCTTTGTGTCATCTACACATGGTGGCAGTGTGCTCTATACCCCTTCATTCCTTAATGAAAGTATCGACCGCACCAGATCCAGGGTCCTACTTCAGAAGCTCTCCTAAGACGACACTGAAAACAACGCTTACTCCAAGTGTGTTTGCAGTGGAGGTGAGGGGGAATAAAAATTATTCAACACCATCCATTCAAAACAAATTCACATTTTTCTTATTGCTCTGAAGCCCCAAAAGAACTTACAAATTGTTGGGTTATTTGGATTTTATATTTTTTTTTAAAATCATCACTTCATACATATAGAGTCAAGCTCCAGTCCTTTAAGATTTTCAAGAGGCTTTACAAGTTCTTTATGATGATCACTAGAGGTTCACAGATGATTTGAATCATCTAGGGCAAGGTGTCCCTGCCCATGGCAGGGGGGTTGGAACTAGATGATCTTAAGGTCCTTTCCAACCCTTACGATTCTATGATTCTATGATCTTGCCATGTATTCTTGCATGAAATATCATTAAGTCTTGATGCCTTAAACAGATTTATCTTATTTAAATACTTTAAATTCACACACCTATAACTAGGCACACCAACAATATTGTTCTTGTTGGATTAACAAGTTTTGGGTTTTTTTCTTTTTTTTTTTTTTTTTTTTTTTGTCTAAAACCCACAAAAGCATAGCTTGTGCCTTGCATGCATGCTTAATGCTTTTTAACATTGTACTTGGGTACTTACTAGAAATGCAAAATACCTGGTGTTTTATGATGTTTGAAGACTACATTTAAAGTGTTTCTACAAGAGCTCAGATTGAAGGTAAACATGGAAATGAGAATCTAGTACTTCAGGAAAATGCTTACCTCTCCACAGTTTCACAGAAAAGAACAATCACCTCTTGCTGTACATAATATTCTTTTGGAGACTTCACAGGTACCATGGCCGACACATAACTATGAAGATTATAAAACAACATACTACTGTTTTACATGCCTTAACAAACCAGATTATAAATAAAAAGCAAACCTAGGACAAATCGTCTTGGAAACCTAACTTTTCCTGTACCATTTTGTATTTATTTTGACCCTGCTCACTAAGAAAATTGTAGTGTAAGAATATCTAAGAAATGCAGCTAATTTACTTATTGCAAATTGAGGTAATGGAACTCAGTAGTGATTTAGAAATATAATTACACTCATTTAGCATTCAGAACTCCATACTGTGTGGCACAGTGAAGGAGGTCCTAAGAAGAATCTTTATTGCCACATCTTGAAGACAGTTTACTCTGCATTTCCTTAAGAAAAAGAAAAACCCCTAAAATGCACATTTTTATCTAGAAAGGTTTTACCTGAGATTCTATTAGTGAAATTCAGTTATGCAGCAGAGAGAATTTAGGAGAATTAAAAGTTGGCCTCTTTTCTACGAGCAACTACATGCAAAAGCACTAATTCACAAGGTAAGAAACATTGGTAAAAGTGGATTTCTGTCTCTATATTACTTAATCAGTCATTTGTAGACTACAGGTAGCACAGGAAAGGAAAAAGTTGTTTGCAAAACAATGGCAAAGAAAAATACTGTATGTAGAGAATTGGAATGGACAGGCCAGAAACTGTGCACAGGCACAGTCAACAACCAGTTACTGGTTGTCATCAGTGTCTGCACACAAAGCCCCATTTAAACCCCACATTTTTAGCCAATGTTGTTCAATTAAAGTGTTTTTCAATGTAACAGTACAGTTTTATGAATCAGAAAAAAAAAATGTTTACATGACTAAAATAATGCAGGAGAATATGAAAAACAAGGAAGGGCAAACAGTAATGGGAGACAAGTCAGCCTGTGAAAAACTTTAAACCACTACCCAATTCTAAGAAACCTGTTCTGCTGAGGGTAGGAAGGGCTGTATTATATTAGATCCATAGAGAATCCTGTTCTGCATCCTGTCTGTAACCATGCCCACAGCACAAACATCTAACAGACATGCAGGAAGCTGGCTTGAATTCTGAAACACAATGCAAGACCTGGTCAGTGTGACCTCTGATGCAATAAACAGTTAACTTCCTCATGCCAAAAGCAGTTATTTCTATTTTTGCTATAAACCTCCAAGCCATTTTTCAATGACGATTTTTAAAATCAGTGAGTTCCTGCAGTTAACTATGGTTTGTGTAAAAGCACGTCCTTCATCAGATTTCAATTTGCCGCCTTAAATTCACTGGGTGCATCCTGCTTGTACCTCCAACCACAAGAGAACAAAACCTCATAATCTCTAGACTATACATTTTTTTTTTTTTTTTTAATGTTTTATTTGTCGCCTTTCCTTCAACAAAGAAAACCTTCGGGGAATTGATTTATGGCTTTCTTTTGGGTCTTGGAAAACCTCCCTCAAATGCCATATGTCAGTATGCAAATGGAAGATTATAAGATTAAGCTCAGTTGAAGAGAGCAAATGTTGATTGCTAAAAAGCTATTTAGTTTCTTTTCATTATTGCTACACCGGAAGGAAAAATCTAACAATACAACAAATTACTGAAGAATTCAAGTACAATGAATAAAAAAAAAAAAACAAACAAAAAAGAATAAAAAACCAAAAACTTTTTCATAAAAGAAAATGGAACAAAAGAGCCAACTTCCAAAATAACGAACAAGCCCCAGAGCAGCAATAGTAGCCAAGCCAATACTCACAACCATTTACTTTGGATCTTTTACCTTAACTCAAATTCAGCAAAAAGGACATCAAAATGCTTGAGTGAATCTTTCATTTTTTCTGTGTAGAGGTTCAAATCCCTTAAGGCCTGGTCACGAATGATATTTCTAACTTCCTCTAGGCTTCGGGTCAGATCCTTGGCCAATGGCTTCATAGCCATACTCTCAATTTCACGATTCATAATAATTGAACCAGCAGCCAAACACTATGAAATACATGGAGAGAAAAAACGAAATTTTGCAAAGTTGCTTTTATGTTTTAAAAAAGCACAAAATGTGGTATTTAATACTCTAAACAAGGGCAGTACTTAATCCCATTTTTCTGCAAATTATCAAACAAGTGAAATATTTAAGACTGACATGCCAAGAGTCATAAGCCTTCACACAAAAGGTTAGGGAACAGCTAAGCCAGGGAGACATGAGAACGGAGGGAAGTTCAAGTAGAAGAACCACAGAGCTGACAAAACAACTTAAAAGAGCTCTTCTTCCACTAGTTAGACAGTAAGTATTGGTAGGATATATACTCTACATAACACAAGGATTGGTTGTAGAGGAAGGATGCGAACCCAGCTGAAATACAATCAATGGACTTTTGATCCAGGCTAGACTGCTCTCCCATTCTATTCTAAATATAATACAGATTCTAAAAAATCTATTCACAAAAAGAACAGAAATTCTGCAGCCGTGATGCCTTTTCTCAGAATAACCGGTCACACTGGCCATCAGACCAGGGATCCTGCTAAACCAGTATCCTGCCTCACACAGAAGATGTGAGTGTATGTTCTACGAAAGAACATAAAGACCAGGTCACAGAGTCCCTTGCAGTTTCTGGAAAGCAGCTACTTCAGACACTCCTTTCCTCAAAAGTTATACATGGACTCCCTCTGACCAGTTCACAAAGACATCCATTAAAAGTACATTTTTACTGTAACACATGAATAAAACTTTTTAAAAAATGATGCTATTAAACCCAAGCTATTTAATAATCTCTACTACTGGCTTTATTCCTTTATGGATACACTCAAAGACTGCAAGTACTGATATAAATCATACTTGTATTAATGGAAATATTTTATTAACTGAAAATATATATAAAGGTTGTTCTAGTCTCAAAATTCTCATTTTTTTTCTCTTATTTTCTGAACTCCATTTGCAGCTCTGTGTCCCTCCCCTTTCCCCTGGACAGGAGGCATTTCTCAACTCTGTACCGGGGACCTGCAATCCCAGCCCTTCCTCAGCAGCGTGATGCCACAAAAAACTGGCCATTAACACTAAGTAATACAAATATGAGAGACTTACTTCTGCTCCAAACCAAAGCTGTCCTGCAAGGTTGTCATGGCGTATTTCCTCTGGAAACTTAACACAAAAGTCTCGATTGGCCCGTTCATGTGGAATGCACTCATCCATGATTTGATTTATGATGTTCAAAACATTATCCTGAAGCAAAATATAGGATAGCATATATACTGTTCCCACAGAAATCCTACAATTATGGTTTTTTTCTTTTAATAGAATTTTAGTAAGAAAGATAGAAAATGCTGTATTTAACTCGTACGGTCATCACGTACACAGAGAAAACAGAATATTCATGGAAAGAAGAGTGGTAAATTTGACTTTTCCTAGAGACTATTTCTCAGATTCACTGCACTGACTGCTTTGGTGGGACTTCTGATGAGGAGGTATAAAGAGCTCATTACCTCCAGCTATCTGTAAATTATCAGTAAATAAACTAGAAGTACAAATAAATTGGACTCCTCTCATTTCCTCTCACCAACACCAATGATATGCACTTTATTCTTCCCAAAAGACCGCCTGACAGAGTACCCTGGAGACGTTAGAAATTGAGTTACATTGGAAGCATTGAGGTTGAATAGACTTCATTTAGACTCATCCTGGGAGCCTAAACCAGGTAGTTTCTACACTTGACTCCCCAGAGGACAGGCGCTGGTACTGGCACACCTGCCTGCCATCTCACGCCTGGCGGTCCAGGAGGGTTAAGGGGCACCACACAAGCTACAGAGAATTAATAACTGCTCTGATCTATGTCTGCATCAGGGTAAAGATCAAAGACCTGTAACCAGTTTCTTGATCTGCAGTAAATAATCTGTATTCATTTGTTTGAAAAGATAATTTTCACATACCCCTGCTGGGAACTGCATGGAATTTGATTAACATAATAAAGGTAGGTTCAGAGCATGAAAAAGGCTGAGTGCTTTCATTAAAGATGTTTAGTCTGTCTCGTGCTTCCTCCACTATTTACAGAATTCATGTTTTATTTAAAGTATCTTTCAAACAAATAAAAACAAACCTGTCTGTATAGAATTGTTTAACAGGCAGAATTGCTTTAAGTCTACGCTTTACTGTTTTATTTTCCTCTATATTTAAAAAAATAATAGAAAACAGATATTTTCAAGAAGCCTGCCCCTTTAATATGTTCCACCCAGAGAGAACAGTACCATGCTTCTGGTATCAACAGAGTTTCATATTTTCTGTAATTTCAGTGCAGACTGCTGTAAATTCTGTTGCCACAAAATAATCTTAACATTAATGCTGTAATCACAGTTGTCTTCATCCAAAATACATTAACCTTTGACAATATTTGTTACACATTGGTATAAAGTATTTCATGTGTTAACAATTAAAACATTTTTACATAAATACATTTTTGCAAGTCTGTCATGAGGTAACACATTTTATTTCAATGCAGTTGTTAAAAACAAACAAGAAACCCCAAACAACACCCCCTACATTTAAAGCACTGTGGCACACAATGTTCAACCATCTTCTCTATAAACAAAGCTGAAAACCAAATGCTCTGTAGTTCCTCCATGGCATTCCAACACAGACCATGGCCAGCAGGTATGAGAGGAGACAGGACAACAAAGCTAGATTCACCCACATAAAATAGGCAATTTTAGAGACGCACCTCTCTCTCTGCTGGGTATAACACACTGCCAGGATTAGTGGGGCACTTGGATCCCTAGGAATCCACAGAGATGTCCATTGTAGAAACTGAGGGAAAAACCAGCCTCACAATATTCTCTAGTGTAACTGCAAAGGGATCTTAAGTTCAAATCCTGGAAGAAGGCAGAGCAAAGATGCCCTATTTTGGCAGTGCCGTCCCAGACCAGTGGCTGAAGAACAAGCCAGCCGGCCACCACCTCTCCTCTCCAGCATAAATGGCAATAGTCAAGGAATCATGTGCAAATTAGTATGATGCTTTAGGGTGAGAAAAAGCAGACTAATGGCAAGTTTCCTATTTTCCTTCCTTCCATTGCTTAAATCCTGGTATTGGGCATATTTCTCTCATCATTATTTAGCTAAAGTCAGCTGGGGAACCAAACTATTTTGCAAACTACTTCTCACCCAAAGTTACAGAGCAAAGAGCGAAAGGGAGGATTAAAGCATTTAAGTTGTAGAAGGGCACAAGTCACTCGTGATGTATTTTAAAGCCGTTATTACTGATCTATTTTGAGCCCAGGTGCTTTCCCTGTAGCTCCCACTTTATTAGCAGAGCAATACAGGCTGGGACATTAAGCTGAAAAAGTCAGATTCCTGTTTTCAGGGAATGAATAGAAGCTTGCAAAGATCTCTTAGCATTGGAGAGATACAGTGCTAACAAGTCGTCCTACCAGTTAAATTTTACAAAAGCTGCAGGAAATACAAAGAAATATTAAGGCAGGAAACTCTGAGAAGAATTTTACTTGAATCTGATTATATCAGATTCCAAATAATCCAATTCCATTTTATTTTAGGACATTTCCCAAATTATTTTACTTGCCACCAAACTTGAATATGGGAAAAAGTAATTTTCACTCTCTTACCTTTTTAACACCATCTCCCCACCCCAAAAAGGATGAGACCCATATTGAAAAGCTTTCCTCTTTTTTACTTAAATACATTATTTTTCAAACACAATCTTATTCTACAGCAGCTACAAGACAGATCAAATTCCCCTTTTACAATCACCTACATACTCAAAATTCCTTATATATCGAAGAGTATTTTATGCAAATGGCGTAAAGCAACAGGACTCAGGATCAAGCAACTGCTCTGTATTTTCTCTTTTTCTAACCATTATACCTTGTTAAAAGTACTAAGATTGTCTAAATCATCTCAGAAGATAATTATAAGCATTATGAAATTTTGTACCTTAATGCACTTAAACCAAAATTGCAACTGAAGGCAACAGGATATAATAAAGATAACTAGTCTTTTTACAAAGCAAACATAATACTAATTATTCAGTATATCATTTGTTTACCACCTGAATGACATTTAATATTCTTCCTCATTTCTTCAGTATTCCTATAATCTTTAGATGTTTCTACTTCAGAGGACCCAATATCTACCAACGCATCTCCATGGCTGCCAAACTTCCTGAGTCAGTTTAAAAACATAGTTATTTTTAACTTGTGCAGTACTAGTAACTTCAACCATAGGAAATTAGAATTTTAATATATACTTCCTAATGGAAGTAAGTCACAATAGGCCAATCTCTAGACTAGTAGAAGTTGTTTGTAAGGAGTTACCTGGCTTCACAGAGGCAGCTGGTCATTCTGTCAAAAAGCTCAGTGAAAAAGCCAATTAAACAGATGAGTGTCTTTTCCTGCATACTCTAGTGGTGATATGGGAAGGAAAGAACAGTTGACAGAACTTTGTCATTTAGTGTATACATGCTGAAAGATTTTTTACAAGGTGAATTTTTTTGCTGTTTCAAGGTGTGCCTTTTACCAAACTTTCTGATTTTCTACAGGGTTTATTTTAACCTACTACAGAAAAACACACAAACAAACAAAACCAAACACACAGTTCTCCATCACTTCCCTTCCCTCTTCCGTTCCTTCTCCTCAAGACAGCCAGAGCAGAGCAACCTAAATAGGAAATCTGGAATACTTGCTCCCATACTGATTTCAAATCTCAGCTGCTTTGAAACTGGAAGGATGCCAGACAATTTGGACAGACTACCCAATGCACTGTAAGCAAATTAGTCTTTTCTTTAAAGGAGCTTCAAGAAACATTCAATTTAGTTAAATTACAGTATTCTGCTTTGTAAGCTGAGAACGACTGGGTTCAGATACACAGCAGCATTGAAGTTTTGCTCTAATTTAAGCAACTGAAATCAATTAGTTGGAATTGAAGTAGCAAATCTTTCACTTGATCAATTTTTCTACATAAAAGCCTTTTTTTAGACTTTAATGCATCCTTTGGTGGTTTTATCTGTTATCTTTTGGTTCATTTGCATACTGGGATGAGCACAGTTTTGTCTCAGCTGCTCTGTTTAGGCTTTCCAGCAGCACAACAGTCAGCCACTGCAGAGATTCTGCTTTGGGATTTACTCCAAGTTCCTCATTTCCTGGAAAACAGAGCTCGGTGTTTCACATAACAGAGAGCACTTACATTTTGTTTTGGTAGGAAAGCTAATGAGTGGTAGCAAGGCAATGTATGTAGCTAGCCACAGTAGAGGACAAAAAGTTGGTTTATTTTTGGTCGAGCAGTAATTGGCCATATACTCAATAATCAGAGCACAGAGCTAACAGCAACTGCTGCATTAGCTATTGCATTAGGTATGAAAAGCAAAGCAAGTAACTTCATTTTACTTACGCCCTAAAAGATATGTTCAGATTAAAAAAAAAAAAAAAAAAAAAAGCAGACAATATCTACCCTTTTGTGCATGTCCTTGATAAAACCTATGCTGCTTTTTCACACTATTAAATCCAACACGACCTTCCTGCGGTCTTTTGCAAGATGACTTCAGAGGAAGGTAACTTTTTGTGTTGTTCAGTACCCTCTTTAATATTCCTTTCTTGAATTATCAGTAAAATCTGGCCCAAGGTAACACAACATGATAATATCACCATCAGCTTAACAGATAGTATTTTAGCCTCTTCATTTAAATACATCCTTCACATTTTTAATATAATTTTCTGGCTTGATGTTAAGTTGCAGACCTCTTTCAACATCACATTTATGACAGAAACAATAGATGAACACAAGTCAAGGCCAAGCATAAAGGAAGATTTTGTTGTAATTAAAGCAATTAGCTAATATTCAGATTTTTTATAGGTTACTTTCATCAACAGAAGAAACCAACAATAAGGTGACACATTCTTTCGTGCAAGTAACAGGATTTCAAAGGACATCCAAAAGTCCTGGGTTCAGAAGCTAGCAAGGTCTCTACAGATCCTGCTTCACGTACCGAAGACCCAAAGTATCTCTTAAGCCAGCAACAAGTTCCACCGCTCTCCCTCCAGCCCACCTTGTACAGAACCCAAAGGCTGTGCTTTCAGTTTCTCTTTTGCTTGATCAACTATTAGACTATTTCCCAGTGCCACACAGATTCACAGAATGGTTTAGGTTGGAAAAGACATTAAGACCATCGAGTCCAACCATTAACCTAACACTGCCAAGTCCATCACTAAACCATGTCCCTGAGTGCCACATCTACACGTTTTTAAAAGTACCCCCAGGAGCTAGATGATCTGAAAGTCCTTTCCAATCCTAACCATTCTACGACTCTATGGTGACTCAACCACTTCCCTGGGCAGCCTGTTCCATGCTTGACAACACTTTTGGTGAAAAAATTTTTCCTAATATCCAATCTAAGCCTCCCCTGGCGCAGCTTGAGGCTGTTTCCTCTCATCCTAGGAACTGTTACTAGTGTAAAGAGACCAACACCCACCTCGCTACAGCCTCCTTTCAGGTAGTTGCACACAGTGATACTGTCTTCTCTGAGCCTCCTTTTCTCCAGGCTAAATGACGCCAGTTCCCTCAGCTGCTCCTCATAACATTTGTTCTTCAGCCCTTTCACCAGCTTTGCTGCCCTTCAGCACCTTAATGTCTTTGTAGTAGTTGGGGCCCCAAAACTGAACACAGTATTCAAGGTGCAGGCTCACCAAATCCCTCTGCAGACCCTTCCTATCCTCCAGTAGATCAACACTCCCACCCAGCTTGGGTCGTCTGCCAGCTTATTGAGTGTGCACTTCTAGATGCTTCACTTCCTAAAAGAACTGAATATTTTATGTATGAACTTTTGGCAGTAGCTCCTAGTTTAACCTCACCCACTCCAGAGCAGTACCAAATTCCATCATGAATTAAAGACAACTTGGATCTCTAGCAATTCAAATGCTGTATTGCCCCATTCCAGTAACAATAATGCAGCTTGTGTTGAACTGCAAGTTCAAAGCTTCTCCTCCTGAACTGTCTTGCTAGTGTACCCTCATTGGGGTACTAAGCACTCCAAACATCACAGGTTTATTAATGGAAATTTTGATCTAACCTCCTGTATATATTCAAAATTTATTACGCATACACTGAATAATTACATCTCCCCAAGTGGAGCAACTGTTACACCTTATGTGGTGAATGCTGGCACACCAATTTTCAAACAGAAGAGGTTATAAATATTTGAGCACAGCTTCCATTAAAAATGCTTTTTTTAACAATGATGTACTATTTATTGGCTAAAACAACATTTTTATCAGTAAGCCAGTGTGCACTCTTTTGACAAATTACCTTTAAATTTAACATATTTGTTCTGAACATCTCTGTATCTAGCACAAAGACCTAAGCATGGAATTAATTTCCCTCTTTTCTTACTACCCAAACATAGCTCTCAGTAAATAAAAGAGGAATCCCCATTTACAGAAGGGCTGTTTATAACTAAGACCAACTTGAGAGACTACATTAAGTATAGCATCATTACAGGGCACCATCCTCTCTCTGCAGAAAAGAACATTTTCTGATCTCAAAAATCTACATGTTCCTGATGCTAAAAAATAAAAAAAAAAAATCTGTTTTTCTCCTCTGTGCCAAAAGCCATTAACTAACATTAGACATGACTGTTTAATGAAATGAAGTATATCTAAACTTGTACTGAAAGACTGTTCTCAGTACAGAGCTTTTCAGCCAAATGTCCCTTTATCAGTAAGGGATATAACTTAAGAACTTTGTCCACAGTGAATCAAAACATGGCAAGATAAATATCATGGATATAAGACATATTCTTACAACAGTGTATATGTACCGAGGCCTTTTCTCTAAAGACTCTAAAATCTTTGTCTTTAAATATGAGACATTTGAAAATAATCAAGTAACTTGGTACACTAACAACCCTTTCACATAGTTTCATAACAACAGAATAAGAGACATCTGCTTTGAACATGTGTATCTTGCTATAATAAACATAAAATGGGCTTTCCCCTCCACCAGTACCCAGCAACTGCTTTCCTACCGTGGTACAGTTATCCCCAAACTGCCCTAAAATGTACTTCAAGGTTTCCCAAGCACAAAAGAATTTCGGCCTGGTTTTCAGCCTGGCACAGAGCTGGCACCACCTTCTTTGTACTGCCCCAAAGCTGCTCCGCAGCTGAGGCCACGAGCAGAACAGAGGCAATGTAATCCCTACTTACTGCCACCTTTGCTTTGCCTTCCCGTACTGCTGAGTGAAAGCATCCTGCATCCTCAACATGTGCAGTGCTGAGCTGGTGTGGAGCCAGCTTTCCTCCCTATGGTTCTCTGCTGCAAATTAATTCCCTGACCTGCAGTGCACAGCATTTTCAATCCACTCTGCCCACAGCCTTAGATAACAGCGAGTTTCTCAGAATGACCTATTTGATCCATATGAGCAAGCGGAAACACATGAAAAAGCTTGTTAACGTGGGAAACTACAATTTAAGACTACAGTAGTACACACTATTTTCAAAGAAAAAAGTATCTTACAATATTAATCTCTGCCTATATAAGATCAAATATGAATCCAAAATGCAGAAGGGAAATAAAATTCTTGTCAGTTGATAGAGTTGCAGTGTTGGTCCAGCTTACGGTCAAATATTTTATATTTTCTAGCTATTATACTAGTCATTCCATAGTGAAAAACAATAGAAGTGGCCAAAAGTTTCCCAACAACAATGGAAAGCTGTTAAACAGGTGCAATTAATTATTATATTTGCTAATTAGAAATGTTTATTGCTGCACATTTGTTTTCTACCTATCTGTATCATGCCAATGATCGCTTAACACTTGTGGGGGAAAACCATAAATTTAAGATCTCCCTTTTCAGTCAGAGTCCAACAGAAGAAAACCCAACTCTTCTGATACTTTCAGGCTATTTGGTGTATTCAGCACAATTATATTCAAGTTCTTTTTCTTCATTTACAGTGAAGTACAGTAAAAGCATATGAAAGGGTTGACAAGCATGTGTGTGCTCAGAAGAAACATTACAAGCTTTCACTCGATCACACAACCTAATAGCAAACAGGTACCTGACACTGACTGTTTGAAGATATCAGGCAGCACAGAAGACATCTGTTGCAGTAATGCAACTCATGCAAGTAATCATTACTAGGAGTAATGAGATGACAAATGTTGTAATCAATTATAAAACAGCTGAACTGGAAACTCTATAGGAAAAAACCCAAGCTTTATCATCACAGATAAACAGTGCAACAGAAATGCGCACTGCCTTTAATCTAAGGTTAATCCTGACATCATCCCTTACACAATGCTTTCACTTTCTTTTCTAAACTGGCATTGTCCCGACTTAAATTACATTGGAAGAGATTATGTAAAAGAGAGCAATTTTCTTTGAATAAGGCTTGGCTCACTCTCCCATCAGTCAACTGCCCAATCCTTCCAGCATGAATTTCTGGCTTTCCTACATCTGTATCAAGTCTCTTAAATACAGACCTTGTGACAATTTCTCTAGAGCCACCAGCTCTGTTATATTTTAACACAAGCCTCACAAACAGGTACAATTCAGAAAATGAGCATGATTCCCTCCTTACTACAGATAAATGAGCGCTGCCCAAGCGTTCGTATACAACTGGATGGGCTGGAGAGAACCTAGTTTTGGTTCCTACTTATTCCCTCTACTATTCAAAAACACCTTTGTTGTCTACCGTTTCTAAACTCTGGCAACACAAAGATTTCTTTCAGTCAACTTCCTTACTCGATCTCAATAATTACCCTGCTATCTCCTTCACTGACCTCCACTAACATAACTAATACAGTGTCTCAAGGGTTGCAAATTAAGCAGGCTAGAAAGACTTGGCCATTACTTTAGCTAAAAGTACTCCTGGCTCAATCCACACTGTTTAACCTTTATATCAATTAACAAAATGACATCAGGCACAGATTCTTGCCAACTTCTAACCAATCATTAGGTTTCAGAATCCAGCAGGGAGTTTTTAACAGCTTTAGTGTAACTTGTCTCCTTTAATGAGATGTATTTCTGCCTAATTCTACAAGAAAATGTTCTTCGATGGACAGATGCAATCAAACATGCAAACCGCACACCTCTGAACTGCCTCATTGTTCACAGTGATTATGGTACATACTCCCAGTTTGCTCTTGTCAAGAATGTTAATGAACACAATTAATATTTCTCAGATAACTCACTGCCAATCCACTATGACACCAGCATTGTCCTACGAGTTATTTAATAGCTCTTCACAAATATCTTCTTCATCAAGAGACGCTCATTAATGCTGACTTTAAGAATTGCTTTTCTTCAGCATGGATACAATTCAGATCAAGCACAGAATAAAAGGGCATTTTTTTTCCCTAGAGATTCCTTATTCTCCTACCCTTTAAACTTATCTGATCATAGGAGACACCTTCAGATAAATTGTACCTTCTTTTACACTGGAAATAGAAAACTACTTTTCATCAGAGGCAGGCACCAAGGAGCGTAAGTCCATTCTGCAGCAGTGTTAGGCAGCAAGGCCAACTTGCGAAGTCAGCCCCTTACCTCACCTACTTTGCAGCTTTTGTTCTCACCTCCAGGCACACAAAGGCTGCCTCACCAGCACTCTCAACTTACTTGCACGGGGTCATATATGATTGCTTTCAGTGCACTGATCCACAGTAACCCAGATCGTTTCTCTGTTAAAGTTCACAGAATGACTCTGCAAATACAGGCATCAACGTACAGCTGAAGATGTGGTTTTCTAGAGTTCTAAAGCTGACCACAGCTTATGTAAACTGGCTATGGATAAGGATCTATACATCCACTGCTCTCTTTCCACTTCTGTCTGCAGATACTCCAACTATATGTCAGCACTTTCATGCCAGGGTGCATCCATGTGCACAGTAAATCAGTGTGCCCATTTGGCTAAGAGTGTGATACCAGCAAAGCATCACACTCTACAATCAGGCTTCCAGGTGATCCCACCCGCTCCATGGCTGTTCACTCACTGCTGGAACACAAGCCACATTCCTGTAGCACATGGACTGGAAGCTGCTGGAAGGAAGGAAGGACAAATAAGGCTACCTACTTCTTTGAGGACAGCACAGTTTCACATCAGTTTAAGCTACTGGGAAGCTGTGCTTTAACAGGGTGCCACGCTGAAGTGTGGGGATAGGAAAAAGAATAGTGTAAATTTGGAATGGAAAACCTTTCAATTGACACTGCCAATGGACCATGGAATTATGCCTAAGGAACTAACACAGAAATACTTGTTTGTGCAGATTTTTTTTAATAAAAAAATCAAAGTTTATTTTCCTTGTTTGCCCATACTCAACCAACATAACCAACATATCCAAGCAGTAAGGTAAGAGATTTACCAAAACTAAAATGTTCATAACATTTCTACCGAGTGCCTAAGGGCTTGCTTGAAGCAAAGACTGGGCGTTCCACATGCAAAGCTGCTAAAGTTATCACAGGACTCTAACCAAAACCACTGAAATTTAAATAAACATTTTTTCCTGAAAACACTCTATCCATTTCCATTGATACAGTTATAAAAACTAGCAGCATTAATCCACAGCACTGGTAGATTTAAAAGCCTTTACTTGCTAAGAACAAACACACTTGGCATGAAAAAAACAACAGAAAACCTGATTTCACTGAGTACAGAGTTAATTGAGAGAGTTATGTTGCAGTTCCGCAGCTGCAGACAACAGGCACATGTGGTATTATACCACTAATAGAGTTACAGAATCATAGAATAGTAAGGGTTGGAAAGGACCTTAAGATCATCTAGTTCCAACCCCCCTGCCATGAGCAGGGACATGACACATGAAACCATGTCACCCACAACGCTGTCCAACCTGGCCTTGAACACTGCCAGGGATGGAGCATTCAACGCTTCCTTGGGCCCACAAGAGTTCAACTCAAAATTGCAGAGCCCAGCTCTTTAGAGACCTCTATTCTAACACAGAATGCTCAGGCCTAGGATAACTTCTACTATCTGCATTTTTTAAACGAGTTACTAGAGGATCTCCTAAAAATTCACACAAAGATAATGCTGCCTTCTTTGTTGATGAGTGCCCTTAAAGTTTTCTTTTCTCAAGCATAAAATATGATGTACTTTCAGACTTATTTGCATTGCAGAATAAGCCAGACAACCACAAATGTGTTAATTAGATCTACTGAGAGAACTCTTCACATTCCAGCTTCAGGGTTAAATTATTTTCCAGTCACATTTGCAAAAACACCTATGGAGGACAACAGTACAAATAACAAACAGGGCTGACATTGAGGCCAGAAGTTTGTAGCAATGTGTAAAAATGGAAAATATTTTCTAATCCCAGTTATCCACAAGTCAAAAGTAGGTATCGCTCTGCAAGCCCACTGGAATTCACCCTTATTTGTTTATAATACTACATCAGACCTAGCCAGAGAAACTAAACAAAAAAATACGACAAAAAATAAGACCTTCTCACAGTATCAAAACAATTCAAAAAGCAACAATTACAAGAGCTTATGTCAATGAAACAGTTTCTCTCAGTGTCTCAGTTGCAGAAATCAATTCAACAAGCTTTGCAGCCCAAAGATCACTTACGCTTCTACATTAACTACTGCTCCATTTTATTATGAGTAAGTGGAACAGCAGCAACTTTAGCAGTAGTACAGATACCCTGGGGTAACTGAGAAATCAAAGAATACAAATATCCGTTGCTTGTTATTTGCTCAAGTAATCTTCATGCATAGAAACCTTGAGAAATGAAAACATATTCTCAGGGTAAACCAAGAATTTATATTGTGTACATCATATGGTAGTATCAAGAGCACTACATTTTTCAATTAAATTTGAGGCTTTCTTCTGAACTATGGAACAAGCACTATCAGCATATAAGTTGGTTTTATTTACTTCACAGAGGGAAGAACTGTGTACTTGGGGTAATACTGCTACTGTTCATCTCAACGCTACTTTAAAAAGCACTGAAGAAATAGTACTACCCTGTAGAAACTGGAAATCCATCAGGACAAAGCAGATGGCATAAGGAAAAAGGTAAGCATGCTTAACCAACATAGCACACTTCCTGCATAATTCATTTCACACAAGTATTTATTTCCTGAAGCCTTTTTACATGTGCTAAGTAATGGGAAGTTTTTGTGTGCTCAAGTAGTGCAAAAGCCTGCAGGAGCAAAGCCTACCATCTGACGCCTGCTCTCCAACATCAAAAACTTTTCCTTACTGCAAGCTGGTTTCATATCAACCATTTCACACTTTTTTAAGCAATACTAACTTCCTAATACAGGTAATTATTTCAAAAATGACTTTTTTTTTTTTTTTTAAATGACTGTCTTAAAGTCTGCATTTGAGCCAGAAGACAGTCACTGTATTGTTACACCACAAAAGGAATTTGGAGTTACGACTGAACTTTTTAAACTTCTCTGTCTAATCATAAAGTTACGATGACTGAACAAGCTATCCTAATGGGCAAGCTTATTTTGTTCCCATCACCTTGAACTCCAGCCACTCAATTAGTTTAACACTAAATTATATCCTAACAGTAACAGAGCAGTTTGAAATTCACCTATTCTCTCAAACTCCCAAGTATTTTGTAATCTCTCATTCTAATATGTAGAAGTCCTTGTTGCGCTCAATGCAGAATATATGTAGATGTAGCTATGCATCTACATAAACATCTAAATGCTTCATTTTGTTTAATGAAAACTTATCACAACCTGACACATGAGAAAGCAAGGTTGCACAATATTCCACAAAATGTTTGTCATAATAATCCATTATTCATATTTGGAATGTTATTATTACAGTGCTGTTATATCCCTTGAAAATAGATGAAATAGTTAATAATTCATGAATTATTTTATATAGAAAGAGCTAGCCCTTATTTTAACATTAAGGTCCCAAGGAAAATTAAATTCCACTGCTAAGAGCTGTCTTTACAAAAAAATGATTTGCTGCCTTGTCTGTCTTATCAGACTTCCCCAGCATTAAAGAAAAATTAAATGAAAAAGCTTCTAACAGAAGAAAATAGACTTAATCCAAGTATAGAAATATCACCAAACAAATAATTTGCATTTACTGTTAATCTTGCTAATGTGGTGCTACCACATGTATGTGGAGGAAAAGGAAAATTTTAGCAGATATAAGTCAGGAGACTACATAAATAATGCAGAGGCTGATATTAGAATTTATCCTTCTTTGCAATAGTGAAAAAAAAAAAGTTAAAATTTAGCAAATTACAATATAGGAGAACTGACAGCAATCCTCGTGATGGCACTGGTGAAGAACTATAAAGCCTCTAATAGTCAGATGTGTCACATTACATCAATTCCTATGGAACTGGATCTGGTATAGTCTCACACTTTACAGATGCTAAGAAAAGTCAGTTTTAAAATGACCTGGCTCCATTGTCCTCGTTTAGCCTCTGAATGCTCTGGGAATTACGCCATTGTGTCCCAGGTCCACTATGTCAACATTCAATCAAGATACCAACCTGTCAATTTTTCTTAGTCTAAAAAGTATGATCTAGGGCAGATAATCATGTTTTAAGAAATGAAACCTCATCTTATCTTTTAAAATAGAATGTTAGAAACACTTCATAAACGCAGAAATTAAGAGCCTTTACAGCCGGGCTCTCTTTCAAAAGAAGAAAATATACTGGGGGTTTTTTGTTGTGGTTTTTTTTTTTTTTTTTTAATTTGAATAAAACCTGTCAGATCTGGACCAAAACAAACAAAAAAATTACTGTTTTAACAAAATACAGATAAAATATTAATCTTGCTCTCCTGTTACCACCTCATGTTTTAAATGGATGCCTACCTCATCTTCCACCCAAGGTAGTATTTTCCCACAGGAGTTTGCATGCAATTAAATGCAGTCATTGGAACTAGATGATCTTTAAGGTCTCTTCCAACCCAAACCATTCTGTGATTCTATGATTTTAGCACGCCACTCTGTGACAAAGGACATACCCCAGATGGGCTCCCAGCAGCATTTTACCCTTTACTCATTACACAGCCCATTTTCACCCTCTTTCCATGCTCTACCGTAAACTGCTTCAGCCTGTACATTTGAACCACTCCCTAACACATAACACATATTCTTTTACAATAAGGGCAAAACTTTGTTTTTATTGACAGTTGACTCTCAACTCATTTCACAAATGAAAGTGATGCTTTCAGTTGTTAAATTGAACTGGAAAAACTATGGAGATAAGTCTGACTGAAACACAGCATTTTTTATAATATTCTCCATGTATTTTATATTGCTACAGAAATTAAGACAGACAAGTGATAATAACACAACACTGAAATATGCTTCAGCTTTCTCTAAGGGTTCCGATTCCTCAGCAACATTAAGTTACACTGTGATAGATAAGGAGGTTCAGATTCATAGATGTCTGCTTCTCACCCACTACATGGGGGAGTGACCTATGCACGAAGCAACCCACTACAAGCTACATTTAAAGCTTAATATTACAGCAAACAAACTGCTGATGGCTGACTTGAAAATGCAGGATTGTCAATTGCTGTAATTCAAGAGGTGCTTCCCGAGCAGGCAAATAGCAGGAAAAGAGTGAAGAGCCTATATAATATGCTACCAGTCACCACAGTGTCAATAACTGCTATCAGTGAGCCAGAGTCATGTTTCACAAATATCACAAATTCACCATTTTACTGTGCTGTGGTACAGTGCCAAGCGTAACACAGCCAGGCAAGTCCACAGTTTACTTCAGGTCAGTGCCCTGACGGGGGCAAATTCCTGCCTAGTGCACTTTAGCAGCTCAAATTACCCATTGCTGAGACACAATCTGCAGCTCAAGGAACAGTTTTGATAAAACCATGCTGGGAACTGACTTAGATGCTATTCTGAGACCTCGCTACTGTACACGCAGAAGTAATTCCCAGAGTACTGAAACAGCAAGTACTATGATCCTGGTAACATTTCCACAGTGTCAAGTACTTATGCACAGGTTCAACATTTACCTATCAAGTCCTAACCAAAATTCTACTTTAGAGACAAAGGGACATCCTACCTATCCTTTTTTTCATTTAAGAAAAACTTACATAGCTTTTCATCTGCACACTTGAGTTACTATTAATTTTAACAGAAACCAGTAGAGAAAGAAGTGTTTTATTCTATGGGCTAGGTATTAATCACATAATAAATGCAAGATACTGTATTAATATGTTATGTTCTACCACTGACATGCAAACACCATAGTTTTGAAAAGTTAATTTGCTGTAAAAAGTGTGATTTTTATCATCAAATAGTATTAAGGCAAAACAGCATAAGACGACATTCAGACTTGCAGTTCTTTAATAAGGACTGTTAACAGACTTCAAGACTGAAGTCCTCTGCATATCACAGAATCACTTGGGTTGGAAGGGACCTTAAACATCTTCTAGTTCCAATGCCCCTGCCACAATGCACAATACCTTCAACTTGCCTTGACTAACACTGCTGGTTAAGACTGAAAATGTTAAGTCTGTCCACTATAAAGCAGCACACCTTTTAAGCAGAGTCCTTCTGTTTCATCTCAATCTGTTCACACACTGAAGTAAACTTGGAGCTCTTTAAGAATAGTACCGAAAGTTGAAAGTATAGACAAAGATATAAAACCTAGCTCTTCAGATATGCTTAAGAACCAACAAAATATAACCTCTCTCTAAATAGAATCAGTTTGTAAGACTTGTGATTTTTCTGAGACCAACACCAATTTAAAGATATTTCTCTAGTTAATTAAACTTTCAAATAAACATTCTCTAGTTCATAAAACTTTCAATAAAACAAAATTTCAAGACATTATCTGTTAATCAAGCAGACTATTAGTAAATCATCTGAAAATCAGCAACTCAGGTACAACAAACTAATTTCAAAACCAGACGAAAAGGCAGGACAGGGTTTCCAGAAATCTTTGCCTATAGAAAACACTAAAATCTGATAGAAAGACTATGCCCCTGTAAACTTCATGCAGGTGAAAACTGAGAATCATCTGGGAACTTTAATAATACATGGAATCATACCACATTATACAAGGTAGGAAGGGACTCTCTAGGATCATCTGTTCCAACTTTTCTCAACAAAAGCATGGTCTATACAAGATGGCCCAGCACCTGAATCTTAAAAGTGTCTAACATTGGGGAACCCACCACTTCCCTGAGGAGATTATTCCAATGGCTGATTGTTCTCATTGTGAAAAATTTTCCTGGTGTCCAGTTAGAATCTCCCCAGGAGTAACTTGTGTCCATCACCCTTCTTTTCCATGTGACTCCTTCTAAGAAGCGAGTCTCCACCTTCTTTGTAGCCACCCTTTAAATACTGGAACATGATAATAAGGTCTCCCCTGAGCCTTCTTTCCTCAAGGCTGAACAAACCCAGTTCCGCCAGCCTTTCCTCACACGGCAGGCTTCCAATGCTTTGATCATCTTTGTGGCCCTTCTTTGGACTCTCTCCAGCCTGTCCACATCTTTTTTGTATAGTGGGGATCAAAACTGAACACAAAACAGGGACAAAATAGGAAAAAGAGAAACCATGCAAAGACTGGGAGTCTGGTTATGTCATGTGGTCACAAGTTCCTTTTCAAAAGCATTGCTGGAAAAATCAGAAGGAGCACATTTCTAACTAAAAAAAAGAAAAGTCTCAGAATTGTGCAATTGTGGTTGCAGGCATCACTAAAGTATTGCACAAGGTAGCTGCTATCCTACTTTCACAAGCACAACCTTCCATTAGAACCAATTTAACCCTAGGGCTGGCTGTTGGTTCTCAGCCTTCCTCAAACTTTACCATACCTTAGTCTAAAACTGATTTTTCCTCTTATTGTGCAGTATTAGTCAACACCTACATTCTGAATCCTTACTAAAATATTGCTGCTCCTCTTGTTTGGCATTTACATGACAAGTTCTTAAAAGGAAAAGCCAAAAACCATCGCTTTTACACAAAGTACTACAAAATAATTAGGTCCTAATTAGCAAAAAGCAATTTTTGACATGACATTTGACGATGATCTGACCTATTCTGCAGAAAATTAGAAATTTCAAAAATAGCTACATGAAAAAAATAAAATCATCTCCATCTTTTCTTTCAGCTCCAGCAGCAGATTGTTTTAGTAACAGCAATCTGCTTCACAAATGAAAAGAAGAAATTACCAGGCATCAGAAGGTATTAAGTCACAGGGTGGTGAGTCACTACATAACAAGCCAAGCAAACTGACCAAGGAGCTACTGAAGCCTGCATTTCTTGCATTCCTACAGGTGAAACATTCAGAGAAGCTACTTTTTGAAGAGAACAGCTTCTCAGCTCTGCATATAGTAACAAATAAATCAGAAAGCCTGTGCACCTGCAGAGAAATAGGGAATAAACTGTCATCTCCAGGGATAAAACAACAAAGAAGAAGATGATCTTGTACCATGATATAGTTCGCCCACCAGTATTATCAAAAAACATTTTCTAAAAAAACAGTCTGGAAAATACTTGCCTAGAAAGTTTGTGGAATGTCCACTACTGGAGGTTTATAAGTCAGGAAAGTCACTCTTCACAAATATTTAGGTACAGCTGATACATCACACTGAAGACTAAAGTCAATTACCTTTCAAGAAAACTCTCACCCTATTCCATCCCCTTCCCCCCCAATCACTGAATTTTGACTGTTACGAAACTTAGAGTTTCCAGTTTGGTAAACCCATAAACTCTACATTTTTCTCTAGGGACAGTAAAGTAGGAAACTGCGAAGATATTCTAAGTAGGTAGAAGTATTAAAATTGTTTCTGACAAAAATGCATTGACTGTGAACTCTCTGTAAGTGCTCTTCAAAAAAAAATTGCACTTTTAAAAGCTAGTTTTCTTGCAAGCAAGCACATAATACCTGACTTTTTTTTTTTTCCAACAGACTCAGCTAACTTGATCTGAACATTTGCTACAGTGATCAGGGCACTGTTCTTCAAACCCATCTTAACTTGATTAGTGATGAAATTTTTCCACACAATGAAGTTAGGTACATTTGATTATAAGTAAGAAATTCTAGCAAGAGGCAAATCAAAATATATCCTTTACAGTTAACTGCCATTTTTTTACTTGGTGGAGATGTAAGTGAATCTCTATTACTATGGTCTTTCCACTTACAATTCTGAGCTGACAGCAAGTGTTTAGTTTTCACACAGAAATCCTCCTACCAGCTGAGCATATGGTGTATTCTGGACTTGAACCTACTCTGGTTTAAAGTGTTTTTCTTGGGTGTGCTAGAGAGGAAGTATCAAAGCATCTGTGCAAGTACAAAGTGTACCACAAAAATTTCTACCTCCAAAAATTTGGATTTTATTATTGAAAAACCTGGTGTAAAATGGCATACAGTGTGACAGGTAAAGCTGTACTTTTCTCAAGGTTTTTCCAATTTCCGAATTGTTTTTCTTAATAAACTATCCTGGTTTAATCCAGCAGGCAACTAAACACTACATAGCCATTTGCTCACTCCCCTGCCCCTCAAATGGATGGGACGGGGTAAAATTTGTGGGTTGAGATAAAGACAGTTTAATAAGATAGAAAAGGAAAGGAAAATAAGAGTTAGAATATACAAAAAACGTGATGCACGTAGTAGAAGCTGAAGAGTCCTTGATCACTGCTTAGCAACAACTAAAACATCAGTGTGTTACCAACATTATTCTCACCCTAAATCCAAACTACAGCACTACACCTGCTACCGGAAAAAAAAAGTAACTCTATCCCAGACAAGACTAGGACACTAATGAAATCACAAAACCATCCAAGTTAGACAGCTAGACTTAGCTGAATTGGTCTTTGCTCCGATCTTTCTCCCTTCAAGTCTCGCTCAAAGTATAGCCACAGTTTCAGCAAAGACTCTCAGCCATCTTTTTTATTTAGGTGAACTGTATTATACAATAGGAACTTCAAATAATTTACAGATAAAAGCCCTCTTTTGCTTGGTTCCCCAGTAGTTCCACTCATTTTCAAGACTATTCACAAGCAGCAGATAATAACTCTTTTCCACAAAATCAGCACAGCTACCAGCTGTCTTCACATTGTTTTTTTATTAAGGAAAAGCCATCAGATTCATGAAGTATGAAAGCTGAGCAGCTACAAAAGAAATGGCTACTTTATGCTTCCTGAAATTTTGAAACAAGCAATTTGATGTTTGTTCTTATTTAAGGGAATGCATTAACACTCTTAAGTGAGATGTAGTAGATTTAATTTATGGATAGTGTTTTCAAAAATATATCCTTTAAAATAAGGAAGGGCCTAGATCTACCAACAATTCATTTTAAAGGGCTTTGACAATAAAAACTAATGCAATAAATAATAATGTAACACATTTCACATATGCAAAAATTTCAATGAAGTCACAAAGGTGCCATTTTGATTACCTGACAAGAGCGAAACTGGTTGACTAGCAGCG
Source organism: Strigops habroptila (assembly GCF_004027225.2). NCBI lineage: Eukaryota > Metazoa > Chordata > Aves > Psittaciformes > Psittacidae > Strigops > Strigops habroptila. The sequence goes on from NC_044283.2 coordinate 9,275,801, forward strand.
TACATCTCTGTGGGTCTTTCCTTCCATCCAAACTGTCCAGTTCAGCTGCTACTTGATTTAGTTCCTCATCAGCGTAGTAGAATTGAGCAAGGAGCTGTGGGTCTGTTCTCTGTATTGACAACAAAGACATATATAAATATTACATTATTTTTTGCAAATAGAAACACACTTCTTAGAATCATAGAATGGTTTGGGTTGGAAAGGACCTTAGAGCTTCCAAAGTTCCAAACCCCCTGCCACAGGCAGGGACACCTTCCACTAGACCAGGTTGCTCAAAGCCCCTGTGTCCAACCTGGCCTTGAACACTGCCAGGGGTGGGGCAGCCACAGCTTCTCTGGGCACCCTGTGCCAGCGCCTTACCACTTCAGCTAACTAGTTTTTTTTGTTTGTTTTGTTTGGTTTTTTTGGGGGGTTTTGGTTTTTTTTTTTAAACATATAAGCCAAATAAGCAGTGTGGCAGCATGGAAAAGATTATTTATGCAGACTCTCACATAACAAACTTGGGGCATTACTCAGCTACCACATTTCCAAAATCATCCCAGCATTCTCACTACTTGTGGCATAATTATCTGGTGGAACAAACAACTGAATCATGTTTTGTTTATTAAACAAAAGTACACTTCAGCTCTAGGCAAAACAAGAACAAAATGGCTTTTCAAGTTAAAAACCAACAAACGCAAACACTCAAATCTACAAAGCACTGTGGTAACCCCTACAACATGATGCACAGTGCTACCTGGTCAGAATCATCACTTTCAGGACCACAAGAATCAACTCACAGAAAGGAAAGATACTGAATCTACACTGCCAAGGATGAATAGATGTAAAGCCTTCACAAAGCAAATAATAGGATTAAACAAGGGATTACAGAGAAAACTGTAATGTCTTTCATAAACAAGTCTTCCAAGTGGAAAAGAACAGAATTATCACAATGGATTTGCAGCCACACTTAAACAAAACGGAATTATAACAGTGTAGAAGAATAAAGAAATCTCTCAATACTTTTGATGATGCATATCAATAATAAAAGTTTACCCCACAAGAAATTGTTTTTGTTATTAAATATTAATAACTGGAAGTTCTGAAGCCTATGAAAGCTTTCATCAAAATACAGGAAAAATAGCAGAGATCAGTGTGCGTGGAAGGAGGAAATATGAATTCTGACTGTTAAAAGAGTGGAGGTACAAGTGGGAGGAGGGAGGGAGCAGATTTTGTAGAAGCCAGCAACTTGGTGAAAGATTCATGGGCTCAGATAAGCACAACATTATTCTAAAGTAGTAGTCAGTGAAACATACATGAGATTTGTAGGAGATGTGTATAAAGTGAAAATAGTTTGTTTTAATCACAGTGTAAGAAACCATTAAGACTATACTAACTGTACACTGAGAATTAGAATTAGTTTTCACTACACAGATGAAAAAACCCACCTGGCAGTACAGAAAAGAGTTGCAAAGTATCTCAAAGGGTTTTGATCTTCAGTGCGTTAAGAATTAACAACAAAATACTTTTAGAAAGAACAGGTTATGTATATAACCAGTAAAAAATAAAGACCAAGTTGCATGGCAGCAATTCACAGAGGCTTGGAAAAAAATCCATTAATATAAGGAAGACCTTCCTTATATTAAGGTAAAGAAAGCTGTTAGATACAAAGAAATCATTGCTTTTGTAAGCTAAAGAAGAACTAGCAAAAACCTAGAGATTAAGATGTAACACATCTTAAATTACAACTAATGAAGATGTACAAGATAAGTACATCAGAGCAAAACATGTACCAACAGAAACAAGTGTAATGCAGTGAAGAAATTAGTCAACAGCAAAATGGAAGATAATATCACTTAAAAACACAACATCACCAAATGCAACACACAGCCAAAGACAAAAACGCTGAGTGTATAAGGAAGTATATGCTGTGACCCATAACATTTTCAATCTGAAACCCAAAATATTTCCACCACCGTAAAAGCATAAAATACCATTGCTCTTAAGAGATGGGCATATGGATACAGTGGGATCAAAAATGCTGCAATTAGCAAACCACAGGGTTTAAAGCACTAATAGGGGTGATAAAGGCATATTGGAGAGCTGAATGTCACTCCTCACACACCCCCTGTTCTGCAGCATCAGTCCAGAAGACACGAGCAGTCTGCGATCACACAGAAAGATTAGTAGCAAACCTCTGTCAACAGCCAGACAGGTTCAGAAGTGGTGAGAGCACAATAAATGCCATCAGGAATACTCAGAAAAAAAGCAGGTATTTTTGCTTCATACTTAAAAAAAAAATTTCAACAGAAGGTATCACAACATACTGTTAAACTCCCTATTTTAGTCTCCACAAGATACATATCTCCTGCAGAAGAATCCTTCATAGTACAACAGCATTAAAACCTGCAAGGAACAAGAATATTAACACCTTTTGAAAAGAACAGCATCCACGCTTGACAGAATCAAGGAGTTAACTACTGCAAGTATTTTATTGCCATAAGATTTAAGGAAAAAGATTTAGTCTTAGTAGTGATGCTAAACACACCCTCTGTGTTATGTGCTGAATTGGTTCTCAGTCAGCAGTTTAATGAAACAAAAATCCTCCCTGAGAACAGAGGCACTGACACCTGCTCCTACATGCCTTGTTTGGGCAGGAATATAGTGAATTCAAGGCTACCTTTAACATTGCTCTGAGCCATCACACTGCCCAACAGCTTCCCACATTACACTACTTCACACCACCCAAATTCTGAGGGAAGTCAGAAATAAAACATGTTTTCAGGCAGTTGAAATGTAGTAACGAAAGTGTTAGGGTTTTTTTTCTTCTTTAAACAGCCACTCGCTACAAAATAGCCTTTCCAACCCTAAGCTTCCATCTCTTAATCCTTTCAATGTTGTCTTTTATTAAGCAGGTTCAGCACCCTAAATGCAAGTTGTCAAAAAATTTAGTGTCTTTAATAATGTCTTCACTATAGTCTTGATATAAAGTTCCCAGGGATAAGGATAAAGCTTGTGATAGCTGGTCAGGGAAACAAACAATTCAAAATGAATGATAGTAAGAGAGAGAGCCTATACTTGGAACCACTAAATTTAGTTTTGTTTAGTTCTGTATTTCTGTCTTTATAAAATAAGGCCTAGTAAAGCATTTCTTTCAGCATGTCCCCTACCCAATTATTTTTATTATTTCTGATTTTTACATTTTCCTTCAGCATTTATCCACATTCATTAAAACTTTCAAGACAAAGTTGTTAACCAAAGATACTGGAGTTTATGTGTGTAATCATGGCAAAGCATGACTGCTGATTTATAAGCAACTAAATTGCACCGCAGAAGCAAAACGAGGCAGCTGATTAAGGCTGGTCTCAAGCAAAACAAAAGCAATGATGAGATACTTAGCTCCCATGTGGCTTATCTTTTAAATTGGAGGAACAAAAGTTTTAGTTGAGTTCTCTACTGTATTATGCTTGGTGTGTTTTAGTAGCATGATCTTTGATTAACTGTGTCAGTCACACGTGGTCCCTGGCAAGCTGAAGCTGCATGAAACTGTAAATCTCTTAGCAGGGCACCGTTTAAAGCAAATCACCACAACTTTCTAAATTCAATTTGTTATCAGATGAAAAGATGCTGTTCTCGCATCTTGTAAAAAAGCTGCTCTATGAAAACCAGAAGCTGTCACTAAAAAGTGTCAACTAACTGGGAAAGGAAGAAATTATAGCACAGATTTCTCAATGCAGGAGAGAAGTAAATGGCTAGACTGAAAACTGATGCTACCAGGAGTAGCCGGGGTGCTGACAGATCAATCTCAAACCGTACAGTAACTCTGGAATTTAAGAATCATCATGAAAATCCCATTTCCAGAAATAAGGGTGCTCCTTGGAAAGGATTTCCTCCTTTTGAAACAAAACTGCTACCATCTTTTGCGGGAATTTTAACAGCAGCTTTCAAGCATCGGTACTGCTTTTCAAGTAACACAAACTATGCATCGCCTTGTAAGGATAACAGACAGCAGCCCATCATTTGAACACTAAAGGGAATGCTTCCACCCGGTTTCCAAGAGGGAAGTATTTCCAAGAGAAGTACAGATATTGTTCAGGCTTTTTCTTCTACAGGAACAGAGCCCTTACCACCACAAAAAGAGAGAAAAGACATCATCATCCCAAAGGGGCCAAAGAACAGAGGGAAGCAAGGGAACCGTGCAGATGAGCAAGATCCCAGCTAGTGATAAAACTGCCTTCTGCTGCCTGTCAGTTATCTTCTGGAAAAATCATATTCATCATTTTTTAATTGCTGATCTACAGGCTTCAGAACAACAGTGAAAACCCAACCCTGTTTAAAATAAAATCCATGAACCTGAGATGAAAGGCTCCAGATCTCCCTTGTTCCCTGGCACTTTTCCAGCACTAAGCATTTATGTCTCCCCCACATGCTCAGAAAGCCTGTCTTGATCCCTATGGAAAGAAATTATACGGAAAAGCATTAATTATGTGCATTTTGCTGATGCTAAAGCCAGATTGCTTTTTGACAATGGAACAAACCTACATCCATGGGGGTATCTTTTCACGTAGTACTTTGGTAATGGTAAAAGGTGCATTTCAAACAAATACATCTATTTTATTACACATTGCAGCAACTGCATTCACAATCGCAGGACAACGTTGGGTGATTATCCATGTTCAATACTTAACTGCTGTAGATGCCACACAACACTACCCTTCCTTGGCCAGTAAGGTTAACAATCAGCAACTGCCTGCTCAGCAATTACTGTTCTGCTACAACTCTAACAGCTGAAGTGAAAAGTTGTAGAGAAAGGCCGTGGCATTCATATCAGTAGAACTGTCTTTCATTTATGTAGCTTCCTTTATTCCCCCTTTGGTAAGGGAAAGGGTGGTATAAATGTCTATTACTGAGGGTCCAGTTGTTCTCAGTCTAAATCTGTTATCTATTATATTTTTGGGAAAAGGAGAGCATTGTCACATACCCAGATAAAGAGGGTCAACCGCAAACTTTCCATTCCCTGAAATAAATGCTGCCATTAGACAGTGCCAAATGCAAACAATTACTGCATAGCACAGAAATCAGAAAAAAGACTTCATGTGTGAAAGCACATTCTCTTTGAGATGGGAATTTGGAAAGGCTATAGGTTAGGAACTTGATCCTACTCTGCAGAGTACAAAAACACTGCCTAATGTTTTGTGAAACAATTCATTGTGTGAGCTGATGTGTTCTGTGCACAAGGCAGAATTAGGTCTTAAGCACTTTAAACATGAAGAGGTGGTATTTTTAAAGCTTACAACTGATGTGCATGTAACTAGTTTTAAATTCATTAAACTTCAATAAGACTTACATTGCATTATCAGAAGGAAAAAGTGTTTTGTTCAAAGTAATAGCATTTAGGCACGAGCCCCAAATTTATCCCTTGCCAGTGGGAAAAATAACAGACTTAGACTGACAGAAACTTACCCAGCTGACTATACTAGTCACATTTGCACTAATAGGTTTAACTGCCAGATGACAAGTTCAAACATTTAAGCTATTTCTTCAGAAAAGAATACCAACAAGTTGTTCGTCAGTTCATTTTTCACCTCACATGTAAGCAGATGTACTCGCATCCTTCCTTTGGACAGGGCCTTACAATTTTTCACTGATTTCCAAATGCTAATAAATAACAGTAAGAAACAATCACTCTCTTAGAGGCAGGTAAGCCAAAATTTCTAATAAATTCTTATGTCAATTTTTAGTAGCAAAAATATTTCTTCATATTAACTGAAAGAGGAACTCTGCTACTTCAAGTATGCCATTGTCTTGGGGGCTTTTTGATCTGGTTTGGCGGTTTTGTTTAGGGTTCCCCCCCCCTTTAATCCACTGATACCTGAAGTGCTGTCTATTAAGTTATAAAGGGAAAAAAATTCCCTCAACATTCATACTTTGTAGACTGTAATGAAGTCTTAACTGGTGTTGCACATGCAAAAAAGAAAAAGGACTCAGATAAATATGACAATTGGTAATTAGTCATGAGGATACATAAAAAACAAGCACTGGGAGAAAAGCTACAGCCTCTTTGCCAGCTGCTCTGTGTTTATCTACACAAGCAAGACAGACAGGCCAACAGCTTGTTAACACAATAAAACCCTAACAGGACCTTAAGGAAAAAAATAGATCATGATTTATTGGGCAATAAAAATCAGGTGGAGGAGGTTTTGCAATACTAGCACACTCTCCCCAAGCATGTTTCAGTGCTTCGTTTTCCCTACAGAATGGTATAACACCACCCTCCCAAAAAGTAAAATCTGAGAGTGGTTACACTGAACTGGAGTAACATTTGAGACTGCCATTCAAGCAGTTTTCACTCATAATGGATTAAGCCACTGTACAGAGTTTCTATTTTTGAGTGTTCATAATACTAATCTAGAAAAGTATGTGCTCAAATCCATGTTTTCTGGGGGAAGTACATAACCACGCTGAAAACATATTACTTAAGCTTTTGGACACATATTCTGCTGAGTGCCCTGCAGCTGAACTGCAGCTTCGATTTCTAGGAAAGATGACAGACTTCAGGAATAGGAATGAGTTTTGTGATGAGGAAGCCAACATGCTAAGCAGATTTGAGAAGCAATGGAGCAGCCACATCTTCCATGTGAAGAGTGGTTATCCTGCAATGCTCGTCCGCACCCAGCCTATGGCACGCTATTTTTAATTAAAAAGAAATTAACCTTCCCCAAACTCAGTCTGTTTTGCCCATAAAGGTAACTGGTGAGTGATCTCCCTGTCTTTATCTTGACCCATGAGTTTTCTCATCCTATTTTCTCCCCTGGCCTGTTGAGAAGGGGAGTGAGAGCAGCCAGCCAAAGTTCATTGGGGTCAACTCACCCAAATGAACTTGCAAAACACTTACTGAAACTCCCCTCTTGCAGCTGCTATCTCAGAGCTTGACCTTAAGATAATCACATTTCTTCTACCTGCTGCAAGAACATCAAGTTTAAAGAACAAATATTTACTTAGAAACAGCAAATTCAGCTTGTCGGGATACATACTGAAATGGACAAATCACTCTCAAAATGCTTTCCTGTAGTTTAGTTTACTCTGGATTTGTCTAGATTTTTGTATTTAAACTCAAGCATTATACTAAATATTTTTAGTGATTTGTTACATATCAAGAGGAAAACTGCCAATTTAGCTCCCTGGGCCTGTTGATCCATTACATTTAGTTCCAAACCTACAGCCCCCCACACATAGAGGAATGGTGTGGCATTTGGAAGTGGCACCCACTATTTTTCCTCCAATATGCAAACCCTCCATCTTGCTACACTGCATGTTTCACAACTTGTTATATTAGAGATCTTTTTAACCCTCTATAGTTACATTATAACATGCCTTATGAATGTGTCTAAATATTTATAACAATATGACTAAATATTTATAACAATGTGTCTAAATATTTATAACAATTCCTAAACATTGAGGCAGACAATGACCTCTTCTTGGACATGTCCTCAGTGTTAACGTCTTCCTAATTATTAGCTTCTATACCCTTTCTTCCTTTCAGAAAGAGATTTCCATTCTAAACAAAACAAAACAAAAAAACCACCAAAAAAAAACCCCAAAAAAACCCACCCCCCAAAAAAACCCCCAAAACCCCCAACAAACCCACACAACAAAAACCAAGCAAAATCCCCCTCAAAACTCACACTTTCTGCAGCTGTGGGATTGCTTTGCAGCAATCTTTTGCCTCTTTTCAGCTTCATCTTGTTTTAAGCACACACACCCCCCAATAGGATTTTTCCCCTCCCAGGTCTATAGTTCCAGTATTTTGCCCCTGCTTCGCAGACCTGTTAGAACGCAAGTTTTGTCCCACTGATCAGTACCGACCTGTTCTGAACTATCTAACATATATAGCATTTTACTTCTGGATCAGGAAATAAGTGTTTTAGTCAATCAGGGCATAGACAAAACTCTAGCAGAGGGAAACCTGACTCAGTAACTAGCCCAAGCTTGCTAACTGTAAGAGTTACTCCATAGTTTTTCTCAGGTAGTAACAGGCATAGCACATTCTTCAGGTTTCTTCATACTGAAAGAGCACGTTTATTTTTCTTTGCCTCAGCAAACTTGCTTATGATGAGTCTGAGGTGTTCTGTATTGTAATAAAAGCACAGTCATTTGTGCAAAGTTGCTCATAATCTCATTTGCCTTGTAGGAGGCTTTCAATAAGCTTGGGTTGAACACCTTCCCAGATGTTCAGGATTTAACTACCCTGGCATCATATCACTAGCACAATCAATCACTGCAACAAAAAGATTTCATCAGAACTTTGTTCCGAAATGCATCTGTTCAAGCCCAATGACGAAACAAACAGGTCTCAGCACAGAAACTCTCCCAGCTTCTGCCTTCTAACAGTAACTTCAAACGAACATCTGCGTAAGTAAATATTTTGATTTTATTTCCACTATTTCAGCTAAATCATATAAACCAATTGCTTTCTGAGTGCCACCATCAGGCAAACTGGGTTTCTTGTTCTGTTTTCCAGGTAACAGCAAGCTTAAGTTCATGTTTGTCCTGTGGAGATCCATTCTTGTCTGATAATGAACACACTCAAACAGTTCTCCAGCCAGAGCATTTAACATCATCTCTCTTCCAGGAAGCCCACACCTCCTTTTAGGCAGGGATCTACCTAAAGTTTTAGGGAACTTTTAGGAAATTCATTACTTATAAGGACTCGATACTGAGATTAGTATCTTTTTTCCAAGCATGTTTGAAATGAACAGTGGCTTTGAAAATTATCAGAAGACGCAAAGGAGATGAGAAAGGCGCCAGACAAACCCAACAGCGGGACCACAGGGGACTTGAAACCATGCTAAAAACTTTGGAAATAGTCCAACAACAATAAAAAAATATATTCAAATACACAAAAAGCACATATTTGCTGGAAGATGGTAAACTACCCGGATAACAGCGCATAGGAGATGGCTCCCCTGTGTCCCTGCTCCCACCCCTGTTGAACTCAATCTTTTTGCTCAATAAGGCATTCCAGGGTCTTTTCAGACAATGCTCAAGGTCTGTCCTTGGTCTCCTGGTCACGCACGCAGAAAACCTCTCTTGGGAAACAAATGGGTTTGTAGAGCTGTTCCTATTTTCTGTGCTAGCTCAGCACACAGGTTTAGTTTGATCATTTCTCCTCATCAGCATGCACACTGGATAAGCTGCATCAGTCTTCAGCTATCCCCCACCTCTGCTGCCCACACTGGTTCCTTTTAAATCAAGACATAATGCACAAAAACGAAGCAGAATTTAAATACAAAAATGAATGCTTTTCTGTTACATGCTTAAGACGGACAGTTCTATATTCATTAATTGAGAGGGAAAAATCGAACAAAATGAAAAAACACCCACCATAACCCGCTAGTCACTGTATATTAGTGATTCATAGGAGGATTTAGAAATCATGTATTGTCTCTTCTGGCAAGATGAAGTTTCTCAGACCTGTCTGCTGCCTGTTTAGGTAAATTTGAAAAAAAAAAAAAAAACCCCACACAATTATGGTACAACCTATTTAACAAAGAGGCATTTCTTTCCCCATGTTCCCAAAAAGAGCTTTCAGAAAAGTTGTAATATATGCAGTCTATTGCCCATTACTCTTTATTGACCAGCAATATCACTTTCACATTGTAGCTATACATGCTTGGGTTCTCCCGAAATGCATCCTGCAAACTTCTGATTGCCAATTATTTTCTCTAGTGTGCTAAATGATAAGAGGCAAAGGCATTAACTGCAGAACTGCTGTTAAAAGCAAGGAATTGCATTACCAGTAATGCTTATTGTAATATTTACAATACTTTGGCAAGAATATGATTCAAAGTATCCTTTGTTATATTTAACAATAGCATCAAAACCCAGTCCTACATTAGAGACACAAAGAGAGAAACTGGATCTTTGAAAAATGAAGGATGCCTAAGTAATGCAAAAAAAATTAACTTATAAATGTACAATTCATTTCAATTTCATTGTAGACACGTACTGCAGGTCTTTATCAGCAGACGATTGTAACCTTCATCTTCCACCACTGCTGAACCTCATTCTCTACCAGCACTGCTCTACACCACAGTCAGACTCTAGAAACCAGTACTAACTGTGGACCATACCAAAACCAGAGGTACACTCATGAATTGCCTCACACACAATGGGGCAAAGATTTCAGTGCTTCCAAAGCCTCAAGGAAGAACACCTCCTGGAGTAGCTGTAGCTCACATTTCAATAGTATAACGGATTAAAAAGTTCAATGGGTTTTTCCCTGAATACTGCATTTGACAGAAGGTTCAGCATACGTGCAGTCTTGGATCAGTTATTCATTGCTTTTCAACTGAGAAGCAGTGAACATTTTCCTCTGAAGAAAATAATTTATAGCCATCCACTGCAGCACTCCAGTTGTGTGAGTGTAACAACTATGTCACAGTTTTCCTGCTGCACAATGGCTTCCAGCTCCTTCTATTTGTTGCCCAGGCTTCAGTGTAGATGTGCTTTAGCTGGGCTACTGATCCCACCACCTTTTTTGGGGGGAGGGGGACAGGAAATGCCCCAATTCCTGTGTTATCATTCTCAGGTGCTTCTGTGGTTTCTAACACATCAATAACCCTTGTGTCTTTGCTGCTGCATGGATCACCATTCCCTACCTCCATCGAGATAGCAGACTGAAGGAACTTGCTAGCACACCATCCCTCAAACGGTGGCACGCTGCCTGTGGGCTTATCTCTAGTGAGCCTGTTTTTACCGCTTCGAATCTAGTTTAAAGCTCTTTCAGTGAGCCGTGCTAACTCCTGTGCAAGGATCCTTTTCCCTGTTTGAGACACGTGTACCCTGTTTGTACCAGCAGGCCTGGTGTTGTGTAAACCAACCCACGATCAAAAACCCCGAATTCAAAGGTTCAAAGATGAGAGCTTTAGAAAGACCCCTCTAGCTTTGCCACAGGCATGGCAGTTCAATTTCCTTCTGAAGGCAAGACATCTGTTCAAGCCTACTGAACTAAGAATCTCTTTTTTTACCCTTCCTTGCTCCCTCAGAGACAAGCTGCCTTGCATCCGAATTCAGCTCCAGAACCTGTAGCCTTTTCGGTTTTGCTCCCTCCAGCAGTGGTTACTGTTACAGCAGCCCTGAGCCACGGCTCTGCTTTAATCTTTAAAACCTAGTCTGTATGACATGGGCAAGCCTGTGGGCTGCAAATGCCCGCGGAACTTCAGGGCCTACTTGTGTTCTAAAAAAAATCTCAAGGCATTATTAAACATAAACCCTCCACTTTTAATTTATATGACCAAGCGATTTGCAAACACACTCAAAGCAATTAATCAACAAGTCTTACAGTAAAAGGCTTTAGGTTGTTCCTCCAAGAAGCCAGCTTATCCAGGGAGGTGCAGTTTCCTCATGAACTGAGTATTTTACAACTTGAAAAGCTACATTGCTTTTCCTTATTAAAATATGTAGGTGAAATAGAGAAGATTTAAAACTGCAAATATACACATCAATATAATGGAACTCAAGTTTTTTTTTGTACCTGCTATTTGTTTCCTTGTAAAATTTTTCTATTAGTTGTAATTATCAATTATATACATAGAAAATCATTACAAGTTAGGTAAAAATAGAATATATCCAATTAAAGGCTCTGTTCAGGAAGACACATTAACTTCAGAGGATGATGTTATCGCATCCCAGAATTGCACTGTGAACAAACACCATTCAAAATCATGACTAACATCCATAATTACAGTACGTGTTGCGAGATATTTTTTATTCATTTACTTTTTTTGTTTATTTATTTGAGAGAAAAAGGAAGTCCAGAATTTATCAACTGGAGATGACAGACAGAAGAATATAGCCTGGAACTGATTAAATTTGGGGATATGCATATATTTTGGAGGGGTATCAAAGATTATTTATATTCAGCAAAACACAATTATGTTTTTGAAATGGACTGAAAACATTGCAATGTAAATCAAGCTGGCATTACACTTCTCTCCAAGCAGCTACTGCAATTGCTCATGTTACTACATACAACAGTCTAAGGACTAGTCAGGCCCCAAAACAACCTAAGACAAAGGAAAGGGCATTAACTACAGGGGACGGGGTGTATGTGTAATTACAGTAAGGTGGTGAAAATACTGACCAATTACAACATGACAACACATTTAGGGGATATGCATTTATATATTTATTCCATATATAGCAAAATAATATGTCAAAATTATGGCAAAAATTAATTTTCAGGAGGTATATGAACACAGATTGTTCAGGAGATCAGTTTGAGAAGGCAGTTTCTGTATTTAAATACTCAAATCCAGATGTGAAATATAGTAGTTGTTAGTTTAATATGTCACTGAATGCATAAGTACTGTGATGAGGAAGGCAATAAAAATCTGAATACATGATACAAAAAAGCACAAACAAAAGCACCCAGGCTAAGACAGAAGCTAAACCCAGTATTAGTGTTGAGAACAGGACAAATATAGGAAAGATAGATTTAATTGAAAAGATGGATTTAAGCTCAACACAAACCTCATGTCTGAAAAGCATCCTCAAGTTCCAGAGTGAACCCAGCCCCTCTCCTCACTGGTAACTTCTGAGCACTAAATCCCAAAGCTAACTTCTGAAGCTGTGAGGAATGCAGGCCTCTTAACAAGATAAATCCAAGAGTAAACAAGGCAACTTAAATTATGAAAATTATATTAACAGCTCTTGTATATATGTCTTTGTATAAGAATTTCAAGGAAGCTATGCAAGTTATTTTAGGAAAAACTACATTACCTGTGAAGTGAGACTTGCTAAATTACCAGAAGAGCCATTGCAAACATCTTCATTTCCCAGGAAATAATTTCATTAGACAAAACATGAAAGAGACAGGAGACTGCCAGACTTCCTAATCATTACATACGTGTGTGTATATGTATGTACCACAAAGCTCTTGGCACTTGTGAAGAGCAGATGCTTACATAAAAAGCCTGACTTACTGAGAAAGAAGTCAGATTTTAAAGGGAAAAGTTCTTTTTCTTCATCCTGCCGAGGCCAACACTGATTCAACATTCCTCCTCGTGTATCATCCTCTGCAGCAGATGGGAAAACTCTCTAGCAGAACACCATTACACACTGCAGCAATAAATTGTAGAAGACAACATGACTCTCGCACATTTCATTTCACATGCTGAGGAATTTATTCTGGCTTGCAATGGATGATGCTACAATAAAGCTTTGCCTCAGTGTACCTCACCACAGGCATCACTCAACACAGGAGACTGCAATTTGGAAAGAGACACTGCCCTTACCAAACACACTCAATCATGTCAGCTTCAGGATCAGTAACACTTAACAGTAAACTATAGCAATACATCTGAAACTATACAAAGCAAGCTTCTCACCCCTTCTCTGAACACCCCAAAGTCTCTCTCAGGTTGCTGGAAGCCAGATGCAACTAGATTACATGCAGCCGCAGCACACATGAATTTGTTTTTGCAGACTGGTCTTCCTTGCTCACTGAACAACCTCTCTTCTTTCTGTGCAAGAAGCACACCTGCCTGAATTGTACCTCCAAGTCTTTCTACAGCACTGCCATTTTCCAACCTTCTTCACACTGCCAGTGCAAAGCACACTGCTCTTCACCAAAGAATCAAAGCATTCATGCTGTAAAGTACTTGACAAAGTAAAATACAGAAGGATATTCCAGAGAGTAGTTTTACTTGGAGGTAAGTTCCTAAAAAGAGCACTTAGGTTGAGTGCAACAGTGCATGAAAAGCAACATGCCAGCTGGAGATGGGACCCAGAATGTCAGATTTCTTTCAGAAGGACTAAGACATCCACACACTTACAGCACTTAACACCAGAATTCATGTCAAACATGTATTTTTTCCTGTGTCTATTTTTAAAATCAGGCCAAACCCCAGAATTGTACTCAAGACTGATGTTCTGTATTCACAATCATCTAGCCAAGTTTAGGATATTCACCCCAAAGCCTGCTATTTGTCCTAACACTGTTTTGTTCCTAGCATGTCTAAAGAGAAATAACTTACATTAATCTGAAAGAAAAGTTACGGAATAAAACCATAATAAAACATGGTATGTATTCACATACCTGATGAGAAATGTTTTCATGCATCAGATATTTACATATTAAAGATCACTCCCTCTTTTTCTCTAGAAATCCTACAGCAAACACACACATGCGAAGTTGAGATCTCTTGTCGTAATACAGGATCCTCTTCAGTAAAGACATCCAAGCCTGGTATCATGGTAAGACCTCAGCTACAAGAGCTTTCCTAAGGCCCTGGCAGCATTTTACCTGGATGAAGCACAATAATTTGCAATTTTTAAAACAAACTAAGAAAACAAAACCCAGTAAAGTAGTTATTTTCATTCTCCATCACATCTCACTACATATAGTTTTATCAAGCTTTGTACTATTCTCCCCATTTATCTCAAAACTACTCGAAAGCTCAAAAAAAACAAGCAAGCAAGAGATTAACTGACTCGAGGGAGACACAACCCTAACCCAAGAGAGCAGCTTGCACAACCCCATAAAATAAAATATAATCAGGAAGTTACCTACTCAAAAAAGTGGCCTTCCGCTAAACATGCCTTGTACAGGAACTGATAAATAAGATGTTCTTTGGAGAGACACATTCAAAGTGTCAGAGCATCACCGACATACAGAGAATAGTAGACTTAATTTTAGTATCTATACTTCAGTTGTTTAAAGAACACGGAGTGCCAAAAGAAAGGATTGAGCACCCTACAAAGCTCTTATTTCTCGATCACAGATTATCAAAAGTTTACCATCCCAGTCACTAGTATTCTTCTGTATACTTTGAAGACATATGAATATACATGCTTGGTAGGGAGAAATTAAATCTGTCTGGATTGCCCGACTAAGCTGTTAGTTTAACGCTTCACTTTTCCACCCGACATACTGAGTCCATATGGAGGTTCCTAGACCCTTATCCAGCCAAACCAGAAATACCACCTCGACTGGGATAATGTGCTCTGAGGATTTTCTCCCCATTCATAAAACCAGCACAGTTCCCAGCTGGGAAGAGAGTCAAAAGTAGCAGTTTTTTCAGACTATTTCCTAGGTTTGTCTGTCAGCTTGTGCCAAGAAAAATCTCACTTAGGCATAAACAGCCACGGTACCCCAGAGGAAGGAGCGTAAAGCCTAGCAGTCCATAGGAAGAACAACGTTTGGTACAGTCAAATCACACCACGTTCCCCTGAGAACTGAGCATTAAGGATCTGGGCTTGCTTTCAAGTGTCATATCCAGAGACACTACTCTTCTGCAAGAGAAAGGCTGCTCAGCCCCATGTGAAACTATGAATGCAAAGTAGAAAGACCAATTCTGCAAGGGCAAAGCATAGCCAGGCACCAAATACACACACATTGCCTTCAGAACCTTTCAGTTCTGTGCAGCAGATGGCTTAGCTATGCCATGATGTGTTCATTCAAGGAAGCTCTTACTACTTGTTTCCCCCATTTGTCCCCTAGGATGAGGCTGCTGAGGCAGCTCTCTGCTGACATGTCACTTCTCCTCTGACAAAAAACTTACCAGATTGAAGTGGAAAAGTTGTCACTGTACCTGATAGCTCCAAACTCCATGTGGATTAGTAGCCTTGGACTATCCCCAAAAATCTTACAGGAAAATAGGTAAGATGTAAAGAACCAAGGTTAATTTCAAGAAAAATTAGTAATCACTTCCTAGGAAGATGGATGTGCTGCTTTTGTTGCCCAAGGCCATAAACTTGCCCGGATAGCTTTGCACCAAGTATAAATAAGATGTCTACGAACCAAGACCAAATCAATGAAGATTAAAACACTGGTAGGACAGTGATACAGAGAGAAAAGTGGCAGAACTATACAGAGAGAAGGATCTCCTGGAAACTGCATCTACTACTGGGTAAGAATTATACTTTCCCCTCCACCCTCATGACTGATTGAAAAACTTGGGATTAAAACTCCATTCTGCCTGTAACTACAGCTCCACTGAACATGCTAAATGCATTCCAAAAAAACTAATCCTTATTTATATGTTGGCAGTTCCCCATTCAAAACAATACCAACGTTCTTGCATCAACAAAAACAAAAACAACTGAAACAAAACCACAACACTACAACCAAAAACCCCAGCAGGTCATGATTATTGCTACAGATTCATCAAGAAACCGGCAAGAACAACATATGTTGCTCTGATTATCAGAAAGTCAGAAGAGAGAAGAGAGAAGTGAAAAGGACACTGTGGGCATCAGAACGTACATTGTTATAAAAACCAGAAATATTTTAACATATAAATTTCTAATATGATTGCTGCAAAATAAGTTTAGAGAACAAGATGACCCTCTAATCCCACACAGTAGAAGTTCAAATACCAGTACTGGGGCATCCAGACACTTCCAAGAACCTTGACATCTGGTTTTTATAGCCACAAAGAGCTGTTCTGATTATTTTGGCTCCCTTTAAAAAACAAACTACTGAACCACTGCAGCACATTGAGGGAAAAAAATGTTTAAAGTAAGTTTATGTGTAAAATGATATTATAATGTTGAATTACACATAAGGCTCCCCAGTGATCGTTTGCTTTACACAGGAAAGGTTAAATTGCTCAGAGCAACTGTCTTGTAAGCTGCCAGAAAATGAACCCCATCCCATTTTGTATTGTTAGCCATTGCCATTCAGACATCATACTACCTACTAGGATAAATATGAACTCCTTTGCATATACCCAGGTGAAATCTTGCACTAAGTAATAATAAACTACAAAGAAACTTCAAAAAAATTATAATTAGCTTCCACATCCAACATTCCAGAGCATAGTCAAATACTTCAGCTTAAGAAATAGCTGTATTCCCGTTCTTTCAGCATTCTGCAGCATATGGATGAACAGCCAGGCTGAAGGCAGATTTTGACAGATTTAAAGATTTATATACAAGGGGGGGGGGATTTTTGCTGGTTGCCATTGGAAAAGTTCATGTAAAGCACTGAACTGACAGATTGAACTGGTTGCTGATACTGAACTGATGAAACAGAATGCCTCTTCTTACAAAGTTGAAATACAACTTTTTAACTCTGCTTATTCATCTCACATACACAACACAATTATTTTGCAACACCTACTTTTTCGGTAGCATCTTGAGAGAGTGACAAAGTCACTGGTATAAAAACAGTTCTCTCAACATATTAAGGTGGATACGCCAACAAATTCTTCATAGCAAAAAAGTGGACATTCATAGGTGTTATACCACCCCTCATACTTCCTATCGTCCATCTTCTGGTTATCAGCAAAAAAAAAACAAAAAAAAAAAAAAAAAAAAAAATCTTAATTTCATTCTAGCTTGTCAAGAATTTAAGTAATTGCAGTTTTCAAAAAACCTGCTGTGTCCCTTTCTACAGTTTAATAATCAAGCTTAATATAAATATTACAATAGCTCTAAGCAGGCTTCAGCATGACCTGGTTATGCTGCAATGTTCCCAAATCATCCAGAGAAGCCATCTCTATCCTCAAGGCTAGAGCAAGCTTTAAAGAAAAAAGAACCAAACAAACAAAACGGAAGAATCCCAACAAACAGTATGTGACAGACTGCCTGGGTAGACCTCCACATGACATGAGCTCCATGCTGCTTTTCTTCCTTTGCCTTTCTGTAATACTGGTTGAAGTCCTTGTCTACTTGCTCACCTGCTCAGTTTTGCTCTTATCTCCTTTCCAGAAATAGCTTTTTTTCCCTTTACGACATATAAATGTAAGGCGTAAGAGCATATTTTGAGACCTAATAAGAGGTTTCTCATCAAAATCTGGCTTCTGCTTGTATGTGTAATCTTGGCAACAATTTGTTGCAGAGCAACAAGTAATTATTTGGATTTTACTTCGATGTCAAATGGCTACAGGCATGTTACTCTTTAAACATTTAACAGCAAAGCAGAAAAAGCGTCAAAAGACAACTTGATCACCTCTGGTTTTACTCAAACTTCTCCAGAAAACAATCAAAACAAAACCAAAAAGACTCCACATTGCATTGCAAGCACATGCTTGGTTTCAGGTTCCTAAGCCCAGTGACAATAAGCAAGTTACAAGAAGCCAGCATAAGTTGTTCCCCATTTTCCGTTAATCAGAAAACGTCTAGCATTTTTCAAATTTAAGTGCAAATTTAGCACTACTGTAACACTCACACAGAAGTGCTGTAACAGCAAATCTGAGGGTTATTCTTTAAGTCCAAAGAAACTGGTGTTCAGCTATAACTGTGCCAGCAAACCAGCCATACTTTTCCAGAGGTACCCTACATGCAGCATCTGAGCACGGCCATTAACCACATCCTTCAGCTCACACAGCAAGGGGAGGAAACACTGTCTGCTAACAGGCGCTCTCTACACTGTGGCTATCTACTCATCATGTGTAGCATCAATTGCAACTAACAGCTGAGAACTATAATAGTAAGAACTCTGCAAACAGATTCAGCACCTTCTTACAGGTTTCCTTAAACCTGTAAGTTGATAGACTGGTTTGGGGTTTTTTTTTTAAGCATTGTAAAGAAGAACCCAAGTGTGTTCTCATTCCAGATGTGGTGGACAACCCTTGATCCCATAACAAACAGTGACATAATGCTGGAACAAGTGTCTGCCTAGTCCAGGGCCCTATTTTCAGCTGTGGATCAGATACCCAAAGACTACATGGATAGCTGGAGTCTAGTAAGTGCTACCTGAAGCTGAGTTTGTTTGTTTGTTCTGACCCTGCTTCATACAATGTGTCTTACTTTTTGTACCATGAGAAGAAACATGAATCTCTTCCCTACTTACCACAGTTCTCTCACATAAGCATCTATCATGTCCCTTCTTTCTGTGTTTTGCCTCAAATCTAGAGCTAATAATGAGCTAAACAGATGAACCTCATGTAAGTGTTCACGTTGAGTTTGCCTGTTAATGTACACATCTACAAGAAGGGACACTTTAAACTGAAACAGAGAGAACAAGCACCAGAGGGGATTGGAAGAAGGTGTGGGAAGCAGTGCTTACTGAGGAAGGTGCATCTTCCTGTGGCTAATGATAGCCAGTAAGGCTCTCCATCGTGCCTGGGATATCAATGAGCATCCTTGAACCTCAAGTTTTCATCCAGAAGTTTGTCACAAATACTCTGTAAACATGTACATACTGAAGTACTCAGCACTGTTTGGCTTTCTCTAGCAAATAATGAGTAAGAGAAATAAGAGTGTTTATCTTAGCAACCAGTCTTTACCTATATCCTCTAAGAGAACATTGAAAGGATGCTGTTGCATATTGTTTACGTCAGAGGCAGATGTAAACAGAAATATCTCTAAATACACACTGACCCTTAGGTTGTTACTTGCAGACTGAAAAGCTGAAGAAAACCCCAAACAAACTAAAAAACCCCTCAAGAAATCAAGACAACAGACTGTAAGACTTAAGCAGAGACAAGTCTAATGAGTGCCTTAGAGAAACGATGCCCACCCAGCCTAATTTCACTGGAACCTTAAAAGCAGACACAGCTGGACTGTCACCTCACAGAAAGACCTGGGCAAGACCAGCATGAACCAGCAGAAAGCACCACTGTGACCCTATCACCTCGGACATTTTACCCCTGGAGCTCAGTAGCACTTACATAGTTTATTAATAATCATACTGAGGGTTTTGCAGCAGCATTTGTTACATGCTTCAAAGCACAAAATAAAAACCATGACTCAGGAAAATGAGGTAAGAAGCAGACTTTCACAGTGAATGTGTGGTAATTTAATGCACAATAATCTTGGTTCATGATCACATATTTGAATTGAAATGAACCTTCAAAGACAACTAATACTCTAAGAAATTTGCATTTTTAGCACAGAAGCCAATGGAACTGAGAATCACCACCAACTGCAGAATTGAAAAATCTCATTTTCCTCACTGTACACTAAAACAGAAAAACCTTGTTCCGAGCAGCGTGTCTATAAAGGAGGAATTAGAAAAAGAAAATACCCTGAGCAAAAAGGGTAGGAGAAATCTGCATAGACAGTTGGAAAATAGGGTTTCAAGGCAGAACAGGAGCCGAACCTCAGACCTGGAAGAAGAAAGTTATCATCCAAACTGGGTTTTGCTAATTTTCTTAAGTTCCTTTCTGTCATGTTATAAAACTTTTCACATTCATTTAGAAGTGTTACTATCCAGCCAAAGTCGAAATGTAGAAACAATCAAATTCACAAATCATCTTTACATGCTACATAAATTTCCTCAATTATTTACTCATAAAAGCAAACAAAAATATGGTATGCCAACTATATAAGTAATCCGGATAAATTCAAGTTTCACAAGTAACTTTTTCCTCTTTGTAAAGTGAAAACAATCCAGGCTACCTAAGACTGCACCGAATCTCCATCAGAGAAAGATTTCTCATGTTTTGCAGCAGTCTTGAATTCTTCACTATAGAGTCAACTTTACAGATCTTCACAAATACATGATGTTGATGCAGCATGAAGACTGGAGAAACCACCACCAACGCAACAAGATATCCAAACAAGAAGCCTGCATATTTTATTGGCTTTCCCTATTTGTACAGAAGCGCTCATGTGCATCTACGGAAAAGCAGAAGCTTTCAATCAAGAACATTTGATGGGAAGCTTTCTTATTCTTTACCGCTTTCATAAAAGCTTGCTTATAAATTACTGTATTTCAGTTTTCAGCTTTACCACACAAGCTCCCCTTTGCTGAAATCATATATCCAAGAAGCTTACTCCAGTGATTTCTCATTTAAATAAAACTGTTTTTCCACTAAAGTTTGCCGAGTTTGAAGGAAAAAATAAAATCATTAAAGCATAATAAATGTTTCCTTGTCATGTTCTCTGCGTTTTACAAATCCATCATTAAATGGCCACGTTGGGGAGGGATGAGCAAAACCCAAGTAACTCCAGCTACAGTTTTAGGCTGCTAACGTGATACAGATTGTAAGCTGAAACATCACTAAGCTGGTGAAATGACATAAAGCAGCAGTAAACTGAAAGCTATATTGATTAAATAAGATAAGGGGGGGAAAAAAAAAATAGGGAGGCCCCCAAGGAAACAGCAGAACTTGTATTATCTTAACTCTTGCAGCTGAGATTTGCAGCCTCACTTAGCGTGTTTTCTCTTACTGTTTCTCTTTCAGTTTTTTAATTTCTATTCAAGTGATTAAACACCAGAGCTCTTAAAAAGCCATTTTACAACTTTTTCATTACTCAGAAGCTGTGCTATTAAAATAGTATTAGAAAAATCCAGATAAGATGAAAAAGCAGAAGGAACCAATAAATGGATTAAATAAGGAATGGACCTCCCTGATCTTAATTCTATTTTAACATTCATGTCTTGTGAATGATGAGAAAACTATCAGCTTTGGGGCTGGCAATGCTGCTGACTGCTGTATGAATATCTGTTACCAACATCAGCACTGGATCCCTCTGTGACCATGGAACAGCAGTAGGCCTTTGCAAATATGATTTACAGCCTTTAATTTCAGCCTGCAAGTGTATGACTAAGTTGAATAAAATGGTGGTCTACCCTGTGATTCAAACAAGTCATCATGAACACTTGTTGCACTAGACCCATAACATGCCCTTCTCATGTGGAAAATTAAGGTAACATTTCACACTCACAGCATTCCTTTACCACAAAGCATTGTATTGTGGAAGAACATTGTGAGAATGAAGCTAAAGTGTTTATAAAGCACTTGGAGATTCTTGGACAAGCAATATTATAATTAAAAATTACTCTAAACTAGTGGGAGGCATTTTCCATCCTTCCCTAACAGAGCTTATACCCCCACGCACAGCACCACTGCTACAACACTACACACTTCCGTGGAGACTATGGGGCAGAACCCAAATTAATTCCAAAGTTCAACTCTGCTTGACATTACAAATCTGAACCTACTGCAGATGAGGAAATTCAGCCTTTTTATTGAACTAAGGCTGAGACACACTAAATCTGAAGCTCTCAGCCTCATTTAGCTCAGGAACCATATGTAACCCTTCAGTGAGCTTAAAAAAGTATTGCTACCATAACTTCTTATAACTTTAAACAATCAATACTTCAAGAATATCATGACTAAGCAATAAGAGGGGTTACAAAGACATTCAAATAAACAATTGTGAACACCTGTTCACAGGATTTTTATTATCATCTGGCTTTTTTATTACTTGTGAGCCAAATTAAAAAAGCCCAGCAAGCTTTGCTGAAATAATTCTTCATGTATACAGCAATCTTTTCATACAACAGAAGGGCTATATTTCACGTTTTAAAGCCCACTACATCTGAACCTCTACAAACACATTGTAATGGTCTCCATACTGAAAGAAAAATGGCTATAAGAAGGTACTGACATCAAGAATTTATTGTTCAACTACACAGATGTATAGTATCTTTTATCCTAGAAAGACTACAGCTGTTTAAAATGAGACTTTTCATATTATTGAATATGAGAGGACAGTGATAACCATAAAAATAAGTTAAGCACATCAGCTATTGCATAATTTGGTAGCATCAAAAGTTATCCCTAGCTTGCCTTTATCTCAAGAGGTGTCTGAGAAACAGCACCTTCAGTGATCATCTTGGTGAAGACGTTACCAGCAACTGTGGAAATAAATGTGGATGTAAGGTCATTTTCCACACTTTAGAATCCTGAACATGTTATTTATGCTAATATTTCACAGAATCATAGAACAGGTTGTGCTGGAAGGGACCTTTTGAGGTCCCTTGTCCAACCCCCTGCTGTGGGCAGGGGCATCTTTCACTAGATCAGATTGCTCAATAGATTTCCCTATTAAAGCCTTAAATTCTGTCCTAGCCTTGACTGGGCCTCTCGTGTTTTCAGAGCATAGTATTGCTGCCAGTGGTTGCATAAGAGAATTACTGAGATTTTCAGAAATGCCACCAAAAGTAAAACACAACCCCAGGAACAAAATGGAAATTCAATTATCTGCAAGTTTTCCCAGATATGTTATTTTTCGCAATCTGGAATTACGTTTAATTTTAAGATGCTCCCTCTAAAGAAAAAAATCCATTTAAAAAAATCATTATGTGTTTGTACAATTTCAATTACCTGTAAATATACAACTCACTTCCTACAATGGCAGATGAAAACCAGACAAGTAATATAGGGGGCCTGGCACATTTGGGAAGTTCCTTCCATCTTCAGCTAAAGCCGAAAAGCTCAGTTAGGCTCCAAACACAGAGTTCTGCTGTGAATCGAATGCAGGCCCTCTAGCAGCAAGATTATGTGATTATTTCTGGATGCCGCAGTCATGTGGTTGCACAGCAAAGCTTTTGTCGGAAGCATGACACAATCCCATTGCACACAAGCTGCTGGCAGCAACTTGCAGCTTTGCATTTTCCTAACACACACCCACAGTGATGGTAAAGAAACACCAGCTTTTCAGTGCTATGGTCTCAACTAGTCAGGGAGTTTATCTTCCTGGTTGCAGGAAATCTAAAGGCTCGTTTCTCTCCTTTTTTTACTGTGTTTCACTTCAGGTGCACATTGACTGGGTCCCATGAAATCACTGAGCATTACTATTCACCTCCCCCGAACCAGCGCTGCTTGAGGAAGCCTGGCTAAAGGCTGCAGAATAAGGAATTCTAAAAGCTTGGGTTGGTATTTACCCTTACAATACCTTTCCCTCAGGTACAAACAATTCACAATAGCCAAGCTACATAATGCTATAGCAAAGGATGCCCAGTACATGATTACCTACCCTGTAAGGCATGTGTCTGGATATTGTACATACTCACTGTTAACCCTTCAAAGACAGGTATGTTTCTCAAACATGATCATATAGTTCTTCATTGTAATTTTCAGAAAAACACCAGGCCTGCTAAAAATATTCACTGTATTACATCTTGAAGACCAACTCACTTGTTTAGCTTTATTTAACTACTTCTGCCTCTCAAACTGCCTTAAACTCAGAATATTTATACATTCAAGTCCTACATGTACTTAGAAACAAGGAAACAATTAAAGCACCTACAGAATCCTAAACACTAGGTCTGCAATTGACAACTTCTATAAAAATTGACTACAAAATCAAGCACGCGAGATGCTTAGCGAAAGAATATATTTATAATAAAACTGCTATGGAAATGCACATATTTTATTCCTATCACATGACTCATCACTTGTTTTATTTTACCTATTATTACTACATACTCACTGCTGGGCACATGGAGTACTAGGAAATACATGATTCAATTACCTGATTTTAGGATGTTTGGCATTTGGCCATCAAAATCAAATCATGTATAATTCAGTACTCACATGGTATACTTTTGCAGCACTTCATTTTCTTTCTGAAAGCTTGTAGAAGAAATGCTTCACAAATAAAACCAACTCCCATCTAGTAAAGTTTAGCAAAACGCTACTAAATACAAAAACCTCATATTAAAAGTCACAGAAACCTACAGCCACCATAGAGGTACTCCAGAATACCTGGAAAAGGGTTCTATAATGAAGAAACTCCTATTCCCAGATTCACATAAACTTATTTAACAACCTCAGGAGTAGCCAGGCTCTTGACTGGAAGTGAAGTCAGAAGTAATCTGCAAACAGCAATTCTAATATGGTTCATACTTCAGCCTTTGTTAATTCTTGTAATAAAAATGCAAGTTACATTGGCAAAAGAATGTTCTTTGCCCTTTGTAAGCCAGACTGAAGGCCATATACTACACTAGCACAACTTCTTCCCTGAAACTCTCCCCAAACTCCTTAGAAGATTTTTCTGATGTCTGTCAGAATAGCAAGGTATGTGATTTCATCCCACCACAGCCAACATTCCCAGGACATTAAGGCTCTACTGGTATACCTGGCTGAACTCAGCAACATGCCTGCCATGAAGCAGCTTCAGAATAGCATACAGGAGGTGAAGCAGAGTTTAATGCACACTCAACTAACAGCTGAATGCATGAGCAGCAATTGGTTTTTTCCTTGGGAACACACTAAATGAGCCAGGCTGTAATGAGCTCTGCTGTAACTGGTTAATGATTTTAAAACCCACCAAACTCCAAATGAAGAGCATCTGCATAATGAAAGCTTGAAAAAAACCAAGTATTTTGTACTTTGGGTATCTCCAGGTCTCAGTTTCAAGAAGAAGTGGAGCTATCCAATTCACACAAATAACAGCACACAACCATTAAGCATCTTGCCCGTGGTCAGACAGCACCATTACTAGCTACAACGAGGGAATGCTGAGAGCTCACAGCTCAGCTGAAGCTTCTAGGAGTTGTGTTCGAAATGAATGGGTGGATGAGAGATAAAATGCAGCTGTAAATCTCAAGCTGGACAGCCAAGACTAGTGCCTTCCTGTACCCCTGTACAGCATCTATAAAACCTTCTATAATTAGAAATTAGAAACCACTATGTTATTAGAAACTCAGCTGTATGGCAGACACACACACCACCTTTTAAAACTTTAAAGTTACAAAATTGGCACAAAAAAGCATTAATTTAAACCTGTTTACAGTTAACTGCAAAAACAAATACAAATATTTTTAAGACAAAAGCATGGAGTATAGAGAAATACTGTTTTCCCAATCAGCTGAAATAATACTTCTGAGAGGAGTAAAACCAGGTAGGAAGAGAAAGCAACGACTGCTGCATTTCAAGAAAAGTGACCATGTGTATCGATACACCGTTAAATGCAAAGGTTCCCTTCCCATTTTTAGGAAGGATTGTTTTCTTTAGGCCTGAAAAGTTTCAAGATACTTTGCAACTGATTCACACATTATCTTAATTCTTACACCTTTAGATTTTTCTCCCACAATAATTCTGTGAATAAACTAAAGCTTCTTCATATCAGTTCCTGACCGTTGCCTTTGTAAAATCCTTTCTTCAGGTATCAAATAGAGTTTCAGTATTTACTGCACATTTCCCAGGTGTTTCAACTTAGAGTAAAACAACCAGACCTGTTGAGGTATTTCACAGCTAGTTCTGAACTGAAATATGAATCTGAAGATACAGTCTCTCAAGCAGGTCACCATTCGGACTCAAGCAGAAACCTTCGAGAGAGGGAGAACTAATGCTGACTGATGCCATAAATACCATTTTGAAAGAGAAAGACCAAGAGCAGGTGGGAAAATCTTCCTAATTCACAGTAAACTTTTAAATTGAGTGTGCTATTAAGATCATCAAAACAGCCCAAGTCTGAATGAAAGTGTCACAAGACTTATTTGGGACTATGCTGAAGTATTACCTGTGACTGCAGTGTCTAATGAGAACATGGAGGGTTTTTTTTTTTGCTTCAAGAATATTTGTCACTAAGAAAATTCTTGTTCTGCTTTCATGTCCATAAAACAAACAGTATTTTGAATACTGTACTTCATGGTGGCTATTTTGTCAGGGCTGGCTATTAACATTCTACCCACCATCCTAAGGAGCTCTCATTACACACACCCCTTAATAAAAAAAATAATTACAGCATTAATAAACCTGCCAGAGATTACAGATTGCAAAGTGACTTTTTCATCATTATGTAGAAGGCATTAACAGTAAGCAGCAGAAACACAAGAAAAATGTTTATGGTATTGTTTAGCTATTGTGGACTCATTCAGTGAGCAGATTTGTTCACTGTAACTTGCAGGCCTTCCCATGGCTAATCAGAGCCTTTGTAACTGCCCTGTGTGCCGATTAGTACCATACTGTGTAGAACTAAAGCAATAAAGAAGACGCACTTCAGACTTCCTTTTCTCTTTCAATAATTTCTCTTGACTCTGCTTCTGCCAGATTAATTTAGTTATTTAATTCCTGGACTTCATGACTACAGAATCTGAGTTTACATCTTGCAAATACGCAATTTTAACTTCACTGAGTGTACATCTCTAATTATGCTGATATGGAGCAATATGGTACCTTAACTCCCTCAAGTAAAAACTGATGAAGCTGCATCTGGTTCATTTTAGAGGGAACTTGAAGAGAGCACTAAAATGCATTGAGTACCTTATTTATCTCAGGAGGTGTTAAAATATGAGTGATGAAGATGATCTACATTAAACATTTATCTGATGGTCTGGTAATATTATTAATGTAGAACCTGCTCACCAACTTTAACTTTTAATTTTTCCCCATATTAAAGCAGAAGCTCTCATACATCTCTATTTATAGTTTAATGCATCTGCTTAGCCATGCAGAAAGAGTTCCACAGTCAGATTATATCAACTTGCACACAAGAGATCACCTGTAATTAACAATATCCTCCACTGACAAATTAATATAGAATTCTCCCATTCTGTAACTCTCACTCTGTAAATATGGGTTACACAGTCACGATATTCCAAAGACACAAATTTCCAAATCCTCGAACACAGTCTCTCCAATGGTTTATTCATTCAGCCGAGCACAAGAACAGTCTGACAGTCACAGTGGCATTAGCTCATTACACAAACCCTTTCTAAAAACCCAACAGCAGACAGACTAGCATCAAGCAGACCATTTTCATAGCTGCCCTGAAGAAAACCGCACAGCCTCACTTTGTTTCTTTTCCAGAGAGATCCTGAACTTAGTTTAAAAACCCTTCTTGCACCTTCAACACCACCAGCCTGATCAGCACTGGGTCTGGACAGCAGACCCAGTCTATCACACATACTGGTTTATACCACATGCATCCTAACCAGCCACACCAACCCCTGAAAGATGCTTCAGCATCCTTTACCTTGGAAGTCTCTTCCTAAATCCACGCCTATGAGGAACAGCCTAAGTTCCTTTAAAAGGGTCTCCCCATTTAAAACAGGCATTTTTAGACATTTTTTAAACACATTAATTGTGCATAACTTCCTTAGCTAAAAGTCAGTGACAGTTTCTTAAAGTCACTTCACATCCTGCCTACCATGGACTAGAGGACCACAAATGGCAAGAGGGAGGCTTGAGAGAAAAAAAAGACTCCCATATGATGCACAATGTGCATGTTTTGTTTTGTTGGAAGAGTTGTTGTTCAGTTAGTTAAAACCAAAACAAACAAGCAACAAACAGAACCCTGAACCACAAACCTATAAAACAAATTCATCACAAGACACATAGGCACTGCTAGGCAGAAAGCAAGAGCAATGCAAGATACTCCTTAGCAAAGTTTTCATTATTCATTCCTTGCAGTCCTACCACTTTTGTGCAAGTCACTTGAGACAACTTCAGGGTTGTATTTTGGGTTTTATACTATTTTCCTCTTGCTTCTAAAGTTATAAAGCTGAAGCTACTTTTTGATATTGATGCTCATCTGCTGGGCAGCGAGGGTACCTCAGGTGTGTATTAATCTGGTTGCCAACTCAGGTGCTTATTGGTGCTGTACTTAAAATGGCTAGAAGAGGTACATAGTCAACAGTCTGATCCACACATTCGGTCTTACTTTGTTGAGCAGAAATTGCTCTCAAAACGTTGTTACTCAGATTCAATTTCCCTGCATGCAGTTACTGTCTTGAAGGAGTTGTTCAGGAGAAGATACTCTAAACTTGTATTCAGTACAGAAGCCATGTATTAATGCTTGCTTCACAATAAGAAGAATGTGGAGACTCAACCATCTGTAACACTCAGATTCACAGTTCTGTATGTATTTTAAAGACTCACCTTATTGTGACTACTTTCATAAGTTAATACAAGACAATTGAACACAAAACTTGGAAGACTTTATGCGCCATCTGAGAACATGTTACTATGAATCTGGGAGAGATTCAAATTTGGAGTAAACCACACTGTTTATTGCCAATATTGAAGTTAAAGCACAACAATTACATTAACAATTTTGTAATCAGTTGGCATATAGCTAATTCCCAGGATTTTTAATTAAAGTGGATTTGGAAGAGAAGTCTTCAATCAAAAGTATCAAGCATCTGCTATATAAACTAACCAATTTCAGGAAGGTTTTCTTATAACGAACATTAAGTACAAGCTTTTACTTTTTTTAAATGCATCTTTGCACCTTTTGTTTTCTTCTACAGAGCTGTAAAATGCTAAAGATGACAAACTAGAAGATGACAGGACAT
The DNA here is from genome assembly GCF_004027225.2 of Strigops habroptila. Lineage (NCBI taxonomy): Eukaryota > Metazoa > Chordata > Aves > Psittaciformes > Psittacidae > Strigops > Strigops habroptila. The sequence continues at coordinate 9,304,770 of NC_044283.2, forward strand.
CTTTCTAAATAAACTTTGTCAGGATGCTTTTTCATCGTTAAATTCTGCTTAGCTAATGACAATCTTTTCTCCCCCATTTCTTCCTTGAGCCGTTACCATAATAAAACTTGGTGACATTTGGAGCCAAGGAAACCTATCTGCTAACACATGGACAGCTAGTATCTCTGACAGACTAATTTTCATCAAGGACAGGAGAAGAAATGATCTCTTGCTAACACCACATATATCACAAATGAGATCAGCCTGTGCTTTTCATTATTCTACATGGATTACATTTGGAAAGGAAAACCTACTGCTGCATTAATACAGCTCATTGTGCATCAACATCATTTGTAATCGTACAAGTTTGAAGGCAGAAATAAGCACATAAGGGAAAGGGATTTCTTAGGGGAAATCATAAAAGGAGTGGAGGATGAGTCAAACTAATGAACTCAGATTTGTGACTTTCTTCTCCATGGGCAACAGAGGCAATAAAAGCCTGCTAAAGCTGCTGTGAGGATAAATGCATTTTAAAAAGCCCAAACACCTTAAATCTCCCTAAGGGACCACAGACAATAGAAAATCATATTGCTCAGTTTAGTTCAACATGAGGATCATCCTTCATGCCTATTGTTGTGGTTTAGACCCACGACACCTATTCACATGAAGAAAGCTAAATAAAGGATGGTTGGGATCACTTCTATCTTCTTTCCCTGCAGCGGACACTAAACACACCGCACACTGACACAAATTCCTTATACCTCCTATTACGGAGGGGGGGGAATTATAAGAGAAAGGGACAACATGGAATATAAGATGTATTCAAGCAGCATACCAAGGGAAGAAAAACAAAAACAAGCTGTAACTTCTAATGAAAGTGTTTCGTGTTCTCTCAGAGCCTCTGCACTTATATTAGCTTAAGCGGTCTGGTCCTTTCAATTTACAGTTTGACAAGAGCCTTGCTTTAGAGGCTGACATGCAGCTAAAAACCACCCCCAGAAGAAAACAAATGTACCAGGATGTTAAATGCCATTAAAGTAAAATAGAAGGATGAGACAGATGGAACAGAAAAATGTTTCTAAACAATTTGGTACCAAAACTGGCTAAGTGAAATTTTCCATTCTTTAAGCCACCGTTTTGAGTTCCTCCTTATGCATCTCACACCTTCTCTCACAACATAGCAGTTCCTCTAGCTGAGCAGAATACAAAAGGTTAAGAAAAAACTGAATATCAAGCACACCTGTGTTCAACTTAGTGTCTTGAGAAAGTTTTTGATATAAAGTTAAAATATATATATAAAAAAAATACATACATATGTTCCTATTTGGAATTTCTTTTAGCCCAGTAGTAAGTTCGTACTACTGGTCTGAAATTATCCTTATGCCAGTATGGTGTAAGAGAGTCTCAAGCAATTTTTTAAACAAAAATACTCTAGATTTCTATTTCCAAAGTTATAATTACATGAAACACTGACAGCTTTTATGACTGACATGGCAGACAGGCTTGATTCATACTCCAGATTTCTCCTAGGAGTTATGGACATGCAAATCGTTTTACTCTTTCAATTACATACATGAATCTGGAATTATGTGAACTAGGCATAGTGAATCTGTGTCAGTCACTTGCACATTCAAAATGTGAATATTCAAAGTTATATCTTACAGACACACTGCAAAGTAGAGCAATGTGCTCCTCTCACTGAGTTCTATATTCTGCTGTTTAATAATCTTACATAATTGCCAGACTTGTAGAATTTGTATTTATTTTTTCCTCAAGTGTATTTTTCAACTAGCAAAGGCTGACACTGATTTTCTTCCTGTGTGTGCTCCCGCTGAATAGCATGTCAAATATGCCATTTGAGATTTTAAATTTTTAGCCTTACAGTTTAAATTATTAGCCTTCAAAAGCCTGCATGTGGATTTATAAGTGCTGTCTGAAGAATTCACTTGAGCAGCTTTAAAATACTCAGAAGGAGACAGCACAACATCTGTCCATGACAAGCTGCTGAAAACCAGGCAGCAAGCCAAGCACTTCGTCAAGTTCCAGCCCAGTAAAATCAGACAATTTTAAACAGCTGTAAACAGCAAAGCAAGAACAGCTTTTAACATTAAATCAAAGAAATTAAAGCTTGCAATAAGCACACAGCACTCTAAGTTTACCAAAGAAATGAGGCACAACTTATATAGTCCATACCAACATATTACAGCTTATTACTATTTCACTGATGAAGATATAATTGTGTCTTTTAAAACTGCATTAGATTTAAAACATGGGCAGGGCTTCATTGCTTTGCAAAACTAAATTGATCATCCTCTTATGAGTTCACTAAGCAAACTCACAGGAGAACAAAACAGACAGAGCAAACCTGTAGAAGAAGAAAAAAAAAAAAAAAGACAACCCACGTTAGACTTTAGGATGGTTTTGTCCATCAGGTTCATATCCTGAGCCTTTCCAGAGATTAAGTGTATTTTGGGAGTTTGGTTTGCTCTTGAGCAAACAAGAATAAAAATTACATAACAACAATGAAAACTATGGAGCAGATAGAGTCAAAAAGGCTTGTAGGGTCAGAGATAAGCAGAGGGGGACATGAAAAAGAAAAGTAAAGGAAATTCTGAAAGTGGATTTCTAAACAGAAATTTCTAAATAGAAAAAGATGCTTAACTCCTGGTGAGAGTAGAAGGAAAAAAAATGAGCAACAAAGAAAAAAAGCTTTGTTTTATTGCTCAAAATAAAGCCAGAGTGTTTCAAGAGGAAAACGAAAGCATCATTTCTTTCAATATCAAGATGACTCTAAAGGCTTTTTCTAACAACAACAAGTAAATATCTTTTTACATGTTGCATTAAAAATAAAATCTCAAAACATGAATTGTTGAGCTACAAAATATACCTTGAGGAAAATTTTGCCTTAACATATACAGTCCCTCAAAACAGCGTTCGTTGATCAGGCTTTTTCTTCTACATAATAGATTTAACTGCATTTTTCTGTCTTCTGCCAGAACAGTCCCAAATCAAACAAGATTGAAATTAAGGACAAAAAAAAATGAATTCACACAATCTTCAACACTTTCTTTAATGTGTGGTATCGTATGTTAGGCTGCACAACAGTTGAAGGATGATACGTGGGAAAAAAAAAACCAGCAGAGTAAGCCTTTGGGCTACCTTGGGGGTGCCACGGTGCACTTGACTCCCCCCTGCGCTGCAGACCTGCATGTCAGATGCACTGGTTGGAGTCATACAAGGTTTGAGAGGAACAGATATTGCAGCTCAGCCAAACGCAGAAGCCATCTGTGTGAGCCTGATACTCAAAGCGCCTGACACAGGAAGTCTGCAAAATATGCAAACCTGACTGTGTGGAAGAAGCTCGGTGCCATGAGATCTGGGAAGAGCTGATGATGGAACTGAAGGAAACCCTCGGCTGTTGACAAGTGCAGCTGAACAGGTCTGGCAACATTAATTACAACCACCATGTAATAAAGCATTTCGCAGATACACATCCTGACTTCCTGTTATTTCCTGCTGCTTTCAAAGCACTGACAGAGCCCTGTACCATTACTGCAGGAGGCTGCTACTGCTCTTACACCATGCTGCAATAACAGGGTGAAGTGAGGTGGTTAAACCAGACCTTCCAAAATACAAATGCCTAGTGACAGGCAACATGCTCAAGAGGAACCTGCACACAGTAATTACTTTCCCTGACATTCTAAAACAAGTCAAGCATAATCTTCCAAAAACTGTACAAGCCCACCAACTTTATTTGTTCTTTATGTTGTTACATTTATTTTTTAAGATTGGATGGTATTTAAGAGGCTGCTCATTGTTGTTCTGAATATCCTTCCTTGGTTTTATTTTGGCCATGAAAAGGACAGTTTGTTATTGAAAACTTCATAGTTTTCACTTAAAATACAAAAGGAAAGGCTGACTGACAGCTCAGAGGAAAGAGGAACTGCTATTTTATCAGAGGAACACAGGAGAGTTGGGAGGGAAGTAAACAGTGATTTCACCTTAAAAATACGGATCATCTAATTTAACTTATGGCTGCCATGCAATGAAGTACTGGAGAATACTCTTCTGAACATCATTCACCTTCAAGACAAATTATTTTAGTTGGAGTGCCATGGTAAACAGCAGTCCTGAAGTGCCACAGTAAAAACAAAACCAGCAGCTACAGCTTTCCCCCTAATAGAACAGATATTGACAAATTAATTATTTTCCATTGATCTTCACAGGTTTGCACTGAATCTATTGTGTATCTTCTACTGACCTAAGAACCAGGCTTATACAGATGCTGAGAACCATCAATTAAGTCACAATGGGCAGTGTTCAATCCTGCTCAGAGAAAACACGTCATCTCAAGTCTTAAAGACTTCATAAAAATAAACCAGAATTCATACTACAACTATTTTTGGCAAAATAAGATTTAAGTCGCACATTTTCCCCCAATGGCAACTACACAAAATCAGATATTTCAATTGTACCTATAATGTACAAGTGATGGTTTTCTTTTATAGAAGCATAGAATTGTTTAGATTGGAAAAAGACCTTTAAGATCATTGTGTCCAACTGTAGATACCTTGGACTGGATCTTCCAGAGGCTGATAACAGCTTTAGATGAGAACACATCAAAGCATTTGCAGACTCTACTTTTCATGACGTAAATGCCTATTTGCTTTCTCCCAGTTGTTCCCATGCAGACAGCATCAACTGACAGCCATCATTCACATGCAGTCACCACAGCCAAACAGCTCAGTGGTTTTTCTTAAGCCAAGCACCTCTGCTAGCAAAAAGCAATTCACTGTATTCTTACTTGGTCCACCGCCTACTTGTCTCTTTACCCAGCTGAGACCCAGATGACACAGCTGACATGCTCAGATTAATTATCATATAACATATCACTTATACTTCCATAAACTCAAGACATCTGGACTGCTACTCCTCACTCCTGTAACCTCAGGCTCCCCTGGGTCTCTGCCTGAGCTGCAGCGCTTGAATACCTCTGCCTGGTCTTACACTTCCCTTTGTTGAAATGAGACAAAGAGAGACTATTGTTTTACAGTAGTAGCGAACAGACTCCTGAAGTTAAGAAAAGGGGAACTTAAAGCTGCACCTAAGGCCTCCAAACCAGCTTGGAGACAGCAGGGTGGCGGGGTAGCAGCCTTGCGGGGTTTTGCATGCTCCTGTGATGGGAGTGCAGGAGGAAGATGATCCCCCACAAAAAAAAAAAAAAAGGCAAAAAACCCAACAAAAACAAAACACAAAACCACAAAACTTTTTAACAATAAAAAAAAAAAAAAAAACCCCAAAAAAAGTAAAATCTGAAAATATTTTTTTTTTTTTACACCTAACATTTTACTTTTTAACACAACTAAAATTACATTAAATATGTTTTTATAAGTTGCTTTATAGGATTAAAATTAAATAATTTAACACCATCCCAAAGCCATAATTGAAAAACTCCACAAAACCAGTAATTATCACAAATTTATCTAAGATTAGAAAAGGGAACACATTTCCTACAAACCATCGTGCTTCTGGTTTTAGAAGTTATGTGTTCGGTTGCAGGGACTGGTGTCAGGAGAGGCCAAAAAATATTTGGAAGACAAATTTCTCAATTAAAACCATACAGGTCTGACACAGAATTAGTAGGGATAAGGATACTCAGAATAAACAGTCTGCAATGCCCAAAAAGAGCTGACCCTTGGCCACCTTGCCTTGCTATCCTTCTGTCTTTAGCCATTATGAACAAAATACTGATGGCAACTTACAACTTGTTTATTTATCAATTACAAGACTGAAATTCTTGTCTTCATCTGAAACATGATGATTAACTACTATCACCACCTATCACCATCTCCCAGCCTGCAAAAGTTGGTACAAATCAACATATATTGGTAATACTGCAAAGCATTTTGTATGTTTTAAATGGCGTTGAACAATATTATTTGGACAATTGTGTGGCTTCTAGGAACTACCATAATCATTGTACCTTAATGCTGGTATTACTAGTGTGATGCAAGATGCTACATAACCTTACTGTTTCAAAGAAAAAATGAAACCAAAATCAGACAAAATACCCCAACAGAACAAAACTTCTTAAATATGTGTTGCTAGATTGGGGTAGATAAAAAGGGCTAAGATGAAGTTCCTACTCACTGAGACACCTGAGTTTCACAAGGGGTTTTGTGTTTATTTAAGGAAAAGGAAATACACAAAACAAGCAAGGTCTCTCTTACTCAAAAGATCAGCCAGCAACTGCAGCATCCCTTTTGCCCTGGACATCACTCAGGTGATGTTTCATAACTCACGCTATGAAAACATGGAATAAATTCCCTCTCCCAGCTAACAGTACTTGTCTCATTTCTGCGCTCGTGCTCATCTCTCACCTCTCCAGGGTGTCCTTTTCTCTCCTAGCCTACTATCCACATCAGGGCAGTTGTACATTGCTCTGAACTCCCTGAATATTTGGAGAGAGAACAAGCTTTAGGAGTTTTACTCGTAAACAAGGGACCAAGATATGCGTGGCATGCTAATTAATCCCATAGGCAGGTTAGCTACAGCAAAGGTTTCGTATGACTACATAGCAGGAGAGAAAAACCCCACCAGGAGTTCCCATCAGGGAGCAGCAGGGAGGAAAGCAAAGGGCACAGCCTGGGTATGACTGTCCAACCGCAGAGAGCTGACCTTTCAATATTAAACAAAACCTCCTACATATGCTGGAGTTAGGTGGGGTGTGTGGCTCAGGCAGGAAAACAAAGAAAAAGAAGAAAATAGCTTGTGTGTCCATTACAATAGGAAAGAGGGAAGCAATGGAAAACAGTACCACATAAGTACATACGGTCACAGTAACCAATTAGGGTATTGCTTTGAGTGACCATATGAATCTAAATGCAAAGGGTAAAGTTTTTTGGTATGGAAGTCAATGGAAGTCTTGAATTAAGAGAAAAATACGACAGCAGCCTGCTCAAAGTGTTTTCTATCTGTGGGTATATAGGAAGGTTGTATCATACTGGTGCTATGCCAAAAGCATTTGCAAAAGAAGAGACACGGATTAGAGGCGAAGTCTACTCAGTCTGAAATGGCACAGCAGAGAGAACTGAGGGGAAAAAATCAGGATGTTGGGACTATCCAAAGAAAGATCAAGAAACACGGTAAGCAAGAGCTAAGGCAGAAAAACACTGCAAGGTACTAGACACATGTTGAAATTGAAATGCTCAAGAAACATTTGTCAGTATAGTGAGTTTGTTTACTCATCCTCTTCCCAGGACAGAAAAAGCTACAGGCAACAGACAACTACAGCAAGGACATCCTCTTCCTTTCTAGGTCATCTCCAGCATTCACATTCAGCACAGTATCCCCTTGTAGCTACACAACACTTCCAGACTCATCTCCTCAATCTGAGCTCTAGATCTTTCTCAAAGTGGCACAGCTGCTTACATCACCTCTTTGTTCATGGTGCTCACACCCACAGAAAACCCGCCAGCAGACAGCAGAGGTGGACCTTGCATCAACCTCCCTGGGCCAACCAAACCCTGGATGGGAAGGGACTGGCTGCCTCCTCTGCTGCCTCTCCCAGCAGCTCTTGGACAGAGCTTGGGGCAGGCATCATGCTCCTCTGCAGAGCAGGCTCTCTGCAGTATTAAGAGGGTTTTGGGGGGTTTTCTTGTTCTTGGGGTTTTTTTAGTACAGTGAAATTTCCTCCTTATAGCGTGCCAAGTTTATTTTTAAAATGCCTTCAGGGCTAAACCTCAGAAAATAGAGTTTTGCAGATGAGAATACCACTAGTTCCTTTAAAGGTGCATACAAGAAGCCATGTAGTATTGGGAGCCACAAACAGAAAATCACAGAAGATAATGTTATCTTGGTAGAGTAATTGGACTGCTCAAAAAGACTAACACTACCTTGCACTACAGCGCACCTACCACATTATCTGCTGGCATTAAGGGAGTTTCAGGAATATTTCCATTATAACACTTATGTTTTCAATTTATCACAACTCTCCAGAGCAGGCTTGCAAATCAATACTTTGCAGACAGCATCTCTCAGGGTAAGCAATCTTCCCCACTCCCCCAAAATAAAAGGTTTAAACAGGAGTTATGTTAAAGCAAGTGAAAGAAAAAACTAACCTATTCTCTCAAAGAAAAATAATTCTTGAAATGTAAAACAATTCCAAGCAGTTCTAGCAGTAATAACTCTGAACTCCGAGATGAAACCTGGCACATTAATATCCACATGTAGAAAGGCCAAGAGACAAGCAAATTGCTCCACAAACGTGTCTAGCTTATTGCTCGCTATGATGATTTTATGACAACTTATTGTAACTGTATGCTTTTAAAAAGCACAGAGCAGAAGCTACTGCAAAGCTGAGCTTTATTTTACAGGAATAATTGCATTGTTTTGCGACTTTCATAGTCACCTTGCACCTACAAGGGAAAATCTGCCTGGCATTTGGGCTTCAAAACCGTATTTCAACGTTCCTAAAAGGGTACTGTTTCTGTTAAAGATTCAAACATTCCAGTTTCCTTACAGATATATTTCTATGAAACACAAACTCTTTAAACAACAGCACAGGCTATTTTGTCACAATTTAAAAATAAAAACCCACAAACCAAAAACAAAACAGCATGTATCAGAATGAGAATGAACTCTTGAATACTTTAGAGAACTACCTTTGATAAAGGAAAGAAGAAGAGCAGAAGACTCAACACACTGAATAAAGGTTTTCAGAAGAGATGACTTGGGAAACTGCTAGTTTTGGATGGCCAACTTTTGATGTCTTTAAAAGGACTTTATTTCAAATCCAGATGAACACTTACATCTAGAGAATAGGCTCTTTGAGAGAAAGTCAGAAAGGTAATATACTAATATACCTGAATTTTCACAGTCATTTGTCATCTCCTTGCCTAGTCACTGGACCAAATGTTTCCTTCCCAGACCTTCTCACAGATAAACAGCAGCAAGCATAAAAGCAAGCATTCAGAAACCTTGTCATGTCCTGATAAAAGTGACCATTGCCAGGTTTCAGACAGACAAGGACAAGGAAGAAAGACTTGCAAGCCATTCACCATACTGTCTTAGAATGATTAATTTTATTAAATACTTGCAATGGAACCATAATTCTATTTTTCTTTTTCCTAAGGTCATAGTACTATCAGGGACTTTAAAAAGTGTGTTGAGCCAACTTTTACCAGCTGCTTCCTAAAATGAGGATCAGTTTCTTGTACTTGCCTCTTATTCAGTATTCAAAACACTGCACACATTAAAAAGGTAAATATAAAAGCGCTCTCAGAGGTAATGGAAAAGATCATATGGTGCATCATTATTTTAAAGAGATTACTATAACTAATTTAAATGTTTATGTTCCTCAAAAAGCTTCATGTTGTTCATGGAATTCATTATGAAATACGAAAAGAAATTCCAAGGGAAAAAGCTCTTCTTAGCAAAGAGCTTTTTCTTATAAAGTAACACACGAGATCTTAGCCAGAGATAATTCTTTCATCAGTCAACCCACAGAGGAGGGGCTTAGATTGCCAGGCAATTTAGAAGAGAAACTACTGAGCAAGGCTGGGTTAAGGGAAGCAGGTTACGGTTTCAGCTCAGCTTTGAGCAAGTCCTTTCTCCTCCATTTCAATTTTCCACTGGAGATTAGGTTTATCTTCACCTGTAGATATGAAAGCTCCTGAGAGTAGACATACTGCATAAGCTCTAATCAATAAGATGCAATTTAAAACTTAATTCCTCCTAAGTACATTAAGAAAACACAGAAAGGGGATTCAGTTCTTCAAATCTAATTGCATGCATTTATACTCTAAACTCAAGTCTCAAGACACAAAATAGAATTTTATAGAAAGATTGCTGACTTCTCTCTTACCTAACAAGCAGAGTCTACTAAATCAGACCACTAAGGAAAGAGAAGAATAAAGAACTACTTCATTCTTCCTTGAAGCACACACGAAACCAATTAAGCCAGCAGACTAACACCAATCCTGAGAAAGCCCATTCAACTTCAGGTAGTTTGTGAACCTCCTTATTTCTACTGCAGACTCACCTTTAAAAACGAGGTGGTTACAGTCATTTCTCCTGAAAAAGAGAAATTTTCCTTTAACAAAAAGATGAGGAGTTAACATTGAAGGCAAAAACCAGAATAAGATGCAGAGGAAGGCATAACTGAACCACACTTGACTTGCCCAAGACCTAAAGTGCAAAGAAAAGCACGAGATCACACCTCACATGATCTTCTCCCAAGCATCAGGGTTTAAATGCTTGTAAGAGTAATAGTGGAAAAGCAGAAAAATACTCAAACAAGCTAGAGGAAATACTCTAAGTATGTGATTTCTGATCAATCAGATCAAAGTTTAAATACTGTTACAACTATAACATGATCCATTTTTACTTATGAAGTTGTTCCTTGAAGCCCTTATTAACACTTACATTAACTGCAGATGAATGACAGGAAGAGTAGAGGTAAAAACATTATAGCCCAGGCTGTGGATTCCCTTTCAGGTCATACAACTCCTACGTCTGCTTGAGACTGGACAACAGCTTCTTTATGAACTTCCTGAACACATCTAACAGCTTCAAGATTCTAAAAGTGGTTTTATATTCTATCTGTTGTGTTGTACTCTTTCTGCAGCATTGAAGTATTAGAAGTATTAGCCAACTTTGCTAATTTTTCCAGGGTGCTTTTTTGATCTTAGTTTTTTGGCAGATTTTTTGGTTGGTTGTTTTTTTATGGTGTGTTTTGGGGTTTTGGGATTGATTGGAGTTTTTCTTGGGGGGGGTGAGGGGGGGAAGGGGGAAGGTGTTTGGGCTTGGTTGCTTCAGGTTTTTTTGGTCACTGATATGTTGTTTCTCAATATTAAAGTACCCCAAAGTATATGAAGAACTGAAGCCAGAAAGAGAGAAAAAAAATCTTCTGCTGATGCAGTATACTAATGACACCCAAATCTGCAGTATGCATGGGACTATGTCAGTGCTTCAGTGGAGGCAACTCCACAATTAAAATGCTTGTCTTCTGTGTCTCAGTCTTACAGAGCACATTTTTCCCAAAACAGCTCTAGCTGATGAAGCTTTATGCTATTCATGCTATACAGAAAGCCAAGGAAAAGGTGCTCACTGTAACAGTCATGATAAATCCAATACAGAATCTGACATAACAAATCATTTCACAGACCATCGTTTTGTACTGAAACCATTCCAAAATTATAATAATCATGAAAGTACAAAGTGCTTATAATAGTCAAAGCTGGAATAAATACATGTAATTCCCATTCCTCTTGCTGCAAAACTGTTTATTCAGTTTTGTAATGTGCATCATTCAAACTTCCAACTTGGTGTTTCTTCAAACACCACGTTCACTGTTTCTAAATGTAGTCTGGTTGTCTGAAATTTTTAACCAGGATACAAAAATCAATGTTATATAAAGCACTCCTTCCTGATACTGATGATGCATAATATGAGTCACCACTTCAAAGCCTCCAACACACCACACAAGCCACATTCTTTTAAGTCACGAATAAAGCCTAAAGTGGTTTCTCCTGCCTTGTTTCTAACGAAGCATCCTCAGTTCCCAAAAGCAAACTGTAACATCGTCAGTCAGGAGCAAATAAGCTCTACAAGCAGAAATGAAAGCTTATAAACAATACATGTATCTCCTACAAAACTCAAAAAACAAGTTTTTCCCAGACCTGTTATTTTTTAAGATTTTAAAAAAAGGCTAAAAAAACCCCCAACAAAAAACCCAAGTTACTGGTGAAATGTTAATATTGTATCTTTGATAATTCCCCTTTCAGGATTTTTACAGTGAACTTGTGGTGTGGTTCCATGAGCTCTAAGAGGGGAAAGAGAAAAAAAAGAAGGGTCAGAGCATCTGAAATGTTAGGCAAACAAACAAGTTAGTGCCTGTTGTCTGGCTTATGGTGACTGATGTGCACACCCATCCCCAGGGGCAAATGCCAGGCAATCAGAGGTAAGGATTCACTTAGAATTAAAGACAGTTAAGCTAAACAGAATAACTTCACTGTTGCCAGAATTACTGACATCTGATGATGTGCAATAAGTTGTTGGTACTACTTAACCCTAAAAATCAAAAAGAGTGGAAACCATCTTATTTGAACAGAATAAGAATTGCTCAGGAAATGATCATTCCTTCTTGGCTGGTGATGGGAGATGCTCTCACTGAGTTTCAAGCACTTATACACTCTATCCACGAGCTGTACATATGCTTGCACGTGATGCTTACTAATGTCCAGCCAGACACGTTCTTTATCCCAGGCAACAAACACTGCAGATGTGGGCGATTGAGAACCCAGCCCTAAGAGGCCACTGTTGCAACAGTCCTGTTAGGCACTCACCCAGGTTCATATGATTTCTTGACTTTTTAAGTGACAAAATCTCCTTCCTTTTAAAAAAACAGGTGTTTCTTGGAAGCTATACTGCCCATCTCAAAAAAAATTACCACTAAACAGTTTATATACCAAGGCTTTTAATTATCTTAGTTACTTCCCTGCTTAGGCTTCCCCAAAAATACGGACTCTGGAAACATACACTGGAAGAGTGCAAGCACTGTAGCATGGCAACGTCTGACAGTAGAGCACTCACTGCCCTACTTCAGGAGAAATCTAAAGTTCTACAGCTACATTACATTACAGTACAGCTGTAAATTAAATAGCTTATTAGCTAACAATTAGGTTTGGAAAAATCTCCCAAGCAGACAGCCCACCTCAAGCAAACCTCAATTTCTAAATACTACTCTGTTATTTCAGCAGTGTAACAATACAGCCAATATATGGGTATGGATAAATGTGTACACCTACACAGACATTCATTAAGTCTGTAAACAAATACACCCAAGGAAGTCATGGGAGAAAGACAACACATTGAATGGTATTTGCAAACAACAAGAAAGTGAAAGGATGCTCAGAGCAACCGAAACAGCTCTGCCAGTGGAAAAGCAGACAGACACCATGGATCATCCCAAACCCACAGAACTGAGCGACACAGCCCGAACGAGAGACGATGTTTCACTGGAAGAAGTAAATCTCAACAGAAAACAATGGAATTTCCTTTCCTAGGGAATTGTTTCTGTCATCTTTTGCCATTACAGGGACCAGTGTTCACAAAGCGCATCTCTACATGTAAGGACTCAGAACAGAGAAGCAGCGCTAGTGAGGTGCTTACAACTGTCTCAATTGATTTTTCCCAAGGAATCATTTTAGAAGAAAAAGCATGTAGTAAGAGTACAAACATTCAATCAAAAAGATGTTCTAACACATTTTCATCTTTTTCCTTCTTTAAGGGAATACTTTCAATTGGAGCAAGATCACTATTCCTCTTTTGATTTCCAGTGTCATAATCCGTAAAGGTCTTGCCTTCTACCACAGAAGCAAAAGCTAAAAATACTATCTGTGTATATTGGAATATCTCCGACAAACACTGATGGTGCTATATGCTGTAGTAGTATATAGTACATAGTAGTATATAGTAGTATGTAGTAGTACAGCTATATGCTGTAGTTTATTCTTCTTTCTACTTAGTCTATTGTGAAAATTTAGCAATTACATTTCTCAGCTGTGTTCACATGATCTCTGGTAAGGCCATCCTGAAAGCCATGTGAAATCCCAGGCTAAGAAAAAAGAAGCACTGGTTTGTGATGAAAAACAGTGTTGTTAATTTAATTTGTATTTTACAAGTATAAAATTGAAGGGTGGCTTTTTGGTCAAATACTAGAATCTTTTGCATCCAAGTTTCTACTGCAATTGGGCCAAAACCAGTGAAAAACCAGCAAGAGCCAGTACACATCCGAGCTGAGCTCTGACCACAGTATTAGCACCTTGTGAATAAAGCTTTCCAACTATGCAAAAGTAACCCCACCAAAAATAACAAGTTACAAATATACATAAATCTGCTGTGAACAGTAGTAATGGCAGTACTCAAGTACTTCAGTATGTTGACTGCAATAAGTTTTATGAGGAGATCCCCACATTTCTAGCCATAAAATGGAGGGGGAGGGTGTTGGGGGTTTTGTCCCCCTCCCCCCCCCCCCCGAAAAAAACCAAAAACCAAACCACCAAATCTAGGAGTTAAGCAGACATTATAATCTTTTCTTGTAACCAGAGCACAGGTGGAAAGCTAGCTGAGATTGGCTAGCTTTATCATTTTATTGCATTATTCTAACATGAACTTATAATTTCACAATTAGTAACAGATTAAGGTACATTCCTGCTCACTATTTTTTTCCTTTATTTCTTCCTCAACCCCCACTCCCTTTTTGCTCTGCAACTTAATTTCCAGCACAGATCAATTGCAACATCACTAGAGATGCGAGGTAGACAAGGAGGCTAAATACTCATTATTAATACAAGGCCCTGATACTGCCTCAGGAAAAGAAATTCTGAGTATGTCTGAAGATATACAAATATCTGAACAAAAGACAAAACCAAAAACCCCAACCAACAGAGTTTTTAACTCTCCACATAGCAGAAAGACCAACTCATTCCCCTATCCTGAACAGTCACATGAGCATTAGTCAACATATTATCTAAACTCGAACTTGCTGATACAAGAGTTCAGCTTCCTTCCACTAGGAAGCAGTGTTAAACCAACGAATAAATGCTTGGGATAAAGTGACCTGCCTCTGGCCTACATTCACTGAACCAGGCAGTACTCTTTCAGTACAGCCATGCAGCAGAAGCCATGCCACTTCTCCTTGTATAAAATGATGTGCTATACATAGCACTGAACTCAAGTTCCTTAGTATACAAGAAGAAATCTGAGAGATTGGTAACTAATGGACCTGTATTAGTATTCACAAGCTCTATATAGACAAGCTCTGGAAGGGGCAGACCTCACTCCATCAGCACGTAGAATTTGGTACTTCACATCAAACTGAGAAAGCCAGCTGTAGATTTAAATCAACTACATGCAGCTGGCATATGATGGACACAAAATTCCAAATTACAGAATTTACCATTATTACACTTTTTTTAAAAAGTTACGCCATATCAGAAAACCTGCTCCAGAATTACACAACACTACTAATTTAACTTGGGTTAAAGAAAGAGGACAAAGCAATTGACTCCTATGAACATTATCTACTAGGTTTATTATCTTAGTTCCTGGATGGATTACTTTCTAGAATAACTGACTAGTTGAGCAGAAAGTGCTGCCAGATTACGCGGTTTATGGGCACAGATATTCTGCCATTTACAATCCTACTGAACACAAGAAATCTGCTGAGCAGGGCACAGTGTTTGAAGCCAACAATACTTTTCCTAGTACAGCCACTCACCCACTGAGGAAGCTTCAGCAATCACCTACACAGCTCTGAATGACGTTCTCTGGTTGTTTTTTTTTTTTTCTTTATTTACAGAAATGATTAACATGTCATCAGCTAAATTCAAAATACCTAATCTTTAGCTAAGCACATCAGCAAATTCTGCCACAGATCACACCTCAACCAAGTTGTCTCACTGCAGAATGGACCTCTGGTGAGAGTTACAAAGACAAAGTACGTTAGAGTCAGAGCACACCAGCAATCAGAGGTTTCAACTAGCTGGTGAGACATGACACCTCCTCCTCCTTCAGCAACAGGCCAGACTGCAACCACATCTCCAGCATCCCTGTCAGCACATGCAGAGAGTTTCCCAAAGGCAGGGTCCCTCCCCAGAAAGCACAGCCTTCGGGAGGAGGAGCCCATATCCCAGCTGCAACCAAGGGAGGTGGCTCTGGGGAAGAACTTGCACATCGTGGGCTCTGGGGTTTTGCAGAATGCAGCTAGTGGTTGGAATCACAGAGTCACACCCACAAAGAGCTTCCCCAATCAAATGACAGCCTTGGCTGCAGATTCCTGGTTCAGGGAACAGTTTTTCCACCGCATTCACTTCTTGCCATGAAAACCCACTTGCACAAACATAAGGGAAAAAAAAAATAATCAGACATTACAGTATAAATAAACCAACATAAGGTAATATTACATCTTTCCCCATACTCCCTTCACGTTGAACAAAGCTGGAAGTGAGCAAAATAATGTAGAAATCCATAAGTGTAGATGAAGAGGTCTCAAAAATAGCACAACTTAAAGAAACATCCGATAACCAAGCAGTTACATTCCTAAGTTTGGCCTTCAGAGGGCATGTCTAATGGATCACCTAAACAGGGAGAGTCAAGAGAAAGACAACAAATTAGTCAAAGGCATTACATCAGCACACAAATTAAAGCACATTAAATTCTTTTAAGGACATTCCCTCCAGGAAGATCAACCTGGTAAAAATAAAAACAAAGGCCATCTTCTCCTCTGCAAATCAGCATAATGCATTTTAACTTACAGGCATTAATTTCTCATCTCTAGGTAATTGTATCAACTCTCCTGAACATGACTGGATAGGCAATCCCTTAAACATACTAAATGGCATGAAAGAGCAAGCACAAACATCTGAAAAAAACCTACTTAATTGGTAACGCTGTAGAAGACAAAAATACAAGATTTGAGCAAAAGCTTCAGCACTTTCACCTTCCAGGAAGAACAGCATTAAAAGTCTCTGTAAGGGATTACGCAGCAGCATCTTCCAAAGCCTGCAAGCAGGGCACTGCCTGCTGGCAGCTACGCGCAGGCTCTTCCTCCACCGGCTTTTGTTACACATTATTCAAGAACTATAACTTCCCTTTGCCCCAGAAGCCCCCACCCCAGGCCCTTTTTAATGGTACAAAACTGCACACGAACTGACACAAGACGAGTTTTCAGTGCACCATGTGGTGCAATTTCTAACAAAACCAGATTCAAAAACAAGTTTAACCACTGTCTCTTGGGAGTATTCACAAGTTTTATAGAACTTCACTGAACTCATTTATTTCCCTTTGGGCAGCAAAATTATGATGATATATTTTTAACTAGACAGAAGGCTTACCATCTCCTAGACTACTTGATTCACTATTAACACATCAAAACTACCACTTGCCTAAGGATAACATGTCCTTGGTGTGCTCAGCCTTAATAAGCCAACTCACTTTGCTTTCAGAATCAGTTTATCACTGTCAGTTCTACACCATCTTTAAGTAAAGACATTATAATTTCAATGAGATGTCATGCCCTTCCCTTCATACATTTGAAACATACCACACATTTTTACATAGTTAAATTCTTATACGGCTGACCAGAACCAATCAAATGAAGGCCACAGAGGTGCCTATCATCCTGACATTTGAAGTAGAGCTGAATAAACTAATGCACCTATAGCTTCAAATAATAGATTCCACTAAGTTGCAGGTAGTACTAAAGCTGTTTTGTTTTATGCTTCAGTGTAGTTCAGAAATCACAAAGAATTTTCACATAAGCTCAGCTGGTTGCATTATCCACATGGTTTAATAAACAAGTTGACCAAAGTTAACTCAGTGATATTTTTAAGGACAAAAACTAGAACTGAAGTATTTCTTAGTTACCTAGTCTATCTGTAAAGAAATAATATATCCATCTCCTGCTATTATTTGCTCCATGATGTGATCTCTGCAGACAAAACTCAGAATGGCACAATTCTTTTAGGCTACCCTTGCAAACTCGTTATACATGATACCCTCCAACAGGCAGATAACAGGTCTATTTCTGTTGCGCTGATTCCAAGGTTTCTTTTGAAGACAAGTCTATCAAATTTGTCAAACTCTGAAAGCACAGAACACAGTACCAGAAAAATTTTGATGGTTCAAAATGTTTGAAATAAGAAATTTAACATAGTGTCAAGACTTATGTCCTGGGTTCAGCTATAGCAGTCATTTTTCTCCTTCTTAGTAGCTGGTGCAGTGCTGTGTTTTTTAACTTTCAGCCTGGGAACAACGCTGATAACACTGATGTTTTTAGTTGTTGCTAAGTAATGTTTATTCCAACCAAGGACTTTCTCAGTCTCATGCTTTGCCAGGGAGGAGGGGAAGCCGGGAGGAAGCAGAGACAGGACACCTGACCCAAACTGGCCAAAGGGGTATTCCATACCACAGCACGTCATGCCCAGTATATAAACCGGGGGGAGTTACCCGGAAGGCCCAGATCACTGCTCGGGTCGGGCTGGGTATCGGTTGGCGGGTGGTGAGCAATTGTATCCTCTCCCCTTGTTATTTCACTAATCATTATTATCATTGGTGGTAGCAGTAGTGGTTTGTAGTATACCTTAGTTGCGGGACTGCTCTTATCTCAACCCGTGGGAGTTACATTCTTCCGATTCTCCTCCCCATCCCTCTGAGAGCGGGGGGAGGAAGAAGCGGGGGGAGTGAGCGAGCGGCTGCGTGGTTCTGAGTTACCGGCTGGGCTCAAACCACGACAACTTACTTCAGAACTAAGAAGTTACTTAAAAACCCTGTGGTTGGTTGGCCCTGGCTGGATGCCAGATGCCCGCCAAAGCCGCTGTGTCACTTCCCATCTTCAACTGGACAAGGGAAAGAAAATCTACAGAAGGTTGAGATTAGGACAGAGAGAGATCACTCAGCAACGACCATCAGCATTGCTGATGAACTCAGCCTTGGCCAGCGGTGGGTCCATCTTGGAACTAGCTGGCATTGGCCACATTGGGAAGCTTCTAGCAACTTCTCACAGAGCCACGCATGTAGCACCCCTGCTACCAACACCTTGCCACATAAACCAATACAAGCCTTTATGCTACTGCTGAATGAAGCAAAATATTCTCTTCACAACATGAAAACAGTAGATCATAGTTACTGCAAATGAATGATTGTATCTTCCTGCAAGGCTTGGGTTTAATTGCTCAGTCATATTATGTGCTAGTTTGCAGTGCCACGGATGACAGCAGAAAGTTAGGACTAATGCTGTCCATAACAAATGCAGGTTCTCTACAGTTATTTCAAGTAATCTTTTGCAGAGAGCATTTCTCTGAAGAACCATTTGCTGATTCATTTTTATGAACTGATTCACCCTAAGCATGGATAATCATGGTCCAAGCGAGAGCTGTGCAGTGCCAGTGCACCTCACCAGTGCACAGCACTTCTAGTGCTGACGAAGCGAAACAAAATTCAGTTTCCTGCCTTACTCCCAGGATACAATCCTCTAGTTTCAAATGATGCTTTCTTTGCATCTATGACTCGAAATAGTTACCAACTATATTCTGCCACAGCCAGGGAGACAACAGCTGCAACTCCTCGCAGTAGTCACACCCATGGGTTGCTTGTTTTGGTTTGGTTTTTTAAGTCATTGCTACACTATAAATACAAGAAACTATGCACGAGAAACATTTCAAAAGAGCAAGAGAAAAATTCTTTACGCAAAAGTAACTGTATTAGTTATAATGACAATTTCTTATTTAGTCCATTCTAAAAGCTTCATCTAAAACAGAATTCACAGTAACGCACCTTTGAGCCACAAACCAAGTGTGACAGCAGTCATTTGTATTTGAGTGATTGCTGGTTTGTTTTGTGGTTTTGTTTTTTGTTTTAAATAACTAAGAGAACGATTTCTCTCATAATCACTTTACATTTTATCAGTTTTGAAACACTGTTCAGTTTCTGTTCCTCCATAAAGAGCCTAAAAGGCTTATTTAAGCTTTAAATACAGAGCAGTATCCCCTTACATCGCACAAGGATTTCTTTCTTTTACTGATCACACTATTTGTTCTTAATTCATCACTTGCCTGTTGAAGTATCACTGCAAGGCAACTGCAATACAACTAAGGTTTTATGAAGTATGACAGAAAGTAAGATGGGTAAGACAAGCAAAAAAAGTCAGAATTTTCATACTGAATTCCTACCTACAGTTTCAGACACTGTCTTAAACAGTGTTATTTCAAATAGTAGGATTCAAACTTCATTTTTTTTGTCACGGAAGTATCACATTTAGGTACAAAAAATGTCATCCCTCCTGAAAAACTAAATACAGTTATATGAAGTCAAATTATACAGTGCAGCCAACTAAAACCATTTGCCTATTTCTAGACAGGAAAACAATGATACACTGAAACAGTTGTCACCAAATACATTACAAATTCTTTAGTGAAATTATGTTGAGTCCATATTTATTGTAATATTTGAAATTGTTCATAGAAGTTTAAGATCCAAAATAGCCCATGGCTTATTTTGTAAAGCACTCCAGACCCTTGCAACTTTTTACCATGTAGCCAATGATTTAACTGCAGTAGTTTCACCACAGAGTTACTAACTAGAACAGTAAAGAATTTAAGTTGCATCAAAAATCTCTGTTTTCCTCTAATTAAAAAAAAAAAGTTTTTTTTGGGAAAAAAAAAAGATACATAAAAGGAGACATAATTAGTCAAAATAATCTTCAAATCAGACATATTAACCATAGTTTTCTTGGCAGCGAAACTACCACAATAAATCCTGCACAAAGCTTTATTTTGTTCATATATTCCTCAGACTACCAAATGCAAAAAACCTCAAACCAAAAAAAAGAAGGATTTAAGAAGAAAATTGCTCAGAACACTGGGAAAATATAATAAATCTCATAACCACTTGCTTTGACTTCCCAGATAGCCACAGTACTTTGAATTTGCTTGCTTTATTTCCCCCTTCCTTCTCTCCTCACCACATTTTGATTAGGTGATTTGCTCCTTTGAAAGCATAGAACAGCTTAGTAAATATAAACTAATTTGAACTTTCACATGTCACATTTTTCTGCCAATTTCTACATTTATTGTCAACTTTTGAATGTTGAAGTAAGAAACAACTTTCTAGATTAAAATCAAAATTAAGAAAGGAAATACACATTTTATGTAAAATAGTAACTTCGACATTTCCCAAATAGAGATTTGGTAAAGTCTTAAAGATATCTGAAACTATCCTAGAAGTTGGTCAGTCACACATGAGGCAGTTCTAAGCACAGGCTCAAACAGGAGCTCCATTAAGTGCTTTGAAATACAAATCCCTACAGGCTGTTTCATGCTGCATACACAGCTCCTGTAAACTGTGCAAAAAAAATACAGCCCATTACTAAATTGCAACTAATCATCAGGTTCTGAATGTGCTCCACAAAAAGATCACATAAAAATCATCTGACCTTCAAACCAGAGGGAAATGGAACTGTGAATGAGAATACTGTAATAATTTTCTTTGCTATCAAAGTAAAATACACACGCCTTTGAATAAGTTCTGTGTGGGTTTGACCCCTCAAAGCAAATGCCTAAGATGAAATTCAACCAGTTCGAAGAATAATGCCTTTGATAATGCTGTGAAAGTTTTCAGTGGTTCTAATTTAATAATATCAACTTTTTTTGTGCAACATCAACAGCCAGAAGCATTAATTACTAATTACAGAGAATACCAAAAAGAACAAAGTCAGAAAGCATTAGGGAAAAAAAAAAAAAAAATGTGCCCACATGTCTCAATTTTCTTTTCCTGTTGAAACTATTCTGTAAAATTTTTTTGTATCAGTTTTACACAGTGGTAGGATTCCCCCCTATTCATTAGTAGATATTTAAGAAAGGGAGATCTTGCTTCTTGGGTTATGTTTCTCAACAGAAACTTTCAGAACAAGGAGAGAATTCCAACCAACTCTTCTGGTTTGGGTTTTTAGTAAACTATCTTCCCAACAGTGCTTTATCACCATCTCCATAAAGGAGATTTTGTGTGACTCACCCAGAAACAGTGAAATCTGTTACGAAACCCAAGACCAGTGTTCAAGAATTTCTGGTTTCTAATCCATGTACAAATTCGGTAGTGTTTTAAACCATACCACAGCACTTGCTTTAGCTCTTTCCTAGAGAAAACAAAATAGTACAAAAGACCTCATGTTGAAGAACACACTCTACCTTTAAAGAGAAGCTACAAATCCTTTCAACCCTTCTAGTATTTACATAGTAATTAGACTCATAGTAAAGAATTTTTTCCTAATGTCTAATTTGACAGAAGGTAGATTTCAATTAGACATTAGGATAAAGTTCTTTACCAGGAGGGTGGTGAGGCACTGGCACAGGTTGCCCCGAGAAGCTGGGGATGCTCCATTGGATGGGGCTTGGAGCAACCTGGTTTAGTGGAAGGTGTCCCTGCCCATGGGAAGAGGTTGGAACTGGATGAGCTTTAAGGTCCCTTCTAACCCAGGCCATTCTATGACTCTATATTATGTCTAGGCAGGAAAAGCTGTTGATGCCAGACCCTCTTGTAGCATTTCCAGCTAGATTTCAGAGAGATTGCCCACCTGCAGGTACCAACAGCAACAAAAACCCATTTAGTAATTAGCACAAACCAGTGCGTATTTCAACAGTAGATGCTAACTGTTTAAATAGAAGATTAAAAAACCTGCAATGCCAGCAAGAAACCACTGGCATTCAGGGGACAGAACCAAGTATTAGCAGCTTTTGCTTATTACATGTATTTCACATGACAGACCTCGCCGTGACCAAGTCACTTTGAAGTGGCAAGATGGATGGATCAACTGTCTATCACCACATTTGCTACAAGTTACAGTGTCTGCATACTTCAAAATTCCAGGCCACTGTGGTCCCTCAAATATCAGAGAATAAAGTCCCATTTTAGTCATTTGTGATCTCACATATCTGTAGGGGCAACAAGTTTCGGGGTTTGGGGCCCAGTCAGGCCTATAATGAAGCTCTGTAGAGCTTGGTTAGAAGACTCAGGAGATACCAACAAACTTACATTTTATTTTTCCAAAGGAGAACAATGAGGGAGAAAAGACATTGCAATTGAAGGATTTGGGACAGTGGAATGTTGATGTTTTGATTTCTTTACTTTGACTATAAAAACCCAATCATGTAGGATGAGAAGGTAACATACAAAAATACATCCACATAGCCTGACTTTGTCAGCAAGCGGCCTTTAACTCTGTGCATGTATCAGTACAGAGATTCTAGCCAGCTATAAACATGTGCTGCTTATTTAAACAGACAGAGGAAAAAATAGAAAAGAAAGAGACAATTTATGAGTACTCTTTATCTCCATCTGCTGCTCAGCTAAACATTTCAGAGAGGAAGAATAATTCCAGAAGGTATTAGTAGAAATCAGTTTCATCCTAAGTTTAGACATCTACAAACCTTAATTTACCCAATTCTTTTACACACAGTTTAAGCAACGAAGTATATACTGATTATGATTTGCTAGGTTATTCTGCTTATTCAGTTCTCACCCACAACTATCTCTATACCTGTGAATATATAGTATTAAAACAGATAATACACACACCAAGCCTTGTAAAGACTCACAGGCAACAGAAAAACCTGTACCCAGCTCCCTGCAGTCTTTGCTACCTGTACTAACTCCAGGCAAAAGCAGCTTCATGAAGATATTCAAGTTGCTGGAAACACTTCAAAGAAAGCAAAACTGAGAACACTCCCCTTCCCCCCCCACTTAACTGATTCTCATCAAGGTTGTTTTAAAACTCTATGTTGGTTTATAGTGCCTAGTAACAGGCTTCTGCTGCTAAAATGCAAAAGTGACATTCAAGTTTCTACCTGTTGTAGTATACCTGTATTAAAACAATTAAAACACATTCCTAAAGCCTACTAAAATCTGCACTTAAAATGCTAAATTATAAGGCTGGAAAAAGTGGTTTAAGAGTACATTTTCAGCCATGTTTCCAAAAGTTACCTGGTTCCCTTGTGCACATTTGGATGTATATAGTTTCTTTCAATATTTCTAGTAAGTTAAAACCCATATTAAAATTGAAATGTTGCAATTAGAAACCATTTTTGCATTTTTTTATATGTTAAGAAACAGAACATGCAAATTACTGTTGTTAGACATCCAAATGTTTCAGTTTTATAAGTTATCATAGAATGATTAGGTTGGAAAGGACCTTAAGATCATCTAGTTATGAAAGTTTCTTTGTAGAAAAATTTGTTCAGACAACTGGTGACAGGCAACAGTGCTTTTCAGCTAGCAATGACATACTACAGATAGTAAGGGAACAGTGAGAATATTTGATTAGAAGTATCATTTCCTGCTGAACTAGTTCAAAAGTGTTTCATGTCTGGTTGTCAACACATACACACAGAGTCACCTCCACTTAAAATGTGCATCCAGTTTGTGTACTAAGTGCTTTTTAAAATTAATTACTATATTGGAGACTAATTACTTAGGGAGATATACATGGGCAACTGTTAGAAAAGACCTTTGAGAATAGCTGAAGCTGTTCGACCTCACTGCCAGAGTTTGGAGAATCTGTTTCTGCACATCACAGCAACTGCAGCTGATGCTGTGGAAGCGCTAAATTGAAAATACTTCACTTGGATGCACCAAAGCTCCTACTCCGAGCTGTGTGAGGGATGCCACGTAAGGGATGGAAAAGCTACTAACAGCTCAGTCCCCAGGCAGGTCAAGCATACAATTGTATTTATTTATTTTTAAAGAAAGAAAACAATAACTAGGCATGCCTATAGCCAAATAAACGAAAAGATAAATAATTACATTTCCAGGCATTGTGTTCTGTTACTTATCTTTTTCTCGTCATATTGGAGAAAGTTTGGTCAGAGGAAAAAACAAACATGTATCTGTCTCAAAGTCTTAGCTAGGTAATACCCTCCTAAAAAGCTGGGCATGAAGTTTTACCACCAGTAAAGTAAAATACAGAGTTCCTGTTGATTTGGAAGAGGACTAAGATAATAATCAGACTAAATACGTATTTATTAATTTATCACAATTTAGTGCTGCAATATGGCACATCTAGTCTTGTTGGAAGAAAAGAGTAAGCCATGATTCCTAAGAAATTTAATTTATTGAAAAGGCTGATCTGATCATTTTAAAGCAGTTCAGGAGAAAATTGAATTTATGAATAGGATAGATAAAAAGACATTCCTAAATCAAAAAAAAGGAAACTACATTTTACCCTAAATTTATTGAAGGGAAAAGCAGAAATGAAGCAGCACCCACAGGTATTCAAATTTGGGATTAGCACTCTGTAATCAGACCAGTTCAGATCTGAGGCAAACTTCAGCATTTTACATATGACAAATTGAGGTCTCTGCCATGTCATGTTGTCAATTCAAGTTGAAACTCAAGTTGTGTCCCATTCTCAGAAGACCTTTTGCCCGAGCTTGCCAATTATCTAGAAAAAGCTGCCAGAAATATCAGTTAAAACTCAAACATTGTTGATGTTCAGAAGAGTGAGGCAATGAGGATACAACAGGGTCTAATCCAGCCACTCTGCATAATGTGATTTATTCCCCACAGTGGTTACTTTACCCTCAAGGTTTACAAGTTAAATACATAAATGCAAAGCGCTGTAAAATACTGAATCGAAACAAGTTCAGCTCACTTCGTTTTTAGAAAAGGGCCTAAATTGTGCAGGAGTCTTGAGCTGGCCATGTATAAAAGGCACTTTTATGTGAAATTCACCTATGCAGATGATGACCATAAAGGTAAGTGGTGCAGACTGGTGGACCCTTGCTAGCTTTAGCCAAACTGACACAGGCTATGGAAATGAAGCTATTAAGGAATAGAAACCCCAAGAGAAGCCAAACAAAACCCTGGAAAACCATTTCCAGGCATATGAACACCAAGAAAAATCACCAGGAGTAATCAGCATGATCCACCAAGGGAAAGTAATGCTTAAACCCACTCGATGAACTCCTGCAGTTGAAGTGACCAGCTTGATCGGCAAGGGGACAGCAGTGAATGTTGTCTGCCTGGACTCCAGTAAGGCCTTTGACACTATCTCCTGTAAGAGCCTCATAAGCTGTTGATAAGTGGCCTGGATGAGCAGACAGAGAAGCGGATTGAAAGCTGACAGCAGCTGGGTCCAGAGGGTGATGGTCAGCGGTGCATTCTAGTTGGATGCCAGTTGGTGCAGTCCTGTTTAACATAGAATGGTTTGTGTTGGAAGGGACTTCAAAGATGATCTAGTTCCAACCCTCTCTGCCATAGGCACCTTTTACTAGACCAGGCACCAACAAAAACTGTTTACAAAAGCAGTATGAAAGCACTCAAACATAAACCGAGCTATGGAAAAACTTACTGAGAAAGCTCTTCTAGCAAATCTTTTATTTTTATTGTTGGAAGCCATAACACTTTTAAAACAAAGTTTCACGGTACCTGATGCTGTTCTCATGAGACAAAGGACTAAGTCAGAAGAGAAAAACAGACTAAGATAACAAGATTTAACGGTGAGACACTGGCACAGGTTGGCCAGAGAAGCTGTGGCTGCCCCATCCCTGGCAGTGTTCAAGGCCAGATTGGACGGGGCTTGGAGCAACCTGCTCTAGTGGAAGGTGTCTCTGCCCATAGCACGGGGTTGGAACTGCATGAGCTTTAAGGTCCTTTCCAACCCAAACCATTCTGTGATTTTATGATCAGTATTGTGAATGTCCTCTACTGTCTTTCAGGCTTATTTGAGTTTTCTTCTCACAGAACAACATGATTTTAGGAAAGGTCAGAAACTGAAGGAATCCCATATAGCATACACAAACTCTTAAAATTATTGCTTTGATACATATCCATTCTCTGATGTCTCTAAAATTTTTAAATAAAACAATTATTTTATGTGCAAAACTCAAAAGTACCTCTTATGGAGAAAATAATACTACTTCAAATGCTGAGAGCCAATTCCTCAGCTCACTTCAGGAACTCCAAGAGGAATATTCACTGAAACTAGACTTGCAGGAATATGACTTGCCCTGCTCAGGAGTCAGCAGGGAATGGGAGAGAAGAGCTCTTATAGGTGGCAAGTCACAGGAAAAACTAACTACAGATGCTACAGACTGTCTCCCACAGAAGTGTCTTTCACTTCCTTGATGTGGGAAGCAGACTAGCTTCACTAGGCTAAAGTTAGCTTTTGAGTAGCTTTGCAATACCTCTTCCCTTAGGAAAAGGAGGCTATGTTTCGCCTTCTCTGCAACCCTTGTAAAGCCTACATAATTGCAAATACTCTCAGACTGTTTGCAAATGGAAGAGACAGAAAACGTCAACATAGTTTTGTTCTATAGCTTTATGGTTTTAGAAAATAAGGTGTGCTCACTGGCAGCAGCACACTGACATTAAACAGGAGCCTGGCAGAGGTTGCAGCAGCCCTGCCTCAGGCTCTCCTCACATGTAAATGTCTCCAAAGGAACTACCTACAAAAAGGCTGAACACTTGTGTTCTTTCTTCATTAACTTATGGGTACCTTCTGGAAACTTCTACTACCATAATACATAAGAATAAATAGCTCCACCCTGGACTTCAGCTACTTTCATTGTAGAAAGCAAACCATAACTTTCTCTTCAAGGAAAACTTCCTCTTTAGAGACTTTTCCAAGAATAGCCTAAAGCCTATCCAACTTCCCTTGAAAACGAAACCTTTCAGTATGCCACAATAGGTATTTTAGAAGCCAAAGCAGACCACAAACTAAATCAGCAAATGTAGCTATAGTCAAAGTATCCAGAGTCAAAGCTTCTGTGTAAAAAAAACCCAGCTGTTTTCCCAGAGGAATTTTCCCCACCAAAACTGATGATTCCTCATGCTCATCATCAAAAAACTCTTACACCATGCACCCACACAGAAATCTGGCAAGGCTTAGAATGAAACAGAATTAACCCTTTTGCAAGGTGTGTGGTCCAATAATCAAATATCAGCCAGTGAATATGAAAAGTTACCTGTCAAAACTTGTCCTTCCTCAAAAAGGATTAAAAAAACCCCTTAGTTTTTATTTTGACACTTTCTTAAAAGAAAAATAAAATACATTAATTTTACCATCTCATTCAATAGCTTTGGTTACTTCATGTGTATTTAGGGTCTCCCTCAGATCTTCATTCATTTTCTGCTTTTGGCCTGAGGCAATCTCACTCAATATGGAAGAATGCAAGGGTTTTAGTTGTGCTTTATAAGAAGTTAATGAATCCATAGCCGTGGAAGCATTCATTTAGAATAGACTCAATTTCACTGATAAGCTTTAATGACATGCTATTGTCAGAAGAGTAATCCCATTTCCGAACCCTTGTCCTGCATCCCTGAATATCTAGTTGCAGTAGGTAGTGTGTTTCCAGCAAGTCAAGGGAGGTGATCCTTCCTTTCCAGTCAGCACTAGTGAGACATCTGGAGTGCTGGGTCCAGTTCTGAACTTCCTAGTAAAAGACAGGCATGAACATACTGGAAAGAGTCCAGCAAATGGCCACAAAGATGATTCAGGCCTCAGAATACTTGTCATACTAAGACAGACAGAACCAGAAGAGCTCAGCATGGCAAAGAGAAGGCTCAGAGCAGATGTTATCAATGCGAATAAATATCTGATGTGAGAGTGCAAAGACGACTGAGGCAGACTTGTCTTAGTGATACCCAGTGAGAGCAAAAGAGGTAATGGATACAAATTGAAATATAGGAAATCCCATCTGAACATCAGGAAACACTTTTTTAATGTAAGGGTGACTGAGCACTGGCAGAGGTTGCCCAGGGAGGTTGGGGAGTCTCCATCCTTGGACACATTCCAAACATGACCAGACATGGTCCTGAGCAACTGAGGGGGATGGACAGGACAGATCCCTTCCAACCTCTCATCCTTTCTACAATTCTGTGATTTTTGCACAGCTGCAAATCCATCTATGGTATACATAAAGCTATGATACAATCAATAGCATCACCCAAAGCTACGCACTTCTACAAGGACACAGCAGAGGAAACTTCCATGTGCTTCATCAGTCTCGCTAGTTATCATTACAGTATTTTGAATTAATCCCTTAAAGACATTGAAGAAACACAAAGAAGGCTTGACATATTAAAAAGAATTACCATGGTACATCAAGAACGGCATTCACCTATGAAAACAAATCACAAGCTGTTTATGGCTCAGTTGTGCAGCCTTGCCCACAACACACTGTTCTGCAACCTGCTGTGGCTCATAAATTAAGGAAGGTCAGATTTTATCAGCAGATGAGAGGTAACCCAGATGTTCACAAACAGCCTGCAGCATTAGAAATAAAACTGGCCACACAGTTTCCCAACCTGACCTGAACCAGTGTCCCAGCACGACACCAGTGATTAGTATGTGGCTGAACATGGAGCCCCCGGATGACTCCTAGGTAATCAAATCCTGGAAACTCATGATCAGAAGGCAATAAACTGGCAGTTACAAAGGGGAATACTTCTTCAGTTTTTCTCCCCAGTTTATTAAGTAGCATTATCATTTGCCTATCGTACAGAACTAATTCTCACACAATTCCTACTGGACGTGCTATTCTTTATTTTTCAGCTTGAACTTCAGTGAACTTACAGTAACTCCTGAGAGTTTTCTTTTCAGGAGAGGTACAGTAGGATAATAGATACAAAAGGTCTGATTGTTTTCCCTAAGGATCTACCATTGTATTTTGATGGGCCTGTAGAGCACCTGGATACTTATTTTTCCTTTTTGGATATTCATACTCTATCACCAGAAATGTACAAAGCTCATTTAAATATTATTATGAGGCTGCAGAGGGTGCTCCAACACTGCTTACAGACAGTTTCTATTCAATCCCCACATTCCTCAGCAAATCCTTCACTGATTCAGAAGTAATTAAAATTTGGAAATAATTTTGAAGGCAGGTTAGAGTTCACCCAACACCTTGTTTTATCCAGAGAGAAAGGTGATACAAATTGCACAAAAGTCTTTTCACCCCACCAACAGAAAGTGTTCTGAGTGGGAATAACATTTGGGAAGGCAGCACTTAGGCGCATTTCCTGCGCCTAAGATGTGAAATGCCCTATTGCTCCACACGGATCTAATGGACTAGAAACGGGGAAGTGAACACATAGGTACGGAAACACACTGAAGTATCATCATCCATATTACTCCAGAGTTGCTTAAGTAAATAGCCTCCCTAGAAGAAACTTATGGTGCTTTAAGAGCAGCAATGCTTTTAGCTCTTTTTGTGACCACCCAACGCCACACTGAACCTCTCCCAGTGCAGAATGCAGTGACCTGCAGAGACTTCTGCAGATAGTGCTTTACTCTGGATGGGGAGAGGAGTTCCCAAAATAAAAGTGCCTCTATTTGTGTATCCCAGATCTTACTTTTCTACTGAGCAGCGCAGAAGTTTTATTTGTTGGCTTTCAAGTAATCAGTGTACATAAAAAAATACAACTTCAGCTAAAACTAAACTTAACAAGAATGCGTACTTCTCCCCTTACTTACAGTTCTTCAATCTCATTCCAACAAGCACACAGTGAAAAATGTTACATTATCTGACAATGCGTTGGGTTTGTGTGGCAAGGTTTTGGTGGTGAGGGGGGCTACATGGGGCGCTTTTGTGAGAAGCTGCCAAAGCTTCCCCTATGTCCCACAGAGCCAATACCAGCCGGCTGCAAGACGTACCCGCTGCTGGCCAAGGCTGAGCCCATCAGCGATGATGGCAGCACCTCTGGGATAACATATTAAAAGGGGGAAAATAAGTTGCTGCATGATGGTAACTGCAGCCAGAGAGAGGAGTGAGAATATGCAAGAGAAACAGCTCTGCAGACACCCAGGTCAGTGCAGAAGGAGGGCAGGAGGTGCTTCAAGTGTCAGATTCCCCTGGAAAGGACTCACGTTGGAGCAGCACGTAAAGAACTGTCTCCTATGGGAGGCACCCCACACTAGACCAGGGGAAGAGTGTAAGGAGTCCTGCCCTGAGGAGGAAGGAGCAGCAGAAACAACATGGGATGAACTGACCACAACCCCAATTCCCAGTTCCCTGTGCCTCTAGGAAGGAAGTAGCGAAGTTAAGCCTGGGAAGAAGGGAGGGTCGAGGGGTGAGCAATCTCTCTCCCTGTCCTTATCTCGACTCACCAGCCTTTCACTGTATTTTCTCTCCCCTGTCCAGCTGAGGAGGGGGAGTGATAGAACAGCTTTGGTGGGCACCTGGCTTCTAGCCAGGGCCAACCCACCACAACTGCCATTTAAATATATTAATTCTGAGCCAGCTGATGAAAAGAGAGAAGGCTTTTAAAGGCTTTGAAATTAATATGTTCCAATAGTGTAATTAGCTGATCCTCCACTTTACTGGCTCCAAGCCCCAAATTAGCAAGTTCTAGGTTTGACAATTTATATATATTGAACTTGAAACAGAGCACACAATAGAGCATTAACTAAATACCTGCACAATTCTTTCTAGAAAGAACAGCTAGCTCAAAGCATCAGGTAGTCCAAGAATGAAACCCCTGCCCTTTACATGGCTCACTGCCTTGTCTCACTACTTCTGCAGAATTTTGCTTCCAGCAAATACTATCTGTGCCTTTGTAACTCCAAGATTACTTGCATTAACATTTTATACAAGGTCTGCACCTTAATGTCACCTAAAAATACCTTTGGGTGAGCCTGTTTTATGGTAAAGAATCGAATCAGAAGTCCAACTCTCGGTCCCACATGACTTCACCTGGGTTTTCAACTGCTCTTTGGATTACAGCAACTACCATGTTTCATGCAAAAGAAAGAGCAATAGAATAGGTGCAATTTGGATTAGGGTTTCATTTTACCAGTGTTCATATTATGAATACAACATAAGACACAAGCTCTAGAGACGCTGAAGATAAAAATCCATCATTGGTACAAGGTAATATAAAGACTATACTGACAGCAAAACAGGAGTTCATGCAGCCCCTCTCCCCAGTTAAGCTGAAAACTGCTAAATTATATAAACAAAGAAAGCAGGTTTCCACCAGTGTTTGAAAGCTGATCCAATGCAAAACATAGCCACACTGTCCAATACTAACAGGGGGGATTTAGGACAGGAGCACATGGCTGTAAGCTGAGCATTTCTGCACTTTCTGCACTGTCTTGGTTGACTTAAAATTCACAAGGAGAATGGAAAAAGATTCTCGATAGGAGTGATATGTTGTTACCACTGGAGAAAAGTGAATACATCTTTCTCTGCTCTGAAGGGGTCACTGCTGCACTAATATACTTCACCATATCTTACTTTATAGAAGATTTAGGTTATTATAATAGTAGAGTTACCTAATAAGTAGTAAAAGAAGGGAGTCATAAACAATATATGGTAACAAAGTTAAGTAACCAGAGTTGTGATATGGAGTAACTAAAACAGACTCATATTCTATCACAAGAGTTTGCAGCAAACAGGTTCAAAGGTTAAGTTTAGTAATTACTGATAAAACTTCTATCAAACACTGTAAACACTATATACATCACAGATGCCACTGTGATTTAAGAGACACATTTAAGGGAAACTTCTAATTCCTATTTTATTATGTGGCATTTATCACATCATCAATTTAAATTTACACAAACTGAACAAGATGAAACATCTGTAAGCAAAATACCCCACCTCAATAAAATGGATTTTCTGTACTTTGCACTTGGGACTCACAGACAGCTATTGACCTGGAGGACACTTTCCACTCTCCCAATCACAACAGCCTTCAGTAGAAGAAAATACTTTTTTATTCCCTTCAAAAGCTTTGCATGTCAATATACACCAGTGAAGGTACCACAAGGGGGAGATGAGACAGACAGACTCGACTGGAGGCATGGTTAGTGCGGCGTTGGTTTCAACATGACTAACAGTTGAAAATCACCATTACCTATCTCCCATATGTTCTCATTTGTAAGCAAGAGTTGGACAGTGAATCTTAACATATGGCAACAGTAAGTTTCACTCCAATATTCGAATAGCAAAGTACATACAATCTGGTCCACTGCTTCATCTGAAAATGTTATTGCATGATAACCTAAACTGAAAAATAATCTCATATAAAGTAGTGGCCGGGGAGAAGCTGTGAATAAGAAATAAAATGGTTCAGAAACTCCCAAATTAAGCTCTTCCAGTTAGTTTAGCTATTGGGTTACATTTAAGGGCACTGAATAATTTCATCTCACCTTCATGCCACAGTCCCCCATTTGAAAGCTAGGAAGGATAACTATTTGTATTTGAAAGATGCACAGATGATACACAAGTTTTGGACCACACACAACACAGATAAATATATATATACACACACACAGCAAGAGAGAAAGGGAGAGAAATAACTACAAAAAGAGCTCAAACCAACCTCACAGCATTTCATTGCTTGACCTGACTGATAACAAATGATTCCGGGCTTAAGCAAAAAGGGTGCTTAGCTTTCTTATGTTACAACTAATGTTTCCAGGAAAAAGGCTGCCACCTATTAACTCTTCAGGAGCACTCATTAAGTATTATTTCTGACAGTCTTACACAGTTTATTTTTTTTTTTTTTTTCAAAAAGCATTAATAAATATCTATCAGATACATATTTTTCTAGACTAATCAAAAAGCTTATTAAGCACTGATGGAGTTAGGTCAATTTAAACAATGGACTACCTCTGTTACATGTAGGAAACAAAAGCAACTAGGAACCTTCAATTCACCTACCTTTATTTGTTAATACATAGTACATGATTTGTTAATATACTACGTACTAACATACAGTTAGGTTATATATGTGGGTGTATATCTGTACACATAGATTGATACACACATAAATATATCAAGAAGTTAACAGAACATTTCTAATGTAGAGTAAAAAACTTTCAGTATTTCATACTCAGAAGTATGTCATGGCTTTTTAAATACGCATTTATTTTTGAAAAAGTTGCATCTCGGTTCAATATCTAAAAACATTTTAAAATTCAGAGCTATGGTTATTTTCATATTAGCTTACTGATTTCTTGTTATCAACTGTACCCATCACTGTCTACTATGAAAGTGCCAAACAGTAATTCTCAGAGTTCAGTAGTGAAAGAAGAAACCAACTCAAAAACCAGATACAACCTAAGGCTAAAGCTTTTTTGAAGGAACTAACTGTCGAAGGAAATACTGTGGCTGATTAATCGAGAAAATAGCTCTTTAAAAATAACCAGACAAAAAGTCTCAAGGAATATATGCTCCAAAATAAAGACAAATGCCCAATAACAAGCCTTGCCTCCTTACCTCTTCTAGTGAGAGAAGTGGAGACAAAAAAGCTTACTGCCTTTCTACTTCAGTACCTGTCTTCCTACTGTCACCACTACTTTCAGGTATAGTATTTGTCAAGTATTCTGACTGAAATCAAGATGCCAAAAAAAAATAATTTGTAGCAAGTCTGCAATGATATACAAACCCCCCAAACAAATCTAGGAGGAAGTAATGTTTTTGTTCAGGAAACAAATTGCAAGCAGTAAACAAAACTTTTGCATGCAGAGAGGTATAATATAGCCTAATTAAAAAAAAATATTAAAAACCCCAAGAACTACAAAACCCACAAATAAAACCCCACAAAATCAAAAGCCAGTCTTACCGAAATTTATTTGCTCTGGATATAATTTATCTTCTTCAAATGCACTCAATTCATTGCTTAGACAAAACAATTAGCAAAAAAAAAAAAAAAAATCAAAATACAGTTAAACTACAAAAATGCCCTTCCATGAAATGCCTCCAACACCCCTCCATCTGAAATCTGAATCTGAAACCAGATTCTCCAGCATAAATACATCAGTTCTGAAGAAAATGCTCAATAATCACTTCAATATAAAGAAAATATCAACCAAATCAACAGTTACACCAGTGAACACCTGCCAGTAAACAATATGCACTTTTTAACATAAGGCACATCAAATAAACTGCTCTCTTCCAACGATTTGCTGCTGATCATGACATAACATGCTTATGCTCACTTTTATACAAAAATTTTAAGACAGCTATGAAGTGAAAGAACCCTCTGCTATCTATAGTCTTCAAAACAGACTTCCAGATATGGCCAAACTCATCACCAGAAGCATACATGTCGAATAGAAACACACACAAAAACACCCCACAACACAACACTTTCCAATCCTCTTTACAACCACCCAACGGAGCCTATGCACACACCTGCAAAAAATGCAATACATTTCACCCATGGCACTACGTGTCCTCACAGATCTATACTCACGTAACCATGCAACCACCATTTTTAAGGTTGAACATGCACCAGTTATCGCCAAGGGACAAAGGAAAACCTAGTTACCATTTCCACTTCATCTCACACGCCTCAGTGAGGACCTGCAAGATTCTTTAAAATACAAAGCAAAAATAAATTATGGGTTCGAGATGAGATTTTTGGTGTCCTTTTACATTTTTTTTTTCCTGCTCCTTACATCATATTAACCTTTCTTTATTCTACAATATTCTTCCATCCATTTTGCACCATAAAATGACATCACATTAATTGCATCAAGGTATTTTTGTAAGGCTGTCAATTAGATTGGGTGTACTGGTCCAGCTTTATAAAAGAATACTTTAAAAGAACATTAAATAATATGTTCAGTAGTGCAGGCACTCTCTCTCTATATATATATGAATCTTGAAAATAAAGTAAAAGCAGACCGTGCTTTGAGAGGATTTGGAGGGTATTACAGGAAGCATGCTGATATGTTATCATTCATATGGTAAGAGCACACAAAGTCCAGTAACTGGACTAACACAGCAAGGCGAGATTTCCACCAGGAAATTGGTGCTTACAGAAGTAGAGAAAGAGGCACTGATATGAGAGCCTATACCATTCCTAGGAAAGATTCCTAGCTGACAAACATCCAAAAACCTTTTAGAGTCAAACATACAAGACTACTTTCATGCTCACTTCCTTTCATGGCAGGAAACAATAATGTGGATAAAGTGGGGGTTTGAACATCTGATGAACTTCAGAACGTCAGGAAACATTTCCTACGTTGAAAGGTTTACAAGGAAGGTGAGAATTAGAAGAATGCAAAGCAGAAATGCAGAACACGCTGAGCATCCGGTTAGTTTAGCTTCAACCACCTATAATTCTCAGAGATCAAAGAGCCAGTCGATGGCAGGAATTAACACATTCCAGCATAAATATCACCCAATTTAAACTGACCTGTGTCCCATTTGAAAATAAAGAGCAGATGTTTTTAAATAGTAGGAGACTAATACCCTCAAACGATTTTTTCTTTCATTTTTATGTAAGGCATTTTCTTCCACTCTATCTTCTTCACTTGTCTCCCCCCTTCGGTGTCCTTTTCCGCCATTTGCTTTCCTTTCACGCATTCACCCCGGGAGGACAAGGTGGTGAATGCAGAAGAATCAGAATAAGAACCACCACTGATAGGATCAAAAAGACCAAGAATTGCCAGGCTGGAGGAAGTAACACAAAAAAAAGTCACCGACTACTAGAGAGAAGGAAAACTCTACAGCCTGCAGAGCAGAACAGAAACACACAGACAAGACGTAATAAGTCTGACCCTCATCATCAAAATAAGTAAATATGAGCAAGACCTTCCAGTTATGGCAACAAGGTATACTGAGACAGAAAGGCTGTACCTTTAAGTTATTTATCTCCCCAAAACTCTTTCCCATATCCTAAATCTAGACCTCTACGAAATGCATTACAACTTATATGTCACTCACCTGTTTTCAAATAGCAGGCAGCTGATACTGCCTTAAAGGAAAACCATATCCTATTACACTGAGCTACCCACCAGCCCTCAGTTAAGTGCTCTGCTTTAGCTGACTTAGGGATAGCTCAAGTTTGTAGGATTCAACAGCTTCAGCTAGCATGGAATGCAGCAGTTCACTTCCTGAGTGCAAGCAGGGGGCATCATGGCCATTATATCAAGGGTCCCCAGCTTGGAATTTTAGATACAATGAGGAGTTGGGATACTTTGTACTTTCATGATGAAAACAGACTCAGATTGAAACAGGTAAAAGAGACTCCAATTTAGCAGCATCCTTTAGTAAAAAAGAGCTTCTCCAGAAGCTGGAGAAACTTGCTCTTTCTTCATGCACTACAAAGGTTGGTCACTCTTCAAACATGAGCCAAACAAACATACTCAGCCTGCAATTAACTTATTTCTAACATCATTATTTAAAAATAGCTTTACTGAATTCATTTAAATGAACGTTGCTGGCACAACCACCAGGAAAGTAGATCATCATAACTATTAAAGCAGTTAAATGAAGCATGTCAAGATTATTTGCACTGTTCATTTTTCAGTTAGCTCAGTAAGGAAATACCCCCAGTGGTCCAATGCTAAGGGTATTTTTTTTGTGGGTTTTTTTGGTTGGTTTTTTTTTTTTTTTTGGTCATTCTTCTAAAATAACCTAGGAAGAATTAATTGTGATCTTAAAAAAAGTATTGTTTTCTGAATTCTGCTAAGTACCACCAAATGGGGGAAGAGAGGAACAGAATCTAAACATTCACGTTTCCAAGAGAAAGAACAGAAGATAGTCTAGAGGACAAGAGATGTATTAGGTCACACCAATGGCTGCTTGAAAAAGTTTATAAAGAAAATGCTTACCTCACTAGAATGAAACTCAGCTTTAAGCACTGAGAAGCCATCATTATGGAGATCAGAAGTATAAGTGAATTGAAACTGATTAGACATTTTGAGAAAGAATGTTCACAAGCTATTGAATTATAAGGGTACAATCTGCAGCTCAGCAAACTCCTACACTGTAGACTACCATAAGCTTAAAACAAAGCCCAGGGGAAATATCAGTTTCTATTCATCTCATCTTTTTCCCCTCGGCATGTGTTATAGGACACAGAGAAAGAGCTAACCACCAGACATCACACCAGGCTAGACGGACCTGTGATCTGATATACTATGACTCCGCTCACAGCAATCAACATCAAAAATAAGTTCACAAGGTGTATGTGTTTCTCTCAAATCAGAATAATTAAGAACAGCTGAGCAATTCTGCTATAGACAACTGCAATAGTTTCTCACTTCCCTTCTTCAGATACAGGTAAAATCAACGCTAAGAAACAACATGACTGCAGGTAATGGTCTTCAGTCAGCTGCAGAGCCAGAACAGCGAAGAATTATTAGTTTCCACACTTGTGTTCAAACCACTAGATGGTGCTTCTAAATGAAGCAGTTCAGCGTGCAAAACTCAAACTGAATAACGTATGGTGACTTAGAACCATAGAATAGACTTACAAGTTGCCTTCCTCAGGATTGTTACCAATAATGCTGATTAATGTGTTCAATAGCTGCAGCCTCTGACCAGACACCAGCAACAAGAATAATTAAGCCGATAACTGAGATCAAAGAGCTGACCATGAAAATAGTGAAGATCTCCACAATCTTCAGTAACTGCTGTTTCCACAAATAAGAAAAACTCCTCATTCTTCTGTCTGAAAATCATTAGATGTTAATATAAATATTGCATTAAATAACAACTTTTGTTCACAAACTGCTGTGCCCAAAGGCTTTGATCTCTGTATGGCACCAGTAAAAAAGAAGCTTTATGCTACAAATAGCATTACCCTCTTCTGTCACTCCTCATTCAAATAGTTTTGTCCAAGACATTTTTTCCAACCCTGAACTCGCTCTAGTTCTCTTTTTTGAGGAAGAAATTCTTCACTTTCAAGATTTGGAGATCATAGCTAAAATAAGATGCTGTTTTCTACCTATCACTGTAAAATCATCCTTCCTTTTTCATTCACTCCCCCAAAACTAGTCTCGATAGTTGCTTGGCCACTTCATTTAGCTTCCTCCTTTTTCATTTCTGACCATCTCCATCCATCAAAACACTGCTTAAAATAATTCTCCCTCTTCCTGCATCTCATTTTACTGACCCAACTTTGAAAATGCTCTTTACAGTACGTTAAGCAAATAGTTGACTGTGTAATCTTTTTACCATCTTCCATTCTCCTAAGGTTCAAAATTCTATTAATCTTTCAAGACTCCTTCCTTCTTTTCTACTTGCAAACAATTTTTTCCTACAAATATTCCCACAAACACTTTTTTATTTAAAGGAAGAGAAGAAACAAGTTTTGACTATTTCCATCTTTTGAGTCAGCTCTGCCACTAAGCAATGCCAACAATGCTGCCGAGAAAGATGACTTTATATGCAACTTTTCACGTTTACTCACCTCACCTAGGACTTGGTTTTTCTTTTTAGAAACACTTCTTGTGCAAAGTAATGCAGAAGCTCCTGGAGGTCATTTGGTTATTTATTTTTTGCCACTGGTTCTCATTTTTCTACTTTAGAGGCTTGCTCTTGATCCCCTAGGAATGCTCTCTCTTACTTGCATGAGATCTTCTTCCAAGATGTCCTTTTACTATTTCTTGGTTTAAGCCTCTTTTTAAATTAGCATACCTGTCCCTTTGTTCAAAGGCCTTTAACAACTACCATTAGTAAAAAATAGTATTATTATTATTTTTAATAATTTTTATTAAAAATTATTATGGCTTGCTTTTGTAAAATGCAAGATGACCCTTAAAAGAATTAGAGAAAGGCACTGTGCACAAACACAGTGCCTCTCCAGGTACCTGCCACTCCACTTATCCCTAAATGTTATTTCTGACCATTGCAGAAGCATGTTAACAGGCAAGGAAAACCTCCTGGCTTGAGGTATCTCCTAATCCAGCTGCAGAAAGTAATTACTGGATTTAAAAAATAAACCAATGAAAACTGTTTCAAAACAAATACCCAGGAAGGCAGCAACTGCAACTCCCAGCATCTCTAAGCACTCCAAGGGGAGAAGATGCATACCCTCTGAAGCATGTGAAACAGGTCTGCTGAGTACCTACTTCTCATAAGCATTCACTCCCAGGCAGTACTTGGGGCCATTTCCATAACCTGTCTTCACATCCCCATGGGGGTTAGACACTTTACTCCACCGTGGTCAGTCTTAGAGCAGAGGGGTGTTAAAGAAAAAAACCTCCAAGTTTATGCAAGCCTTTGGAGCATCATTTAACTGGGACAAAGCATTCACAAAGCAATATATTTACTTCCAATGACTATGAATTTTGTGTGGATTACAGAACAAATTCTTCAACATTCACTGCAAGAAGTTCACATTCTTTTACTATGCAAAAAAAAGGTGCAAAAATCAGGTTAGTGAACGCACAACTGATAATTACCTAAAAAAGGTAAGGTCCCATGTAAATAAAAACAACACAAAAACACCCAAACCAAAACATATTCCTCAGCTTTTGTTTCCTAGGTAAAGATTTATTCAGCTTCACAGATGTAAACACAAAATAAGCAGTATTTTTAAACCACTAAAAATGTTAAAAATAAACATACACTGAAGAGGTTTCAGTCTGTTCTGTTAAACAGATATAAAACATCACGAAGTTGTGGTCAGAGACAGGCTTTTTTTTCCCCCCTGTCAAACATGAGACAGTTCTTTCAAACTATCAATAAACTCGAGCTCAATTCAGAAGAGCTGAGCTACTTACCCAGTTTTTATTTCAAGCTGGTCTCTAGATTTAAGCAGCAACATTCACACGAATTATTCTGAATACTCTGGATATCAAATGCATTTCAAACCTCCGGAAAAACAGTCCAGTTCTGTATTTCTACTGGATGCTCAGATCTGCCTGGGAGCAGGTTCTGACCTGACACCTGTGGAATGCTCCAGTAGCAGAAGGTACAAGATAAATTCCCTGAAGTGACAGGAGATATTTCTATTATATCTTTGCAGACAGATAAATATTTTAACTTAGAAGGGGTCACCTTTTGTCTCAGCCTCCAGTGTCCAGAGGTCATCACACAGAGTAACTATTGTTCCAGTATGCTGCATTTCAACAACACTATTGCATCAAATCACTCCTCTGCATTTTCTCATGGTTCAAAAGCAAACACCAGCCTCCCTCAGAAAACTTAATGAACTGAATCTGCAGTCTCCAAAAGGAAAACAGATCTTACAGACAACACTTTCAAAACTAAGTAATAATCGATGTGGCACAGGAGGCTGGAAACAGTCTCGTCCCTGCTCCATCTCCAATACATCAGTTCAAAGTCTGCCTCCTAGCAGCTACACAGCATCACTGCTATTTATTTCATTCTCTGGTTACCTCTACCATCGGCACTTGATGCTGTTTATTAAAATCCAGTACATAAGCATACCTGGAGAATAGGGCTGGACAGGAAGAGCACTGACTGCACAGGGATCTATGGAAATCCTGCTGCTCTTGTGACATGCTCGTAACATTAGTCAAGACTTCCACTTCCTACACCCACATTCTCTCTCCCCTCCTTGGTACGTTCAGAGATGCAGCAGTTACCAAGTAAGTATCTCTGCCTGGATGCAGATCCCTGCATCTTACAGTAACTTGATGATTATTCTGATAGTTCAATTTCACTTCCTCATCTCCCCCATTTACAAAGATTAACCTGAATTAATTTACATATTTTGGGGTTGGATTTTTTTCTTTAGGAGGAATTATGAAATAGTTCCCCTAGGATTAAGCTCAAACATTAAGCTGTACTCTGTATTTGCTGCACTCTGATGTCATCCCCCCCTGCCTTCAGAAGTACCTCTGGCAATCAAAGCCACAGGCCAAATGCCCAGTATAATCAAAATCTGCTGCCATGCAGAAATTCTATTATACAGCAGCAGGATTTGGAATACTTCAGAAGAAGCCTTCAGCATCATTGGCAGTAGTAAAATCTAACTGATAAAATGTATCAAGCATCCATAGTACCTAATGGAGGATTATAACTAAGCCCCGTAAGTCACTAGTGATGATAGCCCCCACCAGAATAAATACCATAAAAATTCAGAAAAGTCATCTTCAATACACATTATATTCAAATCTATTTCAAAATAGACTGTGAAACCCACTAATTCTACAGGTTCCTTGAAACAGGAAAGCAGGTGGTATATAACCAGGAAAGGTACAGTCTCTAAATGGGAGCTCGTCCATCTTACTATCTGCCAAAAAAGTGCTAGTCAAACTTCTATGTATTTAATTATATTATCCATACCAATCCAACAGGCACATCAGGAAAAATGCTTGTTTCTGAAGGAACACACACTATTACTATTCATCAGTAGCCCATTCTAAATACATGTATGAAAATGACGTAGTAAGCTACTGAAACTAACAAAAAACTATTTGCAAAGTATAAATATACAATAAGAAGGACACAGTGCTGGTTTTAATCTAGCTGCATTAGATGCTATTGATTTGTGAGGCCCAGTGCCATGCGACAGGCTTGGAGAGTTCCTTTATCACAGAGAAGTCCACGAGAAATAGATGTATACACTGTTTGACTCAGAGCCTGGATGCTGAACATGCAGCAGAGAAAAAGGAACAGTATATGAACAAGTGAATTTTACCATAAAAAGATGAAATTTCCATTAGAAAGGACATTAACATGAAATTTATTCAGTTTTGAGTAAAATAGTGACAAAAGCTGTATTTGCAATGATTTCTCCCGCAATTAAGAAAACCAATATTTCTTTTTGTTCATTAACAGTTTCCCTCTTAGTTGTTCCTTAGAACAACTAAGGAACACAATAGAACACAAACACGTAACCAAGTTCATTGAAAACTACCTGTAATTTGTTACTGTATTTTCAGTTTCTTAATCTCTACATTATTTTCCTATCAGTTAATTAGCAGCAGTATCAGACAAGTGTGTATTCTCCAACAGCACTCACCAGGGTTATGGCTACATATAAAACCCATAAATCCACTATAATCTGAACTTTTATTTTGCAGTATCACCGCACTTCTTCAAACAAACACACCAAAAAAACGCACAAAACATCAGCAATACCGGCTGTGATTCGGGAGAAAGCACTGTGTGCAGGAGAGGCTTACAGAAGTAAGGCTTAACACTACTACTTAACTTAAAACACACGAAAAAATGGGTAGTAGTAACAGACAGGGACAAAAATTAAACCAAATACTTCATAAAGTGAATAACTGGCTGCTGTAATGCCTGGGCAAAAAAAGGGATGCTGTAGATGTTCAAAACGAGTGATGCCCTTGATATACGAGCTGAACGTCACATGTGAGACACGATCACTCTCCAGACAGTTGTTATTTAACTCGTGCCACAGGATGATAATTTCATTACAAAGCAAGCCGATTCTTGGATTCCTTCCAAGGATTTCAAAGCGAGAAGAAAAAGGGCGAAAAATACGCACCTACCGAACACCATTCAACTACATTTTTAAGTTAGGAAGTTCCCAGGTGCAGGGGGACAACATTAACAGCAGACCGGGGGCACCCGAACCGCCTGTCTCCGGGTTCAGCCCGCCGGGACAGCCGCCAGCAGCACAGCCGGGGAGGGCTGCCCAGAGCCGGGCGAGGAACAGCCGCCCCGCTGCCCGCCGGCAGCTCCGCAGCCGCTCCGGAGGCTCCCGGGTGCCGCCGTGCCCCCCGGGCCGTGCTCTGGTGAGGTCCAGCCCGCAGCACGGCACACGCTCTGCTTTGTCATCTCTCCCGCCGCAGCGGGCGAGCGCTCCGCGCACACCGGTACGAGCTGCGTGCCCGCCCCGCTGCCTCGCACACCCCCGCGGAGCCGCCGCCGGCCGCGGCGAGCACGACCCGGCCAAAGACAACCGCACCGAGCCCCGCTCCGCGGCGGCTCCCGCCCGGGCGAGGCACCGGTACCAAACGACCCGCGGCTGCGCGCCGGATCCGCGCTTCGACATCCCCGGCCAGCGGGGCGAGGGTGACCCGGGGTGAGACGGCTGAGGTCCCGCCGGGCAGCGCCCACCCGGCGACTCCTCACAACTTACCTTGGGTTTGTAGAGCCACTTTCGGAACCTGTTCATCATCCCCGCGGCCGCTGCCACCCCGCCGCCGCCGCCGCCTGCCGCTGCCACGGGGGCTACCGGCTCCCCGCCCGCGCCGCTCAGCTCGGGGGACCGGAGCGAAGCGCTGCCCCTCGCCGGGTGAGCTCCGACGGGTCGCAGCAGCCGCGGCCGCTCCCGCTGCAGCCGGTGCGGGGCGCGCTCCCTCAGCGCAGACAGCGGCCGCCGGCACCGCGCGCTGCGCGCCCCGCTGACACCCCCCAAAACATTGCGCGGCCGGCAGCGGCGCCCCCCCCGCCTCCTCCTCCTCCCCTTCTCCAGGCATGCGCGGAGCCGGGCCCACGCTCTGCCTCCCCGCTCCCGCCACCAATCGGATGGCGGTCAGGGGGCGGAGCCCGGAGGACTCGCCCCGCCCACTCACTGCTCATTTGCGTAATGGGAGCAGGGGGCGAGGAGACTACGTGCCCCAGCATGCCCCGCTGCGCACCCGGGGGCACCGTGCAGAGCGCCGTGGCGCGGGGGATGCCGGGACTTGTAGTCTTCTCCTTGGGCTGCGCTGAGAGGTCGCTTCGGGACAGGAAGCCTCTGCTGGTGGCAGCCGGCGCCACCGGAGCCTGTGACCGCCGGCTGGGCGATTCGCAGCCGCTCTTGAGCTCAAAACCCGAGGAGGGAAGGAACGAATTGCCTGGCAACGGCGGCAAACAATCGCCGCCATCTTTCTTCCCGGCCGGGTAGTTCTTTGCCCCACATCGGACCGTCCCGCAACACTGAGGCGGGAGGGCGGGAAAACTACAGCTCCCAGCAGCCCCCGCGCCCCTTCGCAACGCCGCCGGCGGCCGCAGCGGGGTCTCTGAGGGTGGACGGTCCGCGCCGCCGCTCCCGCCGCGCTGAGAGAGGGGCGCCGGGCCGCGGCGGGGCTGGCGGGGGCAGGCAGGTACGGGGCCGGGGAGCGCCGGGCTGAGCGGGCGCTGCGCGTTCGAGGTTTACCTCAGGCGGCGGTGCCTGCCTTGCGCCCGGCGGGGTTGCACTCCTG
Source organism: Strigops habroptila (assembly GCF_004027225.2). Classification (NCBI taxonomy): domain Eukaryota; kingdom Metazoa; phylum Chordata; class Aves; order Psittaciformes; family Psittacidae; genus Strigops; species Strigops habroptila. The sequence goes on from NC_044283.2 coordinate 9,349,120, forward strand.
CGGCCGCAGGGGCGCCGGTCGGCAGCAGGAGCGGCTGCAGCCGTCTGTGAGACCTTCGGAACAAGAATGGGTGGAATGGGTGGTGTGTGAAAGTGCCAGGAGCCCCGGGCAGGCTCTTCGCTTGTTTATTGAGTGTTTATAAATACAACAGGAGAGGTCAGAGGAGCCCGTGTCGGGCTGTGCTCCCAGAGCTCTCATTAACTGCTGTGATTTCGGGCAGGCAGCCAGCCTTGGTGTCCTTTGGCTTACCTATCTCATAAATATAATACAGCTTATTTGCAGAGGGTTTTGCGCAATTAATATTTAATTGTAAAGTTCCACGAGATACCACATTAAAAACAAATACTGTGTCGAGTGAAATGTTTGCAGTAGGTATGCAGAACCTACTTTGACGTGCATGCAAATTAAAAATAAACTTATGATCCAGGCCAGAGCTCCTCAGGGTGAATGTTTTCCATCTGATGCTTTGCTGCCCTAAGGGAGGAATCTGCTGAAAAGAGGACCTGTGCCCAGAACTGCTCCCTGCTACGCTCAGGTGGCAGTCAGCGGCGCAGCAGAGTAAGAGAGAATGGCAGGAGGCGGCCGCTGGGACAATTGTACGCTGTGCTCGGTGGCTCTTTTTCTAGCACGCAGCTGGGTGAGATCCCCGTTCCATTTTGAGCAGCAGCGACTTGATCTGAGTTTTGCAGGGAGGCTTAGTTCTTTTTAAGAAAGACAGCGTTCATCAGAGGAAAGGCAGTCACAGTGTTTGTAGGCTAGGAGCACGGGAACCAGTGTAAAACCTGAAGGCATCAGGTCATTGAAGGCAGTCCCTGCAATCGTGGCCAAGCTTATCCTATGCAGTTGCTTGCAAATTATCTCCATGCTCCATTGTAAGATAAGCCTAAGTCAGGGTCTTACCTGCTTTCAGTGGAATCCTACATCTGATAATGGAAGAAAGTTTCAACCATTTTGTACGCAGTATAAATATCATTTTTATACACAGCAATTAGAATATTCCCCTAAATGGCTGTGTGGAAATAAGGGTGCGTGTCATAACACAAAGCATTTTATTCCTGATGTGTATGTTTTTAAACATTGGTTATGATAATAGCAGTTTAAATACAATCACAAGTGAAGTTCTTTTTATTAAGAACCTGTATGTCCAGAGTTCTCAAGGCATTACCATATGACTTAGTTTTCATATTCCAGTTTTGGAGTTTAATGATTGCTATTTGGAGGGGAGGGATGAATATCAGCATGTACAGAGCATGAGAACTCAAGCTTATTTCTACTATGCCTTAAGAAGAAATGTTTGTCAGTGGTAGAGCTGTTGGAGCTTGAATTATAATTCAGCCTGAATGAGTACAGAGGTATTTCTCTCTCACTTATCCTTGTGCATGTAAGAATCTTGACAGGTACGGAGAAACAGATCACGATTCTCAGAGGAGTGGAAAGATGGTGATTCCCCCTGTGACAGAGACACAGTAGCACTTCTTTTTTTTGTTTGCCATCCCTTGTCATGATCCAGCCCTGTTTTGCTGGACTTTTTATTTTAATTAGACATTTTGCCTTGATCATACCAGGTAACTAAATGTCTGTATCAAACATAATCACAGACAAACTCTTTTTTTCAGCAGTTTGAGATTAATAAGTAAAAGTGCTGTTAAGGCAGTTATTATTGAGTATGATATGCTGAAAGCCAGAGTACAAAAACACTGTATCTGGAAATGTTATGAAATCCTTTTAAAACAAGAAGTGGATTCTCTTTACCACAGTGCGAATGAATCATCTTGATCAAGCATTCTTTTCTAACATCAAAATACGATGATATATAAAATATGAGAACGATTTTCAAAAATGTATTTTTATTTTCACCATGGAAAATTACTTCTGTGCTCATTTTTTCCCATTGCTAAACCAGATTAATGACTTTCAGCCCTGATTGTTACTGTCATTGGTCCTTCATACACGAAAACATGTGCATGTATATGAACAAATGCATTGTAGTTCTTGTCATGTGAACATTATCAAGGTAGCCAGTTCTGCAAACTCTCATGCATACAAGTAAGACATCATTTGATCTAGGTGTAATCCAGTCATTTCACAAACAAAGCATCAAACAGAAAAGGTACCCAACTGCTGGGCCTTCAACAACCTTGACAGTGGCCTAGACTACTGATGTGTTGTGATTGCTGCCCAGCTGGCTTACTGACAATGTCCCATTGCTTCCTTATAATCCCTCTCTGTTCCTACTCCTTTATTGTTTTGGAAAAACAGGCTGCTAATAACAACATGTGATAAGAGTGCAGACTAAACTTTAGCTTTCAGTTGCATCTCATTGGGAAGAGCAAAGTATTGAATCGGACCTGTACAGCACACATGAGAAAAATAACGCTTTTCTTATTATCTTTAATTATATTTCATCAAATAACCTGATTCGGAAACCATTTTAAGCACCATCCTAAGGATCTTGTTGAGACACTTGCAGAATAAGAAATATGTAATTATGTCTACTGTTTTATTGATGTTTGCACTGTATTCTCATTTCTCCAGTTAGCTGTTCCACATAACTGTGATTTTGAAAGCTTGACCTAAATGTTTTCCTCTACATTACTGCAGTATATCTTCTCTATGAGCCTATCAACATACATTATGCTACAACTGAAAGAAGCATGAAAAATTAATGATTTACTATATTTATAGGATTCTCCGTGGTGAAGATGGTCAGCCATGGAAAACATATTGCGATAATAATCCAACAGCTTGACAAATTTAACCCTGAAATTCAGAGCATGGAGGATTTCTTGAATGAATCAGCTAAAATGTTGAAGGTATATTAAGTTTTACTTCATCTTACATAGCATACTTTGGTTTACTATGTGATTTTAAATATAAAGGTGTCTGTTTCATAACATGTTGTTGTAACATCCGTAGATTTCCCTTACAAATTTCTTATGGTTATCACCAGAAAACAAGGAAGTAAAGATCAAAGGGGTTGAAAAACTGCTTGGATAGCAATAAAAAGAAGGGAAATCAACAACCATCTAACATGGATCTGACAGTGATAGGGAAAGTTTCTCTTCCACTTTGGACTAAGCTGTTTTGTAGTTTCCTATCTCAGGTGTCTGTCAGCACCACCCATTTTTATGTATGAATGCAGTTCAGAAGCTGTCTCACCAGATCAGGTATTCTTGATTTGAGGACATGGGTGACCATCAGAACAGTGGGATAGAACGCAAGTGACAGTAAATCAACTACCTGATTTTAATCTAATACTACAAGTAACCAGACCAAGATTTGCCAATACGTAGCTATACTGGCTGAACCAGTTCCCATCTTTTCCTAACTGTAGCCTGTCACCTCTTCCCGTCTCTGTGTCCTCAGTGCCACCCTGACTTGTGCTGATGCAGCTACTTCATTGAATCAGCTTTAGAAAATCATTAAGGGCAGACAGTAATATTGCTTAGATTGCTATTGTCTGTGCATGCCATGTACTATCAAACTACATTGTTGGAACTCTGATTCTACGCTGCCATGCAGCTCCAGTGCTCATTTTCACTTCTGACAATAAGGTCTAAAATACTACTGTTCCAGTTAGATAGTCTTTTACATTGATTTTGCATAAACATAAATGACTACAAGAATACAAAACTATGGAGGTGTGATATGAAAATCAGAGGCTGAGCCACATTTCTTGGGTCCTTGCTTTCTTAAACAGTTCCCACTCAGGCCCCTAGTTTCTGCAGCTGCCCTCGTGTCTTGTAGTACTGCATAACTCTGTGCATTCATGTGCTGAATTACATCAAGGAACTCATCCAGGTTCAAAATAATGTTTTTTCACTAGGCAGAGAGCAGGTAAATTCAGCTACTTCTGCTGCCAAAATAAATATTTATAAAAAGTTAATATTCAGAACATTGTTCTTCTCAGCCCAGGAAAGGTGATACAAAGACAAAAGAAGCAGTAACTCCATTAGAGAAACATGAATGTTAAGTTTCATAATAAACCCTTTCAAAAGGGGGAGAGTAGAGAGGATAGCTGATGCCAAAGGTAAGGCAGAAATCTTGCTCTGGGATAGCTTCAGCTCACTTAGTACATAATATTTTTGCTGTGGATTTATCCAAGAAAGTAAAAAGTAAGATCTGTGTTTATCTAAAATTCAGCTTTGTTTCAGTACCAAATGGGTGTTTATAATTCATCATGGAAAATTCACTTAATTTCTTTCTTTTCTGTTTCATAATAGGCATATGATCCTAAAAATATTGTAGGACAATTTCCAGGCTTGGCCGCTGACCAACCTGCCATTATTAACTGACCCATGCAAAAGCTTCCTCCAGTTTGCATCCTGATTAATGCTATCACTTTAAATCACAGACAAGATTCAAGCCTGCGTGTCTCGTGCTAGCAACATGACAAATATCAAACCTGGTGTTGTGTACTGCTGACCAGACAAAAAAACAGGAGGGTCAGATTCCATGAGCATAAATCTAAATAACTGCAAGATGCAGCTCTATTGATATTTATCTACTTACTCAGGTATTCGGTATATCAGATTGGTCTTTTCTACAAGTTACCATCCTGTCTTCTATCAGACTTTTCTAAATGGTTAATTAGTTTTACATCCCCCAAAAGTATAATCAGATTCCAATCATTATCAACACTGTATGTTTCATTCATATTATATATCTGCATTTTATTTGGATGTTTTATAGACTTTATAACCTTCTAATATGATATTTTATGTCATAAAAAGAATTTCTATTTGTTGTTCTCAGACTTGTTCTTCTTCCAGGAAAAAAATACACTTTAACTTGTAATTCAGTTATTCACAATCTTCATGTTTATTGTATTGTAAGATATGATGTTTATAACATAATATTGGACTTGTTTTTCAGTGCAAATATTTTCAATAAGAACAGAGGTTCATTAGTAATATGATGCATTATTCCCACTTGCAACAAACAAACTTTCCCCTTAAATCATGAAGAATCGTCTTATGTTCCCGAAGCCTCCTAAAAAACAAATAATAAGTGCAAATAAATGCTTTTGCTTCCATGTTGTGGCCTTGTTGCTATTAGAACAGAATTCAGTTTGAATTATCCTGAACAACACATTAACTTAAAATAATTCTTTTAGTCTCTCAGTTCTTTAAATTATTAGTATTCTCATTCAAACTTACATCTCTATTTCTGTTGTTCTTCATTTAAATGTCCAGACTACTTCTCCTTGTTTATCTTCCTAAATGTTTTTTCAGACTCCTTTCATCAGACTGATGCCCTCCAAATAATATCCTCATTCTTGTGTACTAAATGTCCTTCTTTTTATTACATATTCTTCAATTAAATGTATCAAAAATGATTCATATCCTGAGTGATCCTTCATCCAGCATATATTGTACATCAGGATACGTTTCATCTGAGCATTTATAGAAATGGACTGCGTCCATTGTACCTAACTGAGGCAGCCCAGGCATTTTTTCTTCCTGGTGACTGTTAGAACCAAGCTTTTGCAAGGATAAGAAGAGACAGATTTTAACACCGAATTTACCAAGCAATGTTTGTTCCTTTCTCTATGCAAATAACTCACTTTATTTTCAGTGGAATCATTTGCTTCAATTAGAGTTGCAGGATCAACCCATCACATTGACCTTTATACATCCCATCTACTGAAAAGCTTACTTCTGTAAAATCAGAACTGCCACCCCAAATTCACTGCTCTCCTCCTTTATCCCTCTCATGTCGATAGCAAGATGAACCTATTTATGAGCTTTCCATTTTGCAAGAACATGGTGTAATTTGGCATAGCTCTCCCTAGCTCTCATTTGTGTTGGTTCAGCTGTGTGCCTCACACATGCCCACTCAACTGTGAATAAAATCCCCAAATGTCGAAAGTCAGAGATTTAGTTTTAAATCTGAAAATACTCCAATGCAAGATTATTTTGATACATGTGGTGAAAAAAATCCTACAAAATTATACAAGTCTAATTTGTATTATTAGTTACTGACATAAATGCAGATCAGAATCTTTCTAAGGAAAAGATGGAATCTGGTTTTTCTGCAGTGTCCCACTTGTGATTTAATACTAAGTACAAGGGAAAATAATGTTATCTTTACTGCTTCGAGATGGTCAGCATTGTCATATGAAGATGTAAATACTAGGTTTTGACTGCAATGTGGACTGTGAATAGCAGAGGCAGGACATTTTCCTACTTATACCTTAAGATCCCAGGGTTTTTTCCTCTATGGAAATTACTGGAAACATTTTCACTGACTTCAGAGGGAAAGAGGACTCAGTTCTGGCGACTGATTCAAAAGCCACTGAAGTCAATAGGAATATTTTCTTTCATTTCCACAGCATTTTGATTAGGCCCTTGGAGAGGACTAGCATTGATATCTGAAGTACTATAAATTAATCAGACTGCATCTGCGAATGTGCATATTCTGCCCACCAAGCTCAGTACATACTATTACTCAGTTCTCTTGGGAAATGGAAGCTATTTTATCTTTTCATTAAATATTATCTTCTTGCTAAAATGTTTGTTTCACTTTAAACTACATCCTTATCCTAAGAAGTCTCAAACAAAGCATGGCTGATGTTCCTTTCCTTCTCTCCAGAAACAAGAGCTTTTCCTTCTCTCCTTTTGCAGATACTTCTCCATTTAATTAATACTATTTTTTGTACTGACACACACTGAAAATTGTTTGTGTACAATGTCCTATGCTTAAGCTTTCTTACACAGTCTCTTCTTGAAGAAACCTGTCTGGTTCCCAACTACAGCAGTGTCAGGGAGCAAGGAAAATATGTCCGTGGAAGCAGGCTAAGGGCATTAGGGATTTCAAAAAAGGGGAGATAATGCCAATCAGCACATATTCAGACAAGAGTCACTTTCTTTTTTTACATGATCATTAAGGGTAATTTCAGGCAAGATCATTCTTTTACAACTTAAACACTTGGAAATCAGAAAAAGCCAAAATTCAATGCTATAGAGAGAATACTTTTAGGTATTTGTATGGGAATGACATTGTGAACACCTATAACTGTATTTTAATTATATCCAGTGCAGTCATTGGTCAACAGAATAATATATAGGCTTCTAAGCACTAAAAATATAGGATCATCCAGTATTCATGCACCATAAACTTACTATGCTTTAGACAACAAAACAATAAGATGTAACATTAGAGATAGAGAAGTTGTTTCCTGAGCACAGCATAGGCATATTGTTCAAGATCTATTTTGTCTTCTGATAAATTTCAGTATTTGATGCAACAGAAGGTGATAGCTGCACGTGTTACTTTCACCTCTAAGTTGTCTGGCCTTCCTCACGCTGAAGGACTCACACAACATACTTGCAAACATAGCTAACTGCTAGTTGTTTCCGAGAAATACATGAGGTAAAGTATACTTGAATAGGTAAGAAGATGGTCTCATGGGCAGAACAAAGGCTCACAGATTAGTATTTATTAATTGTTGTTGCCACTAATGACTTAGTGTGTCACATGGGGCAAATCTCTTATCTGCCCCATACCGTAGTTCCTGCATTTACAAAATAATAGGGGAATCAGCCAAGGGGAATCTCATTAAACACAATTAATGCTAGTAAAGTGTTTTGAGAGCCTCATACAAAAGGTGCTATAAATCTGTCATCATACTGTACTGTTTCAGGATCATTTGACCCACTGGCATAAAATGCAACATAAGGCCACACAGAAAGAATGCACTTAGGAATTGGTGCTAGAAATTATACCTACTCAGTGTATTACTTTCCCAAAGCAATATGATTTCAGATACACAGATAAACTCTAAATATCCTTGAGGAAATTTGTTCAGGACAAATGCACTTCCCATGCAAAGAGTATCCTAAACGTTTTAAAGCACTGGTTTTTGATCCACTAGATTATCAGCAGGTCTTAACCAACGACTGGTTCACCTTTGAGATTTCTTATCCAAGTCTCACCCTGCCCAATCTTGTTTAGTTTATGGTGAGTTCTGATGAGATCACTTCCTTAGATGACACAGCAGCAGGCTGCTTAACTGTTCTCAATTTCTATACGTAGCAATGGAACACTTAGTACCATTTGTAGTTGAAAGAAGACCTAATTGATAACATTGATGACTAGACTTTTTGGCCTGAAGTCCACAGAATTATCAATCAGTACTGATGCTCTGGGGCACAGTTGTGGCCAGGCTGCACCTCCTGTCACCTTGCTTAGCTCAAGGCCATGCAGTGGGTATGTACTTCCTTACTTGAGGAGTAGGCAAGAGTAAGCACGCACTTCTGTGTTTGTCCTGACAACTAACTTCTGACTTGTTAACTCAGAACGCTAAAAGTACTCTACTAAAGTAGAGTAAATGACAATATGCAATTGAATTTTCATACTGTAGTCTCTACTGTGTAGGAGATATGATTTGGGCACTGGTGTCATCTTGTTACCTGTTTGTCTACTTCTGGTCATCTCTCCAAAGTACACTTGAAAAGCACTGGTTTGTTGTCGCACTTTATACATGTACAAGATATCAAAGTACTCAGAAGGTGAATGCAAAGATTATAATCAAATAAAGAAAACAATTTATAGTCTAGCTTTCTAGTGGAGATAGTTGCGAGAACTTTTGTTGGACTTGTTTCCAGCTGGCTTGTCCAGTTTTACTATGGGCTTTCTGTTTATTATCAGAGCTACTGTTGTCTTCAGGTTGATCTATTCATGAGCAATGGCATTTGTTCAAGGGGACCCATTGTTTTAGACTCAAAATGTCACAATCCTACTTCTACTGGAACTACGTTATCCTCTCTCTCACTTTGCTGTTCAGGTACTTAGGTTTGCTTTTGCCTTTTGTGGTGAATTCTCAGCTATCTCAACTATAGGATATATATTCCAAGATTTAGTGGGGAGTTAGTTAGATTTCTGGATTTTCTCTGCCAGTTTTATGAAAGAACTTTCATGAATCTTCATCCAGAAAAGATATATTTGGAATGGACTGTGTGCCTCACAAGAATCCTCAGTGCTTAGCAAGATGGAGTCCATGCTTCCCATCAAATTTATTTTCTTGCGTATTTTCAGATATGTTCAGTCACTTTCCTCTGCCCTTCCATCTGTGTCCATCCTACATCTAAGCCCTTCTGTATCTCCTGTTTTCCCCTACTTTCCTTTTCACTCCTTCTCTGTGCTCCTTCTTTGGCCCCTCACTATAGTTGGCTATATTTCCCAAATGCATTTCCGTATATCTTTCTCCCTTGTCAGCCACAACCTGTTGGTTCTTCTCTCTCTCGAGTTCTGATTAAGAATGTAGGTGATACCCTGCTTATTTACATTCAGTCTCTAGTGCTGCACAGCAGACTTTGTGAAGCTTCCTTGTCTCCATGTAATTATTACTCTGGTTACATGCTTGTTTCTTCTTATCCAACATAGCTGGGCTACAGAATATATTGAAAGTTATATCTGATTACTTCAGTTACAGAAATAGAACTTTTCTATCATTTTAACTATCATGAGCACAAACTGAGCTTGATTTTGTATGTGTATCATTAGTAATATTGTCTATTATGGTTCTGCTAGAGAGGTAGTCAGACGTATTAGTGTAACTCCAATGGCAACGAAGGAATTACAAGGGTGTATGTAGGTCTAATTTTACCTGCCTACATGTGTGTGTGCATATATAAATATATTTGGATATGGAGACAATTATGTGTAGACACTATTTTTTTTCTAGTGATGATGCACAAATTGGAAGGAATGAAACCTGGCTTTTGAGCAGGAGTAGTGAAAAAGAGTTATGCTTGCTCTGAATGACAACCCACAAAAATGCACTTGGAATGCTTCTGCATCATTTTTTACATTTGAAAACTAGAACTGTCATTTTAAAGTTTAGCCATGTTTTGTCTCAGTCTCAAAGCCCTGTGTAGCATCACACACCAGAAAGCTCATATAGTTCCTTCCAGCAGCCTCTAATACTACCTTTAAACTAGAAATGAATCACATTAGGGAAATTAAGTGATCAAGATGCTAGCAGATAGCCCACTAGGCAAGGAGAACCTCTCATCTGATATATTATTGCAGTTAAGTTGTTCCCACATCTCAGAGCTGTGGGAGAGATCATGCATCAAATGTGGACTACATGTTTTTCTTCTTGGCTTCTTGACTAACGTCCTTCAGTCAAAGATTCATTATTGTTTGTCATTTCGTCCTAGCGTGGCTGTCCTTTTCAATTCATGTAATAACAAACTGTTCTGGCCCTCAGATTTTATTGCAGTGTTTAAAGGTGGTTCATACTAGAAGTTTATCTCATGTAGTAACAGATATTCCATAGGTTATTTATTATGATTGAAACTCTCTGTAAAGTTCAGAGCATTACAGCTTTTCAGAGGGGTTATGAGGTAGGTTCGAATGGTGTGCCATGAGCATCTGACCCTCCGTTTTTCTGTTCTCTTGTGGTATTGCATGATCATTATGAGTGATGGATCAGAAACAGTTTGCATTAACAAGAATCCTGGCACTCACAGGTTTAGTTTATATCAGTTGTGTTCTCCAATAAAAGGTTACAGTAACAGTTAAGAGTCTTTTCCATAATTCCTGTCCAGCTTCTCCCCTCAGTTTAATCTTCCCAAGTAGCACAGACTTCACCGACAAAGAACAGGATTCCTACTGGAAAAGCAAACTCTTATGTATGAGAATCTTCTCATACTGTTGACTAAGTTAATTTCTCGTAGCTCAGAGACTTCAGATTTTCTTTGCATTAACTGTCGACATTCACACATCAAGACCTTTTAACTAAATGCATGTGTCAGCAGATAAACTGAAAGTTTAACATTGTGGAAGGTTACATTTTACTTGACAAGGGCCATTAATTTCTTAGGACTGCCCATATTTGATAGTATTCAAAGTACATCAGCCCTACCAAAGGCACTGCTCTTCATTAGTCAGGTTTTCCAATTACTTCAAAATGATTGTACTTCTTTTTGGACACAATTTTCTCTCCAGAATACATTAATAATTATTAATTTTGTATCTCTATAGACTCTTAACGTGACAGAACAAGAATTTGTGTTGGATACACTAGCTGGATGCATAAAATACAAATCCTTATTGGATGTAGTAGTCAATGCCTTTTTTGTTCGGGATGGGAGATACTGCCTGATTCCTGAGCGTAACCTCTATATAGGTAAGGGTTTTTTTACAATACCAAATGTGTTTACCAAAAAACTTTAAAAAACATTCTTTTACTAGTGTATTTCTTAATATTATATTACATTTGAAGCACTGTCATTGTGCCCTGGGCAGTATGTAGTGTACGGCCTTTTCCAGCGGCCTTATGACGTAAAGCCTGAATCCTGAAATTGTTATTTAGTCTGGAGTCTCACAGGTGTTAAGTGGAATTTTAACTACAAAAGTTCTGCAGAATATGCCTGCAGACCAGGTAACATGCAAATGGAAAATAACGTCAGAGGCTGGAAGAAGTATCTTGGAAGCTTAATCATCACTTTAAAAAATGTTCTTCAGTGATTTCCCTTTATTCTCTTCTATGCAACCTGGTACCTCTGTCGTTCAGATATGAAGCTGTATAGCAAAGCTCTGGCTGTTGAGGAACACAGCATGTCTCACAGTATGATGGTTCGGCTGTCCCCATCTGTACACGGGTTTCTTCATTACTGACCATCACAATGACATAAGTAGACTTCTCTCTGTCTCAATGAGTGAGGTCAATTATTTTCCTTTTATTAGTTACTTGGTTAGAATCAGTTACAATGCAACTATAACTGATAGTATGAGCTAGTTAATCAGAGTGGTTACTACTCCCAAAGTTATTTCAGGCATTGAGAAGTACATTAAAAAGTAATTTAAGAAATATTTTTGTGGTATGCATTTAGTATGGATATAGTAAGTTGGTTTATTAAGTCCCTAAATAAGTTGGAATCACAAATTGCACTGGCATAGGTTCTCTAAGTCAGATATGTTCTGAAGCTTTGTGGGTACTTTGAAAAGTCCAGTCAATTTAATACAAAGTGGTTGAAAAATACAAAAAACCCCCCATATCTAATATATATACTTCTTTATGTTTCAAAAGCTGCTAACTTTTTCTGCCAATTCTGGTTGCTTCTGTCACAATCTGGAAAGGTATAGAAATCTAAATCAAATAACAAATGAAAGGAAACATAAACTGTCAAGGATTAAATTGATAGTATATTGAGTTTATTCTAGATGGTAATGTTTCATTGTCTCCATTTCTCCAAAGCCATGTTCTTCAGTGTCTGGGGCATATAAATTATACCTTTAAGCTGAGTGTTGCTATAATTGGATTGTCAGAACTGGTCCACTCAAAAGCCTCCATTAATCATAGGCAGAGGGTAGGCCCCCTGAAAATTTTCCTTTATCAACAAGTTGAGAGTCTAAGGTCATTGGCTTACATTTTTTTAAGCTGCTTGTGATTCCCTTTGCCAAGCTGCATTGACACTTAACTGATCAAAGCTGCTTATAAAGGCTGTTGCTATGTGTGAGCAGATTTGAATTTAATAAAGCTTGTAGTAGATAAATGTATATTCTGCTAAGACTGCTTAAATACGTTGCTATGCTAAAGGACAAGACTGAAGCCTAATGATACACAGAGCTGGCTGCAGCACACTGGTCAGAATTTACTGCTTTTATCATTACTGGTTAGTGGCAGCTAAAATACTGCAGTACAATTGAAGCCTGATTGATCAAAGTGAATACGGTCAAATGAAAGCTGATAGAGGAGCTCATGAACTTTACAGGTCTGCAAAAATCCCCCAGCACTGACTGTGCTTCTTCCTTTCTTCCCCTCTGCATAGTTGCCAGTAGGGTTGCAAGAATCAGGTTTGGATTTCCTAGAGAATTTCACAATTTAAAAACTTGGGTTTGTTCTAATTCAGAATGAAAACAAAGATTACACCACTTTCTGCAAAATGGTCACTTGCAAAATAAATACTAGGACATTTTATGTTTAACATTTTTGATACATATAATATTGGTATGTATAATAAAGTATTATTTTGCAACAGAAGAATAAGAGCTATCCTCTCTGAAAGCATTAAAAATAGAGTATGTTGAAAAATTCACTATCAAAACCTTCTTTCATGTCTCTTGTTCACATTAAATTTTCTAAGAATAAGCTTGCTCGCACCAAAAGTTTTGGTTACACTAAGAGAGAGCTGTTTCCAACAACATAATACTGTCAGAAACTTTTCAGTCACGTTTTTCGGGAGCCGCTTGACTCTTACTCTCCTTGCCTTATTGCCAGACTAACTCAGAACTTCCCAGATGGAATACGCAGATATGTGCAAGCTAGTAGTACTACCCAAACAAACAAGCTGCCCTCATTCTCACCCCTGTGTCCTATCTTCTCTTGAGTTAGAACTTGTGTTTAGCAGCCATTCAGTGAACTGATCAAGAAAGTGCTTCAGGTTAAATTCACAATCTGTTCTAACTTGGCTATGTGGGTGACTGTACTTGCCCAAGAGAAAAAACACCAGGAGGTAAAAGGAGGGAATGGGAACAAGCAATTAGGGCTTGACAGAGCTGCTTGATTTAGGTGTGATGTTGGCATAATAAATGACTGTGAAATCATAACAAGATCTTACCTCCAGCCTAACAGGATTCCAAACGCTGCTGTGGTAGATCTCCCAGTTTTGCAAACAGGTATTTTCAGGCATCAAAATCTATGAATGACTTCAGATAACTACAATTGCTTTACATTTTTTGTGTAAGTGGATAGATCCTCAGCTGATAGAATTCCATAAAATTGTGTAGATTTGCACTGGCTTGGATCTGAATCACAAATGAGATAACTGATTTTTTATATACATACACACGTATATATTTATATATGCTAATAATGAACACAGGGTTAACATTATATTATAACTTCATATTACAATTTCTTATTGACAAGCATTATACTACCCAGTTAGATAAACAATATTGAAGACTATTTAAAATTAAAGTAACAGCCTAAATCCCAGAGTATGCTGAGGACAGGGTATAGGTTTATTAGAATTTCCTGCTGCATTTTAAATGTCTGTATCTTTTGGTAGTTATTTGTTACCTGGCTACTTTTCAACTTGAAGAGCTCGGTCTCCAGCACTTCAGCAGAATTGTGAAATCTCTGGACACTGCAAAAATGCAAAAGGTAATGAAAGTACAAAACATTTTTTAAATATGAATGAATGATTTCTTCATTAAGTTTGATTAATCAGATCACTTTTGTCAAGTTTCAGAATAATTTAAATTGAGAAATTAGTGTTATTTTCTATTTAAATATGGAAATTAAATTAGTATTTAATCACAGAATCCTTCAATATCTATACTCAAACAGGGACTATCTCATATTCCATCAAGGATCAATGTAAAATGTATTTTATACAATCTAAGAAGGTAGAATAATCACATGATTTACAGTTAATGTGATTTACAGTTGTCCCTGTCACTTGTATACTTGCTCTTGGCTCTGCTCACATTCTTTCTTTCATTTTAGGCAGGAGAAGAAGCTTTTCCCATACGCAATGAATCACAGTTCCTGCTGATTAGTGTTCTTTTTCCCTGAACAACCCACTACCACTTCGGTTATGAAGCCTATTGTCCTTCCACCACTTTTTCTCCTTCCCAAAAAACAAGTGCTCATTTGGAGCACCCCCCCTTATGACAAATGTGCAATTGACCAAACCATTGCTGCCAAATAGAAAGCACAGCAACAAAGGTCTGCCTGCCCTTCCCTCTCTGGAGTCACAAATATGGGCTTGGCTCCACTACTTTTTTGCTATTTTTCATGAAATTTGTAGAAATATAAATATCTCCAGCTTCTCTTTCTCTTTCCTGTCTTAAAAGCTATCTTGTGAAGAGGGGCAGAGGGATAAACTGAGCAGCAATGCTTTCTCATAAGACCTGTTTTCTTAGGAAAATGGGCTAAAAATTAGATTACTGGTGACACAGCATATGTAAACTTTGATCATCCAGATGTTTTCAAAGCACAGTTGAAACATGGCATTTGAATAACTAATACGGAATTCAAGAGATAGATATACAAATGTTAGTAATTAATACTGAAAAGGCTGAGGTTTATCCTGATACTGATTACTCTGAATGTTCATGTGGATGCCGGTGTCTCTTTAATGAGTATGCTTTCTTTGTAATATGGGGGGATAAAGTAGGTTAGGTTGTCTGCATAACATTTTTAGAAACACTCTACTCGCTTTGTTTTCATGGGTTTACTATGGAATGGTTTTTATTAATTCCATTCAGAGACAAAAATGATACATTTCATTAACTGTTAGAAAGAACAGAGAGGTGGCTGGAAGAATTATCATAATCTGGTAGACAGACAAATCACTCTGTCTAAAATGCTCTCCCAGACCCTTCTTTGGTAAACATCTTAGACACAAGCCACTGGATTGGATGCATCTTGAGCTCATTCAGCTAGCAACATAATTTTCCCACTTCATGCCAGTTATCTCTTGCTGATGCCATTCACTTGGCTTAAGTGTCAGTGCCCTGATGGTTCTGTTTCTGATAATTTCTCCTTCCTTGTCTGGAATAACTCTTTTCTGATAGGGAAGTGCTGCATTATGCAAGGGTCTGCACCTGCTACCTTTTTTCCTGTAGATTTAACTTTGCTTGCTTAAGTATCTTATCAGATCCTTATCACCATGGTACCTAGGTCTTCTGTTGCATTAGAAGAGGTTCTTTGTCTCCAAAGTGATGCTACATTATATTAATGCACCTGCAGCAGAAGATTTAGAAGCAGCATTTGGTCCCCCCCAGCAACAGAGACAAAAACAGCAGAAGGCAGATCTGCAGCCTTAGCAACAGAAGTTATCAGAAATTTGGGATTCTCCTTCAGGATGCTGACCTGTAGATTTCGCCGGATGACTATTGTGTCTGAGTTCAGTTGAGATGCGGGAAAATTATTCACATATATTTACTCAGCATAGATTTACTTTAGTTAAAAAGTATTTTTTTCTGCACATCAGAGGCTGACTGGAATTTTCTTACTCATGCAAGTATATCTTACTCAAGTGAGCAGCCTTCAGTTAAATGAGATAAACTTATGTGAGTGGACCTTTCTCTTAAAGGCCTACATGATGGAATCCATTCAAATCAAAGTTACAGTGTTTCCCTATGACTGATGCATACATTTTAATTTAGGCAGAATATCCAGGCAGAATAATAATGCTACCTCACTCACACATGTTCATCTGTTTGAACAGGAAATCATAAGCTCTCATTCTGCAATATTAAGAATACATACAAAAATCTTTATGGTTGTATAATTACAGAACCATAAGATAAAACCCAATTTTGTGACTTTAGTGTAATTGTTGTTCTAAGAACTTAGCTATGTATTGCTAGCTGAAGCCTATTTTTCTGTTCTAGTATTCATACATGTTATTCTTTTATATTTGTTGTAAAACTTAAGGGTTTGTTAGAGAAAACGCACTGTTGACAAAAAAAGTTGAAGTAAACAGCTTTATAATTTCATAATTGCCTTGTAAAAAATGCAAAATAACTGATGCTTTCTTTCCAGCATTCAAGAACCTGTTTTGTTCTGTTCCATGTTCTGATTGTTTCTAACAGCAGTAAAGTCCTTTCTAAAGAACTTCCGAGATTTGCTAAGGAAAATCACTACATAAGGTCTGGGTATTGTAATTGCTAGTATAATGAGGTAGGAATAGTAGGACAAGATTAATAAGAAGTAGGACAAGATCAGCCTCATGGTGGACATAGGGGTAAAAAAAAGTCTAAGTTGGGTCATAGAGTGGCAGAAGGACCTGAGACTATGCTACGACACTTTTCTCTACAACTTTACCTCAGAATCCTCAAAATAGAATTGCCCATTACAATCTCTCCAAAGGAAAGCCTTCTTAAGAGCTTCTTGCCTTCCTCTGCATTTCTCTGTTGCAGCTGAAAGGTACAATCCCACAGGGGTTGAGCTGGCATAGCTGAAGTACTAAACTACCATAAGAGGGAAAGAATCAGCAGGTGAAGAGAGGAGTGGACAGAAGCCTCCTTGATTGCATTTGCTACTACAACAAATAGCTGTGGGTGTGTACAGCCCAAATAACAGCATTCTCAGGTGGCTGACCTGTATGGAGAAACAGAACCTGCTGTTTCTTGCAGTTACCTCCGTAACTCCAGAGTCAAAAGCTTATGTTGTAAATATAAGGATTTCAGCTCTGCAAATTACTACAGGGATGTACAGATAGTACCAGATGAGGAAACTTCCCATTTTCTGTGTTTATTTAAAACTCTGTACAATCCCACTGTGTAAAAATACATTAAGAATATTAGCAGGGCATGTTCAAATTCTTAAAAGCAAGGTATTCATTCAGCCCACCTGTAAAAACGCTTTACAAAACAGTCTTTAGTTATACACACTTGTCTTAGTACAGCCAGAGTACATTAAAATAGTAAAAATGGGTACAGTTAATTTCTGGTGTAATCCCACCACTTCTAGAAGAGAAATTAATCTTAGTTACCATGCTCTGTGAGTGGTGAAACTCTTGAAACATTCAGGACAGAGGACTAAGCAGAATAATGCTGTTACCAAAATGACTGTCCAGTGACCCCTCCAAGGAGACAGATGCTGGTAAAATCCAAACAGAAATCTGTGAGTACTTCAAGCCACATTTTGCTCCTATAAATACAGCAGTGGCTGCTGATGCTGCGGTAGTCGACTGAGTCACATGTGGCTGAAGACAAACCAGAAATATAAGGGATTCTTCCTAGCAACTAAGTTCCCAAAATACAAAAGTTTCTGTTGTTAAGCAATGAAATGTGCTATGGCTTCAGGGGTCTTATTCTGCCGACATTTGCCAACTGTGATATGCATTATCAAAACCAAGATTGTGGACTTTGGCTCAGGCAGACTCTGGTCAGAAGCACAGTAGATGAAAGTAAGACTAAATTTACAGGTTAATTCCTTAGAAATGGTCACATCAGGACTATAGATTTCAAGTAGAAGGCTTCCTACACCTTTGAACATCTGCAGCAAACACCTTGGGTCAAATCTGAATTGTTTATAGCTGAATTATTCACAAAGCTCTGAGCCACCTTGGGCCTGGCACCACCTGTGTTTCACAAAACAGGGCTGAAAGACATGGGGCTGTCCTAACAAACTAAGGAGAACCTACAAATACTGTGCACCTATGATTATAATTACAGGGTAAAATACAAGCAAGCTCTTCAGCAGTGTTTGTAGTAAAAGCAACTATCTTTTTGTAGTCTTACATACGCCTTACCTTCAGTATCCATATTTAAAAGAAACCACTTCTTGTTAGTTTCTCAGATTCTTCTTCAATCCGTTGTATCTGAACACATGGATAAAAGATGAATGGAGTCGGTTCTACAGTTCACTCTATGTAAAGGAGAACTGGATTGACCCACTGCTGAGGTAAGCAGCACTTAAGTAGCCTGTGGCCACCTCAAAGTTTAAAAGCTGGGAAAGCTCCCTTTGAAAGCTCAATTTACTGTTAAAGTGTTTCTCCTATTGCAGTCACTCAGAACCCTCCTTGTCTTCCACAGGCTATAGTAATCCCTTTTACTTACCCAGAGCCAAGGTTCTGCCACGGAAAGGTCCTTTCAGAGCTGTTGTGCATTTGCTCCTCAGTGCCCTTGGACAGATCAAACATCATATTCTGATTAAAAAAATATAAATAAAATAGAAGGTTCAGATTTATCTTAGAGTTGGACTCATGCCTCTTAAATCACTTCAATATCTGTATGACATTAAGCATTTCAAAAATGATCTTTGACTTCCCTGAGTTTGGCTTTGTGCACAGACTTGTTTATGCCAATGGTCATATAATCACTTCTGAGAAAATCATAAGCAAGTAAAAAAAGTATTTTAAAATTAATACTTATTTACACAATTGCAGCATCATGTAACAGGTAAATGCTCTGAGGTGCCAGGTGTGTCCCCACATTGGTTAGCTGGTGAAGCAGGAGCTGAAGTACCTTTGCCAAACTGGAACACTTTCATGTGGAGAAGCAGTAGCTCTGCAGCCTATTGGGTCACTTTTTCACTCTCACTTTTACCCAGGACAAATGAATTAGGGCTGGCATTGGTACACCAATGTGGCTGCAGTCACTCATCCTCCTCACTGCAGTGTAGATTAACCCAGATGATGACAAAACACTGTTAGTCAAAATTACACTAAAAACAATGTCAGCTGAAAAAGAGTTTGCATCTAGTTCTGTCATATCCAAGTCAGTGGAATGAATCCTTTCATACTATGTAGAATATGCCAAATTAGCAAATGTATGGTATGGATTTGGCTTGCGATACTCCAAATTCCACTGAATTCTGCAGGCACTGAAGGAATATATCTGAAGTCAGAATATTACTCAGTATATTCCGTCGTAGTGATCTAATTATAATGTATGCTTACAGTAGTATAAAGATACAGACAGAGATGTGTAGGTAGACATATACCCACATATCCACACAGGTTTTATATCTACATATGCAGGCAGGCAGGGGCTTAATCTATTGCTTGTTTCATCAACACCAAGCTTTCTGGAGCTGTCCTTCACTGTCAATTGCATTCAACGTAATGAACACATGTTTTGCCTAAACTAGTAAATAGAAGTTATACAAGAACATTAAAGGCCGTATTTGGTTACCGGATTTGAAACTTCCTTCAGGAGCTGAGGATGCATTGATCAGTTTAATCAGTTTGGTAGCTTAAATTCTTTTAAGTATGTCTTTGTTTTCCTCTTTTGAATGTCAGTGAGGTTAATATAATTATTTTAGTGGGCTGCATAATTTGCAGAAGTTACTTGCAAGCCTCATCCCACAATGACAGTACGATCGCAGGTAACAGCCACATAAATGAGTTACTGTAGATCTGCATTGTCAGCTGCTTTTTAAGTTCTGGGAAAGCTCCGTTGCATGTGTAATACTTAAGGATAGAACACATATAGGGGAGGAGAAACTGCCATGAAGCTGTCACCATAAGTAGCCCTCTGATAACTTGTTTGTGTCTTACCTTGAATTCTGCCCATTCCTGCCATTCATTGGAAGAAGTCTGAACCTTCATACAAGCCAAAATCCAAACACAGAGAAATCAAAATCATCTTGACAGTCCCACAGGGTTCACTGAGAGTTCATTTGCTAATTCACCAAACTTCTTACATCTTTCTATTTTTTTATTAGAACTGCCTGTGCTTTGAGATTGATTTATGTATACTCTGTCAGTTGATAGAAGTGGCAATATTCAGACCACTGTTTGTTCATATTCTCTTCTTCTAAGTATGTTAAGTGTGTACTTGGCTTATGGTAGCTTTTCTGATTCAGTCTGGTCCTGCTGCAAAGCAGGAGGATAGTTGCTTATTGAGTAGAAACTGACTATTTCACCATTAGTCATCTATCAAGAGGTGAAGTAACACAGTCCAACTAAATAATGAGTACACATTCATAAGTCAATTCTATTTCAATTTAATGGCTGAAAGCATTACAGGATTTGCACAATGCCAACCTCATCTACTGCATGTAAGATTTTATGAAAGAAAAAATGAAATAAAATTGAAAACTCTGTTTTTATTTGAAGATGGCAGCCAAAAGTACAGCAACTGATTGAGCAGCTCACAGATAAGTTAAGTAATCGCACCACCACTGTCAAGACTTCGACGGTCACTCAGCCAAAGGAATTTAATTTGACTGTACCTAAACCACGTGCCATTCCCATACCTCTGCCGATACCAGTACCGGAAAAAAGGCTACCTGTGAGTTTTTTATTCATTAAGAGATACTAAGTTTTGTACATGCTTGTGCACAAATCGTGTTAGGGGAATTAATAGTCTCTTTTACAATAATTATACAAAATCTACAACCTTTGACAGATCAATAAGGATTTTTGTAATGTTCTGTATTATTGAAGGTCAGGTTTTTTAAACCAACAAAATTAATTCTTTTTATTTCAGTGAATGTTGTGTAAGAAAATTGTAAGCCAAACAAAGCAAAGGGAAAAGGTTGGTTCCCGTAGATGTTTTGTGACTTTTGGAGGTAGAACTATACAATGGGTACAAACTGATGACAGCATTGATACAAGTGTTTCTGGTAGTCCTTGGATTTGTAAGGTGTTTGCTTTGGATAATGCAGTGAAGCAGGTAAGAAAAGAACAGTCAAAATGAAACTTTTTTATAAACTTAGATGTTTTGTAGATGAACTGTCATTAAAATAATGGCAAAGCAATTTTACTGGAGGTGAGATGGACTCAAGGTTTGCAGCTCCTCCTTGAGGGTGGAATTTAATTCCTTTCTATTTGTATTAATGATGAATCTCTAAAATTAAGGTTTTCCAGTTTAAACGTGTTGCTCACATATAAATAAGACTAGATTTATCTTTGAAATGCTAAGCTTTTATTTTACTTATTGTCTAAGATTGCGATTCCGTTACTCTGGTACAGATCAGAGACACGCGGTTGGCTTTAAGTTAGCTCACTGAGGTAAGGCGAACAGGATTTGGGATCAAGCTGCTATCACTAACTTAATAAAGACTCCAAAATCATCTATATTTAAATGCAGTGGGAAGTGAGCTTGGAAGTCATACTTTTGGACATTATCTGCCACCTTGTATTAGCACTTCAGGTTTTAAATAATACATGTGTTGAATGCTCTTAGAAACCATTTACATCTTAGGATGGCAGAGCAATTTAATGATACTGTGTTATACAGTTAATGGGATTTTATATTGAAACAGCTTAATACCAGGCTCTGAAAAACTGCATTTAATAACTATTTAATCAGTATAGGAATGAGTCATATTGCTGTCATTTTAGTACCTTTATGCTGTGCCGTGCCTCTAAGAATAAATTTGCTTTAATGCGGATGCATTTACAGTTCATTTGTGTTGTTAGGATTATACTAAATTTGGTTTACATTCTGACCAAGCCTGCAAATTTAAAGGCTTGTGTGAATCTAAAACCATTAGTGCATTAGTGACATGTGTTATGCTCATCTCTGTACCCATCTCAGCAAATTAAGCTTCACTTTAATTTGCCATACTGTTGCCAGTATCACCATTTTAGATGCTAAAATGAATGGAGACTGAAAAGAGAGCCCAAACGGCAAGAAGGAGTTAGTAAAGTGAGAGCAGGCCATAGTTTTGGCTACTGTACGGTGGAGAGTTGTATGTAACTGAAAGGAATGCACAGAAATAAACCTCCTCCAGACTACATCCCATAATCTGCTGCAGAAATGTTCTCAACCATTTTCTGACAAAGTTGTTTGTTTTATGAGATGAGATACCCATTTTTTCTCACAGTTCTCATGCATCTGTCAAAGAACTTGTCATGTGGTATATTAGCAGGGACTATTGTAGTCACAATAACTACAGGCGTAGTCACTGCTCAACTTTGAAGGAGCTGTATGAATTCCTGTGGAGGCGTCTGGATTTTGAGCAATGCCCACTGATAAGTTACTGCATCCCTATGGTGAAATGAGTTCATTCTGATTAACAGGATTATTATTTTAGGTATTTCTTTCTGCTAGGTTGCATTATATTTTCTAGTAGAGATAAAATGAGATGCAAGACGAGATGTTCAACATTTTTTGAGTTCAGGAGCTGGCGTAGTACTTCTGCCCTGTACACTGAACACAGGTTCCTTCACCAGAGAGGACCAGAGACGTGAGGTAGTGCAGAAGGCAGGGTAGTTGTCTTAGTGATCTGTATTGAGATGGGATTCTCCGCTGACTTTGGGAAGTTTTCTTGGAGTAACATAGGCCTAGAAGGATGATCATTCATGATCAGAAACATTTCTCAGCAATGGGGGACACTAAGCGAAAAGGAAACACACTTTAATTTTTTAATTTAATAATGAAACATTTCACTCCAAACATTTGGTCTAAAGATTATAAATTCTTCTCTCCACTGTCCTTTGCACACGATGACATGGACACACACGCAAGCATGCACACATATATACACACCTTCATAAATACACTTCTACAAATTAACAAGTGCTTTAGCTTGAAGTTTGCAAAGGAAACAAATGGAGACAGGTGCTCAAACCTGATAAGATGCAAAATGATTTGGACACATTTAACTTCCTTGGATCTTGGCCTTGAGTTACAAATAAAATCCATTCTGTACTAGAATAATAAGATTCTGCAATTATTTTATTTTTAGATTTTCTGTAAACCAATAATCTAGTTAAAAAAAATTAAAAGGCTGCACTGAGATGTTACTGCAACACCCTTCAGCCAAATTTAGTGTATTTTTTTCATATATCCCTTATTATTTCAGCTGTGCTTCATGAGTGGAGTTGCTGATTGTTCAAAGTAATTAAACGGGTGAATTCAATTAGCCAATACAGAGGATTTTGTTTGCAGATATACAGACCCAACAATATATTTATGATCTTCTTATGGATAAAAATAGAAGCTCTTAATACAACAGCATTGCAGTAGCTTGCTCTTGTCTATCTTATGACAGTAACTTTAAACAAAATAAAAGAGCAAAGACTACCAAAGTTCAGAGTGATTATTCATTTCGGTCTTCCTTAAACTTCTTGTGGTACCTGCTCCCTAAATAAACCTCTAGTAAAGGACATCCAGAAAGCAAAGGTGAGCCTGACCAGTGGCTGGAGAGGAAAAGCAAGGTTGGTGTCTCTTACTCCCAGCCCCCCTTTTTTCACATTAGGATGAATGTGAAGGTACAGTTTGGGCTTTTTGATATCTCCATTGCTGGCATTTTCAATTTACTTACAGTGACTGATCCTCTTCCAGCAAGTGGGTAATTGCTGTATTGTCTATCTGCCTGATTGGTACTCATCACTGGTACCTGAGGGCTAAATTATGAGGCTAACATAATTTTTGAAACAGAGCTGATTGATTGAAAAGTCTCCTCCTTAAATTACTTGGAATAAGCAGAGCAGTTTCTGAGGAGAGATCTTCAGTTTACACTGGCAGATGAGCACGGTTTTGCAGGTAAAGCACATGACTCGGAAGAAGGGTGAAATAAACCGATACTCACTGCCTGTGCAACCCTTTCCAAATCCTCTGGGCTTTAATTTCTCCACCCATAAATGCATAATAAAAATTCTTAGATACTGCTGGGAAATGCTTTCAGTTCTACCTCACTTAAAAAGCTCACAAAAATACTTTAGCAGTCTCACCAGTGCATTTAATTGCTAGCTTCTCCTGTTTGCACATTTGTTTTGTCTCTAGATAATGATGTCAAATAGCAAAGGCAATGGAAAGTACATCATATTCATGAGAATTTTAAAGCAGAGCTCTTTATATAGTCCAGTAAATCTAGATGGGATCCCCATGTTCCCTAAACAGACCTCCAGTACAATACAGATTATAGATCTTTCCCATTAATTCTTGAATTAATTCTGTAATTTCTAATTGAGATAAGACATTTTTAGCAAGATAAATATTTAAGCAGATGTCCAGTAAACTGGCAGACTATCATCTCACACACATAGGTGGGTGAGATATTACACTGGACAGGACTGAAAAGCCTGCGTAGTCCCAGCTAATTGGAATCTGTCCATGTCTTCTACACTGGCATTGATAGAAAAAAATCAATATTTAAAAAATAACTGCAGCTGTTCTACAGTAAAAGTGAATGTGGTTTTTTCCTGTAAGAATGTGTCACTTGGAATGTTTTATACCCCATATTGTAAAGATTATTGCCTTTTAATATAGGTTCCTCCAAGCACCTACAAACCTCCAAAGGAAAAAAAGCAACTAGAGCAAATCAGAACTCAAAATCGACGAAAAGCAGAAGTAAGCATATTATGTTCTTGTTCTGGTCTTTTCTTTCTTCTAAAATGTTTCTTCTTCAATGTTCCATTTTCACAAGTCTTAGAACTTTATCTGAAACATATTTGCTTTTGCACCTAATAGCTCCTGGCTCTTTCTCTAGAGACATGAAGTTTGTCTCCTGTATTCTGTTCTATCACCCTTTTTCATCTTCTTTATTTTATTACTAATTGTCCTTTTATTCACTATACAAATACTGTGTGAGAAATTATGCAAGTAGCCATGTAAGGTAGCAGAAACATGATTACTTTCTTCTCTTCACAAGCTTGAAATAGTTTAATGGCTCTTTTACTCCCACAGGACATGTGGATATTTAAGGTATTCACTTAATAATTAAGGCTTCAAAATACAAACTATGTTCAATATTTTTGTTTGTTTTCTATGTAACTGATAAGTACCCACATGTCATCACCTACTGTTTTAAAATATCAGCAGATTCTAACTTCTTTTTCATGCAGACTCCATACTCTGCAGGCTAAGCGAGTGGGAAGTGCTCATGATTTGTAAAGCAGCAGAATACATGGTCTGTGTGTTAACAGTGTAGAAGGGAGGGCCTGGAAAAACAAACAAACAGATCTAGTTATTTGATCCAAACTTTGATATGAATTCTGCTCAATGAGTTAGCTCCTACCATAGTTAAAGCAGATTGTTATCTTCTGCTTGGAAGGGAATTAATTAAATCTCAGTTTCCACTTCCTTCCTTCCTCCCCGCGCTGCTGTCACCATATCCAATCTAAGAGCAGTGTAAGCTTGATAAAACGCATGCTACTTGACTCCTTTTTATCTGCACTTGCCCACCCCCATTCTGAAAATGCCTTACTCAAGCCTTCACTAGCCAGTACAAGTTCATTTGTCACTGTACTGGGCTCTCCTCTTGCCCTTGTGAAAGGGGCATTGAATTCTGTTACTAAACCATAGTAAATGCTTTAATGTGTGATAGATCCTAGGGGGATACACTTTGCATTCCTTTTGCTGGCCCATCACATTACCTATGCTTGATATTTTGTTATAAAACAATACGACTTTATTTTTTATCCTTTTATTATTTCCATGTTGTGGAGAAAGCACACGCCTATTTGTGTGCTTATTTGTACATACAAACTTCCTAGAAAACCTGGGGAGGAAAAGCAAGATATCACAGTGCCTATATTGTCAAAAACCTATGGCAACTATAAAATCATTTAACAACAAGTCACATTCTTCAGTAGAGAAAGTGCATGAATACGAGGAACAAAGGAAAACCACCACAGAAATTACAGCTGCAGTTTTTGTTGCCTCTGGAATGTTACAAAAGGCATCCAAAGCATTCACAAAGGTCAGTTCCCTAGACTGTTTGCTAAACTAGCTGAAATGTTGGGTCCTGAAAGAAATACGCATTAAAAATGCCGTTTGTTTCATCGCATTTTTGCAGAAGCTATAGCTGTCACTGTAAGTACCATCTCTGAGCATCTGTAAGGAGTGAGAACACTGGAAACTGTACTCCAGACACTTAGAGAAACACTGATGTTACGGCAGCTCCTTTCCAGAAAGCCATTAGAAAAAAATCTATGTGTTTCATCGCTTTGATTAGAGATTTGGTTTACAACCAAAAGAAATATCCCAAAACTAGAAATGTGGCTGCCCATACTCCCCGCTTTAATCTGACTCATGGGATTACTGCTAGAGGTGTGCCTACTGGAGCAACCCTCAGCGTTCAGATCCCCCAGACATGATCTTCATTGTTTGTTAGCTGTGTGCAAAATAATTACTACCTATTGTACTGATGTGCCACAGATAATCATGAGGCTTTTAAATTGAATTCTGGATGAGCAACATGTTTCATATAGGCAGACCTGTCAAAGGCCTGATGCCCTGTGCAAAGATACAACAAGGCAGAACTATGTAGAAAATCAAGACTTGCCACTTCCAAGTCTTTAATCAAGAATGAAAATACTATGTCAAGCTTTCATTCCATGGAAATAAATTAATATACTGAGCTGGAAGGCTTTTTGAGACAGCAAATTCTTACTACAGAATTTAAATGTACCACACTCTTTAAGCTAATTGCTTTCATTTTAGGATCTGCTCCTGAAAGCAAATGCTAACCGGTTCAGGTGTGCAATCATGAAGCCTGAAAAGGCAGAGGTATGCTACAAAATACTTTATTGCCTAAAAATTTCCCTGCATGAAGATGAAAAATGACTGGAGTATTTCAAGATATCTCAAAGCATTTGAAAATTTTTGTTTGTTTGGGGTTAGGAATTATGTGCTATCATTTATATCTGTACTGTCATTTCACATCCATAATACTAACATTTGCATCTTTGGATGCATAGTGCACAACACCTTTTCTTATACTTCGTGTGCTGCTTTATTATTCTCCTAATTCGAGAAAAGCAGCCTTGCTGTGATACCACTCCAACAAATCCCCAAACCTGCCGTATTTCTCTAAACCCACATATTATTTTTCCATTAACTTTTATGCCACAAAGCAGCCAAGCTGTGGGAATAACGGTCCCATTCATACAGAGTTCTTGCTTTGCTTGATTCCCAGTTCACAAGTATGTCACCAAACTGTGTGTGTAATATATTCATGTATATTCATTTCAGCATCACATCTGCATATTCTATTCACTGTGTTCATCCCCATGCTACCAGACACTTCCACATCAGTATCTATAGCTAACACCATAAAATTAAATTAATAGCCATAAGTAGAATTCTACCACTATTTAATAATTCCACAAAGTGTGCTTTGACACTCTAGCTTGTCTTCCCCAATACCTATTTCAGTTGAGCTGAATATATTAATATATGCAGGTAATATTTTGTAGTCAAATAAAAGATTGCTGTTACTTTTTTAGCATTATTTTAGACAATAAATTTTAGTCAACCATTGTATGGTCATTTGATATGAAATATTCCCACTAAGTTGGATGTACATAGCAAGTGGATATAACAATTCCAGAATAAGTCCCTTATGATCATATTTTTACTCCAGATTAATATTCTAGGCGAATATTCAAGAATGATTTTTGGTAAATATCTAATATTTTTTGCTGTGTACTTGAAAATCTGTCTCTTTGAAATAATGTATTTTTGGTTTGAACTGCAGAAGACACAGTATGAAGACGGTATGAAGAGTAAACCTGCATTTCAGGCTCGAAAGGTCCAAAGCAAGGTGAGTAACCTCTAAGATACTGTTGTCAGATGTACTTGAAAACTTCTGAGTGAAAAACATGCAAATTCTGTGGTGCTGCAAACTCTACTGGAATCCATGTTTTTACACTGTGGCCAGGACCATGGGAATGATGGAGTCCATGGCTCAAAAATTTTGGCCTATGCACCATTAACAATCCAAAAGAAATGGTCAGGGAGCAACAAAAGTGTGGCAGCTCCAGGAGGGAAGAGAAACAAGGAGCAAAGGTGGTGAAAGCACAGGCAGTGTCCTCACCAAGCAGGCCATGGTATCTGAAAATGACAAGGTTGGTGGTAATGCCAGGTTCTGCTGATAGCAAGTCATCGTTAGACGAAGCAAGTTAACAAGTCAGGTCTGGGGCCACCCAGGAAGTCCAGTCAGGAGACAAGGCTACAACAGCAACCCAAGTCCATGACAGAAGGAGACAGCTGGAGACAACCAGGAGCAGAATTGCTTCCAGCATAATGGGAAAAGACTGAAGCCCATATCTGAGCTGAAGTGGGCCTCCCAGAGCAGTGAGCAGAAGGTGTGAAGGGAGGCTGGTCAGGGCAACTAAGACCTATTGGTTCCCTGAGGGGCCTGGCAGGTGTCATGTGCAGTTGCACAATGTAACCATATTTCCTTAACAGTGTTCTCAATTGCAAAGGGAGAAGATTTAATGTAAAATGGTAAGGACTGAGAATAGTCCACAGAAAAAACAAAACAAACCAACCAAACCCCAAAAAACACCAGAATTGTAAACCCCTGGTTTAAGAGCTCAGCATAGGGACAGAAGAGTATTGTGTCCATAAATCACTGTTTCAGAATGAGATCCTAAAGGATGCTGAGCAGACATTCCAGGTAATGACTGCCTGATACACAATATACAATCAGTCTGGATGTTTGTCTTGTTTCCTTTAGACACACAGTGAGGTCATAAAATCCACTATACTGATTGCTGCTTTGCTAGGATATCCTAGAGTCAGTGAACTGTAAGCGTGGAAAATGGGCTGTTCAGCCTTACTGCTGAAACACATGAAAACTGAAGTTGGTATTTCTGCAATACAGATAATCTTCAGTCTTACATCATTCACTTTTCATTTGTTTCATGTTCATATGTAGAATAATTTAATGTGGAGGGTGCCCTTGTACTGTGACCTCAAATATCTTCTGAGCAGGTCTACCGACTTTTTAGAACACTCTATTTAGGTACAGCTCATACACACTTTGGAAAGACTGATTCCTTGTTTGGGGAACTGGACATCTGGCAACTGTTTCTAAAGCATATCTGGCATTAATCGCATACTGTTACCTTTAATAACAGTATCACTGACTCAGTCTCCTTGCTTAGAATCCAGCAGCACTAAAATTATAGGAAAGCAGTAAGATCCCAGTGCATTCTGCACTTGAAAGAGGGTGGTGGTGGGGGGGGAGAACAAACCAGGAAACACATGGTTAACCCAAATACACATGACCTGTAGTTATGTGGGCTTAGTTCAAGACTATGTATATCCCACTTCCTTTTCTGATAATGTAGAGTACTGAAACCTTAGTGGGGACTAATGAGAGTCAAACCACCTCCTAAACTGCATAAAGAAAAATATGGGTCTGTCGTCTTATGGCATTGATCAGGGCCAGTTCTAACAGCTGCTAGTACCTCCTCTAGGAGCACTATCAGTTTTATCTCATCTGAACACATCTGCCTTAAAGCTTGGTTAGGTGATATCCAAGATACTGCTGTAACTTCCAAGCTGAGATAGGCATGTTGTTATTGAATTTTTAAATACTTCTTATTCCTGTTACCTTCCTGCCTGTGCAACTCTGTGAGTAGGCAAATACTAAGAGGAAGGTTTGTCCAAGATGTATAAATAATATTATAATGTGTCCTCAAATTAATGGAATTATATACTGTTTTAATCAACTAGTATTTTCCATTCCTCTTTTTAGAACATCCACAGTATATTAAATGCATTTTTTCATCTCAGACACATCTATTATGTGCAGCAGCAATTATTTCTCATTGCTGTTACAAAACATCTATTCATCCTTTTCACTGGAAGAATGAGACAGTACAAATGCATCATCACTGTCTCAATCTGCCTTTTGCTCACATCAGGCCTTGCTCTTTACATATTTATTCATTTTGGTGAGCTATTGTGTGTTCATTATGTGGCAATAGTGAATATAATTTTTTTCCACAAGAATTCCAGAGTTCTGCCATTTTCCCAATTATTTCCATATGCTCATTTTGGAAAAAAAAAAAAAAAAAAAAAGGAAGATATCTCACTACAGGAAAAGAAGGAGTAAAATTCAAAACTTCTTTAATACAATATGATATAGAAGAATCTATTCAGTTATTTTACTTATACGTGTCTTCATGTATCTTGGGAGTCCGAGTTATTTTGACTATCTGGGCTGTCATATTTCATTCATTGCCATACAGTCATATTTCTGTTTAATAAACTGGGAAACTGAAGTTAAAGGTACTTCCATAATCATTCTTAGTTCTGTTCTCTATCCAAATTATGGTTAGTAAATACACAACATGAAATCTGTGTACACAGGTAACTGCCAAAAATACGAACATTTCTATATGTGTCAGAGAAAATGTCTACTCTAAGTAGGCATTTTATACACAGGATGGTGGATAGAATACAGGCTGGGGAGAGATTATTTATGTAATGCAGAAGACTTTGAGAAGAATTGAATAGACCAAAAGGAAGGAAGAACATCATTAAGCATTAAGCAGAGTCAGTAGAAGAAATAAAATACATTTGTTTGGGTTCTTTTCCTAAATTCTTCCAGTTATCATATTTTGTCCAAAACAGACAGGTAATTAATTCTTGTCTATTAAAATGTGCTATCTCTCTGGAAAACACAGTAATTCTACTTAGTGAATTTCTAGGTGATAGGGTATGTCTGTTATCTTCACCCTACCTAAGTAATATCAATTATAAAACATCCTTTTTCTGGTTAGCTTGTGTACTTCAGGAGACTGCAGTACGTATTTGTGCATACAATATTTGCAGTATATAGCTTGAGTGATTCTGTGCATCTGTTTCTCAACCACTCATTAAGCTGTTAATTTGGAATTTAAATACATGTTTGGATTCTGAACACATAACTTGTCTGGATTTAGGTCAAATGTGTCATGACTGAGCTTTGTTTCCTGCAGAAATGATCCCAGTTCTTATCCCACAAGCACTGCTTTGCCTCGGTTCAAATCAGGTCTCTTACAAAGTGTGCCTGCAAAGGTGATGTATTTTTTCAGAACAGCCTACTTGTGCAGGGAACATTTTTAACTGGCAGAGTGGTTGTTCCCTTCCTCCCTCAGTATTTAGAGGTTGTCTGGGAGTTAGTCCTAAGGCAATACTTTGAGAAACTGTAAAGCAGCCACAGGATCTAGTCCAACTTACACCATGAAGCCTGAAAGTCACCGAGAACTGTACTTCACCTCTACTAGCTAGAAAATGGATACAGCTATTGGTGATGCCAGTTGTCATAGAAATAGTATTTTGAAGTTACAATAATGATTATTTGTAAAACACTTCTGAGACCTTGCTATGAAAGGTATTGCTTATGTTTGACTTTAATGGTTTTGGCTAACCTACTGTCTTTCAGAGAAGCAGTTTATTTTCTTTGTCCAAAAGCAGATGGAATCCCCGCGCACTATGTATATGAGCACTGAAAGAACTGAAAGGAAGTGAACACATTCTATGGGACTTGACATGGTCCAAGAGTGATTACAAATTTATAATCCACTTGGGGGACTTTGCTGATTTCTTAAGCAGCTTGAGTGGTTTATGAACAGCATGCAATTTCATTGTGAATGTCAGACTGATGCTAGATGAATGCTTTAAGCAAAATTTATGCTATCTTAGGTCAATTTATTTAACCCATTGAAATGTTTTTATACACTGTTTTATGGTTTACATTACTAACTATAGTATATACATTCCCTTTCCTGACAGATTGACAATATACCTATTAAATTAAATGCTGCAGCTATTTTAAGAGAGGGTGCCCTCTATCAGCGGAAAATGGAACAGGAGCTCAAGAGGTATAATCACACTTTCCTCAGATTGCTTTTCACATCCCTGGATATAAAACAATCACATTAAAAATGATCTAATAAATTCCAGGTAGACTAAAATAATGGATCTGTTGTAAAGCATTGGGAAGCTATTCTGTGAACACAGTTGACAAATAAAGAGAGAAGTGGACTGAAATGAAAGTCTACATTAAAGCCACTGTTCTACTGTAGATTCTGTGCAGTGTGGCTGTGTTCTCATTTAGCACTCTGGCTAGTGTCCACCTGAAAATTCCAATAAGCATCACTTGTTGTATTTATTCCCATTCTCCAGAATAAATAATGACCAAAATACACATCTATTTCTCTGTCCATTATGAGATGCATATATATTAAGCCAAACCATGTAATATATCTCAATTTTCTTCAATGGTTTCTGGTCAACTACATAACAAATTTGATACTTGTATTTGTTTATATGTGTATAAAAATACCTGTGCAATTCTGTCACAGTAAGATTGGAGGATTAAGAATGTGCTGCTGCACAAGGCAAGATAAGCTAGGTGTTGAGGGTGGCAGCAAGGCAGGTAGGGACAATGTCCTCACTGACAGCAGCTCGGTTCCATAGTTCCCTAGCAAGGCAGCAGAGCAGATTCAGTGACAGACAGCAGGGCCAACCAATGGTCCAGTAATTGCTGGATGAGTCCATAGTGATGAGTCGGGGCTGAGGTCAAGCCAGGAAGCCAAGTCAACAAGGCAGGGTCAGCAAGGTGCTAGGCTGGGTGCAGACATACCTACAGTGTAGCTTAGGCAAGGACAAAGGCTGTTAACAGCTTAAATGGGGCTCCCAGGGAAATACTCTGGGAGCCTACACACACACTACCTAAACTAGCCTAAACTCTACACCCACAGCAGGACTTTTCATAGCTCTTCCTCACACAGTTATTTGCACTCCAGCCTGATCCAATGCTATATGGTTGCACTGCACCAGAGCTGTCTTTGGGCACAAGCAACTAAATCCTAGGCAAGGGTGGGGAATAAGAGGTTGCAGGTCCTTTTGGTGCACTTAGGGCTCTAAAGGAATGCTGACATAAGGATTTCTCTGACATAAGGAATCCCTATTCAGCAGCACAGGTTTTCAGCAGACATTAACTAGGGAGAGGGCAACTCCTGAATGGCTACTGTATTCTATAACTCAAATTACAAAACATTTTCACTAATAATTTTAACAAAGATAAAACCTGTATCATGTCATGATTTAGTATTATTTCTAATCCACGTGATTTAGCAGGCTAAGCACTAAATATTGTTAGCATTTTAAGTCTCAGAATGACTGCCTAAGGCTGGATTTGGTCTTTGGACCTGGAAAATTTTGGTATATAGATCAGGATTTTAGCAGTAAGATATTATGCATTGCTCAGGTTCTGTATCAGCTGTGAATGTATATTGAGGTTCTTTTGTAGTGTATGATACTGTTCACTCTATCTGGCACAATTTTATTCCACTCCGCAAATAGAAAGATTTTCCCTGTAACTAAACACTATTTTATATTAATGAGTTTTAATCTTCAGCTGCATTTAACATACAACAGATACATATATATATGCATTGGGGAACAGCCGTAAGATGCAGTTCACTGCTTTTTTGTGTCTCTGCCCTAGTTCTTGGCTCATTCACTCCTGTGCTGCAGGACTTCGATGGGCCAGCCCCAGGGCTTTGCTATGTTCTTCTCTCTCAGCTGAGCACAGAAAAATAAGAATGTAGCTTTGCTTAATACCTGAATACTTCTTTGCCTCATTACAGCAATATTATTTAATTGACAAAATACAAAACAGAAATAGAATTAAGCAGAAAAGTTGTTAGTTCTCTGTGTTAAAGTGGCCAAGAAGATTGTCTAAGAGAAAAGTTATTTGTTCTCTCTACCTCTAAGCAAAGTAATCCTTTGAGAAAATGTACATACCTGCAGCCTGATTCTTCCTGCTCCTTATGAGAATCCATACGTAGCTAAAGTTTGCCCTCTCTTGGGGCTTTGTTTTACTAAAAACTCAGATCCATGCCCTCATGCACTTCTAGTCTGGCTTTCCTAGGCTTTCCACACAATAGGAACACCTCTTAGACTGGAATTAAAACCTATCTGTCAAACGACTTTGCAATCATTGCCTTTTTTCTCTCAGAAATCAAACACCTTCTATCACAGCAAACTGCTAGAAATGTTTTATGAACGAAGGCAAGGCTGCAGAGCCAGATCCCTACAAAAGGATTTGCTTTCTTCTCTCTTGCAGAATTGAAAGTTTGCTGCAAGGGGCTGGAGACCCATCTGAATTCTTGGAATGGCAAAAACAGATGCGTGACAAAGATCTGGAAGAACAGCTGGCTGAAATAGAGTATAGGAGGCTTCAAGGAAAACTGAGTTATGAAGAGGCAGTTCTAGCCCATCAGAATGTAATTCAAGAAAACAAGAAGAAAGCTGATCTAATGAGAGAAGAGGTAATACATGCAGCGGTGCTCAAATTTCCCTTATATTCAATCAGTGCACAATAAACCACAAATGATACCTAGTATAAGAAGGTGTAAAAGTTCTATACAGTGTCTTTATAGTATATACAAGTTCTAGACAGTATACTATATAGTATATAAAAGTTCTATACAGTGTCTATACAGTATACTGGAGTCTACAAACAATGGAAAAATAGTGCTATAACTTCCAGATACAGCAATGCTTATACATTAAAGTACTTTTTACAAGTGTTTGATTTGATTGATAACACTTACAAAGTAAATTGACTAAAACAGAAGGTTAGAGCCTCCTCATGTCATTGTGCATATCATTTTTGAACAGATACTGAGATACTAAGCACCATTTGCAATGAAATCAGCAATATATGACTAATTTATCTTATTAAAATGAGGGCCACAAATCTGAAAGGATTTCTTTTCTTAGTCTGATACAATTCTTCCTATTATCTGACATGCCTAGATCTTTCTTAGGGGAAAGTTCAGGCAGAGAACCCTCTTTGGATCTATATATATATGGAAAACTTAGTATTTATGCCAAGAAGTATTTTCACACAGCTTCTGATCTGGCAAATCAGAGTTTCCCAAAACCATTGCTAGATCTTTTCATTATATTCCCAAACTCACATTTTTCCAGTGCTTTTCCTATAAACTAAACAACTGATTAAGAAATAACTAATACTATAGATTTAATTTGTTTCATAGTCACTACTACAGGCCATTCTTTTCTCTTGCCTCAGTTTGCTGCTACGCCCTGTAGGCCAGCCAGTACATTTCTCTTGGCACCTCTCACAGATGTCTCTGCATTGTCTCAGCAGCTTAAGATGGGACCACAGATGTGCAAGATTTTCATAAAGGCCACACTGCAAAAAGGAAACTTGCTTCATGAGTTCATTTTATACCCTATAAAATCTTCCAATCTTTTTTAGCATTGAGTCTTCATGTCTGTTTAGACAGGCTGTAGCAAAAACTTCAAATGAACCCTACAATGTACAATTTGGCATAACATGATTGCTGACACTCATTTGAAAATTACTGTAATTATTATACTCACCTCCATTTCAGAGCATATGTGTTTTATTTGTTAACAGAAATGCCCCGTACGTATAGATTTGGGGATTTGCTAATCAGACTTGCTCTAACCTGATCAACTTCAGGCAGCTTCCTTCGCTTGCCAACAGACATCAGAAGGGCACTTCACCCATGTGGAGATCTCCAGAAGTACTGAGCACCAATTCCCCATTCATCAACAGTTGTCATACTGACCCTCCTCCTTCTTTTAAAACTCTTGTCTTCCATCTAAAACAGAAAAGACAGTAAGGAATCTAGTCTGGAAAAATCCAGTTTTCTGATTCTCATTCATTTCCTGTGACAAAGAAGGGAACATGATAGCCAAAAGTGGACTTCTGTGTGTTATAGAGATATGACTTAAGCCCAAGAATATCCTGCAGGCAAACAACCTGCTGTGTATTAGATTAGCACTCTTCTTGGTATCTCACAACCAGATCCAGAGATGGCTTTTTTTGTCTGTTTTTAGAAATGTGGGAGGAAATCCAGGAAAATAGCAGTGCAAATGTTATTGGTAAATAAAACATAGGGAAGGGAGTTTAAGGATGGGTCTCTATGTTGTCCCCAGCCAATGTCCTTTGCTACTTTTGTGAATGATGTAGTACTTCAAATCCAATTGTCCTTACCCTATTTCAGTGATTTGAGGTACTCAGATCACCAGTTATCAAGAGTTTTATTCACCTGTTTGTTTGGGATTTAGAAAGCAGATCTGATGCACCAGTATGAAGAGAAACGGCTGCAGGAACAGCAAGAAGTGAGAGAGCTGGTGGAGCAGGTCATAGAAGGACACAAGAATGCAAAGGAAGCAAAAATAAAGCTCCAGAAGTACAAACAGGAGATAGGTACTTATATATTGCCAGAAAAATTAGAGATGATGACAAATGTCCCCAGATTACTTCATCTTTCTTTTAGTGGGCCTTTTCCTTTTGAGAGAAAGATCCAGGATATACATTCCCATGAATGCATGATTATGAATTCCAGGAATAAGTTGGTAATGGGTAGATCAGAAATTCTAAACTACTGGTTGTTTCAAAGGAAGAAATACAGCACTAATGTTCTGCAGCTAGTTTTCCTTCCATCTGAAAGTAGCATATGTGAATGATTACTTTTCATCAAATCAAGTTACAAAGCTCAAATTCTTGTGATTCATATCAGTAAGAGAGGATTTGCTTAGCAAACGTGAAAGAATTGTGGCTTAAAGTTATCGTCTTCTCCAGAGAATACAGATCAGAGAAGAACACTGTAGCTAAGGAAAAAAAAGCCAACTTCCAGAAGGATAGTATCACAAGGGAGAAAGATGTAGCACCTCCAAGACAGACC
This sequence comes from Strigops habroptila, assembly GCF_004027225.2. Lineage (NCBI taxonomy): Eukaryota > Metazoa > Chordata > Aves > Psittaciformes > Psittacidae > Strigops > Strigops habroptila. The sequence goes on from NC_044283.2 coordinate 9,385,965, forward strand.
AGTCATTAAGATGAAGGGAAAAGATACTCTTCCTCCATTACTCTTAAAGAAAAGTCTTCAGTTTATACATTAGCTCATGAAGTGCAGGGAGAAAGCTGTTCTGACTGGCATGGCTGTACATATTCCATTGCAATGCCATGTTAATATATACTGCATGAACAGGCTACCTCTAGTTGTGCGTATTTTGGTGAGCAGACTTTTCTCTGCTTGTGTATCTCCATACCTGTAAGAGTAAGGGTTGGGGTGGGCAGAGGTTATTAGCCACTCTGAAATGGGCTAGCAAAGCCTACCTTTGCAAGTCAGTGAGTTCTAGGATATATATAGAGAGACCTTGGAAAAATTATTAATCTTTGCTATGTTTAGCATCCTTTTATTAAATAATGAAACATTATGCACAAATTAGAACAGATATTACAAAGCAGTAATTCAAAGTGTCTACTTTATGTATGTATACAGTATGTTTATGTGCTGAATAGAATGATAGATAGTGGAGGTGTGAAGTACTCATTTGTTTCTCTAATCATTCCTCCCACCAATGCCAGACTGTTCCCTGAAGTACGTTTAGATGAGTATTATTATCATTATTCACAAATGCATATGAATTTTCCTCCAGATGGATTTCTTGTTAAAATATGCAACCAGCTAACAGAGATTAGTTTTTATCTTCCAGTTCAGAAAGTTTGTGAAGAAAAGGAAGAACTTCATCGGCAAGCCTTAGAAGAAGATGAGGAGAAGCTCAGGAAAAGATCTGAACTAATTCAACAAATACGACTTATTGGGTCCTTACCAAGCATCAGACACAAGTTTGTTGATTTAACAGAGGTAAGCTCAAAACCTACTGGTTTTATATAAATGTATACTTCATGTGTTTCACACATTCAGAGGAATTGTGTACTGCATGCAGATATATGGCAGTCTGGATGCACAGCACTAAGTACAAAGTGACCCCATGACATAAAAGTTAAATCTGAACTGGAACTTTCAGAGTTTATAAAATGAAAATTTCACCAGACATAATACTCTGGTGGTAAATGAAATCTTGGTCCCCTTGAACTTTCTTTGAATTTCACCAATAGGCTCTGTGTTTCCTGCTATCTTTCAAAAAGAGACTGGCAAGGGATTACAACATGTTCTATCCATCTTCGCATATTTACAGATTTGTCAGTCCTGGATAGGGACTGAATGAACACGAAGTTTGGACTGATGTGCAGCTGTTCATATTGCAGTGGTGACTGCCGTGGTTATTAGGAAAATTGATTTCCTTTGCTTTCAAAATTGTCAACATCCAGGTACATGAAAGAGACTGTAAGAGAACCCAAAACCTGCTGAGCTGTTATGATTGTGTTGTGCATATGACTTGTGTGCTTGTGTGTGTGGTTAAGTCTACAGTAAATCTATGCCAAACTTCTTGGATTTACTGTTGATGCACAATAACTGATATGCCTGAGATGGGGCTTTGCAATGCCCACTTTTGCAGAATTTCCAGACTTAGGCAGCATCCAGAAATCTGTTATCTTACCAGTAAATTAGAAGTAGATTAGCTGAAAATGCTCTTCCATTTTCTTATCCACACTGAAAGAACAGGGAATAATATAAAATGACAAAATAGCAATTTTAAATAGAATCCTTCTGTTTGGTTTTTTTTTCCTTCCTTTCTTTCACAAGTATTCAAATGTAGATCACTAATTAAAAACCACTCATGCCTTGTCTGCAGAAACCACACACAGAAAGAACAGGTCTTTCCTTCTGTGGAGCTGTTGGAATGGAGAATACGATGCTTTGGTTTTATCTCCTGCTCCATTGAACAGAACTGAGCCATCCATTGGCCCAAAGCTACCTACTGTCTTTGCAGCCACCAGTTAAATCCCCCATCTCATTTATCAGATTCTAGAATACATTTAATGTTAAAGTGTGAAGTAAATGAACAAGAATAAAAACAGCTCAAGTGAAATGAAGTATGTGTCCATAAAATTCTCATTCTCGTAATTTTAAAGTACCAGTTCTTCAGTTGATGGCACTGAAGTTGCTTGAACACCAGTATTATCTACTGCATGAGTATGGGACATTTCAGATTTTAGGAACCACTTCACTGTCTTCACTAAGTATTTCTGAAACACAGAAAGTCAAAATATTTAGCCTCTAACTTTCTATGCTTCTAGGAAAACCTCTTTCCTAGACCTTTTTGTGTCTGCTTGCCATGCTCAAACACTACTCAGTATATATGCCGCACTGCAAAACATTTTCCTGTCACTTCCTTTGAATACAGCTTGATGGCCATTGGCCAGTTTAAATTAGAGGAGAGGTATTACAGCACTTTCTATTTGCAAATCCACTCTAAAATGAAATCTGAGGAGACAAATGCTTATTTACTGTTTCAGTAACCTATGGTAGTATGTATTTTTCAAAGAAAGACATGCAAAAATAAAGACTGTTTAATATTGAACTCTTTTATCAGTCTTCTGCTGATGCTCCTGGTAACCACTGTTTAGGTCATGTACACGAGGAGCATGGAAGCAGCCAAAATGGAAGAGTTAGGTTCTAGGTGAAAAAATAGTGATGATCTCTTCTTACTGACTCAATTTTGGAGCTTTAGAAAGGGAAGCTATGGGGACCAAAACTGCAGGAGAGACTCTTGGAAATCTTGGAGGAATCCCCAGGGATGGCCACCCAGGACACATTCCCTTTCACTGACAAGCTTGTATCATTAGATTCCCCAGACTAATTCAGTAATAATCCCTCATAAGCACCACTGTTGTAGCAGCGGAGAGCCGAGCCTGGTTATTTGTTGTATTCTGGTTTGTGGGTTTATTGCTGCTGTCCCCCTGCATTACTCTGTTCTTCATCTCTCTTGGCTTTGCCTCTGTTTCATGGATCCACTGCTCTGAACAGACAGAATGATCACTGGAGGATGAGTACCTGACTACACTGCTTAGATGGCATCCCAGGCCATCCCAGAGAAGAGGGACTGAACCCAGCTCAATTCTTGCAGCCAATCTGAGCATCTATGACATAGCATCCTTTTCTTTTCCTGGATTTTTTTTTCCCCTTCCCCTTCATGTTCTGTTTTGTGAAGATCTCAAAAGCAGAAAGGCAACTACTATTCTGTCAACAACCCAGTCAGTATTCAATAAAAGGGCTTTTTTTTCCCTGTTAAAAAGGATTTCTTGAAAAAATGAAGGCTCTCTAACTGAATTTCTCTCCATTAAAAGGACTGTAATAAGTTTTACTTACATGTTTATCATTAGCACTTCATTTCAGTCTGAGAAATACATTTTGGAGGAGTGGTTGTACTTTTGGATTCCACATTCTCCCCCTCCTCTCTTTCATCCTTTCCAAACATTGTCATTAATTTTCTGTCAATAGTTCTATGGGACTAAGTAGACCAAGATCTTTGTGATTAAAACCTAACCAGTGTTTCACTCTTCATGTTATGCAACTGTATAGCAAGAGTCAGGTTAGCATCTTGATTTCTTGTACCCATATATTCCACTATAACATGACATAGTACAAGAGATGCAGCAAATACGTGTACCAAAACTATGCCAAGATAGAGAAAATGATATTAGTTGGGGTGAAAAGGATTAAATTTTATAAAGAAAGCTACAGAGAAGCTCAATATTTGTGTGGGTTTATGCAAGTTTTCCATCTATGCAGATGTATATGTGTGTAGACAAAGAGCAAGGGAGAGTGTACAGAAGAGCAAGGGCCAAAAAATTCAAGTGTTCACAGATCTGTTTAGAATTTACCTGTGTTCCTGTGCAAATGAAAGTGCAGAAGTGTCTCATTACATCTCAGAATCAGGCTCGTTATCACTGTCATTATGAAGTGGATATTAAAAAGCCTTCCTTAAACATTCAGGTTTGGATATTTTAACTTTGTGCATTAAAATCTGAATTTCTTGAGTACAAAGCATTGTTTAGTCCTAGTCTTTTCAGATAAAAAATAGTAGATGCCTTCATAGATCAAATCCATACTTTGGAAATATATAAATACAAAAATTGCATATTTTTAGTGTAAAGTCTGTTCTGGTTTTACAAAGTAAAAAAACCCCAACAAAACAGTTTTACACATTTTAAAATTTCAAAGGTCTAATTAAAAGATAAGCCAGCTAGGTTTTTTTTTGGATAGCAAATACGTTGCATTTATGATTAATCTACTGGATATTTCAATGCTTTTTCATGAAATGTTTTAGGAACTTTGTGTTTTTACACATACCAAAGAGATGCTCTACAAATTAAAACCAGCTTGTAAGTAACAGGTTAGGGCCATTCCCATATTTCTTGAAGTCAAATATATTCAGCATGATTTGGAACATACTCAAAATATTCTGGTTTTACACATACACTCTCCCCTTGGTATTTACAGTGTTATTCAAACCTATATTTCTCCAGACTGGTGGCCATGGTTTAACTTGTGAAATGTCAATAGTGGAACTACATGAACGCCTCGCTCTGCTCAGAGAAGCACAGAAGGCAGCAGAGGAAGAGAAGAGAGACCAGATAATTCATGAAAAACAAGCTAAGGAACAACTTCTTCTAGACAAACTGGACCAGATTTTGGTATTCAGAGCAGAACTCAGCCGAGCAGCTGCTCTAAAGTCAGTATAAAACAGCATGTGACATTTAAGACATTGCAACTTTGTTAATATTTTGCTACCCCCTCGAGGAGAAAAACAAGTAGAGAGCAAAATACTGCCCTTCTAGAAATCACTGTGACTTTTGTCAAGGATTACACTGGGGCCAGCATTCCCTTTTTAGTCTGGAAAATAATTTGCATTAGATTTAACAAATCTTTTTCATCATTTATGGTTGAAGATGCTCTGTATGCTGGTGTTGACAATATTGCCCCAGGATTCAGAGCCAATATTATATACTGAGAAAGAATTTCTGCTGTTCTTCTGTTCCTTTTTAACTAAGCAGAACTAATTTGATGTTATTAGAATCATTCAAGCCTGCCACTTACAGTGTTCTCTTATTCTCACCTAAATCAATACATTAGAGCTATAGTTGTCTTCCTTCAATTTCATTTGTTATGTGAAAAGGCAAGCCCTATTCTAGAAGTTAAAGATATTTCAGGAAGGAGATTTTCTGATTACAATAATAAGTTATAAATTAAATATATTATAGCAGTAGATCAAAGAGAAAATTCTTTGCTAACAGGCTTTCTGATAAAATTCTGTATTCATTATTCATATTTATAATTCATTATCATATTTATTATTCATTGTCATGAAGGATCCATAACCATCATAGATGCTTCACATATGCAGAAGACAGGTCCCTTCCACAAGAGTTTTAAATCTAAGTTACAGCTATTTATAAATAAATCTGAGCAGAAAGAAAGCCTGTGTAAAAGTGTAAAATACAGCACAACTCTTGATCTTCTGCCATTTTTACTGCATCTTGACTATTTGCCATTGTTTTCTTGCACATTGCCTTTCACCTTTTCCCTTTTGTGGGTTTGAGAGATTAGTCCTTGTCTTGACATATTTATTTTGCAAACAGATGTTCAGATACTCTGAAGACATATTCTATCAGGCTAAAAACACTTGTCTTTAGACATGTCTCAGATTCACGTTCATAGCCGAGATACAGAAGGTGGCTTCTCAGAGTCCAAGTCATGACATAAATATCAGTTACAGAGGGCAGTATTGATGTATTCATTTAACTAGTTTTCGCTAGTCCCAGATCTAATTTGGTTGTCGCTGATAGTTAATCTCCAAAGACTGGGGCTTTACTGTGTTAGTGCTTAAGATAGTTTAGTGAATTTAATGAATCAATCACTGCAGGTGCAGTGGACTGACTGCATAGATCAGTGACCCTCTCTTCTATGGCATGTATCGAGAAAAGATTTTAAGACTAAAGAACCTGAAATGGAGTTGGGGCTGGAAATACACTCTCATCACTAAACATTCAGTGTTGTGAAAGCCTGTGGGAGCAACTCAAGCCACCGCTTTCCACATGAGATGCAAACTAGCCATTAAGAACTTGTATTCTACATAAAACCTGTGTCACTAGTGGCTACTTAAAGAATCATTTGTTATGCCAGATGTGCCATCTGTGAGTTTTGTATAGTGCTGGGTTCCTTTAAAGTAGACTCTTTGGCTTAATTCAGATCTAAAACTGTTCTAATCCTGAAATAAGCTATGCTCAAATGAGAAGCTAACTTTGATTCACTTTTTGTCCTGGCATTTGAAATGTTTTTTTTGGACAGACCAGCATGTCAAAGATGGTAGAATCCCAATTAAATTAAACACTTAATTTGCAAGCTTCTACGGAGACTCATGATAAGTAATACAGTAATTTTAATGGAGGCCTGTTTGCTCTTCAAATAAAGGAAATATTAAGTTTCATGATAGATGTTGTAAGACATTTCCTGTTGTGGCTCCCAGGCAATCTATGTACGTAACTCAGAAGCATCTACTACAAAGAGGCATCATCAAAGTATACCAGAAATGTTGTTCTTTGGGAGTGTATTTCATGCATTTTCATCTAGAATCCAAAACTATGGATTCTGTTACTATAGGAATATGTTGTTTCTGTTACTATAGGAATATGGCATGGTTTGGCCTATTTACAAATGCTGGCTACTTTGTTGCAGCTTTTATTTCTCTCTAAACAAACTATAGGCTTTGTGTGTTAAACCTGATTGACAGATCTTGAACCCTGAAGTATCTATCAAGCCAGTGTGAGTGATTAATTGCTTGGGTTGTATTATTGACACACTGCACAGGAGATGTAAAAAGCAAATCTTTATGTTTACAGAATCAATTCATAATTATAGGGATAGAATAACAAATCTTGTCAGTGGTCCTCATGATAGCCTTATGCATCAATATAAAATTACATGTTATATCTTAAACTGCATTATGTTGAAGGCTACTGCTAATCAGGTAAAGTATGGTGGCAAAGCTTTGCTGAACAAATGTGCCTTCGCAGTGTCAGCTGGAGTTTAATTGGGTCCCTAGCAAGCAGGTTCCTTTCAATATCATTTACGAACTGACATACATCAACACAAAAGCAGCACATTGAGCAAGCATATAATGAGCTGTATTAAACAAAATAGGAAATGGAACATGAAAAATGACAGAGACATCAGCCTTTAATAGACTGCAAGCCATGACATCCATCACAGCAGTGGTTTTGTGAGTGCTTGCAGAACACTCAAGAATCAATTCAGTATATATGCAGGACGTCCCTTTAATTGCTAGAACTTCACAGTTTGAAAATCAGCACTGGCATATGAAGTGGACAAACATTTGAGTTCTCAGCTTTCACACATGAGCACCAGAAGATTTATGTGTTTGAATACATGTTAATGTACTAAAGTTATGTGCCTGTATACTTCAGGTGCAATTCCCTTTCATTCCGGTGAGGCTACAGCTATTACTGCAAGTCATTTAATGCACAAAGAACCAAGCAACAGATGAAACCAGTTGGTGCTGAGGCTCCCTCCATCCACATTATCTGTGGTTTGGGGGTTTTACTTTGATTTGGGTTTAGTGTGGTGTTAGGACTGCATGCTCTCACTATGCATGTGGTTTAAAGTTGTGTCCAGAGGAAAGTAATCTCACACAAAACTTCACACACTTAATTCCTGGTTCCTCTGCAAGCCCGTCTAGGTGAACACCACACTATCCTTTTGCTTGTCTTATATAGCTGACAGCAGCACACCCATGCCCCTGCCAGCCACTGGTACCTATGTAAGGTACATGGAAGTCAGCCTTATTTTTGTTCTTGCTCATGTTCCTGCCTTGTTTTGTTTTCCTGCTCATTTTCAAGTGATATGACAGTACCTGCTGCCTGAGCCTGATCGCCTCTCCAAGTCAGGCCAACATCCAGATGAAGGTAGCAGCTGCAGTTTGTGACTGCAGGGTGACACTCTGAACTGACACTAATCCTCCTTGACTTGCTTGTATGTGAGGAAGATGTATAGACTCCCACCAACGGAGAAGTTTACCACATCCCTTCTCACACTGTGGTAATGGTGTAGAATGCTGGGGTCTCAGCACTGGCTTACAAACGATGGTGGGTTTGCCAAGGTGGTAAAGCATTCCCTTCTCTCCCTGCCACTGCCAGTGCCCAAAGGCCTCCTTGACAAGGGCCACTGACCATACACCTTGCGCTTGGCCTGAACTGGGGAGGGGTGGAAATAGTGTGAGGGAAGGCAGGACAAGGGGGAAGGCTGGCTATGAAGAGGAGAACAAGCAGAAGGGAGGGTTATGGATGAATGGCTGTGATGGTCCTTTCCAAGTAGAACAAGCTCCCTAAAGCAGGTGTTCCCTGGAGTATCCAGGTCTGACTTAGGGGGTCAAAGGCCTTCTGGGTGAGGAAGGGAGAATGGAGGCACATCCTCCAAAACCCTGGTAGCACACCCCTGTGATGCAGCACACAACTGAGGGAAGGAGAGGGCAGACAGCACATGGAGGTGGGAAGATGTAACGGGAACATGTGCCATGCTATCCCTATGTGTGGCTGTTGCTTCAGATCTTGGAAAACAGCCTAGAATAATGAACATCCCTCTGAATATCAGGAATCACTTCGTTACTGTGAGGGTAACCGAGCACTGGCACAGGTTGCCCGGAGGGGCTGTGGAGTCTCCACCCTTCGAGATATTCAAAGGCCATCTGGACATGGTCATGGGCAAGTGGCTCTAGGTGGCCCTGCTTGAGCAGGGGGGAGTGGACAAGATAAGCTCCAGAGATCTCTTCCAGCCTTAAGCATCCTGTGATTCTGTGAATGAACTCTGATTATACAGCTTCACAATCTTTATTTCAAATGAGGAAAACACTGTTATGAATAACAATCACTTCCCCACCTAAAATTAAGTGCTTAATAACTTAATTGTTTTGGAAGGGAGTCAGATTTTGGGTGCTTAAATCCCTCACATTAGTACAAAACAGTAATCAATCTAATAGTGTAGTGCGCTTAAATGTCAAAATAATGACTCCCTTAACAGCGAACTGTTAACAGTTAGATACATTAATTTTCCTCACTGCAATACCTAAGAATTATACAGTGCAGGACAGAAAAAAGGCAAAGTACTGTGAAGTACGAACAGCCCTAGTCACTGAGACTAAGAGTATGAGACAATTAAAAACCCCAAGGTTTATTACACTATAAGGCAATCCTACTTGTGCTTTTAAAAATATATTTGTGTTTATTGCACAAGACTCCATTTTGTAAGGTGATCTTATAAATACAGTCCTAGCTGCTTAAGTTGATACTGTGGTGCCTAGAATGATCAAGTAGCCATTTTCACTCCATCTCCTACAAGTATTGAGTCAGTTAAGAGCTGTCATGCATCTGTCTCCTTATGCTTTTGATGTACAGCTGGAGTTTGAAAATATAAAAGAAGGGCAAAATGTAGTTTTCAGGAGGAATCCTCTGTGCAAATCTTTGTATTCTCCATTTTGTAAACACAGCTGAGAATACCTAATCCAAGTGTTCCAAGTGTTTTCACTTGGAAAGGAAAACCTTTCCTGCTGAATTGCTGCTGCTTCAGTTTTAAGTAGATGACCTACTGGACCTAGAGTCCCTTTGGCCAGATGCTAAAATTGCAGGGCAGGTGGTTAAATAATTACAAGGGATATGTAGGTAAAAGGATGCTGAACTGCCCAATACTTTATTTAAAGTTCATTATATTTACTAAGGAAATCATTGAGACAACAAATATGGGATGTCAGCTGCAGTTTACAATGGCTGGAATATTATTTTAAATAGGAAGGCACTTCCATTTTACCCATCACTGATGGAATTGTTCAGTACTTCATCTCAGTGAGCCCAAGTCTTTCTGCTGTTGACTGTATGCACAGAAAGTGAATAGACAGTGAAAACAGTGGTAGATAGATTAATGTTCACTGTTTGCTTTCATGTCCATATTCTGTTAAATCTTTAACAGAAGGGATTAATTAATCCCTTTAATTAATCCTCTGAGTAGTTTATACATACATCCCACACTATTACAAACTTCCATAAGCACATTCAAGAATCTCATCTAATTCCTTAACACTAAAAGGTAGTTTCTGACAAGGGCACTAGAAAAACTAGAGTTTGTTAAACCATTTCAAATACATATGGACTTCAAAATTATTAAATTTTTTTTAGTGTCTTTGGTAGGGAAATATTTTTTAATTATGGCAAACTCACAAAGGGACAGAAGACTTTTATCTGAGACCAAAATAAAAGGAAATTAACAAATTCTCTTGGACCAAAGATGTGACATTACATTTTAGGAACTAGGAACTAGTACGATTCTTAAAGACTGTTTTTCATTCAAGGTGCTCATTCAATACCAGTAGCTGGTAAATGAACTTAAAAGGAAAATTAAAATGGTTTCTGCACATTTTTTTTCATCACATAATTTTCTGTTGAATCTGGAGAGGATTTTTCAAACCCCATTCTGACTGGCTGTTACCTGACTCCCCTGGCCAATACATGATATGGGGCAACAGAGCTGCTTCTATCTTGAGTCCTGAAAATTCTCAACTGACCATCACAGAAAAACAGAATTTTGAAGTTTCTGTTTTCATTCCTTCCCCTCTTTGAGTTTCTGCTATGATGTGGCAGCTGGGAATCTATGGGATTGGCAGCTTTGGGGAATAGTGTAGATGACTGGCACATGACTTCATGTAGAAGAGGACTGAATATTACTGTGAGGATAAGTGACTATTTATCATGTTAATTCAGAAGCAGCTGCTGCTGCTTCATGATGTTAAACCTCTTGCTCTATTTCCTGTAATTGTATTTACAAGAATCTGGATTTGCATGTAAGGAAAGTTTTTATTGCTTATTCCCACTGAAAATATCTAATCATCATTTATTTACATAAAACCTGATTGTTACATTCTCCTATATCCCTTGGAATACAATGCCTTGTTACAATGCAAACAGAAATAAACCATGTTCTCAATTAGGTTAAGTGATAGTACATAATTTTTACATTTACAGAATAGTGTTAAAAATTGAGCTCAGTGTAGCAGAGTACATCAGAGTATTAAGGAATATAAGGAAGTGTTATGCTAACCAGACAGCATGACACAAGCAGCAGAAAGGTTCATGAAATGTCTCGGGAATGCAACTGGAAATGAGAAGCTGAGCTAAACTATGCCCCTTATTTAGATTTCACAGTCACATTTCAGAATGTAACCTACATGGAGCAAATCTCCTCTTCATCCGGTTCCTGAGGATCTCCCAAGATGAAAGAAGCATTTGGATCCCTGTAATCTTGATACAGTAACTTTTTAAGGCAAATTGGTGGGTTTAGCACCAGAAAGAATTTCCTTATTCCCCTTCCTCCAGCTCCTTGAGAAGAGTGCGCCTTATACTGGAAACACTGTGATGTAAGACCCAAGCGATAAGGGAAGAGTTCTGTTACTAACTATTAAGGTGTTATGTACTTTCTTTGGTAGATCTAACACTTCCTTTAGCTCTGAATTTGGCCAAAGAATCACAGCTGCCCATGAAATAATATTAATACTACAGCTTGATCATACTAAGCCAAAATTCAAGGGCAGCTTTGAATAAAAGAGGACGTTGGATATTAAGTGAATCACTATGTAACGTAGTGTAACCTGTATGAAGAAATTGTGAGTAAGTGGTGTCAGTTGGGTGAAAGTAATCAAGAACAGATAAAATGTAAACTCAAGGACAGAAAAGTAGCTACAATAGAAGGAAAAAAAAAGGAAGACTATCCGATAACCTCTCTCTTATGCCTTACTTTTATGCTGCACATGGTGCTATCAATTCATGATCACCTAGACCAACTAACCTGAATTAATACATCACTATCCCACTGATTCTGAGTCTGGGCATTGAGATTACACAGAAAAGAATATCTTTCATTTGCCAAGGAATACAGCAATTGAGATGAATACTAATGATCACATAAGGAAAACTTCGTAGTTCTCACAAGCAAAAAAGCTGAAGTATTATCACAGGTTTTGCACATGGTTTTTGTAAAGAATGTCATGTCAGGCTTGAAATACTTCAGATATTGTCATCATGGCATCCTGTGGGAAGAAATTATTCTATACTGTTTAGTAACGCTATTCTGTAAACAAGCAGCAAGTTGTGAATACCACATTCGAGTTATATGATTTAAACCTCTTTTGAGTATAGGTGGTTCCCAGAAGCAAGAGCAAATTCATTATTATTAAGGTATATGCTCAGATGGTTTTATTTTGTAGTTTGATATTACTTTACCTTCTCACTGCTTCTTTTTGATTTTGCAGGCAAGAAGAAGAGAAAAGAAAGCTCCAGTCTGGTGAGAGGCCTGTGAATGATGAGCGCATTTTAAACCTGCAGAAAAAGATTGTAGAAAAAAAAATGGAGCGTAAAAAGCAAGAAGGACTCTCAAAGATTACCCCCCAGAAAAGCAGCATCGCATCAAAGAAGGTCTGGAGTAACATAAGGAGAAAAGCTCTGCAATAGACCTGCTGTTCACAGACCTTTGCTCAACTGCCAGCACTGGCAACGGGGCAGAGGCAGATGGTGCCATACATGACTGGCAATGGCAACACCCTGCGTCCTGCATAGGCACCATTTCTCCAAACCATGGCCTTGACCTCACCTTCTTGTCACACAATCTGCTACCACAGAGCAGGGCTCATCTGTGCAACACCTAGCTTCCCACTCTTATTTCCATACATTCTCATTCCAACAAAACAGCATCTTACCCCCTGTTTTAACTGTCTTTCTCAGCTTCCTATCACACACATCCCCTTACACCAAACTGGGATGCTCTCCCCCTCTCTCACCCAAGGCATGTTAAGAGTTTGTCATTCCCATGGGTTTCACCTCAGCCTGGTCCCACAACATCAGATGGAAGCACCAGTAGGCCTGCAGGCTTTATGCTCATTCACACTAGTTGTGTTTCCTTGGCAAGTGTCTAAAGACACTGGCGAGGAACTGGTACTCCTGCCACCTCAGGCACTACCTCAGACGTGCCTAACACTGAGAAGTGGTTCATACACCAGTAATGTACCACAGCTTGTGGAATGCTGCAGGGAACAGTCATCTAGATGATCTTAAGGTCCTTTCCAACCCTAACTATTCTATGATTCTGTGATTCTCTGATGGGATCACTTGTCAAAAGCTGTACTAGCCCAATCTAAAATTAGAACTAAATCTCCCAATCTGTTAATTATAGCTCTCTACCTATTTTGTGAGAAAGTTAAATGAAGCTGAATTCGATAAAAAGGAAAACTGTATTTTTCAAGTGTATATAGTTTTAAAAACCAAAATAGTGCAATCTTTCAGACTATCAATGTTTGCTGCCTTCAGAATCCCCATTTCAGGCAAGTAGAACATGTAGGTGCTTCTATAGACAACTAGGTCTATTCCTTTTAGCAAAGAAAACAATGACCTACCTGAAGAAAGCATTTCCTAAATTGGGATGGTTTTCTGAACTGAGGTTTTGAACACATGCTTAAACAGTTTGCTGAATGGAGTCCACAGTAAAGTAGAAGCAATAAATGCAGACTTCAAAGGAAAGCAGCCATATAATTACAATTGTGAGACATTTTTTCTTAATAAATAAAGAGAAATTATAAATTCACAATTAGAACTTTTAACTACCTGATGTGGGTCTGTATGAGTGCTCTCATGTCATACGATTGACCAAAAAACAGGGCTTGAAAGTTGTTTCTTGAGCTAGTTTTACACAGCAAGTCTCTTGAGCTGTCACAGTGGTTTTATGTTCTGCTCAAATGTTAAGACACCTGGAAAAAAAAGAAAAGAAAAAATTCAAGGTTACTATGAATTATTTAGCTGTTTTGGTGTATCTTACATCACTGCTGTTCCACTCTCCGTGACCCTATCCAAATGTTACTACAGGAAAGTAGCCCAATTCTGGTCAGATATGTTCAGCAGCATCTTTATTGTGCTTGAACTGCATTTTGCTGAAAATGGTGTTAGTGTGACTATAGGAAAAAATTCCTCCCTTAGTTATAATGTAGTAGGATTCGGCATTCAGTTTGTACTGCTACTGTGTAGGTTCCTCAGTAAGTGGAGAAAAAAGAAGTTACATTAAGCCCTTGTAATAAAGTTCCAGATTGTGGCTTTGGTAACATTTGTGGGGGCCCTTTGGGTCCAATTGGTTTGTGCCAATATAAGTCAAGGCAACATTTATTTACAAATCACTATTCCATTCTTAATAAAATAAGATTTCAATTGCAATTTGGAAAACTAAACATAAACTAAAACTACCATTAATGAAAAAAAATTAAATTTTCTACCATTTTAAACAGAGAATCAGATGAAAAAGTAGCAGTTTTCTGTTTGTTCTGAGCTTTCTGGGGAATGGTCCCTTTTGAACCCAGTTTTTGAATCAGCAAACCACTAGAGTTTGATAGGATTTGTGCAACTGTTCATTTTATGGCTTCAAGAATAAACTGCTGGCAAAGAAAGAACATAAGGTAGCAGCATTGGAGCAAACCATCCAGATGCAGTTTTATCTTGACTTAACATTTTGTGGGGAGTTGCAGCTGTGTTTAATTCATCCTCATCTGGGCAACCCACCCGAGTTACCTTTCTGTTCATCACGTACAGTTTGATGTTCACAAGTCTCCCAATCATGTTAGAAAATAAACTCTTGAAGAGTTTATTTAGTCTAATATGGTATGCTCTAAAGAGAACCACTGTATTATCTGCAGTCTGATCATCTGTGTCTCTTTTCTGCAGGATACTTTCCAATGGAACCATTGGAATGAACTGGAAGACAGTCGGGAAAGACAGTTCAAGATCTTTCAACATGGCTTCACGGCCAGAGAAACAGCTCAGAAAATGGCTGCCTATGAGGCAGCAAGAAGTGGAGCCCAAGTCTGTATATTGCACTCTGAAGTAAAATAAAATACAATTGGACGAATTCAGGCCTGCTGGAAATCTTCCAGTGTGCCTGTTTACTACAAAGGTGAATTTTACTCTTTATTTCACCTTTACAGTGTGATGAGAAAAATTTGGGTCATACAGGCACAATAGAATAAAAATGCGTTAATTTTTTTGTAATAGGATTTTATTTTTATGCTACGACGACACATTTTTTATTGTTAGAATCAAAAGCTTTAAGAAACCAAAACCTTGCCATTGGAGCTCCTATATCAGAATGGCAACTATCTGAGTAAGAATGCCGAGATCTGTATTTCTGTTATCATTGTATACTGTGCCATGGGGTTTGCTATGCTCATCTTCCAAAAGAATAAAAATGAGGGCAACATTTGTTTACATATGCTTCTTTTCAGGAGGTATGGTCAGCTGAAGTTCCTCACAAGTCTTCTTACAGGACAGTCACTGTGTGTAAGAGGATCACCAGTTTCAGCACCGGTTTTAGACAATGGGGAAAGAACTGTTTAAAAGGTTTAGATGATGCGATAGCCTCCAGGAGCCAGAGTCTAGATTCAGTGACCCAGAAAGAGCACTGTCGCGGATGTGAATCTCTGCAGACTTTAAACAGTGGAAAGAGAACATAACATTGTTTGATCTCTTTAGGGAGCTGCTTCCAGAAAAAGTCAAAATTCTGTTGCTCACCTAAAAGATAATTTGCCCTCTATGACAATTTCTAAACTGTGTAAAACAGCCTTTAAATCACAAGACTTATTCTAGGCACCAAGCCAAAAAGGATATAAATCTGAATTAATATCTGCACAGCAGTAAGACTATATGATATATTTCTGTTTTAACTCAATGCCAGTTACTACGTGCTTAATTATGGCTATTGCAAATATTTAAATTGAAGGAGAGTGTTGCTGATATAAGAGTCGGGCAGCTGCTTTTAATGCTCTCACAATAGTGAGAAATGTAATTCTCACTTTTTACTAAAGGAAGTCTAATGGAATTCTTTTGTTGCCATCTAGCTGTGAAGATCACTTCCACAATGTGCAAGCTGATAATGTGCTATATTTTTCATTCAAAGTAAATGCGATGTAGGGCTCACATTCCATAGGAAAAGTTAAGGAACACAGGAGAGTGAAAAGAAAGAATCACAGCAGGAGAAGTACAGAGAAGAGGGAACTACAACCCAGTGTCTAGTAGGGGATTGTAATAGCTTAAATCAACAAACTCTTGGTGGCAGGGAGTTTATCTTCCCTTGCAGTTGTTCAGCATTCTGTTGCACTGTATTCCAGAACAACAAAGCCAAGTGGTGGCTGTAACACCTCAGTTTTCCAGAAGCTAGCAATTAACAGGGCTGACAGTCATGGTCTGGGATGCTGCATAGCTGAATAGCTCCTCTTAAACTTTATAACATGCCTGGCATTTTGAGATTTTTGAGAAAACCCCCCAATCATTAAGAAAATAGATAGGCAGGTGTATTTAGGTAGGTAACATGGAAACGTCAAAACCCCATCACACTGCATGCCTCTTCCCCTCTGATGTTGGAACCCGTTTTCAAAATTCTTACTGAATTGCAATCAAGCTGATTCATAACTATTTCCTTCTCCATATTTTTCTTGCTCTCACATGAAAGGACTGAGGAATAAAGGAATCTCAATAATCCAGCTGTAGCCTATTGCTACTTTAGGATCGGATGCATAAAGTCATGTTCAGGAACGTAAAATAATGTGACTCTTTTGGGAAAAAATCAATATATCCCTATATTGATATTTCTATGTCAATACAAGATGTTTTATATCGATATAGCCTATTGATTTTTCAGTGATGGCAGGTCTTACAACAGAATACACAGAATAACATTAAAAACACCACATTCCTCCTGACAAACGTGGATAACTCGATGTTGGAGGCAGCAGATCCTACCCACAACCGCTCCGCCCCAGGCCACTAGAGCATCTTCTCTAGTATTTCTGTTCCAGCAACATGGTATACAGAAACCTGAGGTGATCCAATGCAGAGTTGGCAAAGGTCTGCTAGGACTTGTTAGCATTATATTACAAAAGCAGCTGTAATGCCATTGGAGCCAGGTGAGCTGCATTCACACTGCTGCCTCAGCTGGTGTCCGTGGCACAGACCATCCACAGCCTGGTCATTGCACACACAGATAATTGAGCCTCTACACTCATCACACTTTACGGAAGCACAGGTAAGTAATACATGATTCATTCATTTACACATTTGTCACACTATTTGCAGCCAAGAAGGCAACCAGAAGTGAACAAGGCTGACTCTTAAATCATCTAACAAAACAGACTTACAAAATCAGAGGTTTTAACCTGTCTGATGTTAGTGACTCATTAGAAAACCCTTCTAGTGCGAAACCCTGCACATTCCAGAGGTCTTCTGTTTCAGTGTAAATGTCAAGACCGCAAAAGCCTTCACATGCAACTATGATGTAAGGAGGTGTAAGAAGGCCCAGATTACCTGAGGAAGATGAGGGATTTCAGCCCTGTGACGAGCATCAGACACGGGGTGCTCACCCCTTGTGTGACACACTCACTGCTGGGTGGCACTTGGTTCCCTCTTCCAAATCAGCCCTGGTTCTGGGGCAAAGCCCATGTTCAGCAACTGCCTGGCAAGGTGATCCCATCTGCCCTAGAGAGCATAGGTATTTTGTTATTTAGATGAAAACAAAGACACAGAGATGGCTATGTTGGAATGGCGCGCAAAAGTCCCCCAACAAACCTAGTACAAATCTTGAGTGCTGTTCACCCATAGGAGAAGGCAAGAAAAATCCCCAGGAAAAGCTGGGAGTTTTATCTACAGTCAAGCAGTCAGGCACAGGGCAGGAAGAGCTAGGAAGGGCCAAGATGATCCTTGCACTAAGGCAGTTGGGGAAAAACCCTTCTTGATGGTGTGAGGGTATCAAAACACCTGTTTATAACAAGTTACGTGGAGGAGCTAATTTTAACACAGGCAACAGATCACGATCTTCCAAGCCAATGTCCCTGACGAATTTCGTTCAATGTATTGGAAATACTTCCAGAAGATGAAGGGGAGTGTGTGAGGGAGGGAAGAAAACGGACCCCAAAGCTCTCTCTCTCACACACACCCCAGAACAACAGCATTGTAGAACACAGCAAAAGCCCTGTCCTGCCTCGGCCGCCCCTTTCAGGGTCCGTCAGGGCCGAACTAACCCCGGGGCCGACGACGAGCTCCCAATGGCGGCCAAAGCGCCCGGCCGTGAGGGGGCTGCCGCCCCGCCACACACAGGCCGCGCGCCGACTCCGCCCCCACCACAGCGCGAAACTACAACTCCCAGCAAGCTCTGGGCGCGGATAAGAGGCGGGGCCGCACGCCCCCTCCGCTTCCTAATTGACGTGCTTGGCAGCCACTCAGCGAGCTGCGGCAGAGAAGTCAGCCCAATGGCGGGCGAGCGGGGGCGGGCGTTGCCCTGCGCTGCTGCCGGGCCGGGCGCTGAGGGTGAGTGCTGCAGGCCGAGGGGCTCTGTGCTGGGGGTGGGACCGGCGCCCCGGAGCGGCACCGGTGCTCCCGGCACCGCCCTGTCCTTCTGAGGTGCCCGGGGCGGGGGGCGGCAGGTGAGGGGTGGGGGGGAGCGGGGCGGAAGAAGGGAGAGCCGCGCCCGGCCGCCATGGGGGAGGGGCGGGCCGGCCCTGAGGGGAGCCGGGAGGGAGATGGAGCTTCTTCCGCCAGTGCGCGGAGCCGGGCCCTGCGCGGTGGGGCCGGGAGGGCGCTGCCCCCTTCTCCGGCGTGAATTGAGCCCCTTCTCCCAGGCGCGGCTGTGCCCACGGCGGTGGCGGCCATGAGGGGTTTCCCCCCACCCCCTCGCGCAGCTCCCGGCCTGCTCTCGCTCTGTCTGGGGCGCCGCGGCCTCGGGGTCCGGTTCCCCACAACCTCCGGCCGTATATGGCTTGTATTTTAACATTTCCACCTCTCCGGGAGACTCCGGGGCTTGCGAATGCCGCTGCCCAGCTCTGCGGGCGGGCGGCAGCTCTGAGGTCGCAAGACGGCGGGGCCCGCGGCCGCTTCCTGCCCCGTGTTCCGTCGCGGAGTGGCCGGTCCCTGTGGACAGAGACGGGCTGCTCCAGCCTCTTGCGGTGCTCGCTGGGTCGTAAGCTGCATTTACTGTGAGGGCCGTTCAGAGGGTGTCCTAAAGTGGCTGAAAGAGACAAGTGCCGCTGGCGTTCCTCTGGAGGAACAGGAGCGGCTCAAAGCGGGCAGTGGGTGCAGCTGCGGGGGGTTAGTCTGTCCTTCCGTTCTGTGTGACAGCGGGAGTGGAGGGAATGCGTCTCTCCTACCTCAGCGTCCCGCTGCACTTCCATTACAGGATATGTAAACACTCAACTTCTTTCTCCTTTCTTCTGATTTTGGGACTATCGAAAGTAAGCTGTAGGATCTCTTAGAGAAACTAATGCACATGGAGCAGCGAGCAGCTTTTCCTCTGACCGGTCTTCATCTGCTTTTGTTGTTTCTGAAATAGGACATCTGCCCAACAAAACTTTTTGGTGTGTTCCATTCTGTGGGTGTTTTATTAACTTCTTTATTTAAACTTGGGGTTCTTGTCTGTAGATATAGCTGACTGCTTAGATCAGGCAGGGTAGTATATCTTTATCTTGATATCTTTCCTCTTTTTATAGTGCTTCTCACCAAGCTTTTGTAGTGTGGGACTGCTCGACCTAATTTGCATAAAATGTAATAGACTCAGGTTCTGCTTTCACTGAAGTTGCAGTAGCGCACCTGAAAAAAGTGAGAATGTCTTTAAAGGTACTGGAAATACACATGATAGGAAAGTTTTCAAAGAGTAAAATGGCAGATTACTGTTCCCTGTGATGATAAAAAATGTAAGACTAGCAATTCGATTGGTACACGCGTGTTGTGACCACAGAAATTATTTTTATACCTGATGCATCTTTAATACTGTGTTTCCTGTTTTTAGGAGTGCAGAGAGAGGCCTAAAGAGTAGAAATGAGAAGCAAAGTCTTAAAGGCATAGCATATCATACTTTCACAAATACAGTGCATACTGTTCTTTGTCATTGTGCCTTGCACACACCAAACATTTAGGCTGACTGCTTTCTTCCAGTAGTTACTTTAGTGTATTTGTAATGCTCAGGATGAATATGGAGTAAAGTCTCCCTTGTGTTTGTGAGACATGAGCAGCCCTGAGGAGCGATGTGGGGGTGTTGGTTGACCAGAAGGTCAGCATGACCCAGCAATGTGCACTTGTATCCTGGAGACGAGAAGGCTCTGTGGGGAGACCTTGGAGCAGCTTCCAGTGCCTAAAGGGGCCTACAGGAAAGCCAGACATGGACTTTTGACACAGGCATGAGTGATAAGACAAGGGGGAGTGGCTTTAAACTGACAGAGAGTAGATTTAGATTAGGTACTAGGAAGAAATTCTTCACTCTGAGGATGGTGAGGCACTGGCACACGTTGCTCAGAGAAGCTATGGCTGCCCCATCCCTGGCAGTGTTCAAGGGCAGGTTGGAAGGGGCTTAGAACAACTTGGTCTAGTGGAAGGTGCCCCTGCCCACAGCAGGGGAGTGGAACTGGGTGATCTTTGAGGTCCCTTCCAATCCAAACCATTCTATGGTAAAAATGTCTACTTCTTGCTTAAGCTAACTTCTCTTAATTCATGCCAAGCATGTGGGAGACCAAGACTTTGTTTTCAGAGTGGGGTAAGAAAAGTTCTCAGTTTATGTTGTCTAGGGAATCCATTATTTTGTATTATATTTCAAACATGTTAAATTAGGTCAACTTGAACTCAGTGAAATATAGAGGAAAAAATTTAAGAGGAGACTTAAATTGATGGATACGGACATCAATATTCTTTTACTCCTAGTGTAAATATTTGTAGTTTAAATGGCTTTATCTTTATTTTTCTCACGTATCTACCTATAGAGAGAAAGATTGGTGAATATAGTCTTTAAAATGCTTGTGAGTTAGCTAGCATAAATCTTGGACCGTTGTTATGAAGACAACATTACTTAAGCCCTTGGGAGAGCTAAATGTCAGGGACAGTAACTGCCTGCACAGGGCTCTATGTATGAGAGGAAGGAGGAGGTGTTTTTTCTGGTACTCTATCATCCTGCAGTGATGCAACAGAAAGTCCATAAAAGTTTAAAGTATTTATTGGCTTGCTGACGTGATCTGCTAAGTTTTCACATTAAAAAAAAAGTCTTCTAAAACTTTTAATTCTTAATTCTAGAATTTTCATTTGATGTCTGAATGCATCTTGCTACAGTGGAATAGATGAACTCACTGACAGCTTCAGCTGGAGTTATTTGATGCTTATGGGTTGAGGAGGGAGAGGTTGGTACAGTAAATCTATATACATTATCCAGTGTTGAGAGTCTTGTGACTGCTGGAGGAGGAGCATATAGACCTTATTTAATCTGGGCTATCCAGTCCCGTATAACAAATCCTATTATTAGATCGGGTGGTCCTGAGGTTTTGAAAATCTTTAAGGAATTCTTCTTGATGAGTATGTCTCTAAATGTGCAAAACTCAGAAGTCATCTTCATTCTTAACACTACTAACTTGATCTGTGTTGTGTTCAAGAAAGTCAGCTTTGCTTTATTATTACTGTCCATTCTAACACTTTGGGCAATTAACTTTTAGATAAGCCATAACATGTGGAAATCTATAGCCCCACAGAAGAGTTTTGTTCTTACAAGACAGAAATGTTGCTAGTTCATGAGACTCTTAACAAATTCCAGCAGTCTGATTTTTGTTGTAAATATGACTCTCCTGAGTTGTGTTGATACTGATGAACCTGCTTATGATTTATTTTAAGGTGGCTTTACAGTGGCGAGCTTCCCTATGGTTATCCATTCTCAACTTTCTTCTGTTTCAGAAGCTTCTGAAGAGGGTAAGATTTGAGCCATTTGCAGCTAGAGTATTTGTATCTTATGTGTAATCTCAGTGTTGAGTATAAAGAAAGCCTACTGCCAATGTTGTAAGATTCTGAAAATTAAGCCATCTAAATAGCAGTGGTGCTCTCTGTCACTTAGTTCAAGAAGTGACTGTTCTGTGTTGCATTTGAGGTCTGGTAATAGATCCTCTGAGACATGTCATAGATAAATAATCTGTTAGATTTATTCTTCTGTGATGACTCTTCTTTGGCACTTAAGCCACTTGTGGACAAAGAGAAGCTGTGCAACATTTAATGTTTAAAGTCATCCCAAGTGTTTTCTCCCCCCATATTTTTAACCCCTTCTAAAGATGCTTTGTTAACATACCATTGTGCTGGGTTGTAAGCAGTGTTAAATCTGAAAAACACCAGGTCTCATGAAACCTTCTGGGCGCTTTGCATCCAAACCTGTGCTGTCTGTGAATGCATCAGGCGTGGGTATCACTGTCTTTTAGCAGTGCAGATGCATCGGTGTATCAGATTGGTCTTAAAGGTTCTATTTAATAACATGTCTATCAACTGATATAAAGTTTATTTCTTTATACTCCTCAGCTGTGTGTACCAACCAACATTTCCTGGCTTTTTAGTGTCCAAGTATTTATTTTTTTTCCAGATCCATATCTGAGGAAAATCAAGGAAAATGTCTCTTGGCTTTCTTATCAATTTCTTTCCATCAAGAAATGGATTCTAATTAGAATCCATTAGATTAGAAAGAATCTAATGGCGTAACTTCCTAATATACCTCAGATGTTTCTCAGTCTTGTTCATTCTCCTGCTGAGTGTGGAAAACTGCTTTGCTGAACTGGTTTTCAATTACAGTTTTGTAGCTGTTAGAAGAAGATGTTAGCTTGGTTTTGAGCAACTAGTTTGAAAGAGCAGATGTGCTAGGTTTAGGGATGATTTTCTCCCTTGCTGTGTGTCCTACTTGCTTCATCGTCTTCTTCCCCTTGTCTCCAAAATGTTCCAAACATATAAATAACAATCATATGGAGTGAGGAACTCCTAGTGCACCTAGAAAGTGTACTCACAGAACAGTGCCTCTGATTTGATTTGTATGAGTGGAAAATTAGGTATGGTCTTGGTTTAAAAGTTCTTGTTCCCTATTCCAAAAATTCAGTGAAGTGAGTAAAATAGGATCTTCCCAAGAATGGTGACATTAAATCTAGACCTTAAGAGCAGTGGGGTGAAGTGTGCAAGAGAACTTGCATTACCTGGACACAGAATGTTAAGAAAATGGTTGTGTAGGTGAGTCCTGCATTGAGGAAGGAGAGACTGAAAGTGAGTTCACAGCTTTCTCTGATAGCAAATTCGGAACCTTAGTCTTCAGCATCCCAGGTGAGAACATAAGGCTATTACTTACATCTGCAAGAAAAACTCTGTAAAAAAGCTATATGTATAAGTTGAGACTTTTAAAAAACAAAACATCTTAAATCTTAAAAACTATCAAAACCAATTAGGCTCATATTGGGAGAGACAGTTAAGCATAACAGTTCTCAAAATTTCATGCACTGTGACCAGAATCTGGCTGTGGGCTCACCGAGTGTTACATCTAGCATATAGCAAATGGTCCAAGTCAAAAAAGCAGGCTCACCTGCTTACAGCTTTTGCAATCCAGTGATAGTTTTGAAATGAAAAAATGGGAGGAAAAAAAAACTTGAATGGTGTATTGTATTGCTTAAAACTGTGCCTAAGTGTGTCTTCGGGCTTAGTAAAAGTACCAAATTTAGCATAAGGATTTTTCTCAGGCATGTTTTGTTTTAGTAATGTCACAGTTCAGTGCTACTGGGTCTTTTAAGTAAGTGATTTAAGAAGTACAGAAAGAAAGTTTGAGGGGAAAAAAAAAAAATCAGGCTTCCTTTAACTCATGGTAATGACTGAGTAACAGTTCCATTCCATCCCACTGTGTGGTCTCAGTGTTTCTTAATCTAAGAATAGTTTAATAGTGTATGTGCTGGTCTTTTCAGTGTAGATCAAGGTCAGTATTGGGAAGACAGTTCTGCAGTGCTTGTTTAATATAATTGGGGTTTTTTCCTGGTCCCTGCACTGTATCCGCTCTGCAGCTCCTCGTTGTGTGTTGCTCACGTGATAATTGTACCATGAGCAAGCTTTAAGATGTGAACTTCAGTATCACATCCGCTACTCCTAACCGCTTTTGTGCTTTTCACCTCTTCCTGCTTAGCAGTTCATTGTGTGGTGGGGCAGGGCACGCACACCTACAGTTAACTACAGCATAGCTACTGTAATCTTGTATTCTCTTGCAGATCAATGAGTATTTCTAAACTGAAATTTCTTTGCTCCACTTGCTTGAGATTCCCCTCGAAGTGTTCAGCTCTCACCTGTACGAGTATGACGATGGGTGGTAGAACAGACTTTTTTGTTCTGTGAAGATGGATATGTATAAATCACAATTCCCAGTGGTGCCTGCCCACACACAAACATTGCCTTAAGAGTCAGTCGGTTGCTTTCAAAGTGAATTGGGATTCCTCAATATTTTTCTAGTTTGTTAATAAACTAGCTTATTCTACTGTTTAGTTTAGGAAATGGGTAAAAATGCGAGAGAGTTCAGGCCCAGCTGCAGGTGTCTGAGGCCCAATTACCAAATCTGAGGAATCCCCTCTAGCTTTGGACAGAAAGTGGTGAGTCAGGAGTGGGAACCTTGGAGGGGGGCTTTATTGAAGAGGACAAGCATTACAGATAGGTAATCTTCTCTCTTCTTTTCTTATAGGTTTTGAAGAACATTGTTCTCAGGCAGTGAGCCATCTGCACTTTTGAATAGGGTGCCACCTGAAGGAGTCAAAGGAATCGATAGTTGTCGCTTCTTTGCAATTCCTCTTTTGTATTTGAACCTCTTCCTTTCTCTGGGTTTTCATCTGAGAAAGACCATGAGCTCAGTAAGTATTTTAGTGCTCAGTGCAAACCTGGTTCTTAAAATGAGTTGTTTCTGGCAACCTCCAGAAATGCTTTGAATGAGTTTGTAGGAAAGGCACCGGAACCCAAACCTCTGAAAACTTCACGTAACTGCATGTTCTGTGATACTTCAGTATTTAAATCTCTCTAGAAGCTAGCGGTAGGTCAGAAATGCTTAGAATGCAAGCAAAAGCCTGTGAACTAGTGAACTAGTCTTTCTCCTCTGCAAACCCTCAAGAATTGTCTTGTCTTAGTGACATAAGTGGTAAGAGAACTGGGGTGATGTCTTTTCCTCGCTGCAATGTGTTCAGATAGGAATGACCCATCCCGCCATTGGCTGCATATGACAGCCTTTCTAGGGAGGGTTTTGTGCATCCTTGTGTGCTTTTATTGGTGCTGCAGAGATGAGGGACACATGAAAATGACTCCTAAAGAAAAGGCTCTGGCTTTATTCTGTCTTAGGGCCAACGCAAGCGCCGTGGAGGAGCAGTTAATTCCAGGCAAGCTCGGAAGCGAAACAGGCTGATGGCTTCTACAGCAGAAATGGCTTCAGAAGCAGAGCCAATAGAGCTTGAAGAAAGTGGTAAGCTTTCTTTTCCACTTGGTCAGATGCTAAACTGCTTCTGGAGGCTTGGGATCCCACTTGACGTGTGTTTTTGCCAGTTGCTAGGCCCCTTCTGGGGTGCGAAGGGAAACCTCGGATTTTACAAAGTGTCTAGTGCCCATGGCAGGGGTGTTGGAACAAGATGATCTTAAGGTCCTTTCAACCCTAACTAATCTGTGATTCTATGGAATCTACAAACAGCAAGCATACTCATAACTGACTGAGTTGGATACTGAGATACAGTACATTCTTCACTCTTGATAGATGAGGTATGTAAGAAAACGTGCTCAAGTGCTGCTCAAACTCAGTTGGGGAACTCCCAAGTTTTAGAGAAGTAATCAAGACTTTGTCATCAGTGGTGCCCCATTCCTCAAGGGAAGATTTGTGGCATGGTACTGTAAAATTATTACATCCTATGGGATTCCTGTTTTATTCTGTGTGATCCACATTGTCCTATGTTAGATGAATAATCTGTTGCCGCGTACCTACCAAAATCTGTTGTTATTAGTTGTGCCTCGTCCCTCAAGGGAGAGGCAACTCCTGGTCAGTACATTCCTAGAAAATGTATCAGAAACAAAAAAGCCTCATTGACCTCTTAAATAAAATTTTACATTGTGTTCTGAAATCCTAGTAAAGATTAAAATTAACTATTGGTCTCCTGGTTATTACATGGTGTTTTTGTTGTGCATTTGACTATGATAGTTTGGAAGAGACATGAGAGAGGAACTTGTACAGCATGGTACTCTAGTTCTTGTGTCCTATATGATTCATGTTTTCTATTGCGTGATAAACATTTTCCTGTGTGAGATGTTAGATAACCCATGCCTCCTGCAAGCTGTTACCGCACAACAGAATTGTATGAGGAGCTCAGCTGCTGCTCCTCTTGCACTGCAACTTGCAGAAGACTGGTGGTAACACTCTATGTGGACCCATGAGGGCAAAGCTTGAGCGAAATCTTGGTTACGTTTAGGATGAGAAGAGGGATAGGGCAAGATTGAATCATACCTCAGACTGTTATGTAGCAGCAGGCAATCTTACTCCTCTGTGATCTCTGATCTTGCTTCTAACGTTCTGTTTTTAAGCTGGTGAAGAAGTAGTAGACCTCACATGTGAATCTTCTGATCCTGTAGTCGTTGATCTCACTCACAACGATTCTGTTGTGGTAAGTAGTGAATGACACTTACCTAAATCTTGTAGGTGGATTGGGTTTGTATTGTACTCCTGACAGAATCTGAATTTAAGGACATATTTTAAGGTCGAAGTTGACTTGTCAGTGCATGAAAGCCATGTGTTGTAGGTTAACAGAGAAGCTGCTCTGGAGGTGTGCTTGCAAATACTGAGAGGGTAATCAAAAATAGCTTTTTGCTTCAGAACTTGGGCAGAACGTACTGGTGATGGGTAACTTAACTTAAGGAAATGCAATTTAAAGTTGAAGGTGTGCTAGATATATCAAAGATATGGGCCAGCGATTTAAATAATAAGTGAAGGAGGTAAGTCTTTGACTTTACAAATAGGAAGTGTTTGGCTGCAACGTTGGTTTAACTTTCTCTCATCACACATATGCCAACTGCAGCTGTAGGTTATTGTACTACAAACCAGTTTATTACTGCAAGAAGCCTTAGAAAAAAATCCACTTCCTTTTCTTACTCCTATGTTTAAAGCTAGAACACATTTGATCCAGTGCACAGTACAGATTATAACTTCAGTTTTGGGATGCCACTACTGCTTTGCAAACCAGAAACAAGCAGCAGTAATGGCATGGAGGGGTATCTCCTGCTGGGATTGTTCATGAGCCTTTGCAAAGGAAAGACCTCAAACTTTACAACATAATCCACATCAAAGAGGACAATGGGTTTGGGGTTTTTTTTCTTCAGCAGCTGTTAATCTAATATGTAGTGTTTGTGGATATCACGCCTGGATTGGCCTGTTTGAGGCAGGGGGAAAAGAGGGGAAAGAATCTTCTCCAGTCTAAATCAAATTAGGGCATACTGAATTTGGGGAGCAGGGAGGAGTGTTCTGGTGCTTCATGAAGTGCCTCCATTTCTATCCCTTTATGGCAGCGTGTGCAAAAGCAACCTCATGTTTTCAGAGCAGCAGCTAATCTACTACTACTGTTAATATTCTTCAGCAAAATGAGGGACTGATATCCTGCCATTCTTAGCTTGTTTTGTTGTCATTGCTTAGCTTAGCTGGTGTTTGTATATAGCACTAGGAGTGCACACCAAAATCTAATTATGTGTTCTTTTCTCTTCCTTCCCATATCTATTGATGCAAGATTGTTGAAGGTGAGTTGACATTTTACAATGGATAATGGGATTGTCCTAAAGTTAATTTTTGTGTGTGCGTGTTTTCCAATGAACTTGGGCAGCCTGGATTGAAACTGCCTTTTCCAAAAGGCAAAGGACAGTGCTAAAGCGACATGTGAATGGGTCTAATCTGTGCCTGATAGTCACTGATGAAGCTTGTAGAGAGTATCTGAAATAAAATTCATCAAGGCTGCTGAAAATACGTTTTCTTGTTTTCCAAATACAGAAATTCTTTAAGGCCAGGGCTGATAATAATCTGAATTATCACTGGCATATCTGCTTTGAATAAGAAAACGCTGAAAGTTTTTCTTAGCTTTTATTGTGAAGAAGGAACTAAAGAAGGAAGTTACTGATGGTCATAATACTTAATTTCATTATCTGGTGTAACATGCCTCAAATTTGATAATAAGTATTAAGAAGTGTAGATTTTTTTTTTCTAATTTAGGTGTTAGAGTAGTTGCAGGTGTAAAGAAGTTTATCCTTTACACCTGAATACTTCTGCAGGAAGGAACTTTAATTTTATGGCAATTTATGTAATTTTGATTGATTAGTTAGTGCTTAATTATTTTTACATGTAAGTGGAGTTGCAGAGATAATTATTGCATGTGGTTTCTAATTGTTAAAAAGTAAACAGCAGTTCTTTAACGTTTGGATGTTCCAGACCAGGGAATTAAAAAAACCCTTCTTTTATCTTGGGCAGTATAATTCCATTTTCAAGTTTTCTTAACGCTGGAGGAAGATGATGAAAAGACACTGCTTAACGCATTATTCTAATTTCCAAGTACTTATCTAAAAAAGATTGATTTTGTAGAAACTGCCTTTGAGTGTAGAACTTTGACAGAGAGTGGAACAGTTTAGAATCATACCTGGATAGAGCAGTGAGGAGCCACAGCAGCTCTATAACTTAAATATTTAGATGTAAGCATCTCTTCCATGACTTCTAAAGCTGTCTGAACCAAGCACGCTTGTATTTCACCAGGTCTTTTTGTTGTGTATGTGCTCCCATGCCATGCAACTTTGAAACTTAACTTCAGTCCCCTCTGAATTTCTCAACATAGTATAGTAGTGTTCTCTGTTAGGAAGAATGGAGAGAGGACGCTTCCCTGTATAGGGGAGATCTGTTCGCAGGTAGTGTAACTGTATGAAACTTAGGACACCAAGAATCATTATGATCATGTTTCAGCAGTTAGTGAATAGAGCAAATTTTTTATGTTGACATGCAGCAGAATATTTACAGTGTCTGGAGGTGTTCCACCTTAATATTTAAGCAACTAGTTTGTTTTTAAGCCAGCTGAGAATGGTCCATTTAAAACGTGAACCATTACAGGCTATTTTTAATCATGCATTTCATGTATAGCTCCAGGGCTATATATTTTATGCTGTATCTAACTTAATAAAGTTAAATTACAGAGAATCAACGACAAAGGAGAAATCTGAGACTCAGAAGCCAACGGCAGTCGGACAGCTGTGTGCTGAGTAGCGATGATGAAGATGAAACGAGAGATAATGATGTGTATGTGACAGATAAAGTGTCTCGAGAATTGGGACCACTGGAAGATGAAACTGCAAGTTCGAAGTATGTATGCTTTATGACCTACCAAACATGGAATTTGGAACTTTTCTTATACATACAGGACTAAGTTACTTTCCTATTGCCTGGCTTATCTTTGAATCTTGCGTTATTCTGGTTAATTCTTTCTTTCAGTGAGGGAACTTTTCTTTCTCATGCATATCGCATAGTGACCAAATGATACCGTTTGCACTTAAGGATAAAAAGCCAGCCCAAGACAAATGGAAACCTTGCATACAACCTTCAAGATGAGTGTGGGGATCTAGCAGGGAAGGGGGATTGGTCATAAGCCATGGCTCATAATGTATTGCATTAACTTTTCATACAAAGCCCTAGTAGTGATGTTAGATATGGAAATATTTTCACTGGTGTTGATGAGGCTTGGTATCATAAGACCATCAGGCGGCAGCATGGCAAATTCCAGTAAGAACTATTACTCATTCACTGCTTTTTTACGTAGTCTGCCAGTTAACTGCCTTTGTCTCTTAGGGCAGTAGAAGTTCTTCCCAAGGTACAATTGCAAGGCAATTGTGGACATAATACTGTTAATAGGCAGGTTTTGTTCTGTCTCGGGTATGTCGTGGTGCTCTGATATGTTTGCATGTAAGATGGAGATCTCACTGTTAAGGATAGGAGCCGTGACAAGAAGGACACTATACTGCGGAGAAACAGTAAACTCCTGCTATAGGAGCACTGCATTATGTTGGGAAAGATGCATGTATTTGCCTAATTAAGTGAAATCAGGTGACCATTTGACTAGGGAATATGAAGAACGTGGAAAGTGTGGTACAAACATTTGTTTTAATTTATTTTTTCAACTGTTAGGGGAGGGAATCAAGGTTTGAATAAACTGGTGGGCTTTGAGCTTTTTAGATTACTGACAGGCAATGAAGGAGAGAACTTGGGTATGGAAATTTTTGATGTCAGGTCTTAAATATGCCACCTCAAGGGCTTATACTGTCATAAAACATAGTGCATTTTGCCAGTGCATTTATAGATTTTTAAGTCATTGATTATTAAAATAATGATATGTATTTAACCAATAACTTAGCTTTCTAAAGTCTAAATAGGGATGTGCAGTAGAAGCAGATGTTTTTCCAAGCTTTTGGCTTCTGCTTAATATGTGAAAAATTCAGACCTAGAATGTAATTACATTTCTACAATAGAACTTCTCAAAAAAAAAAAAAAAAAAAAAAAAAAGGAACCCAAAACCCAACACAAGCTTTTATTCTGTTATTCATTAACTCATGTAACCTTACATACACAGAATGTTAGTAATACCTGAAAGACACACCCAGAATGTCTGAAAATATGCTTCCTATCATGACAGATTTGGTAAGGAAGCAGTTCGTGGAATGAATGGTTTCCAAAGGACAGCTAGATGCTTTTGTCACAAAACCCCTGTTTCTGACCTGTTGATGATTAATGCTGCCATACGTGTGCTGCACTGTGCTACAGCCCGCTGTTACTTGTAAGAGTAGAGCAGGGAGACTGACTGCATCACCCCCCTAATGAGAAGCAAGACCCCGTTTCCTTTAGGGAAGGGGCACCCTAACTGCTTATTCCATGCAACAAATGGAGAGAGTGAAAGATACGCAGGGACCTTCGGATGAAATTCATCGTGGCCAGTCTGTGCAGTCGGGTGATGACAAGACAGTTTAGGTACCAGTGACCCTCAATGCATGGTGACATTAACGGATGCGTGTTCTTTCTGCTTTTCTTCTCTCTACCACAAGGCCATCTGGTACCGTTAGCTGTCCGATTTGCATGGATGGCTACTCGGAGGTAAGGATCTGCATCTTGTCACGGCTTCTTTTTTGTTGGAGGGAGAACAGGGTGCTGGGTGAGCTGAGCATCCCTGCTGGCTGATGTGGGATGCTGCAGACAGCTGGCTTGAGGTACAGACCTCGCTGGGAAGGTCAAACTGGCTTGTAAGTGAAAGTCATTTCTTGGTGGTGTACGTAGTGCCAGAAACACTTCCCAAGGTGGCACTGGAAGATCTTTGGGTTCCTTTAATCGGCAGTGTACTGATTCCAGGCACGCAAGTCCTCTTTGCCTGGTGCCAACAGACCAGCAAAGCAGAATTTTTACACCAAATTCCTCTGGTGGTTTCTTTTCTTCCAGATTGTGCAAAGCGGACGACTGATTGTATCAACTAAATGCGGCCACGTCTTCTGCAGCCAGTGTCTCCGTGATTCCCTTAGGAATGCCAACTCTTGCCCAACCTGTAGGAAGAAACTCACTCACAGACAATATCATCCCATTTATATATGAGTACTTCTATTTCTCAGGACAGACTCCACTGGGATTTTGAGGAAAATGTCATGGTTTCAAAGTTCTGAAGAATTAAAGAGCGGCAGGTTGTGCAAATCCAAACTGATGTTTTTCTTGAGAATACCTTGTACATGTATAGACAGCTTTTTTATTGTCCAGGCTACATCCTGTAATGTCCCTGGTTATAATGTTAAATTTAGGACTGTCTCTAAATTAGACCAGCAGCCTATATCAGAAAGGAAGCAACTAATGCATTTCCTTCCACTTTTTTAATGCTAAGTAAGAGAGGTCTGAATATTTTGTTACTTCTTACTCTTTAAATTATTCCCGCCCTTGCATACAGCTATGGAAGAGTTACTGTTCAAAATACAGATGAGCAATTTGCCAATTCCTTACGCTTTTGCTTCTACCCTGCCAGAAGCTCATGACTATATTGCTTTCTGCTCTTCCACCTTTGCCCGAGTAGAGGTCTCTATTAAATGGACAACCAGGGTGATGCAATCAAATCACCTGCTGTTAACCAGCAGCCAGGTGTTTTAAGCAGAAGGCTTGACCACATGGATGTCCTTAGGAACTCCATGAGATCTGAAGTACGTAGACAAATTGCAGCATGGGCTGCAATGTGAAAATACTTCTTGGAATGTTTTAACTGTGAAGAACTCCCGTAGTGGAATCACAACGCTGAATTTGTTTTCTAACGTGATGAGGTGGTCCCTTGGGTTTACTGCTGTTCTATAGCTCTCTCTCCTGATATCAGAGGAGAATGTAGAAGTCTCTTGGCTTGCTAGTGATGCATGAGGAGCAAATACATGTCTGCTGCCCTCTTGCCAGCTGAATCCCAAAGTACCCACAGATCTTCTACCGTATCAAGTGTCCCCAGCGTAATGCTTCAAGTTCAGTGCAACTGCTTGGCTGTTCTCTCTAGTTGTTACAGTGACACCTGATGGTTTTACCCTTGTTAATAGAATTTGAAAGTAAATAATTGTATTGCCCTGGATTTAGGAAGTGGAGGCTTTAAAGGATGCTTGGTAGCAATATTGTGTTGGCAGCTTGTTGAGAGAGAAGTTTAATCTCCCTTTGCCCTGAGGGTTGTCCAGCTTTCTTGAAATGTGCATCTTTGGAAAAGGAGTCAGAGACATGTTCCTGGAGAAAGCATTCCTGTCTTGAAGCAAGGCAGGAACACACAGGTTTATGCACTGTTATCCAGGCGGCTGTTTTGCTTTTTTCCCCACAGGCCTGAGTTACAAATGTCTGCTTTAAACCTGTAACAGCTAACATCTGCAAGCTGGGATGTGGAATCCCAGAGGAGCCGATACAAACAAATCATTCTATGTAGGTGAGATGATTAAAATCAGTATTCTGTGATCCACATCTGCATCTATGAGAAGCTCCAAAATTAAGCTCAGACGCCTTTTGGCAGCTGGTTGCTCCAGAAAACCATGAGGAGCACTGTTCTGTGTTCTGGGACAGCACAGTTGTAGGATGTGTTTAGTTAATGTTGATATCTGAGGTGTCTTTGCTCACCTGTCCAAGGCATCTGTGGGAAGCCTCCAATGAAAGCAGCTCTCCTAATGAGCTGTCTCAAGTTGTGTTTTGGAGATTGCAACCCAAAAGTAGAGCATTTTGGTTTGTTATGAGGATGTTTAGGGAAGTTTCTGGATGTAGTCATGCAGACAGAGCTTTGTTCCATGAAGGCTTGCTTGAGAAAGGCAATACCTTCCCCACCCTGCTTTGGAATCGCTTGGGTCCAGCGCCGTTATCTGGAATACGCAGTTTCTGCATTGTGGCAGTCTGGGAACTGCTGAGAAGTTACACACGTTTAGTTCCTGTGTGCTCCCCAAGCAAGGACTGCAGGAGTCCTAGGGTAGCGTGGTGGCAACCAGGAGCTGGCGCTTGTGTCCCCAAAAGCAGAGAATGGATAGAGCAACTCTAGAGATTGCTTACAGCGATGGCTGCATGAAGAGAAGCAGCCCAGCGTTAAAGCTGTTGAGGTGTTTTAAGGGCCACAGCAACCGCTTGCTCCCGGTAGCTTACAGAGAAAAAGATGAAGAAAAGAAAAAGGCCAGTTTTCCTTGGGTGCTCCTGCGCAAGAGGGACGAGAAGCAGAGGATTTAGTGGGTAACCTCGGGGGATGAAGGGTGGTCACATCCCTGTGCTTTGTTCACAGTGTACTCGCCGTAGCCTCAAATGACTTTGCACAACTCCCTCTGTGTAAATATCACTTTGTAGGTAGTGTCACCATAAATGGATCCAACTGCAATTCCGATGCCACAACCTGGAGACTATTTCACAAAAAAGTGTTTCTCTTTTGCGTACGCTCTGAAGTGTCACAAATTTTGTGCAACGCAAAAGGAATTTTAAGTCTCAGTCTATGGAAGGAGACTGAATTGCATTACAGGCTTTCTTTTGGGAGGGGGAAGGGCGGGAAGGAACCTGACTACATGGGAGTTCTAGTGATGTTTCACAGTGGCAAGAAATGACAAAGAATATAAAGATTTTTTTCATTATGTAAATGTATCTCTTCTTGTTGTATATAGTTCATTTTTCCTGTATTTAATGGTATTCATGTCTGTCTGTCCCATCTCCTTTGGACTCTGCTGGTAGGCAAACAGTTCTTTTACCAGGTGGAAATAAAACTCTTGATTTGATCAACTGGAAGCTTTGGTTCTTTTAATCGCACTGTGTCACTGAATAAGGGCAGGGGGAAATCCTACATGCCCAAACCTCTGGGTTACTTTGTCTGGCGTATCTTGTATGGGGAGGAGGAGGGAGGTGCTGCCTGGAACAATTTCTAGAGCATGCCCACGAGAATCGTTTCCACATGCAAATGCACGAGGAGGTCTGCTGAATGTCTGCCTTCTGTAACTGGTCCTAGAAAGAGTGGTTTGTGGTGGACCTGAGCAGCTGCTGCATGAGTAAATGTGCTCTTCTGACTGAGGGCAGTGCTAATTGATCTCCTTGAGTGTGTCTGTTTTCTAGTGATCCCTGGCCAGAGCAGACTGCAGCCTTTCTGCATCTTCTGGTTGCACTCTAGTTGTTCCCTGCCCTCCGTGCCCTAGCTGGGGCTCTTCTGGGAAGAAGCTTTACTTTGTAAAGGCAAGCGGCTACCTGTTCTGCAGATTTTCAACAGGGGCGTGCAAAGAGAACTCAAGAGAACCCGCGCCCCTGGACACAGAATGTTACGGAATGTTGCGGTCGCCAGGGCACAGAGTCCTGCGGATGCCGGCGGCTGCGTAGCAGTTCCCGGCTTTCTCTGGTAGGGAGCAGACTCTGAGCCTTGGTGGTGTTCATCCCAGGTGAGAACATCAGGCAATTGGCTCACATTTGCAAAAAAAGACTCTGGAGTAATGAGGGATGGAAGTGTAGATGATCTGCTTCCATCGTTTCCTATCACAGGGAGCAGGAATCTTAAACTATGAGAAACTAATAAGGTTGCTAGAGGGAAGGGTGGTAGGTGTTGGATCTGGCTCATCCTTCCCAAGCTGTGGGGCCCAGAGCTCGAGGGGAGGCCTCGCCAGTGTTGAAGGCAGCGGGATAATCCCCTCTCCTGACCGGCTGGTCACGCTGTGCTGGGTGCAGCCCAGGGTGCGGGTTGCCCCCTTGGCTGCCAGGGCACGCTGCTGCCTCCTCTTGAGCCTGCTGCCAACCAGCACCCCAGGTCCCTTTCTGCAAGGCTCCTCGGCAGCCTCTCCTCTCCCCATTTATGCTTCTAGATGATGTGCTTCTGTGTCCATTGGTGTCCTTGCCAGGTCTTGCCTGAAGTGCCTGCAACCCTTCTTTCGAGAAGAATTACTGGAAGGTGCCAACTCCAGAAATCTGGCATTGGGCATTATCTCATCTGGGACATCCCCTCCACCTTTGGACAGAAAGTGGTGAGTCAGGACTGAGAACCTTGGAGAGGGGCTGTATTGAAGAGGACAAGCCTTACAGGTTGGTAATGTTCTCTCTTCTCCTCTTGCAGGTTTGGAAGAACATTGTTCTCGGGCAGTGAGCCATCTGCGCTTTTGAATAGGGTGCTACCTGAAGGAGTCAAAGGAATCAATAGTTGTCTCTTCCTTGCAATTCCTCTTCTGTACTTGAACCTCTTCACTTCTCTGGGTTTCCGTCTGAGAAAGACCATGAGCTCAGTAAGTTTTTTGCTGCTGAGTGCAAACCTGGTTCTTAAAATGAGTTGTTTCTGGTAACCTCCAGAAATACTTTGAAAGAGTTTGTAGGAAAGGCACCGGAACCCAAACCTCTGAAAACTTCACGTAACTGCATGTTCTGTGATACTTCAGTATTCAAATCTCTGTAGAAGCTAGCAGTAGGTCAGAAACGCTTAGAGTGGGAGCAAAAACCTGGCACAACTGTGAGCTAGTCTTTCTCCTTTGCAAACATCCACCAGATGTCTTGTCTTAGTGACATAAGTGGTAAGAGAACTGGGGTTCTCTTACATCCTCGCATCTCTTACAACCTCTTACATCCTTACATCTCTCACATCCTCGCTGCGATGTGTTCAGGTAACAATGACCCGTCCCGCCATTGGATGCATATGACAGCCTTTCTAGGGAGGGTTTTGTGCATCCTTGTGTGCTTTCATTGGTGCTGCAGAGATGAGGGACACATGAAAATGACTCCTAAAGAAAAGGCTCTGGCTTTGTTCTCTCTTAGGGCCAACGCAAGCGCCCTGGAGGAGCACTTAATTCCGGGCGACCTCAGAAACGAGGCAGGCTGATGGCTTCCACCTCAGCAAGGGCTTCAGAAGCAGAGCCAATAGAGCGTGGAGA
The DNA here is from genome assembly GCF_004027225.2 of Strigops habroptila. NCBI lineage: Eukaryota > Metazoa > Chordata > Aves > Psittaciformes > Psittacidae > Strigops > Strigops habroptila. Next base: position 9,422,153 of record NC_044283.2, read on the forward strand.
AAGTGGTAAGCTTTCTTTTCCACTTGGTCAGATGCTAAACTGCTTCTGGAGGCTTGGGATCCCACTTGACGTGTGTTTTTGCCAGTTGCTAGGCCCCTTCTGGGGTGCGAAGGGAAACCTCGGATTTTCCCAAGTGTCTAGCATGGCATCTACAAACAAGTATTGTACTGACAACCGACTGAGTTGGGTACCGAGGCGCGATGCGTTCTCCACTCGTGCCACATGAGTTGTGAAAGAAAGGGGCTCAAGTGCTGCTCAGATGTCTGAAGGTCTGCTCTGATGAGCTGGGAGTCACTGCGGCTGCCCCTACAGAGAGTGGCAAAGGAAGCTGGGGAAGTGCCCAGTTTTAGAGAGGTAATGGAGACCTTGTCATTAGTGGTGCCCCATCCCTCAAGGCAACATTTATGGCATGGTACTGTGAATCCTCTAGGATTCCTGGTTTACCCTGTGTGATCCACATTGTCCTCCATTAGATGAATAATCTCTTGCTGTGTGCATGCTGCCAACTGTTGTCATACAGCAGAAGTGAATGAGGAGCTCAGCCACTGTTCCTCTGGCATTGCAACTTGCAGAAGACAGTTCTATAGTGGCAGGCAATTTTCTTCCTCTGCAATCTCTAATCTTGATTCTCACGTTCTGTTTTTAAGCCTCTGAAGAAGCAGTAGATCTCGCAGGCCCATCTTCCACTCCTGCAGTCATTGATGTCACTCCGGACGATTCTGATGAGGTAAGGACTGAATAGCACACTTGCCTAAACCTTGTACTCAAATAGGTTTTCTCCCTTGCTTCCTGATAAAATCCATCCTTAAGGAAAGATTTGAAGTTCAGAGTTGAGTTGTCGGTGCAACTGTTTATCCAGTCTAGAAGTGATCATATGCCTTTTCGTAGAGTAGGCATGATGAGAAATGCATTTTGTGTACGACATTCTCTCTGGAGTAGATCCCTCGTTCACTGAGTGTTAGCCCAAGGCTCAGTGAAAGCCTGCTGCACTCGTCATGGTGCCGTCGCGAATGAACTCTTCTGATAAGTACTGAGCTTGAGGGATCTGGAAGACTGAATGCTAGGGCATTGAGGAATTCTATGAAACGGGTATTGGACCTCTCTTGGGCGGTCTGTACGGTCAAAGTAAATGGAGGTCATGAATGCAGATGTGAAATGTAGGGTTGATTCTGAATCAAAACAGTGAGTACTGAAAGTGGGGAGGAGGGAGGAGAGTGTTCTGGTGGATCAGAAGCTGCCTCCATTTCTGTCTCTTTGCAGCAGCGTGACCAAAACCAGAAGCAATCACTCGTTTTCAGGGCAGCAGCTAATTTACAATTACTTCTAAGAGTATTCGGGAAAATAAGAGAGGGATATCTCACCATTTTCAACCTTTCTTGTTGACATTACTTAGCTGATCTGTTGTTTGTATGTAACACAGGTATGCACACCAATGTCTAATTGTATTTTCTTTTCTCTCCCTTCCAATATGTTTTGATGCAAGACTGATGCAGAAGGTGAGCTGACATTTTGCTACTGATAATGAGATTGTCCTAAACTTAATGTTTTGGGGGTGTGTTTTCCAATGAACTTGAGCAGCGTGGATTGACAGTGCCTTTTCCAAAAGGCAAAGGCCAGTGCTTAGTGATCTGGCGACTGGATCCAACCTGTGCTTGCTAGTCACTCTCAGAGCTTGTAGAGACTATCTGAAATCAAAGCTGTGCAAAGTCTGATTTTAGTTTCCTAACACACAAGTTGTGCAAACCTCAAGTTGATAGTAATTGAATCATCATGTTTACCACTGAAATATCTGAATATGAAATATTCCAGAAGATTATGTTTAGCAGGTATTGCAGTGAGGAAAATAAAGTAGTTACAGACTCTACAGAATCCTGCATTTCCAGGAATGTTCCAGAGCTATATATTTTATACTCTTTCTAAGTCAGGAAAATTCTGTCCCTGTGGCATTGCAACGTGCACGAGTGGCAGGCAGTATTATTCCTCTGCAATCTCTGATCTTCATTCTCACGTTCTGCTTTTAATCTCTTGAAGAAGTAAGAGATCCCACAACTGAATCTTCTGATCCTGAAATCATTGATCTCACTCAGGATGATTCTGATGAGGTAAAGAGTGAATGGCACACTTACCTAAGCCTTGTAGTCAAATTAGTTTTCTGTTGTGCTTCCTGAGGGAATGCGTTGCTAGGGACAGATTTTACGTTCAACGTTGAGTTGTCTGTGCACCACTTGAAGCAGTCCTGAGGTGATCATATGCCTTTACACAGAGTAGACGATGATAGATGCATTTCAAGTAGGACATTCCTGAGGATGTAGACCCCCTTGTTCACTAAGTGGTACAAACTGATTCAGTTTATTATTCCAAGAAGCCCTTCAAAATCATCCCATATTTACTTTTTACTTCTCTTTCTGAAGCTAGAATAGTATTTGATCCATTGGATAATGTAGTTTTTAACATCACCTTTCTGATGCCTCTGCTAGCTTGCAAAGCAGAAGCAAGCAGCAGGAATCCCATGGGGAGGTACCACCTCCAGGGCTTCTTCCTGAGCCTTTGCAAAGGAAAGGCCTCAAACTTTACACAAGAATCTGCATTGCCCAGCTTTAGTTCCACCAGGCACCGTAGCGGGCTTCGGTTTGTGGGGTTTTTTCTTGAGCAGCAGTTAGTCTGACAGGAAGTGTTTCTGGATATCACAGCTGAATTGGCCCGTTTGAGGGAGAAATGGGGAAAGAATCTCTTCCAGCCTAAATCCAATTAAGGGGCACTGAAGCTGGGGAGGTGGAAGGAAGCTGTTCGTGTGGGTCATAAGCTGCCTCCATTTCTACCTCTTTGCAGCAGCATGAGCAGAAGAAGATGAAACCATGGGTTTTCAGAGCAGCAGCTAATCTTTTACTGCTTTTCATATTCTTCTGCAAAATGAGAGAGGGATATCCTACCATTCTTAGCTTTTTTGTGAATATTGCATAGCTGATGTGTTGTTTGTACGTGACACTGGGGGTGCACACCAAAGTCTAATTGTATTTTCTTTTCTCTTCCTTCCCATATGTATTGATACAAGATGGATGCAGAAGGTGAGTTGATGTTTTACAATTGATAATGGGACTGTCCTAAACTTATGTCTTGGGGGCTGTGCTTTCCAATGAACTTGAGCAGCATGGATTGAAAGTGCCTTTTCCAAAAGGCAAAGGCCAGTGCTTAGTGATCTGGGGACTGGATCCAACCTGTGCTTGATAGTCACTCTCAGAGCTTGTAGAGACTACCTGAAGTGAAAGCTGCTCAAGAGTTGATTCTTTCTACTTGCACATCGAGTAGTTCTCTGACACTGAAGTTGCTGATAATTCGATCATCACTTTTACCAGCGGAATATCTGCTCTGAATATGAAATAGTCCAGAACATTTAGTTTTTTAAGCACGTATTGCAGTGAGGTTAATAAAGAAAGAATCAGAGACTCTTCCTAATTGCACATTCCAGGGATAGTTCCAGGGCTATGTCTTTTCTACACTATCTAACCTGCAAAAAGTCTGTCCTTCTGGCATTGCAATGTGAAGTAGACAGTTATATAGTGTCAGGCAGTTTTATTCCTCTGCAATCTCTGATCTTGATTCTCACGTTCTGCTTTTAATCTCCTGAAGAAGAAAGAGATCTCTCAACTGAATCTTCTCATCCTGAAGTCATCGATCTCACTCAGGATGATTCTGATGAGGTAAAGAATGAATGGCACACTTACCTAAGCCTTGTAGTCAAATTAGTTTTCTGTTGTGCTTCCTGAGGGAATGCGTTGCTAAGGAGAGATTTTACATTCAACGTTGAGTTGTCGGTGCATCACTTGAAGCAGTCCTGAGGTGATCATATGCCTTTACACAGAGTAGACTTGATGATAAATGCATTTCAAGTAGGACATTCCTGAGGATGTAGACTCCCTTGTTCACTAAATTGGTACAAACTGATTCAGTTTATTATTCCAAGAAGCCCTTCAAAAAAATCCTATTTTTACTTTTTACTTCTCCTTTTGAAGCTAGAATAGCATTTGGTCCATTTGATAGTGTAGTTTTTAACATCACCTTTCTGATGCCTCTGCTAGCTTGCAAAGCAGAAGCAAGCAGCAGGAATCCCATGGGGAGGTACCACCTCCAGGGCTTCTTCCTGAGCCTTTGCAAATGAAAGGCCTCAAAGTTTACACAAGAATCTGCATTGCCCAGCTTTAGTTCCACCAGGCACCGTAGCGGGCTTGGGTTTGTGGGGTTTTTTCTTGAGCAGCAGTTAGTCTGACAGGAAGTGTTTCTGGATATCACAGCTGAATTGGCCCGTTTGAGTGAGAAATGGGGAAAGAATTTCTTCCAGCCTAAATCCATCTAAGGGGCACTGAAGCTGGGGAGGTGAAAGGAGGCTATTCATGTGGGTCATAAGCTGCCTCCATTTCTACCTCTTTGTGGCAGCATGAGCAGCAGAAGAAGAAGCCACAGGTTTTCAGAGCAGCAGCTAATCTTTTACTACTTTTCATGTTCTTCTGCAAAATGGAGAGTGATGTCCTACCATTCTTAGCTTTTTTGTTGACATTGCATAGCTGATGTGTTGCTTGTACGTGACACCGGGGTGTGCACACCAAAGTCTAATTGTATTTTCTTTTCTCTTCCTTCCCATATGTATTGATACAAGATGGATGCAGAAGGTGAGTTGAGGTTTTACAATTGATATTGGGACTGTCCTAAACTTATGTCTTGGGGGCTGTGCTTTCCAATGAACTTGAGCAGCATGGATTGAAAGTGCTTTTTCCAAAAGGCAAAGGCCAGTGCTTAGTGATCTGGGGACTGGATCCAACCTGTGCTTGATAGTCACTCTCAGAGCTTGTAGAGACCACCTGAAGTGAAAGCTGCTCAAGAGTTGATTCTTTCTACTTGCACATCGAGTAGTTCTCTGACACTGAAGTTGCTGATAATTCGATCATCACTTTTACCAGCGGAATATCTGCTCTGAATATGAAATAGTCCAGAACATTTATTTTTTTTAAGCACGTAATGCAGTGAGGGAAATACAGAAAGAATCAGAGACTCTTCATAATCGCACATTCCAAGGCTAGTTCCAGGGCTATATCTTTTCAACACTATCTAACCTCCAAAAAGTCTGTCCTTCTGGCATTGCAATGTGAAGTAGACATTTATATAGCGTCAGGCAGTTTTATTCCTCTGCAATCTCTGATCTTGATTCTCACATTCTACTTTTAAGCTCCTGAAGAAGAAAGAGATCTCTCAAGTGAATCTTCTGGTCCTGAAATCATTGATCTCACTCAGGATGATTCTGATGAGGTAAAGAGTGAATGGCACACTTACCTAAGCCTTGTAGTCAAATTAGTTTTCTGTTGTGCTTCCTGAGGGAATGTGTTGCTAAGGACAGATTTTACGTTCAACGTTGAGTTGTCTGTGCACCACTTGAAGCAGTCCAGAGGTGATCATATGCCTTTACACAGAGTAGACTTGATGATAAATGCATTTCAAGTAGGACATTCCTGAGGATGTAGATCCCCTTATTCACTAAGTGGTACAAACTGATTCAGTTTATTATTCCAAGAAGCCCTTCAAAATCATCCCATTTTTACTTTTTACTTCTCTTTTTGAAGCTAGAATTGTATTTGATCCATTGGATAATGTAGTTTTTAACATCACCTTTCTGACGCCACTGCTAGCTTGCAAAGCAGAAGCAAGCAGCAGGAATCCCATGGGGAGGTACCACCTCCAGGGCTTCTTCCTGAGCCTTTGCAAAGGAAAGGCCTCAAACTTTACACAAGAATCTGCATTGCCCAGCTTTAGTTCCACCAGGCACCATAGCGGGCTTGGGTTTTTGGTTTTTTTTTCCTTCAGCAGCAGTTAGTCTGACAGGAAGTGTTTCTGGATATCACAGGTGAATTGGCCCGTTTGAGGGAGTAATAGGGAAAGAATTTCTTCCAGCCTAAATCCAATGAGAGAGTACTGAAGCTGGGGAGGTGGGAGGGGGCTGTTCTTGTGGGTCACAACCTGCCCCCATTTCTAGCCTTTTGCAGCAGCATAAGCAAAACCAGAATTAACCACACGTTTTTAGAGCAGCAGCTAATCTTCTACTACTTTTCATATTCTTCTGCAAAATGAGAGAGTGATGTCCTATCATTCTTAGCTTTTTTGTTGACATTGCTTAGCTGATGTGTTGTTTGTACGTGACACTGGGGGTGCACACCAAAGTCTAATTGTATTTTCTTTTCTCTTCCTTCCCCTCATGTATTGATACAAGTCGGATTCAGAAGGTGAGTTGATGTTTTACAATTGATAATGGGATTGTCTTGGACTTCATTTGTTGGGGTATTTTATCTCATGAACTTGAGCAGCATTGATTGAAAGTGTCTTTTCCAAAAGGTGAATGCCAGTGCTTGTTGATGTGGTGACTGGATCCAGTCTGTGCTTGATAGTCACTCTCAGAACTTGTAGAGAGTGTCTGAAATCAAAGCTGCACAAAACGTGTTTTCTTCTTTTCCAAATACACAAGTTGTGCAAACATAAAGTTGATATTAATTTAATTATCATTTTTACCACTGGAATTCTTGCTTTGAATAAGACATGGCCAAAAGGGGTTTTTTGCCTGTATTGCGTGAAGGAATTAACTGCCACCAGTGTCAGGTGGGTTGGAACTAGATGATTTTTAAGGTCCCTTCCAACCCAAACCATTCTATGCTTCTATGGTTCTACGAACTGAAGAAGTTACAGACTCTATATAATCCTGCATTGCAAGGAATGTTGCAGAGCTACCTATTTTATGCTCTATCTGGCTTAGGGATAATTTGTTGCTCTGGCATTGCAACTTGCAGAAGACAGTTTTATAGTGGCAGGCAATTTCATTCCTCTGCGATCTCTGATCTTAATTCTCACATTCTGGTTTTAAACTCCTGCACCAGGTGAATCTTCTGATCCTGAAGTATTTGTCGTCATTTTCATTGTCTCTGTTGAGGTAAGTAGTGAAAGGCACTCCTACCTAAACCTTGTAGTCAAATTAGTCTTCTCCTGTGCTCCATGATAGAATAGTATTTGATCCAGTCCATAGCGCTGCCTATAACCTCAGTTTTGAGATTCCATTGCTGCTTTGCAAACCAGAAGCAAGCAGCAGGAATTTCATGGAGGGGTATTTCCTGCTGGGATTGTTCCTGAGCTTGGCAAAGGAAAGCCATCGAGCTTTACCACAGAATCTGCATTGCCCCACCTCTAGTTCCATGGGAGACCGTAGCGGGCTTGGTTTTCCTGTTGTTTTCTTCAGCAGCTGTTAGTCTAATAGGAGTGTTTGTTGATATCACACCTGAATTGGCCTTCTGAGGGAGGAAGAAGGAATCTCTTCCAGCCTAGATGCAATTAGGGGGAGAAAGGAAGATTGGTGTTCCAGTGCTTCATTTGCTGCCTCCATTTCTATCCCTTTGTGGCACCTGGAGCAAAACCAGAAGCAACAGCTAGTTTTCAGAGTAGAAGCTAATCTACTCCTACTTCTAAAAGTCTTCCTCAAAATGAGACAATGATATCCTGCCATTCTCAGCTGGTATTGTTGTCGGCACTTTGCTAAAGGTTTGATCTTTAAGGTATGTAACACCGGTGTGCACACCAAAGTCTAACTCTATTTTCTTTTCTCTTCCTTCCCATATGTATGATACAAGAGGGATGCAGAAGGTGAGTTGATGTTTTACAATTGATAATGGGATTGTCCTAGACTTAATTTGTTGGGGGTATTTTTTCTCATGAACTTGAGCAGCATGGATTGCAAGTGCCTTTTCCAATAGGCAAAGGCCAGTGCTTAGTGATCTGGGGACTGGATCCAACCTGTGCTTGGTAGTCACTCTCAGAGCTTGTAGAGACTATCTGAAGTGAAAGCTGCTCAAGATTTATTTCTTTCTATTTCCAAGTAAAGTAGTTCTCCGACACTAAAGCTGCTAAGAATTTGATCATGGCTTTTAGCAGTGGAATATCTGCTCTGAAAACGATCTCTGATCTTGATACTCACATTCTATTTTTTAAGCTCCTGAATCAGGTGAATCTTCTGATCCTGAAGTCCTTGTTGTCATTTTCATTGTTTCTGTTGAGGTAAGTAGCGAATGGCACTCCTACCTAAACCTTGTAGTCAAATTAGTCTTCTCTTGTGCTCCATGATAAGAGTAGTGTCCCACCAAAGTCTAATCGTATTTTCTTCTCTCTCCATTCCCATATGTATTGCTGCAAGACGCCTGTTGAAGGTGAGTTGACGTTTTACAATTGATAATGATTTTTCTTCAACCTAATGTTTTTTTTGGTTTTGGGTTTGTTTTTTCCAATGAACATGAGTAGCATGGGCTGAACCTGTTTTTTCCAAAAGGCAGAGGACAGTGCCAAAGTATCTGGAGAGTGTCTTAGAGAATGGATCTATTCTGTACTTTACAGTCACTATCAGAGCTCGTGGAAAGTATCTGAAACAAAATCCATCAAAGCTGCTCCAAATATGTTTTCTTGTTTTCCAAACACAGAAAGTCTGTAAGGCCAAAGTCCCTCATCCTAGTAATCATCACTTTTAGCACTGGAATTCATGTGCTTTCAATAGGAAAATGTTGAAAGGGGGATTTAGCCTGTATTGCAGTGGAGTTCCTGCAGCATAGAAAACATTGAAGACTATTCATAATCATGCATTTCAGGATAGTTCCAGGGCTATAGATTTTACACTATACCTATAGATTTTATACTTATATCTATATCTTAGTCTATGTACTCTATTTTATACTGTTTAACTTGCCATCATCAAATTACAGAGAACCAACAAGAAAGGAGAAATTCCAGTCCAAGAGGCCAGCAGCAACAGCCGGATATCGCTGTTGCAAGTAGAGGTGATCCAGATGAGCCAAGACATAATGATGTGTATGTAACAGCTAAAGTGTCTTTCTAAATTCTGAGTTTTTTCCAAGCTTTTGGCTTACGTTTGATTACCGTGTGAATTGCAGTCATAAAATCTACTTGCGTTTCTTGAATAGAACTTATTTTAAAAAAAACCCAACAAGAAAACAAAACCCAATGCAAGCTTTTCTTCTGTTGTTCATGAACTCATGATCTAATATATTTTACAGAATGGCTTGACCTATGTCAAAATGGTTGTCATACCTGAAAGGCACACCCAAAATATCCCAGAATATGCTTCCTATCATATACTTCCTAGATTTGATAAGGAAGCAGTTCCTGGAATGAATGGTTTCCAAAGGACAGCTAGATGCTTTTGTCACAAAACCCCTGTTTCTGACCTGTTGAAGATTAATACTGCCATACGTGTGCTGCACTGTGCTACAGCCCGCTGTTACTTGTAAGAGTAAAGCAGGGGGACTGACTGCATCATCCCCCTAATGAGAAGCAAGACCCCGTTTCCTTTAGGGAAGGGGCACCCTAACTGCTTATTCCATGCAACAAATGGAGAGAGTGAAAGATACGCAGGGACCTTCGGATGAAATTCATCATGGCCAGTCTGTGCAGTCGGGTGATGACAAGACAGTTTAGGTATCAGTGACCCTCAATGCCTGGTGACATTAACGGATGCGTGTTCTTTCTGCTTTTGTTCTCTCTACCACAAGGCTGCCTGGTACCATTAGGTGTCCGATTTGCATGGATGGCTACTCGGAGGTAAGGATCCGCATCTTGTCACGGCTTCTTTTTTGTCGGAGGGAGAACGGGGTGCCGGCTGAGCAGAGCATCCCTGCTGGCTGATGTGGGATGCTGCAGACAGCTGGCTTGAGGTACAGACCTCGCTGGGAAGGTCAAACTGGCTTGTAAGTGAAAGTCATTTCTTGGTGGTGTACGTAGTGCCAGAAACACTTCCCAAGGTGGCACTGGAAGATCTTTGGGTTCCTTTAATCGGCAATGTACTGATTCCAGGCACCCAAGTCCTCTTTGCCTGGTGCCAATAGACCAGCAAAGCAGAATTCTTCACACCAAATTCCTCTGGTGGTTTCTTTTCTTGCAGATTGTGCAAAGCGGACGACAGATTGTGTCAACCACATGCGGCCACGTCTTCTGCAGCCAGTGTCTCTATTATTCCCTTGTGCATTCCAACTTTTGCCCAACCTGCAGGACAGATCTCACTGGCGGACAATATCATCCCCTCTATATATGAGTACTTCTATTTCTCAGGACAGACTCCACTGGGATTTTGAGGAAAATGTCATGTTTTTTCAGTGCTCTGAAGATTTAAAGAGCAGCAGCTTCTTCAATTTTTGTTTATGTTTATTTATTTATGTTGTTGCAAATAAAAATGGTTGTCTTTTGCAAATAAGTGGGATGTGTCCAAGTGGCTTCTTGTAGTGTCCCTGGTTAGAATGTTCAGGTTAGGACCGTCTCTAAATCAGACCAGCAGCCTATATCTTTTCTTAATGCGTAAGTATGAGAGGTCTGAATATTCTCTTATTTCTTCCTCTTTAAATTATTCTCACCCTCGCATACAGCTATGGAAGAGTTACCGTTCAAAATACAGATGAGCAGTTTGCCAATTCCTTACGCTTTTGCTTCTACCCTGCCAGAAGCTCATGACTATATTGCTTTCTGCTCTTCCACCTTTGCCCGAGTAGAGGTCTCTATTAAATGGACAACCAGGGTGATGCAATCAAATCACCTGCTGTTAACCAGCAGCCAGGTGTTTTAAGCAGAAGGCTTAACCACATGGATGTCCTTAGGAACTCCATGAGATCTGAAGTACGTAGACAAATTGCAGCATGGGCTGCAATGTGAAAATACTTCTTGGAATGTTTTAACTGCGAAGAACTCCCGTAGTGGAATCACAATGCTGAATTTGTTTTCTAACGTGATGAGGTGGTCCCTTGGGTTTACTGCTGTTCTATAGCTCTCTCTCCTGATATCAGAGGAGAATGTAGAAGTCTCTTGGCTTGCTAGTGATGCATGAGGAGCAAATACATGTCTGCTGCTCTCTTGCCAGCTGAATCCCAAAGTACCCACAGATCTTCTACCGTATCAAGTGTCCCCAGTGTAATGCTTCAAGTTCAGTGCAACTGCTTGGCTGTTCTCTGTAGTTGTTACAGTGACACCTGACGGTTTTAGCCTCCTTGAGAGAATTTGAAGGTAAATAATTGTATTGCCCTGGATTTAGGAAGTGGAGGCTTTAAAGGATGCTTGGTAGCAATATTGTGTTGGCAGCTTGTTGAGAGAGAAGTTTAATCTCCCTTTGCCCTGAGGGTTGTCCAGCTTTCTTGAAATGTGCATCTTTGGAAAAGAAGAAGAGTCGGAGACATGTTCCTGGAGAAAGCATTCCTGTCTTGAAGCAAGGCAGGAACACACAGGTTTATGCACTGTTATCCAGGCGGCTGTTTTGCTTTTTTCCCCACAGGCCTGAGTTACAAATGTCTGCTTTAAACCTGTAACAGCTAACATCTGCAAGCTGGGATGTGGAATCCCAGAGGAGCCGATACAAACAAATCATTCTATGTAGGTGAGATGATTAAAATCAGTATTCTGTGATCCACATCTGCATCTATGAGAAGCTCCAAAATTAAGCTCAGACGCCTTTTGGCAGCTGGTTGCTCCAGAAAACCATGAGGAGCACTGTTCTGTGTTCTGGGACAGCACAGTTGTAGGATGTGTTTAGTTAATGTTGATATCTGAGGTGTCTTTGCTCACCTGCCCGAGAGATCTGTGGGAAGCCTTCGATGAAAGCAGCTCTTCTAATGAGCTGTCTCAAGTTGTGTTTTGAAGACTGCAACCCAAAAGGAGAGTGTTTTGGTTTGTTATGAGGATGTTTAGGGAAGTTTCTGGATGTAGTCATGCAGACAGAGCTTTGTTCCATGAAGGCTTGCTTAAGAAATGCAATACCTTCCCCACCCTGCTTTGGAATCGCTTGGGTCCAGCGCCGTTATCTGGAATACGCAGTTTCTGCATTGTGGCAGTCTGGGAACTGCTGAGAAGTTACACACGTTTAGTTCCTGTGTGCTCCCCAAGCAAGGACTGCAGGAGTCCTAGGATAGCGTGGTGGCAACCAGGAGCTGGCGCTTGTGTCCCCAAAAGCAGAGAATGGATAGAGCAACTCTAGAGATTGCTTACAGCGATGGCTGCATGAAGAGAAGCAGCCCAGCGTTAAAGCTGTTGAGGTGTTTTAAGGGCCACAGCAACCGCTTGCTCCCGGTAGCTTACAGAGAAAAAGATGAAGAAAAGAAAAAGGCCAGTTTTCCTTGGGTGCTCCTGCGCAAGAGGGACGAGAAGCAGAGGATTTAGTGGGTAACCTCGGGGGATGAAGGGTGGTCACATCCCTGTGCTTTGTTCACAGTGTACTCGCCGTAGCCTCAAATGACTTTGCACAACTCCCTCTGTGTAAATATCACTTTGTAGGTAGTGTCACCATAAATGGATCCAACTGCAATTCCGATGCCACAACCTGGAGACTATTTCACAAAAAAGTGTTTCTCTTTTGCGTACGCTCTGAAGTGTCACAAATTTTGTGCAACGCAAAAAGGAATTTTAAGTCTCAGTCTATGGAAGGAGAGTAAATTGCATTACAGGCTTTCTTTTGGGAGGGGGAAGGGCGGGAAGGAACCTGACTACATTGGAGTTCTAGTGATGTTTCACAGTGGCAAGAAATGACAAAGAATATAAAGATTTTTTTCATTATGTAAATGTATCTCTTCTTGTTGTATATAGTTCATTTTTCCTGTATTTAATGGTATTCATGTCTGTCTGTCCCATCTCCTTTGGACTCTGCTGGTAGGCAAACAGTTCTTCTACCAGGTGGAAATAAAACTCTTGATTTGATCAACTGGAAGCTTTGGTTCTTTTAATGGCACTGTGTCACTGAATAAGGGCAGGGGGAAATTGTACTTTCCCAAACTTTGGGTTACTTTGTCTGGCGTATCTTGTATGGGGAGGAGGAGGGAGGTGCTGCCTGGAACAATTTCTAGAGCATGCCCATGAGAATCGTTTCCACATGCAAATGCACGAGGAGGTCTGCTGAATGTCTGCCTTCTGTAACTGGTCCTAGAAAGAGTGGTTTGTGGTGGACCTGAGCAGCTGCTGCATGAGTAAATGTGCTCTTCTGACTGAGGGCAGTGCTAATTGATCTCCTTGAGTGTGTCTGTTTTCTAGTGATCCCTGGCCAGAGCAGACTGCAGCCTTTCTGCATCTTCTGGTTGCACTCTAGTTGTTCCCTGCCCTCCGTGCCCTAGCTGGGGCTCTTCTGGGAAGAAGCTTTACTTTGTAAAGGCAAGCGGCTACCTGTTCTGCAGATTTTCAACAGGGGCGTGCAAAGAGAACTCAAGAGAACCCGCGCCCCTGGACACAGAATGTTACGGAATGTTGCGGTCGCCAGGGCACAGAGTCCTGCGGATGCCGGCGGCTGCGTAGCAGTTCCCGGCTTTCTCTGGTAGGGAGCAGACTCTGAGCCTTGGTGGTGTTCATCCCAGGTGAGAACATCAGGCAATTGGCTCACATTTGCAAAAAAAGACTCTGGAGTAATGAGGGATGGAAGTGTAGATGATCTGCTTCCATCGTTTCCTGTCACAGGGAGCAGGAATCTTAAACTATGAGAAACTAATAAGGTTGCTAGAGGGAAGGGTGGTAGGTGTTGGATCTGGCTCATCCTTCCCAAGCTGTGGGGCCCAGAGCTCGAGGGGAGGCCTCGCCAGTGTTGAAGGCAGCGGGATAATCCCCTCTCCTGACCGGCTGGTCACGCTGTGCTGGGTGCAGCCCAGGGTGCGGGTTGCCCCCTTGGCTGCCAGGGCACGCTGCTGCCTCCTCTTGAGCCTGCTGCCAACCAGCACCCCAGGTCCCTTTCTGCAAGGCTCCTCGGCAGCCTCTCCTCTCCCCATTTATGCTTCTAGATGATGTGCTTCTGTGTCCATTGGTGTCCTTGCCAGGTCTTGCCTGAAGTGCCTGCAACTCTTCTTTCGAGAAGAATTACTGGAAGGTGCCAACTCCAGAAATCTGGCATTGGGCATTATCTCATCTGGGACATCCCCTCCACCTTTGGACAGAAAGTGGTGAGTCAGGACTGAGAACCTTGGAGAGGGGCTGTATTGAAGAGGACAAGCCTTACAGGTTGGTAATGTTCTCTCTTCTCCTCTTGCAGGTTTGGAAGAACATTGTTCTCGGGCAGTGAGCCATCTGCGCTTTTGAATAGGGTGCTACCTGAAGGAGTCAAAGGAATCAATAGTTGTCTCTTCCTTGCAATTCCTCTTCTGTACTTGAACCTCTTCACTTCTCTGGGTTTCCGTCTGAGAAAGACCATGAGCTCAGTAAGTTTTTTGCTGCTGAGTGCAAACCTGGTTCTTAAAATGAGTTGTTTCTGGTAACCTCCAGAAATACTTTGAAAGAGTTTGTAGGAAAGGCACCGGAACCCAAACCTCTGAAAACTTCACGTAACTGCATGTTCTGTGATACTTCAGTATTCAAATCTCTGTAGAAGCTAGCAGTAGGTCAGAAACGCTTAGAGTGGGAGCAAAAACCTGGCACAACTGTGAGCTAGTCTTTCTCCTTTGCAAACATCCACCAGATGTCTTGTCTTAGTGACATAAGTGGTAAGAGAACTGGGGTTCTCTTACATCCTCGCATCTCTTACAACCTCTTACATCCTTACATCTCTCACATCCTCGCTGCGATGTGTTCAGGTAACAATGACCCGTCCCGCCATTGGATGCATATGACAGCCTTTCTAGGGAGGGTTTTGTGCATCCTTGTGTGCTTTCATTGGTGCTGCAGAGATGAGGGACACATGAAAATGACTCCTAAAGAAAAGGCTCTGGCTTTGTTCTCTCTTAGGGCCAACGCAAGCGCCCTGGAGGAGCACTTAATTCCGGGCGACCTCAGAAACGAGGCAGGCTGATGGCTTCCACCTCAGCAAGGGCTTCAGAAGCAGAGCCAATAGAGCGTGGAGAAAGTGGTAAGCTTTCTTTTCCACTTGGTCAGATGCTAAACTGCTTCTGGAGGCTTGGGATCCCACTTGACGTGTGTTTTTGCCAGTTGCTAGGCCCCTTCTGGGGTGCGAAGGGAAACCTCGGATTTTCCCAAGTGTCTAGCATGGCATCTACAAACAAGTATTGTACTGACAACCGACTGAGTTGGGTACCGAGGCGCGATGCGTTCTCCACTCGTGCCACATGAGTTGTGTAAGAAAGGGGCTCAAGTGCTGCTCAGATGTCTGAAGGTCTGCTCTGATGAGCTGGGAGTCACTGCGGCTGCCCCTACAGAGAGTGGCAAAGGAAGCTGGGGAAGTGCCCAGTTTTAGAGAGGTAATGGAGACCTTGTCATTAGTGGTGCCCCATCCCTCAAGGCAACATTTATGGCATGGTACTGTGAATCCTCTAGGATTCCTGGTTTACCCTGTGTGATCCACATTGTCCTCCATTAGATGAATAATCTCTTGCTGTGTGCATGCTGCCAACTGTTGTCATACAGCAGAAGTGAATGAGGAGCTCAGCCACTGTTCCTCTGGCATTGCAACTTGCAGAAGACAGTTCTATAGTGGCAGGCAATTTTCTTCCTCTGCAATCTCTAATCTTGATTCTCACGTTCTGTTTTTAAGCCTCTGAAGAAGCAGTAGATCTCGCAGGCCCATCTTCCACTCCTGCAGTCATTGATGTCACTCCGGACGATTCTGATGAGGTAAGGACTGAATAGCACACTTGCCTAAACCTTGTACTCAAATAGGTTTTCTCCCTTGCTTCCTGATAAAATCCATCCTTAAGGAAAGATTTGAAGTTCAGAGTTGAGTTGTCGGTGCAACTGTTTATCCAGTCTAGAAGTGATCATATGCCTTTTCGTAGAGTAGGCATGATGAGAAATGCATTTTGTGTACGACATTCTCTCTGGAGTAGATCCCTCGTTCACTGAGTGTTAGCCCAAGGCTCAGTGAAAGCCTGCTGCACTCGTCATGGTGCCGTCGCGAATGAACTCTTCTGATACGTACTGAGCTTGAGGGATCTGGAAGACTGAATGCTAGGGCATTGAGGAATTCTATGAAACGGGTATTGGACCTCTCTTGGGCGGTCTGTACGGTCAAAGTAAATGGAGGTCATGAATGCAGATGTGAAATGTAGGGTTGATTCTGAATCAAAACAGTGAGTACTGAAAGTGGGGAGGAGGGAGGAGAGTGTTCTGGTGGATCAGAAGCTGCCTCCATTTCTGTCTCTTTGCAGCAGCGTGACCAAAACCAGAAGCAATCACTCGTTTTCAGGGCAGCAGCTAATTTACAATTACTTCTAAGAGTATTCGGGAAAATAAGAGAGGGATATCTCACCATTTTCAACCTTTCTTGTTGACATTACTTAGCTGATCTGTTGTTTGTATGTAACACAGGTATGCACACCAATGTCTAATTGTATTTTCTTTTCTCTCCCTTCCAATATGTTTTGATGCAAGACTGATGCAGAAGGTGAGCTGACATTTTGCTACTGATAATGAGATTGTCCTAAACTTAATGTTTTGGGGGTGTGTTTTCCAATGAACTTGAGCAGCGTGGATTGACAGTGCCTTTTCCAAAAGGCAAAGGCCAGTGCTTAGTGATCTGGCGACTGGATCCAACCTGTGCTTGCTAGTCACTCTCAGAGCTTGTAGAGACTATCTGAAATCAAAGCTGTGCAAAGTCTGATTTTAGTTTCCTAACACACAAGTTGTGCAAACCTCAAGTTGATAGTAATTGAATCATCATGTTTACCACTGAAATATCTGAATATGAAATATTCCAGAAGATTATGTTTAGCAGGTATTGCAGTGAGGAAAATAAAGTAGTTACAGACTCTACAGAATCCTGCATTTCCAGGAATGTTCCAGAGCTATATATTTTATACTCTTTCTAAGTCAGGAAAATTCTGTCCCTGTGGCATTGCAACGTGCACGAGTGGCAGGCAGTATTATTCCTCTGCAATCTCTGATCTTCATTCTCACGTTCTGCTTTTAATCTCTTGAAGAAGTAAGAGATCCCACAACTGAATCT
Source organism: Strigops habroptila (assembly GCF_004027225.2). Classification (NCBI taxonomy): domain Eukaryota; kingdom Metazoa; phylum Chordata; class Aves; order Psittaciformes; family Psittacidae; genus Strigops; species Strigops habroptila. The sequence goes on from NC_044283.2 coordinate 9,439,086, forward strand.
TCTGATCCTGAAATCATTGATCTCACTCAGGATGATTCTGATGAGGTAAAGAGTGAATGGCACACTTACCTAAGCCTTGTAGTCAAATTAGTTTTCTGTTGTGCTTCCTGAGGGAATGCGTTGCTAGGGACAGATTTTACGTTCAACGTTGAGTTGTCTGTGCACCACTTGAAGCAGTCCTGAGGTGATCATATGCCTTTACACAGAGTAGACGATGATAGATGCATTTCAAGTAGGACATTCCTGAGGATGTAGACCCCCTTGTTCACTAAGTGGTACAAACTGATTCAGTTTATTATTCCAAGAAGCCCTTCAAAATCATCCCATATTTACTTTTTACTTCTCTTTCTGAAGCTAGAATAGTATTTGATCCATTGGATAATGTAGTTTTTAACATCACCTTTCTGATGCCTCTGCTAGCTTGCAAAGCAGAAGCAAGCAGCAGGAATCCCATGGGGAGGTACCACCTCCAGGGCTTCTTCCTGAGCCTTTGCAAAGGAAAGGCCTCAAACTTTACACAAGAATCTGCATTGCCCAGCTTTAGTTCCACCAGGCACCGTAGCGGGCTTCGGTTTGTGGGGTTTTTTCTTGAGCAGCAGTTAGTCTGACAGGAAGTGTTTCTGGATATCACAGCTGAATTGGCCCGTTTGAGGGAGAAATGGGGAAAGAATCTCTTCCAGCCTAAATCCAATTAAGGGGCACTGAAGCTGGGGAGGTGGAAGGAAGCTGTTCGTGTGGGTCATAAGCTGCCTCCATTTCTACCTCTTTGCAGCAGCATGAGCAGAAGAAGATGAAACCATGGGTTTTCAGAGCAGCAGCTAATCTTTTACTGCTTTTCATATTCTTCTGCAAAATGAGAGAGGGATATCCTACCATTCTTAGCTTTTTTGTGAATATTGCATAGCTGATGTGTTGTTTGTACGTGACACTGGGGGTGCACACCAAAGTCTAATTGTATTTTCTTTTCTCTTCCTTCCCATATGTATTGATACAAGATGGATGCAGAAGGTGAGTTGATGTTTTACAATTGATAATGGGACTGTCCTAAACTTATGTCTTGGGGGCTGTGCTTTCCAATGAACTTGAGCAGCATGGATTGAAAGTGCCTTTTCCAAAAGGCAAAGGCCAGTGCTTAGTGATCTGGGGACTGGATCCAACCTGTGCTTGATAGTCACTCTCAGAGCTTGTAGAGACCACCTGAAGTGAAAGCTGCTCAAGAGTTGATTCTTTCTACTTGCACATCGAGTAGTTCTCTGACACTGAAGTTGCTGATAATTCGATCATCACTTTTACCAGCGGAATATCTGCTCTGAATATGAAATAGTCCAGAACATTTAGTTTTTTAAGCACGTATTGCAGTGAGGTTAATAAAGAAAGAATCAGAGACTCTTCCTAATTGCACATTCCAGGGATAGTTCCAGGGCTATGTCTTTTCTACACTATCTAACCTGCAAAAAGTCTGTCCTTCTGGCATTGCAATGTGAAGTAGACAGTTATATAGTGTCAGGCAGTTTTATTCCTCTGCAATCTCTGATCTTGATTCTCACGTTCTGCTTTTAATCTCCTGAAGAAGAAAGAGATCTCTCAACTGAATCTTCTCATCCTGAAATCATCGATCTCACTCAGGATGATTCTGATGAGGTAAAGAATGAATGGCACACTTACCTAAGCCTTGTAGTCAAATTAGTTTTCTGTTGTGCTTCCTGAGGGAATGCGTTGCTAAGGAGAGATTTTACATTCAACGTTGAGTTGTCGGTGCATCACTTGAAGCAGTCCTGAGGTGATCATATGCCTTTACACAGAGTAGACTTGATGATAAATGCATTTCAAGTAGGACATTCCTGAGGATGTAGACTCCCTTGTTCACTAAATTGGTACAAACTGATTCAGTTTATTATTCCAAGAAGCCCTTCAAAAAAATCCTATTTTTACTTTTTATTTCTCCTTTTGAAGCTAGAATAGCATTTGGTCCATTTGATAGTGTAGTTTTTAACATCACCTTTCTGATGCCTCTGCTAGCTTGCAAAGCAGAAGCAAGCAGCAGGAATCCCATGGGGAGGTACCACCTCCAGGGCTTCTTCCTGAGCCTTTGCAAAGGAAAGGCCTCAAACTTTACACAAGAATCTGCATTGCCCAGCTTTAGTTCCACCAGGCACCGTAGCGGGCTTGGGTTTGTGGGGTTTTTTCTTGAGCAGCAGTTAGTCTGACAGGAAGTGTTTCTGGATATCACAGCTGAATTGACCCGTTTGAGTGAGAAATGGGGAAAGAATTTCTTCCAGCCTAAATCCATCTAAGGGGCACTGAAGCTGGGGAGGTGAAAGGAGGCTATTCATGTGGGTCATAAGCTGCCTCCATTTCTACCTCTTTGTGGCAGCATGAGCAGCAGAAGAAGAAGCCACAGGTTTTCAGAGCAGCAGCTAATCTTTTACTACTTTTCATGTTCTTCTGCAAAATGGAGAGTGATGTCCTACCATTCTTAGCTTTTTTGTTGACATTGCATAGCTGATGTGTTGCTTGTACGTGACACCGGGGTGTGCACACCAAAGTCTAATTGTATTTTCTTTTCTCTTCCTTCCCATATGTATTGATACAAGATGGATGCAGAAGGTGAGTTGAGGTTTTACAATTGATATTGGGACTGTCCTAAACTTGTGTCTTGGGGGCTGTGCTTTCCAATGAACTTGAGCAGCATGGATTGAAAGTGCTTTTTCCAAAAGGCAAAGGCCAGTGCTTAGTGATCTGGGGACTGGATCCAACCTGTGCTTGATAGTCACTCTCAGAGCTTGTAGAGACCACCTGAAGTGAAAGCTGCTCAAGAGTTGATTCTTTCTACTTGCACATCGAGTAGTTCTCTGACACTGAAGTTGCTGATAATTCGATCATCACTTTTACCAGCGGAATATCTGCTCTGAATATGAAATAGTCCAGAACATTTATTTTTTTTAAGCACGTAATGCAGTGAGGGAAATACAGAAAGAATCAGAGACTCTTCATAATCGCACATTCCAAGGCTAGATCCAGGGCTATATCTTTTCAACACTATCTAACCTCCAAAAAGTCTGTCCTTCTGGCATTGCAATGTGAAGTAGACATTTATATAGCGTCAGGCAGTTTTATTCCTCTGCAATCTCTGATCTTGATTCTCACATTCTACTTTTAAGCTCCTGAAGAAGAAAGAGATCTCTCAAGTGAATCTTCTGGTCCTGAAATCATTGATCTCACTCAGGATGATTCTGATGAGGTAAAGAGTGAATGGCACACTTACCTAAGCCTTGTAGTCAAATTAGTTTTCTGTTGTGCTTCCTGAGGGAATGTGTTGCTAAGGACAGATTTTACGTTCAACGTTGAGTTGTCTGTGCACCACTTGAAGCAGTCCAGAGGTGATCATATGCCTTTACACAGAGTAGACTTGATGATAAATGCATTTCAAGTAGGACATTCCTGAGGATGTAGATCCCCTTGTTCACTAAATTGGTACAAACTGATTCAGTTTATTATTCCAAGAAGCCCTTCAAAATCATCCCATTTTTACTTTTTACTTCTCTTTTTGAAGCTAGAATTGTATTTGATCCATTGGATAATGTAGTTTTTAACATCACCTTTCTGACGCCACTGCTAGCTTGCAAAGCAGAAGCAAGCAGCAGGAATCCCATGGGGAGGTACCACCTCCAGGGCTTCTTCCTGAGCCTTTGCAAAGGAAAGGCCTCAAACTTTACACAAGAATCTGCATTGCCCAGCTTTAGTTCCACCAGGCACCGTAGCGGGCTTGGGTTTGTGGGGTTCTTTTTTTTCAGCAGTAGTTAGTCTGACAGGAAGTGTTTCTGGATATCACAGCTGAATTGGCCCGTTTGAGGGAGAAATGGGGAAAGAATCTCTTCCAGCCTAAATCCAATTAGGGAGCACTGAAGCTGGGGAGGCGGAAGGAAGCTATTCATGTGGGTCATAAGCTGCCTCCATTTCTACCTCTTTGTGGCAGCATGAGCAGCAGAAGAAGCCACAGGTTTTCAGAGCAGCAGCTAATCTTTTCCTACTATTCATATTCTTCTGCAAAATGGGAGAGTGATGTCCTGCCATTCTTAGCTTTTTTGTTGACATTGCTTAGATGATGTGTTGTTTGTACGTGACACCGGGGGTGCACACCAAAGTCTAATTGTATTTTCTTTTCTCCTCCTTCCCACATGTATTGATGCAAGACCGATTCAGAAGGTGCGTTGATGTTTTACAGTTGGTAATGGGATTGTCCTAGACTTAATTTGTTGAGGGGCAGGGTGTGTTTTCTCATGAACTTGGGCAGCATGTGCTGAAAGTGCCTTTTCCAAAAGGCAAAGGCCAGTGCTTAGTGATCTGGGGACTGGATCCAACCTGTGCTTGATAGTCACTCTCAGAGCTTGTAGAGACTACCTGAAGTGAAAGCTGCTCAGGAGTTGATTCTTTCTACTTGCACATCGAGTAGTTCTCTGACACTGAAGTTGCTGATAATTTGATCATCACTTTTACCAGTGGAATATCTGCTCTGAATATGAAATAGTCCAGAACATTTATATTTTTTAAGCACGTAATGCAGTGAGGGAAATAAAGAATGAATCACAGACTCTTCCTAATTGCACATTCCAGGGATAGTTCCAGGGCTATATCTTTTCTACACTATCTAACCTGCAAAAAGTCTGTCCTTCTGGCATTGCAATGTGAAGTAGACAGTTATATAGTGTCAGGCAGTTTTATTCCTCTGCAATCTCTGATCTTGATTCTCACGTTCTGCTTTTAATCTCCTGAAGAAGAAAGAGATCTCTCAACTGAATCTTCTCATCCTGAAATCATTGATCTCACTCAGGATGATTCTGATGAGGTAAGGAGTGAACGGCACACTTACCTAAGCCTTGTAGTCAGATTCGTTTTCTGTTGTGCTTCCTGAGGGAATGTGTTGCTAAGGACAGATTTTACATTCAACGTTGAGTTGTCTGTGATAAATGCATTTCAAGTACGACATTCCTAAGGATGTAGACCCCTTCGTTCACTAGGTGGTACATGTAGGGTCAGATGGCTAGTATAAGAAGCCTTGAAAAATCCTATTTTTATATTGACTGCTCTTTTAAAGGCTAGTATACTATTTGATCCATTCGATAGTGTAGTTTTTAACATCACCTTTACGGTTTCACTGCTAGCTTTGCAAAGCAGAAGCAAAGAGCAGGAATCCCATGGGGAGGTACCGCCTCCAGGGCTTCTTCCTGAGCCTTTGCAAAGGAAAGGTCTCAAACTTTACACAAGAATCTGCATTGCCCAGCTTTAGTTCCACCAGGCACCGTAGCGGGCTTGGATTTGTGGGGTTTTTTCTTGAGCAGCAGTTAGTCTGATAGGAAGCGTTTCTGGATATCACAGCTGAATTGGCCCGTTTGAGGGAGAAATGGGGAAAGAATTTCTTCCAGCCTAAACCCAGTGAGAGAGTGCTGAAGTTGGGGAGGTGGGAGGGGGCTGTTCTTGTGGGTCACCTGCCCCCATTTCTATACTTTTGTAGTGGCATAAGCAAAACCAGAATTAACCACACGTTTTCAGAGCAGCAGCTAATCTTCTACTACTTTTCATGTTCTTCTGCAAAATGAGAGAGTGATGTCCTACCATTCTTAGCTTTTTTCTTGACATTGCTTAGCTGATGTGTTGTTTGTACGTGACTCTGGGGGTGCACACCGAACTCTAATTTTATTTTCTTTTCTCTTCCTTCCCCTCATGTATTGATACAAGTCGGAATCAGAAGGTGAGTTGATGTTTTATAATTGATAATGGGATTGTCCTAGACTTAATTTGTTGGGGGGCAGGGTGTGTTTTCTAATGAGCTTGGGCAGCACGGATTGAAAGTGCCTTTTCCAAAAGGCAAAGGATGGTGCTGAAGCATCACGCAAATGGATCCAATCTGTGCTTGATAGTCACTCTCAGAGCTTGTAGAGAGTGTCTGAAATCAAAGCTGCACAAAACGTGTTTTCTTCTTTTCCAAATACACAAGTTCTGCAAACGTAAACTTGACATTAATTTAATTATCGCTTTTACCACTGGAATTTCTGCTTGGAATAAGACATGGACAAAAGGGGTCTTTCGCCTGTATTGCGTGAAGGAATTATCCACCACCAGTTTTAGGGGGGTTTGAACTAGATGACCTTTAAGGTCCCATCCAACCCAAACCATTCCATGATTCTATAAATCTATGAACTAAAGAAGTTACAGACTCTATACAATCCTGCATTTCAAGGAATGTTCCAGAGCTGTATGTTTTACGCTCTATCTACCTTAGGGAGATTTTGTTGCTCTGGCATTGCAACTTGCAGAAGACAATTCTATCGTGGCAGGCAATTTTATTCCTCTGTGATCTCTCATCTTGATTCTCACTTTCTGTTTTTACGCTCCTGAATCAGGTGAATCTTCTGATCCTGAAGTCCTTGTTGTCATTTGCTTTGTTTCTGCTGAGGTAAGTAGTGAAAGGCACTCTTACCTAAATCTTGTAGTCAAATTAGTCTTCTCTTGTGCTCCATGATATAATCATATTTGATCCAGTCCATAGTGCTGCGTTTAACCTCAGTTTTAAGATTCCATTGTGCTTTGGAAACTGGAAGCAAGCAGCAGGAATCGCATGGAGGGCTATTTCCTGCTGGGATTGTTCCTGAGCTCGGCAAAGGAAAGCCATCGAGCTTTACCACAGAATCTGCATTGCCCCGCCTTTAGTTCCATGGGAGACCGTAGCAGGCTTGGTTTTCCTGTTGTTTTCTTCAGCAGCTGTTAGTCTAATAGGAGTGTTTGTTGATATCACACCTGAATTGGCCTTCTGAGAGAGAAAGAAGGAATCGCTTCCAGCCTAAATGCAATTAGGGGGAGAAAGGAAGGTGGTGTTCCGGTGCTGCTTTAGCTGCCTCCATTTCTATCCCTTTGTGGCACCTGGAGCAAAACCAGAAGCAACAGCTAGTTTTCAGAGTAGAAGCTAATCTACTCCTACTTCAAGAAGTCTTCATCAAGATGAGAGAATGACATCCTGCCATTCTCTGCTGCTATTGTTGTCGTCACTTAGCTAACGTTTTGATCTTGAAGGTACGTAACGCCGGTGTGCACACCAAAGTCTAATTGTATTTTCTTCTCTCTCCCTTCCCATATGTATCGCTGCAAGATGCGTGTTGATGGTGAGTTGACATCTTACAATTGATAATGTTTTTCCTCAACCTAATGTTTTTTTTGGGTTTGGGTTTGTTTTTTCCAATGAATATGAGCAGCATGGATTGAAACTGCTTTTCCAAAAGGCAGAGGACAGTGCTAAAGTGTCTGGAGAGTGTCTTAGAGAATGGATCTATTCTCTACTTTACAGTCACTATCAGAACTTGCAGAATGTATCCGAAATAAAATGCATCAAAGGTGCTCCAAATATGTTTTCTTGTTTTCCAAATACAGAAAGTCTGTAAGGCCAAAGTCCCTCATCCTTGTAACCAGCACTTTTAGCACTGGAATTCACCTGCTTTGAATAAGAAAATGTTGAGAGGGGGTTGTAGCCTGTATTGCAGTGGAGTTCCTGCAGTGTAGAAAACGTTGAAGACTATTCATAATCATGCATTTCAGGATAGTTCCAGGGCTATAGATTTTATACTATGTCTAACTTTTCATCAATAAATTACAGAGAACCAACGAGAAAGGAGAAATTCTGCACCAAGAGGCCAGCAACAGTCAGATATCGCTAATCCAAACAGAGGTGATCCAGATGAGCCAAGACATAATGATGTGTACGTAACAGCTAAAGTGTCTTTCTAAATTCTGAGTTTTTTCCAAGCTTCTGGGTTATGTTTGATTACTGTGTGAGTTGCAGTCCTAAAAATGAATTTGCATTTCTTGAATAGAACTTATTTATAAAAAAAACCCAAAACCTGGCACAAACTTTTCTTCTGTTGTTCATGAACTCATGATCTAATATATTTTACAGTATGGCTTGACATATTTCAAAATGCTTCTCATACCTGAAAGGCACACCCAAAATATCCCAGAATATGCTTCCTATCATGACAGATTTGATAAGGAAGCAGTTCTTGGAATGAATGGTTTCCAAAGGACAGCTAGATGCTTTTGTCACAAAACCCCTATTTCTGACCTGTTGAAGATTAATACTGCCATACGTGTGCTGCACTGTGCTACAGCCTGCTGTTACTTGTAAGAGTAGAGCAGGGGGACTGACTGCATCATCCCCCTAATGAGAAGCAAGACCCCGTTTCCTTTAGGGAAGGGGCACCCTAACTGCTTATTCCATGCAACAAATGGAGAGAGTGAAAGATACGCAGGGACCTTCGGATGAAATTCATCATGGCCAGTCTGTGCAGTCGGGTGATGACAAGACAGTTTAGGTATCAGTGACCCTCAATGCCTGGTGACATTAACGGATGCGTGTTCTTTCTGCTTTTGTTCTCTCTACCACAAGGCTGCCTGGTACCATTAGGTGTCCGATTTGCATGGATGGCTACTCGGAGGTAAGGATCCGCATCTTGTCACGGCTTCTTTTTTGTCGGAGGGAGAACGGGGTGCCGGCTGAGCAGAGCATCCCTGCTGGCTGATGTGGGATGCTGCAGACAGCTGGCTTGAGGTACAGACCTCGCTGGGAAGGTCAAACTGGCTTGTAAGTGAAAGTCATTTCTTGGTGGTGTACGTAGTGCCAGAAACACTTCCCAAGGTGGCACTGGAAGATCTTTGGGTTCCTTTAATCGGCAATGTACTGATTCCAGGCACCCAAGTCCTCTTTGCCTGGTGCCAATAGACCAGCAAAGCAGAATTCTTCACACCAAATTCCTCTGGTGGTTTCTTTTCTTGCAGATTGTGCAAAGCGGACGACAGATTGTGTCAACCACATGCGGCCACGTCTTCTGCAGCCAGTGTCTCTATTATTCCCTTGTGCATTCCAACTTTTGCCCAACCTGCAGGACAGATCTCGCTGGCGGACAATATCATCCCCTCTATATATGAGTACTTCTATTTCTCAGGACAGACTCCACTGGGATTTTGAGGAAAATGTCATGTTTTTTCAGTGCTCTGAAGATTTAAAGAGCAGCAGCTTCTTCAATTTTTATTTGTTTATGTTTATTTATTTATGTTGTTGCAAATAAAAATGGTTGTCTTTTGCAAATAAGTGGGATGTGTCCAGAGAGCTTTTTTATGGTCCAAGTGGCTTCTTGTAGTGTCCCTGGTTAGAATGTTCAGGTTAGGACCGTCTCTAAATCAGACCAGCAGCCTATATCTTTTCTTAATGCGTAAGTATGAGAGGTCTGAATATTCTCTTATTTCTTCCTCTTTAAATTATTCTCACCCTCGCATACAGCTATGGAAGAGTTACCGTTCAAAATACAGATGAGCAGTTTGCCAATTCCTTACGCTTTTGCTTCTACCCTGCCAGAAGCTCATGACTATATTGCTTTCTGCTCTTCCACCTTTGCCCGAGTAGAGGTCTCTATTAAATGGACAACCAGGGTGATGCAATCAAATCACCTGCTGTTAACCAGCAGCCAGGTGTTTTAAGCAGAAGGCTTAACCACATGGATGTCCTTAGGAACTCCATGAGATCTGAAGTACGTAGACAAATTGCAGCATGGGCTGCAATGTGAAAATACTTCTTGGAATGTTTTAACTGCGAAGAACTCCCGTAGTGGAATCACAATGCTGAATTTGTTTTCTAACGTGATGAGGTGGTCCCTTGGGTTTACTGCTGTTCTATAGCTCTCTCTCCTGATATCAGAGGAGAATGTAGAAGTCTCTTGGCTTGCTAGTGATGCATGAGGAGCAAATACATGTCTGCTGCTCTCTTGCCAGCTGAATCCCAAAGTACCCACAGATCTTCTACCGTATCAAGTGTCCCCAGTGTAATGCTTCAAGTTCAGTGCAACTGCTTGGCTGTTCTCTGTAGTTGTTACAGTGACACCTGACGGTTTTAGCCTCCTTGAGAGAATTTGAAGGTAAATAATTGTATTGCCCTGGATTTAGGAAGTGGAGGCTTTAAAGGATGCTTGGTAGCAATATTGTGTTGGCAGCTTGTTGAGAGAGAAGTTTAATCTCCCTTTGCCCTGAGGGTTGTCCAGCTTTCTTGAAATGTGCATCTTTGGAAAAGAAGAAGAGTCGGAGACATGTTCCTGGAGAAAGCATTCCTGTCTTGAAGCAAGGCAGGAACACACAGGTTTATGCACTGTTATCCAGGCGGCTGTTTTGCTTTTTTCCCCACAGGCCTGAGTTACAAATGTCTGCTTTAAACCTGTAACAGCTAACATCTGCAAGCTGGGATGTGGAATCCCAGAGGAGCCGATACAAACAAATCATTCTATGTAGGTGAGATGATTAAAATCAGTATTCTGTGATCCACATCTGCATCTATGAGAAGCTCCAAAATTAAGCTCAGACGCCTTTTGGCAGCTGGTTGCTCCAGAAAACCATGAGGAGCACTGTTCTGTGTTCTGGGACAGCACAGTTGTAGGATGTGTTTAGTTAATGTTGATATCTGAGGTGTCTTTGCTCACCTGCCCGAGAGATCTGTGGGAAGCCTTCGATGAAAGCAGCTCTTCTAATGAGCTGTCTCAAGTTGTGTTTTGAAGACTGCAACCCAAAAGGAGAGTGTTTTGGTTTGTTATGAGGATGTTTAGGGAAGTTTCTGGATGTAGTCATGCAGACAGAGCTTTGTTCCATGAAGGCTTGCTTAAGAAATGCAATACCTTCCCCACCCTGCTTTGGAATCGCTTGGGTCCAGCGCCGTTATCTGGAATACGCAGTTTCTGCATTGTGGCAGTCTGGGAACTGCTGAGAAGTTACACACGTTTAGTTCCTGTGTGCTCCCCAAGCAAGGACTGCAGGAGTCCTAGGATAGCGTGGTGGCAACCAGGAGCTGGCGCTTGTGTCCCCAAAAGCAGAGAATGGATAGAGCAACTCTAGAGATTGCTTACAGCGATGGCTGCATGAAGAGAAGCAGCCCAGCGTTAAAGCTGTTGAGGTGTTTTAAGGGCCACAGCAACCGCTTGCTCCCGGTAGCTTACAGAGAAAAAGATGAAGAAAAGAAAAAGGCCAGTTTTCCTTGGGTGCTCCTGCGCAAGAGGGACGAGAAGCAGAGGATTTAGTGGGTAACCTCGGGGGATGAAGGGTGGTCACATCCCTGTGCTTTGTTCACAGTGTACTCGCCGTAGCCTCAAATGACTTTGCACAACTCCCTCTGTGTAAATATCACTTTGTAGGTAGTGTCACCATAAATGGATCCAACTGCAATTCCGATGCCACAACCTGGAGACTATTTCACAAAAAAGTGTTTCTCTTTTGCGTACGCTCTGAAGTGTCACAAATTTTGTGCAACGCAAAAAGGAATTTTAAGTCTCAGTCTATGGAAGGAGAGTAAATTGCATTACAGGCTTTCTTTTGGGAGGGGGAAGGGCGGGAAGGAACCTGACTACATTGGAGTTCTAGTGATGTTTCACAGTGGCAAGAAATGACAAAGAATATAAAGATTTTTTTCATTATGTAAATGTATCTCTTCTTGTTGTATATAGTTCATTTTTCCTGTATTTAATGGTATTCATGTCTGTCTGTCCCATCTCCTTTGGACTCTGCTGGTAGGCAAACAGTTCTTCTACCAGGTGGAAATAAAACTCTTGATTTGATCAACTGGAAGCTTTGGTTCTTTTAATGGCACTGTGTCACTGAATAAGGGCAGGGGGAAATTGTACTTTCCCAAACTTTGGGTTACTTTGTCTGGCGTATCTTGTATGGGGAGGAGGAGGGAGGTGCTGCCTGGAACAATTTCTAGAGCATGCCCATGAGAATCGTTTCCACATGCAAATGCACGAGGAGGTCTGCTGAATGTCTGCCTTCTGTAACTGGTCCTAGAAAGAGTGGTTTGTGGTGGACCTGAGCAGCTGCTGCATGAGTAAATGTGCTCTTCTGACTGAGGGCAGTGCTAATTGATCTCCTTGAGTGTGTCTGTTTTCTAGTGATCCCTGGCCAGAGCAGACTGCAGCCTTTCTGCATCTTCTGGTTGCACTCTAGTTGTTCCCTGCCCTCCGTGCCCTAGCTGGGGCTCTTCTGGGAAGAAGCTTTACTTTGTAAAGGCAAGCGGCTACCTGTTCTGCAGATTTTCAACAGGGGCGTGCAAAGAGAACTCAAGAGAACCCGCGCCCCTGGACACAGAATGTTACGGAATGTTGCGGTCGCCAGGGCACAGAGTCCTGCGGATGCCGGCGGCTGCGTAGCAGTTCCCGGCTTTCTCTGGTAGGGAGCAGACTCTGAGCCTTGGTGGTGTTCATCCCAGGTGAGAACATCAGGCAATTGGCTCACATTTGCAAAAAAAGACTCTGGAGTAATGAGGGATGGAAGTGTAGATGATCTGCTTCCATCGTTTCCTGTCACAGGGAGCAGGAATCTTAAACTATGAGAAACTAATAAGGTTGCTAGAGGGAAGGGTGGTAGGTGTTGGATCTGGCTCATCCTTCCCAAGCTGTGGGGCCCAGAGCTCGAGGGGAGGCCTCGCCAGTGTTGAAGGCAGCGGGATAATCCCCTCTCCTGACCGGCTGGTCACGCTGTGCTGGGTGCAGCCCAGGGTGCGGGTTGCCCCCTTGGCTGCCAGGGCACGCTGCTGCCTCCTCTTGAGCCTGCTGCCAACCAGCACCCCAGGTCCCTTTCTGCAAGGCTCCTCGGCAGCCTCTCCTCTCCCCATTTATGCTTCTAGATGATGTGCTTCTGTGTCCATTGGTGTCCTTGCCAGGTCTTGCCTGAAGTGCCTGCAACTCTTCTTTCGAGAAGAATTACTGGAAGGTGCCAACTCCAGAAATCTGGCATTGGGCATTATCTCATCTGGGACATCCCCTCCACCTTTGGACAGAAAGTGGTGAGTCAGGACTGAGAACCTTGGAGAGGGGCTGTATTGAAGAGGACAAGCCTTACAGGTTGGTAATGTTCTCTCTTCTCCTCTTGCAGGTTTGGAAGAACATTGTTCTCGGGCAGTGAGCCATCTGCGCTTTTGAATAGGGTGCTACCTGAAGGAGTCAAAGGAATCAATAGTTGTCTCTTCCTTGCAATTCCTCTTCTGTACTTGAACCTCTTCACTTCTCTGGGTTTCCGTCTGAGAAAGACCATGAGCTCAGTAAGTTTTTTGCTGCTGAGTGCAAACCTGGTTCTTAAAATGAGTTGTTTCTGGTAACCTCCAGAAATACTTTGAAAGAGTTTGTAGGAAAGGCACCGGAACCCAAACCTCTGAAAACTTCACGTAACTGCATGTTCTGTGATACTTCAGTATTCAAATCTCTGTAGAAGCTAGCAGTAGGTCAGAAACGCTTAGAGTGGGAGCAAAAACCTGGCACAACTGTGAGCTAGTCTTTCTCCTTTGCAAACATCCACCAGATGTCTTGTCTTAGTGACATAAGTGGTAAGAGAACTGGGGTTCTCTTACATCCTCGCATCTCTTACAACCTCTTACATCCTTACATCTCTCACATCCTCGCTGCGATGTGTTCAGGTAACAATGACCCGTCCCGCCATTGGATGCATATGACAGCCTTTCTAGGGAGGGTTTTGTGCATCCTTGTGTGCTTTCATTGGTGCTGCAGAGATGAGGGACACATGAAAATGACTCCTAAAGAAAAGGCTCTGGCTTTGTTCTCTCTTAGGGCCAACGCAAGCGCCCTGGAGGAGCACTTAATTCCGGGCGACCTCAGAAACGAGGCAGGCTGATGGCTTCCACCTCAGCAAGGGCTTCAGAAGCAGAGCCAATAGAGCGTGGAGAAAGTGGTAAGCTTTCTTTTCCACTTGGTCAGATGCTAAACTGCTTCTGGAGGCTTGGGATCCCACTTGACGTGTGTTTTTGCCAGTTGCTAGGCCCCTTCTGGGGTGCGAAGGGAAACCTCGGATTTTCCCAAGTGTCTAGCATGGCATCTACAAACAAGTATTGTACTGACAACCGACTGAGTTGGGTACCGAGGCGCGATGCGTTCTCCACTCGTGCCACATGAGTTGTGAAAGAAAGGGGCTCAAGTGCTGCTCAGATGTCTGAAGGTCTGCTCTGATGAGCTGGGAGTCACTGCGGCTGCCCCTACAGAGAGTGGCAAAGGAAGCTGGGGAAGTGCCCAGTTTTAGAGAGGTAATGGAGACCTTGTCATTAGTGGTGCCCCATCCCTCAAGGCAACATTTATGGCATGGTACTGTGAATCCTCTAGGATTCCTGGTTTACCCTGTGTGATCCACATTGTCCTCCATTAGATGAATAATCTCTTGCTGTGTGCATGCTGCCAACTGTTGTCATACAGCAGAAGTGAATGAGGAGCTCAGCCACTGTTCCTCTGGCATTGCAACTTGCAGAAGACAGTTCTATAGTGGCAGGCAATTTTCTTCCTCTGCAATCTCTAATCTTGATTCTCACGTTCTGTTTTTAAGCCTCTGAAGAAGCAGTAGATCTCGCAGGCCCATCTTCCACTCCTGCAGTCATTGATGTCACTCCGGACGATTCTGATGAGGTAAGGACTGAATAGCACACTTGCCTAAACCTTGTACTCAAATAGGTTTTCTCCCTTGCTTCCTGATAAAATCCATCCTTAAGGAAAGATTTGAAGTTCAGAGTTGAGTTGTCGGTGCAACTGTTTATCCAGTCTAGAAGTGATCATATGCCTTTTCGTAGAGTAGGCATGATGAGAAATGCATTTTGTGTACGACATTCTCTCTGGAGTAGATCCCTCGTTCACTGAGTGTTAGCCCAAGGCTCAGTGAAAGCCTGCTGCACTCGTCATGGTGCCGTCGCGAATGAACTCTTCTGATACGTACTGAGCTTGAGGGATCTGGAAGACTGAATGCTAGGGCATTGAGGAATTCTATGAAACGGGTATTGGACCTCTCTTGGGCGGTCTGTACGGTCAAAGTAAATGGAGGTCATGAATGCAGATGTGAAATGTAGGGTTGATTCTGAATCAAAACAGTGAGTACTGAAAGTGGGGAGGAGGGAGGAGAGTGTTCTGGTGGATCAGAAGCTGCCTCCATTTCTGTCTCTTTGCAGCAGCGTGACCAAAACCAGAAGCAATCACTCGTTTTCAGGGCAGCAGCTAATTTACAATTACTTCTAAGAGTATTCGGGAAAATAAGAGAGGGATATCTCACCATTTTCAACCTTTCTTGTTGACATTACTTAGCTGATCTGTTGTTTGTATGTAACACAGGTATGCACACCAATGTCTAATTGTATTTTCTTTTCTCTCCCTTCCAATATGTTTTGATGCAAGACTGATGCAGAAGGTGAGCTGACATTTTGCTACTGATAATGAGATTGTCCTAAACTTAATGTTTTGGGGGTGTGTTTTCCAATGAACTTGAGCAGCGTGGATTGACAGTGCCTTTTCCAAAAGGCAAAGGCCAGTGCTTAGTGATCTGGCGACTGGATCCAACCTGTGCTTGCTAGTCACTCTCAGAGCTTGTAGAGACTATCTGAAATCAAAGCTGTGCAAAGTCTGATTTTAGTTTCCTAACACACAAGTTGTGCAAACCTCAAGTTGATAGTAATTGAATCATCATGTTTACCACTGAAATATCTGAATATGAAATATTCCAGAAGATTATGTTTAGCAGGTATTGCAGTGAGGAAAATAAAGTAGTTACAGACTCTACAGAATCCTGCATTTCCAGGAATGTTCCAGAGCTATATATTTTATACTCTTTCTAAGTCAGGAAAATTCTGTCCCTGTGGCATTGCAACGTGCACGAGTGGCAGGCAGTATTATTCCTCTGCAATCTCTGATCTTCATTCTCACGTTCTGCTTTTAATCTCTTGAAGAAGTAAGAGATCCCACAACTGAATCTTCTGATCCTGAAATCATTGATCTCACTCAGGATGATTCTGATGAGGTAAAGAGTGAATGGCACACTTACCTAAGCCTTGTAGTCAAATTAGTTTTCTGTTGTGCTTCCTGAGGGAATGCGTTGCTAGGGACAGATTTTACGTTCAACGTTGAGTTGTCTGTGCACCACTTGAAGCAGTCCTGAGGTGATCATATGCCTTTACACAGAGTAGACGATGATAGATGCATTTCAAGTAGGACATTCCTGAGGATGTAGACCCCCTTGTTCACTAAGTGGTACAAACTGATTCAGTTTATTATTCCAAGAAGCCCTTCAAAATCATCCCATTTTTACTTTTTACTTCTCTTTCTGAAGCTAGAATAGTATTTGATCCATTGGATAATGTAGTTTTTAACATCACCTTTCTGATGCCTCTGCTAGCTTGCAAAGCAGAAGCAAGCAGCAGGAATCCCATGGGGAGGTACCACCTCCAGGGCTTCTTCCTGAGCCTTTGCAAAGGAAAGGCCTCAAACTTTACACAAGAATCTGCATTGCCCAGCTTTAGTTCCACCAGGCACCGTAGCGGGCTTGGGTTCGTGGGGTTTTTTCTTGAGCAGCAGTTAGTCTGACAGGAAGTGTTTCTGGATATCACAGCTGAATTGGCCCGTTTGAGGGAGAAATGGGGAAAGAATCTCTTCCAGCCTAAATCCAATTAAGGGGCACTGAAGCTGGGGAGGTGGAAGGAAGCTGTTCGTGTGGGTCATAAGCTGCCTCCATTTCTACCTCTTTGCAGCAGCATGAGCAGAAGAAGATGAAACCATGGGTTTTCAGAGCAGCAGCTAATCTTTTACTGCTTTTCATATTCTTCTGCAAAATGAGAGAGGGATATCCTACCATTCTTAGCTTTTTTGTGAATATTGCATAGCTGATGTGTTGTTTGTACGTGACACTGGGGGTGCACACCAAAGTCTAATTGTATTTTCTTTTCTCTTCCTTCCCATATGTATTGATACAAGATGGATGCAGAAGGTGAGTTGATGTTTTACAATTGATAATGGGACTGTCCTAAACTTATGTCTTGGGGGCTGTGCTTTCCAATGAACTTGAGCAGCATGGATTGAAAGTGCCTTTTCCAAAAGGCAAAGGCCAGTGCTTAGTGATCTGGGGACTGGATCCAACCTGTGCTTGATAGTCACTCTCAGAGCTTGTAGAGACCACCTGAAGTGAAAGCTGCTCAAGAGTTGATTCTTTCTACTTGCACATCGAGTAGTTCTCTGACACTGAAGTTGCTGATAATTCGATCATCACTTTTACCAGCGGAATATCTGCTCTGAATATGAAATAGTCCAGAACATTAATTTTTTTTAAGCACGTATTGCAGTGAGGTTAATAAAGAATGAATCACAGACTCTTCCTAATTGCACATTCCAGGGATAGTTCCAGGGCTATGTCTTTTCTACACTATCTAACCTGCAAAAAGTCTGTCCTTCTGGCATTGCAATGTGAAGTAGACAGTTATATAGTGTCAGGCAGTTTTATTCCTCTGCAATCTCTGATCTTGATTCTCACGTTCTGCTTTTAATCTCCTGAAGAAGAAAGAGATCTCTCAACTGAATCTTCTCATCCTGAAGTCATCGATCTCACTCAGGATGATTCTGATGAGGTAAAGAATGAATGGCACACTTACCTAAGCCTTGTAGTCAAATTAGTTTTCTGTTGTGCTTCCTGAGGGAATGCGTTGCTAAGGACAGATTTTACATTCAACGTTGAGTTGTCGGTGCATCACTTGAAGCAGTCCTGAGGTGATCATATGCCTTTACACAGAGTAGACTTGATGATAAATGCATTTCAAGTAGGACATTCCTAAGGATGTAGATCCCTTGTTCACTAAATTGGTACAAACTGATTCAGTTTATTATTCCAAGAAGCCCTTCAAAATCATCCCATTTTTACTTTTTACTTCTCTTTTTGAAGCTAGAATAGTATTTGATCCATTGGATAATGTAGTTTTTAACATCACCTTTCTGATGCCTCTGCTAGCTTGCAAAGCAGAAGCAAGCAGCAGGAATCCCATGGGGAGGTACCACCTCCAGGGCTTCTTCCTGAGCCTTTGCAAAGGAAAGGCCTCAAACTTTACATAAGAATCTGCATTGCCCAGCTTTAGTTCCACCAGGCACCGTAGCGGGCTTGGGTTTGTGGGGTTCTTTTTTTTCAGCAGTAGTTAGTCTGACAGGAAGTGTTTCTGGATATCACAGCTGAATTGGCCCGTTTGAGGGAGAAATGGGGAAAGAATCTCTTCCAGCCTAAATCCAATTAGGGAGCACTGAAGCTGGGGAGGCGGAAGGAAGCTATTCATGTGGGTCATAAGCTGCCTCCATTTCTACCTCTTTGTGGCAGCATGAGCAGCAGAAGAAGCCACAGGTTTTCAGAGCAGCAGCTAATCTTTTCCTACTATTCATATTCTTCTGCAAAATGGGAGAGTGATGTCCTGCCATTCTTAGCTTTTTTGTTGACATTGCTTAGATGATGTGTTGTTTGTACGTGACACCGGGGGTGCACACCAAAGTCTAATTGTATTTTCTTTTCTCCTCCTTCCCACATGTATTGATGCAAGACCGATTCAGAAGGTGCGTTGATGTTTTACAGTTGGTAATGGGATTGTCCTAGACTTAATTTGTTGAGGGGCAGGGTGTGTTTTCTCATGAACTTGAGCAGCATGTGCTGAAAGTGCCTTTTCCAAAAGGCAAAGGCCAGTGCTTAGTGATCTGGGGACTGGATCCAACCTGTGCTTGATAGTCACTCTCAGAGCTTGTAGAGACTACCTGAAGTGAAAGCTGCTCAGGAGTTGATTCTTTCTACTTGCACATCGAGTAGTTCTCTGACACTGAAGTTGCTGATAATTTGATCATCACTTTTACCAGTGGAATATCTGCTCTGAATATGAAATAGTCCAGAACATTTATATTTTTTAAGCACGTAATGCAGTGAGGGAAATAAAGAATGAATCACAGACTCTTCCTAATTGCACATTCCAGGGATAGTTCCAGGGCTATATCTTTTCTACACTATCTAACCTGCAAAAAGTCTGTCCTTCTGGCATTGCAATGTGAAGTAGACAGTTATATAGTGTCAGGCAGTTTTATTCCTCTGCAATCTCTGACCTTGATTCTCACGTTCTGCTTTTAATCTCCTGAAGAAGAAAGAGATCTCTCAACTGAATCTTCTCATCCTGAAATCATTGATCTCACTCAGGATGATTCTGATGAGGTAAGGAGTGAACGGCACACTTACCTAAGCCTTGTAGTCAGATTCGTTTTCTGTTGTGCTTCCTGAGGGAATGTGTTGCTAAGGACAGATTTTACATTCAACGTTGAGTTGTCTGTGATAAATGCATTTCAAGTACGACATTCCTAAGGATGTAGACCCCTTCGTTCACTAGGTGGTACATGTAGGGTCAGATGGCTAGTATAAGAAGCCTTGAAAAATCCTATTTTTATATTGACTGCTCTTTTAAAGGCTAGTATACTATTTGATCCATTCGATAGTGTAGTTTTTAACATCACCTTTACGGTTTCACTGCTAGCTTTGCAAAGCAGAAGCAAAGAGCAGGAATCCCATGGGGAGGTACCGCCTCCAGGGCTTCTTCCTGAGCCTTTGCAAAGGAAAGGTCTCAAACTTTACACAAGAATCTGCATTGCCCAGCTTTAGTTCCACCAGGCACCGTAGCGGGCTTGGATTTGTGGGGTTTTTTCTTGAGCAGCAGTTAGTCTGATAGGAAGCGTTTCTGGATATCACAGCTGAATTGGCCCGTTTGAGGGAGAAATGGGGAAAGAATTTCTTCCAGCCTAAACCCAGTGAGAGAGTGCTGAAGTTGGGGAGGTGGGAGGGGGCTGTTCTTGTGGGTCACCTGCCCCCATTTCTATACTTTTGTAGTGGCATAAGCAAAACCAGAATTAACCACACGTTTTCAGAGCAGCAGCTAATCTTCTACTACTTTTCATGTTCTTCTGCAAAATGAGAGAGTGATGTCCTACCATTCTTAGCTTTTTTCTTGACATTGCTTAGCTGATGTGTTGTTTGTACGTGACTCTGGGGGTGCACACCGAACTCTAATTTTATTTTCTTTTCTCTTCCTTCCCCTCATGTATTGATACAAGTCGGAATCAGAAGGTGAGTTGATGTTTTATAATTGATAATGGGATTGTCCTAGACTTAATTTGTTGGGGGGCAGGGTGTGTTTTCTAATGAGCTTGGGCAGCACGGATTGAAAGTGCCTTTTCCAAAAGGCAAAGGATGGTGCTGAAGCATCACGCAAATGGATCCAATCTGTGCTTGATAGTCACTCTCAGAGCTTGTAGAGAGTGTCTGAAATCAAAGCTGCACAAAACGTGTTTTCTTCTTTTCCAAATACACAAGTTCTGCAAACGTAAACTTGACATTAATTTAATTATCGCTTTTACCACTGGAATTTCTGCTTGGAATAAGACATGGACAAAAGGGGTCTTTCGCCTGTATTGCGTGAAGGAATTATCCACCACCAGTTTTAGGGGGGTTTGAACTAGATGACCTTTAAGGTCCCATCCAACCCAAACCATTCCATGATTCTATAAATCTATGAACTAAAGAAGTTACAGACTCTATACAATCCTGCATTTCAAGGAATGTTCCAGAGCTGTATGTTTTACGCTCTATCTACCTTAGGGAGATTTTGTTGCTCTGGCATTGCAACTTGCAGAAGACAATTCTATCGTGGCAGGCAATTTTATTCCTCTGTGATCTCTCATCTTGATTCTCACTTTCTGTTTTTACGCTCCTGAATCAGGTGAATCTTCTGATCCTGAAGTCCTTGTTGTCATTTGCTTTGTTTCTGCTGAGGTAAGTAGTGAAAGGCACTCTTACCTAAATCTTGTAGTCAAATTAGTCTTCTCTTGTGCTCCATGATATAATCATATTTGATCCAGTCCATAGTGCTGCGTTTAACCTCAGTTTTAAGATTCCATTGTGCTTTGGAAACTGGAAGCAAGCAGCAGGAATCGCATGGAGGGCTATTTCCTGCTGGGATTGTTCCTGAGCTCGGCAAAGGAAAGCCATCGAGCTTTACCACAGAATCTGCATTGCCCCGCCTTTAGTTCCATGGGAGACCGTAGCAGGCTTGGTTTTCCTGTTGTTTTCTTCAGCAGCTGTTAGTCTAATAGGAGTGTTTGTTGATATCACACCTGAATTGGCCTTCTGAGAGAGAAAGAAGGAATCGCTTCCAGCCTAAATGCAATTAGGGGGAGAAAGGAAGGTGGTGTTCCGGTGCTGCTTTAGCTGCCTCCATTTCTATCCCTTTGTGGCACCTGGAGCAAAACCAGAAGCAACAGCTAGTTTTCAGAGTAGAAGCTAATCTACTCCTACTTCAAGAAGTCTTCATCAAGATGAGAGAATGACATCCTGCCATTCTCTGCTGCTATTGTTGTCGTCACTTAGCTAACGTTTTGATCTTGAAGGTACGTAACGCCGGTGTGCACACCAAAGTCTAATTGTATTTTCTTCTCTCTCCCTTCCCATATGTATCGCTGCAAGATGCGTGTTGATGGTGAGTTGACATCTTACAATTGATAATGTTTTTCCTCAACCTAATGTTTTTTTTGGGTTTGGGTTTGTTTTTTCCAATGAATATGAGCAGCATGGATTGAAACTGCTTTTCCAAAAGGCAGAGGACAGTGCTAAAGTATCTGGAGAGTGTCTTAGAGAATGGATCTATTCTCTACTTTACAGTCACTATCAGAACTTGCAGAATGTATCCGAAATAAAATGCATCAAAGGTGCTCCAAATATGTTTTCTTGTTTTCCAAATACAGAAAGTCTGTAAGGCCAAAGTCCCTCATCCTTGTAACCAGCACTTTTAGCACTGGAATTCACCTGCTTTGAATAAGAAAATGTTGAGAGGGGGTTGTAGCCTGTATTGCAGTGGAGTTCCTGCAGTGTAGAAAACGTTGAAGACTATTCATAATCATGCATTTCAGGATAGTTCCAGGGCTATAGATTTTATACTATGTCTAACTTTTCATCAATAAATTACAGAGAACCAACGAGAAAGGAGAAATTCTGCACCAAGAGGCCAGCAACAGTCAGATATCGCTAATCCAAACAGAGGTGATCCAGATGAGCCAAGACATAATGATGTGTACGTAACAGCTAAAGTGTCTTTCTAAATTCTGAGTTTTTTCCAAGCTTCTGGGTTATGTTTGATTACCGTGTGAGTTGCAGTCCTAAAAATGAATTTGCATTTCTTGAATAGAACTTATTTATAAAAAAAACCCAAAACCTGGCACAAACTTTTCTTCTGTTGTTCATGAACTCATGATCTAATATATTTTACAGTATGGCTTGACATATTTCAAAATGCTTCTCATACCTGAAAGGCACACCCAAAATATCCCAGAATATGCTTCCTATCATGACAGATTTGATAAGGAAGCAGTTCTTGGAATGAATGGTTTCCAAAGGACAGCTAGATGCTTTTGTCACAAAACCCCTATTTCTGACCTGTTGAAGATTAATACTGCCATACGTGTGCTGCACTGTGCTACAGCCTGCTGTTACTTGTAAGAGTAGAGCAGGGGGACTGACTGCATCATCCCCCTAATGAGAAGCAAGACCCCGTTTCCTTTAGGGAAGGGGCACCCTAACTGCTTATTCCATGCAACAAATGGAGAGAGTGAAAGATACGCAGGGACCTTCGGATGAAATTCATCATGGCCAGTCTGTGCAGTCGGGTGATGACAAGACAGTTTAGGTATCAGTGACCCTCAATGCCTGGTGACATTAACGGATGCGTGTTCTTTCTGCTTTTGTTCTCTCTACCACAAGGCTGCCTGGTACCATTAGGTGTCCGATTTGCATGGATGGCTACTCGGAGGTAAGGATCCGCATCTTGTCACGGCTTCTTTTTTGTCGGAGGGAGAACGGGGTGCCGGCTGAGCAGAGCATCCCTGCTGGCTGATGTGGGATGCTGCAGACAGCTGGCTTGAGGTACAGACCTCGCTGGGAAGGTCAAACTGGCTTGTAAGTGAAAGTCATTTCTTGGTGGTGTACGTAGTGCCAGAAACACTTCCCAAGGTGGCACTGGAAGATCTTTGGGTTCCTTTAATCGGCAATGTACTGATTCCAGGCACCCAAGTCCTCTTTGCCTGGTGCCAATAGACCAGCAAAGCAGAATTCTTCACACCAAATTCCTCTGGTGGTTTCTTTTCTTCCAGATTGTGCAAAGCGGACGACAGATTGTGTCAACCACATGCGGCCACGTCTTCTGCAGCCAGTGTCTCTATTATTCCCTTGTGCATTCCAACTTTTGCCCAACCTGCAGGACAGATCTCACTGGCGGACAATATCATCCCCTCTATATATGAGTACTTCTATTTCTGAAGACAGACTCCACTGGGATTTTGAGGAAAATGTCATGTTTTTTCAGTGCTCTGAAGATTTAAAGAGCAGCAGCTTCTTCAATTTTTATTTGCTTATGTTTATTTATTTATGCTGTTTGAAATAAAAATGGTTGTTTTTTGCAAATAAGTGGCATGTGTCTAGAGAGCTTTCTTATGGTCCCAGTGGCTTCTTCTAGTGTCCCTGGTTAGAATGTCCAAGTTGGGACCGTCCCTAAATTAGACCAGCAGCCTATATCAGAAAGGAAGCGGCTAATGCATTTCCTTCCATCTTTTTAGTGCTTAAATAAGAGGGGTCTGAATATTTTGTTATTTCTTACTCCTTACATTATTCCCACCCTCGCATACAGCTATGGAAGATTCACCATTCAAAATGCAGGTGAGCAGTTTGCCGATTCCTTACGCTTCTGCTTTCATCCTACCAGAAGCTCATGACTATATTGCTTTCTGCTGTTCCATCTTTGCCCAAGCAGGGACAAGTTCTGTAATGATGGATCATTGTTTATATATATAAATAAAAACTTTTAAATGGACAAGCATTTAATGCAGGGTAATGCAATCAAATCACCTGTTTTTAAGCTGTAGTCAGGTGTTTTAAGCAGAAGGCTATGGAGACACTTAGGCTGTTATGATGGTTGAGTCCTTGTTCTTCCCGCTAGTAACTGTACTACCCACGCATTGTAGATTCAGAGTTCATGTATTTTCATTTTCCATATTTGATCTTACCTAAAGTTTATAGGCATGGCAGTTAAAAGCAGATGCATTATTAATGAAATTGTGGATGGTGAGCTGCTTATTTCTAGACCTCTTTCCTTTCTTATATTGCATGAAGAAGACATTAGTATTAAAATCCTTACTCAGAAAAATCACTGGTTATTATATTGATGTAATATAGAGACAACAGGGGTAGAGGGATTAATGGTCTCGGAGGACTGTCTACACAAACAATTGCAGACATCCATTTTAAACACATTTCAATTATTTATATGGAAACTTGCTGCCCAGGGAGTGCATAAAATGCATCCACATCTAGTGAGGGATTCTATTGCTTCCTGGGGAAGGTGAAGGATCTCTGCTTCACCCAGCAGTAGCTTGTCCCTTGTTTCCTTTAGCAAGCATTCGTCCCTTCAGTATCTGCTCTGATACCCTCTGCCTTTCCCAATCACTGGTTGCACACGTGGTGGCACCAACCCCTGGTTCAGCGCCCTGCACTCCTGCAGACCACCTGAAGGTGCCAGGTTAGATTTTCTCCCTACCACAAAGTTCTCAACTGAGGCAAGGTCCTTGCTGCGCTCCCTGTGTTCACACTACTCCTGGTGGCAGAGACATATAGCATAGGTGCCTTGTGGCTCTGTGGGATGGGGTAGATTGAGCGGCATTAATTTTTTATGCAAACCTCTGTGTAGCTCTTTTTACATACCTTGATTTGCAGCATTGTGACAAGTGGGCACTTTATAATTAACATGATTAAAAGTGCACACATTGCAGGGGAAGGGAGCTTGAAATTAGGCATTAAAACTCTGCTACAAGGAGGTGGTATGCTACCTTTCTTTCTTTTGCTATAAATTCCTCCATAAAACTCACTTCAATTCTGCTCCATGGACGAAAAGGTATGAAGCTGTGGCTATTTCAGTGATCAATGTTCCAACACGGATTTCCCCAAATCATTTATTAATAGCCACAAAGATTGTAGCTTATTTCTAACTAATTCAGCCACCAAAATTTTGTACATCGATCATGCATATATTTGTGCCTTCCTCCCCACTGGAGCGCAGACAAATGAATTTTAAAAATAGCCTCAGGTGAAGGTTTAAGTCATTTGTTTTACAAGGCTCTTCAAAAGCTTCTTTTCTAACCTGCCAAATTATAGAATGGTTATAATTTGTTTAAGCCTTTCAACATTTAAGAAAATGCCTGCTGTATGTTGAAGCATTAGTACCCCTTAGCTGAGCAAATTGAGCGTGGGGCTGTGGGAACAGCCAAGGCTCCGCTGGGAAGAGGGCTGACTGCTCAACACAAGGCTTCATGAATTGCAAAGAGCTAATTAGAAGAAATGTTCACAAAAGACTGATTTTCTGGCTAGAACATATTTGAAGTGCTTTGGTCTCTGTCAGTAAAGACAGAGTATTGGGTTTGCCATCCAGTGTTCCTTTTACTTTCACCTTCTCCTACCTCTTGTATTTAAAGGCAAAGGGCACTGCAGGGATAACACTGCTGCTCAGCTGTGTGACTGTCACCATCACACAGAAAGAAAGGGGACTTCCAGCTGGAGGTGTTTGGATCCTAAACCCAATTCTTACTGCTATTTTTATTTGACCAGCAAAAATCGGCCAGTTCCATAAACTTCTACAGCCATCAGCAGGAGCTGCAAATTATTCCCCAGGGATCCAAGGGGGGCAGTGAAGAGAAATTTGAGCAGCGTTGGAGGTTTGGCAACTTGAGAAATGCCTCCTGGTTCCTAGGTGTGAAGCCAGGCAGAGCCTCCATTTCAGAGCCTCTTTCCCTGCGAAAGTAGGGCTGTTGTTTGTCATGTGTATGGGGATGCCGAGGGAAAAGGCTGGCACCCTGTTTGCAGATTTGCTGTGAGCCCACCACTCCTTCTGGCAGCTATGGGGTTTCACAGTGCCAGACCAGGACAATACCTAATCATCTGACGAGATGAATTAAATCATTGTGTCGGGTGCTCAGCAGCTCCTTGGAAATGAAAGGCAAGTAGAATGGGTTTGATATTAAAAAAACTGGAAAGTAAAGCTCTTTTTACTCTTGTTATACCTCAGCATTGCTACCTAGAAACTGTAGGATTCTACTGGTTTTATTATAGTTTCATATATGCTAGGATGTCTAGAAAAAGCTTGTTTTGAAATTCTTTTGAAAACAAATGTTCATGCATTTATATATCTATACTATCACACGCACTGATTTTACAGCTGAACTTGCAAGGGCTGGATGTTGTGGACAGGAGTGAGACTATCAACCCTAACCTCCTCAATAATCCCTCTGGGCTTCCACATCTGAATTAGCAAATATACACAAGCTTGCACCCTTAATATCTGAGAGATCCTGAGTAACCTGTTGTGTTTATAGGCTGAAAAATACCTGTGGTCCTGGGTATGGGTCCCACATGCCCCATTCAATGCCCAGCGCTGTGGTTAGCCAGACAGGATGCAGACAGTTCACTGGGCTAGAAAACTGTCTGTTGTAGCTTAGACCCAACACCTAGGAATTTGGGGCTGTCGCTAGGGTAAGCCTGCTGTTTGACAGAGCAGCTTTGGTAGGGTCCCCAGGGCTGGAGCTCAACTCTCCAAACCGAGTTACATTGCTCCTACCCCATGTGCCACATCCTGGACCCCACAGGAGAGACCATCCAGAGCTGACCTGCCCCACACGGCTTGGGGAGCTGTGCCCTGCTGCCAGATTTCTTCTGGAAAAGGGTCTTGTCCCAGGTGGGAAAACCTGGAAAATGTCCCCTCAAAAGCACTGACCTCACAGACTGGAGGAGGTGACAGCATGAGGGGACCTCGGTTTCATGCTAATCCTTTGTGCCATGTTTCCCTGTTTTCTGGTTGTGGGAATTATCGAAACATATAAACAGGAGAAAACCAAGTTGGAGAAATACGCTGTTGGCTGGTGCCACACTGTTTTGGAGTGGACACACACCCTGACAGAGGTCTGGAGTTAGTGTTTCTTAGCAAAATCCAAAGCATATGTGCATGTAAGCCACCATTAGCTTTACTTTTCTTATCACAGAATCATAGAATCCCAGGTTGGAAGGGACCTCAAGTATCATCTGGTCCAACCTTTCCAGGCAAAGCATGACCTAGACTAGATGCCCCAGCACCCTGGCCAGCC
Organism: Strigops habroptila; assembly: GCF_004027225.2. NCBI lineage: Eukaryota > Metazoa > Chordata > Aves > Psittaciformes > Psittacidae > Strigops > Strigops habroptila. Next base: position 9,466,151 of record NC_044283.2, read on the forward strand.
AAATCTTAAAAGTGTCCAACATTGGGGAATCCACCACTTCCCTGGGGAGATTATTCCAATGGTGATTGTTCTCATTGTGAAAAGTTTTCTTCTTGTGTCTAGTTGGAATCTCCCCAGGAGCAACTTGTGCCCATCACTCCTCGTCTTTTCCATGTGACTCCTTGTAAAAAGGGAGTCTCCATTTTCTTTGTAGCCTCCCTTTAAATACCGGAACATGGTGATAAGGTCTCCCCTGAGCCTCCTTTTCTCAAGGCTGAATAAAACCAGTTCTCTGAGCCTTTCCTCATGTGGCAGGCTTTCAGTGTTTTGATCATCTTTGTGGCCCTTCCCTGGACCTTCTCCAGTCTGTCCACATCTTTTTTGTATAGATGGGACCAAAACTGAACACAGGATTCCAAGTGTGGCCTGACACATTATCCCTGAGCAGGATAATGACTTCTTTATCTCTACTGGTAATGCCTTTGTTGTTGCAAACCAGTATCGTGTTGGCTTTCTTCTATATTAATGACATATTGTTGGAACAATGGGTTGATGATTTTGTTCATTAAACAACAGTAACAAAAGTAGATTAGAAATGAATGTCTTTCTAATTAGTCTGTTTTTGCTTTATGCCTTCAGTAATTTGAAGAAACTAGTGGTGAATAGCAAATTTTGTCAGTGTTGTGAATAATTATACCTGCAATTATCGAAAGCTTGTTATTAAAGCAGATGATAAAGCTGGCAATTCCTGTTTAAGCTGTGTACTGATTATATTAAGGAAGCCAAGAGAAAACCAATGGAGATTGTTAGGGATCTTGGTGGGACATATGTTAGAGCCAGGCAGCTGTGAACCAATATCTTACCTCATGTTTTGCTCTTAATGCTACCCCTCTTGATTGCAAACCCTATTGACCCAGGAGGAGAAAATCCTCGTGCCTCTTGTTGAAGAAAAAATTCTGAAAATACATGTAGAGAAAGTAAATAAGGCCCCTCTTGGAGCTTTCCGGGCAGTCTAGAAATGAAGAGCTACCAGAGGCATTGGAGTACAAAAGAAAACTATTCTTCTTCAAAAACTAATATTTTCTCAGAAAGCATTTTTACTCGTAATTGACAGCCCAGTGCAGGACATCAATACCACAACACACAGCTCTTGCTCACTTCCCCAACACAACAGCATGTGGGGCTTTGTGGGCGCTTGTGCTGGGCCCAGAGAGGAATTCCTCCCCTCTCTTCTCAAACTTACTTCAATTCATGCTAATTTTAATTCATATTTATTTTGAAGAGACTGACCCCCACCTCGCTCCATCCTCCTTTCAGGTAGTTGTAGAGAGCAATAAGGTCCCCCCTGAGCCTCCTTTTCTCCAGACTAAACCCCCCCAGTTCCCTCAGCTGCTCCTCATCACACTTGTGCTCCAGACCCTTCACCAGCTTCGTTGCCCTTCTTTAGACCTGCTCCAACACCTCAATGTCTCTCCTGCAGTGAGGGGCCCAGAACTGAACACAGTATTCAAGGTGCAGCCTCACGCAGGCTTCCCAGTGATATGGATGCACAGCCCACTCCTGGGTGAGCAGCTGCGTGTTTAAAGGGGAAAGACAACACCAACACTCCCCCAGGGACAGAGAAGGCCATCATCTCACCCCCATAGCTACTGAATGAACACAGCCTACAGCTTTACATAAATACATACAGCCCAAGCTAGGGAGAGTGACTGCTTCTAGCCACGACCCTACAGCGCTGCTTGCAGCAGCCTCTCTCCCTTTGACCTCCTCTGCCTTGCACCCTGTAGCAAGGCCTGAATGCACTCTGAAGAATTATAGATCAATAACAATGAACATGTTGCAGAAGGTCAGTATGTTGGAGGCAGGTAACTTCCATGAACAGACATAAGCCTCAAAAGAGATTTATTTTGAAATAGCTTTGGTGCTCCCTGGTGCTCCCTGTGCCAGTTAGAACAAATGCATAAGTCTATAATCTGCCAGTGACTATACATGCAAAATGCTGCTGAACTGATGCTTGTACCCTAATTCAGATGCATATTGTGCCCTCTGTATGTACCACGGTGCTGCCTGGAATTCAGCACAGCAAGTAAGTATGCATGTTCTTATGTAGCCAGCAGAGCTGCTGTAAGCCTAGGATTTGCACAGTGCTGAGGCCAGTGTGGTTTTGATTTTGCATGTTTCCATTGTTTTCCATGGAAAACAAACTTCCACTATTTCCCTACTACATGCCACCCCAATTTCTCTGGGTGCAAATAACAAATACGTGACCTAATGCAGTGCTGTGCCACTGGATGTGAAGGCAGAGGTTTTGCAGCACCCCATGCTGATGCTCAGGCACTATGCCACAGCTACCAGCAGCTCTTGCATGGTTGCTATCCTGCTGTGGGGAGAGGCAGGATGGGGCCAGCCCTGAGCTGGAGAAAGGCAGTCAAACCCTGCCACACCATCTCTGCCCTGTGCCAGGCTAAGCAGTACTAACAGAGGTAATTGTGAGCTGCTAAATCTGCCTCGTGGTCTCTCCCTTGCAATATATGTCATGTTCTTCATCTTGCCTGCAAAGCAGGACGGTCCCCCTGATCTTCTCACTGCAAAGCAAATTCTGCCTTGGAAGGGCAGTGCTCCTGTGGGTTCATGCCTGTGGAGGAGGGGAATAAACCACCCAGATAACAGAGACACAAATACATTTGTTGTCTATCACATTTTAACATCAAAACAAAATGCTCTTGCAGTGGATGGCTTATTCATTCCTTTTGCTGCCCGAACAATCACAGATATCAGTCCAGACTGCAACTCTCCACTGCATCAGAGGCTGTGGTTGAGATCTCCAGCTCAATGACTGCTCAGTTGCATGACCACAACTGTGTTACACTCCTGGTGATGACTGGAGGGAAGATGGGAGATGACCAGAGCTCTCTTCATCTCCATCGATCCTCCTCCTTCCCAGTTTTCTGGACTTCAGGAGTTGACAGTGATTCAAATATCTATGCTCTACTGCTGCTTACCATCTCCCAGCCTTTAGTTTCATCTTGAACTCCACAGGACTGGGCAAAACTGCCCTGGGAAAAGCTATCCTACAAACAACCCATGTTCAAGGCCCAGGCCTGATTTTATCAATTTTCCTTTAACGCATCCGGCATTGATTGCTCAGAGGCAGATGGCAGCCCAGAAGAGGTGATGGTCTAACCTAGCTGGACATCAAAACTACCTGCAAGAATAGATTTTAATGTTTTAGAGAAATGCCCATTACATCCATGCATGAGCAGTATGTGCTTACAGTTCTCCTATGGAATTACCAGAAGGAAAACCAAAAAGGAGACGAGCGTCTTCTGGGGTCAGTTTCTGTTTGTTTTCTTAGGACACTGACTGAAATGCGGCTATTAAACCAAACATCCACTGCTTGCAAAACCACAGGGTGCTATGAAATTTTGAGCTGAAGGAGGTCAGCAAAAGACTCCAGTGAGGGTAAACCAAGCTTAAAGTGTGGCAAAACTCTGGAGGAGAAATTCCAGAATGATATTTTAAAGTTTAGAAAAGGTTCCACAAGATTTCAGGAAGTCCAAAGGCAGCGAGAGGCCAAGTGCTGCATCCACAGCAAGTCCCTCCTTTAAGGAGCCCATAGAAAGGAACATACACTTTTTGATTTATAAAGCTAGAAACCTTAAAATGAGAGTCTTCCACAGGCAACTCAAGACTTGATATTAGGCATAAACAACATATGTAACCATCACCTTAGAAGACAGACCTAAAAAAGGATCAAATGATTAATTTTGTTGTTTACAATGTAGGTACAATGCTCATTCCCAGGTGCAAGGACTTGAACTGCTTAGAAAGCACCACCTCATAAAACAAATGCCCTAATTTATATTTTTCTTATCGATCTTTAAAAAATTATTACAAATAGATCTTTTTCTTTTCAGTCTTTTTCCTACCTCCATTCAAACAATGGCCCATCCAAGGTCATCTCTTAGCTACAGCTGCTGCTACCCGCAAGAAAATATATAACAGGCTTCACCTCCAGGCATCACCTTGGAAACAGCAGAGCGGCTTTATGCAGTGTCCAGAGGAGAGCAGGATGCTTTGCAGGGAAATGAAAAAGGCATTGCCCTTCTCCAAAGTGCTCTCAATCTGTTGTTTGTGGCAGGTAACAGTACCCAGGTGGATGCATATTGACATGGGCTGATGCTTGCGGCTGTCAGCACAGACTCCAAAGCCTGGAGCACGGTGGGGTCAGCGGGGTGAGCGCGGTTGGGTGAGCACAGCTCTCTGTTCCCAGGCCTGGGGTGTTGTTTCCACGACTTGTGTTAATATTGGCGGTGGAGGTCTGTCGAGCATGTCTCCCAGCATCTCCTTTGTGATCGCAAGGAGGAGTCTTTGCACTGCGTCAGAATGTTCTGCACGGTGGAGGGAGCCTGTGGCTGTTGCAGCAACGTAACTCCAATTACAACGAGTTGCATCGTGCTAAAGTATATCACATCCTCCAGTGCCTGATGTCACTGTGGAAAGGAATGGCCTCATAAACTGCAAATCTAAGGCTGTTAATGGACAGAATAGTAAGGTATGTGTGCAGCTTCTCATGGGAAGGATTTATTCATTAAAGACAAAGCAGAAAAGCAGTAGCAATTCCTGTAGAAAAAAATACAGGTGAGTGACAGAGACACTTAAAAAGCTGTAGGATGAAATCAGGCTGTTGTTTCTATCTTCCTTTAATCACACCTTACCCAAGCAGCCCAGTATTGTCATCCACTCTCACTCTGTGCACATGAAATGGCTCTGCTGACTGCCACAGGGTCGGCTGCAATGTTTCCGTGATGTTTTGGCCACCTCAGAGATCGTTTGCAACACACCACCATAATAAGGCAAAGTGAAAGCCTGGGAAGGCACCTGTGCTGTAGGTCAGTCTTGTAGCATTTGTCCTGCTGCAAACCAAAGGGATCCTGCTTATTTTATCTAATCATTGGGGAATTGTGCAAGAGCCATCCTGTGCAAACTTGCTGGGGAAGATGCCACCGTGCTGGGGGAGTGTTGCAGGCTACAGTGGTGTGACAGCTACATGTGCCCCTGTCTGCATTGTGTTTCTCATCAACTGAGCTGTAGTTTGTAACATTTTCATAGCAAAACACAGAACCGGGGATGCTGGTGAGAGGAAAGCCAGAAAAATTGCAGGTCAGCAAAGATTGTGTGACTGGAGGTTAGAGAGAGCAAGCACTATTTTTCTTCAGCTTGTCAGCTATCTGTGATATTTGATGTACCTTTATTTCTAGAGGTGGTACAGGGATGCTATAAGAAGCAGGACCACTCTAGACTGCAGGCAAAAGGATGCTTTTGCTAAAGGTGAAACATATTGAGAATGCTCCCGACACTGAAAAGATATTTTCCTCCATGCTCAGTCTTGATAAGACAGAAAAGCCACCTGTGCCAAAGGTGGAGATGCTGCATCTGGAAATCGAGCTTGCCCCGACTAACTGCTTCCACTGGAGGTGAATGACTCACTGTCATTCACCAGGAGCTCATGCATGCAGCCTTCAGCACTCAGTACTGCAGGCAATGCCTCCTGGTGCCAGCAGCCACATGTGGCATCAGCAACGACAGCAAAACCCAATGCTCAGTTTCCCATCACGGATGGATGCAAACCGGACTTCAGGATTTAAGACAAAGATCTCATGTAGATAAAGGAGAAGCTGTCACCAGCTGATGTACCAGGGCTGTGTGCATGCTGGTGGTCACTCCATATCTCCATGAGCCGCAGAGGAAAGATGTGACACACAGAGCGATTCAGCAGCCATGCAGGATGGCTACAAACCATAAAACAGGCAGGTTCATTTACCACCTTCACTTTTGCAGTACTACCTACTCCCTGGTGCTGTGGTAAAGCCAGGACTAACTTCCCCATGACAGTGGTTACAACTGGGGGAAAAAACCACAAAATTAGTGCTTGGTGTTGCCATAGTTACTCTGAGGCTGGACTTGCTGAGAAAGAACAGGAGTTTACAATAATTTGCATGTCCCCTAAGCATTAATTTTTAAGAAAATACTTCTCCTTTTTTGTTATTAAGAAAAAGGTTTCCTCCTTTGTGCAGAAGGGACATGGATTAGCTCACATCTTGCAGCGGGGCATTTTGAGATTACCGCTGCACTTAATTGTAGTGCACAGACCCACAAAGGTGCTCTGCCCACAGGCTGATTTTCCACGTGGGCCTAATAAAATGAAAGAAGGGGTGGCTCAAAACCTCAACGTTTTTCCTTGTCCCCTTTGCCTTTTGTTCTTCTGTTTTCCATGAGCCTTTTCTGTGCTGTCTTCTCCTAGTTTCTGCTTCCCCACCCTCATCCCTTCCCCTCTCGGCTGCCAAAGCAGCTTGCTGGCTTCTCTTCAGGAGACCCTCACTGCAACTGAAGCCCCAGAAACATGTCCAAAAATCCATGTCTTCCTTTCTTCGCTCCAGTAGTGACACCTACTCGTGGGACACAAACCTGCTCTTGCTGGCCCATCTTATGGTTCTTCTGGGACTTGCAGCCCTGTGAGGTCACCAGTTTCCCAGCCTTTTTTTGGGCTATGTCTTCCACAGCCACGTCATTTCCTTCATTTGCCCCTTGCCATGTCTAAGCCCACTTCACACTCCTGGCCCAACAACTGCTGGGGACCCAGCAGCTCTTTGCTCTGACTGCTGCTTCACTTCTCTGCTTGGCCAGGTAGAAATGACACAGGACATGGCAGCTTTGATATCAGCACCTTCTCTCTCTCCTTCTCTCAGATAAGGTTTTCACATGAGACAGCAAGCAAATCCAAACCCAATCCTGCCTTGGCCCACAGCTGAACCCAAATATGTTCAGGTTTCTCCATCAAAGCACAAAAGCCCTTCTGGTCTCCACAACGGGCAGCTATTTGACACTGCATCCTAAACGTCACAAGCAGACTGCAATGTGCCCTAAGGGATGCCCTTCTCATCTCTCCTCTGTTTTTCCTCTTCTTTCCGTTCTTACCAATAATTATAGCTGGAGTGAGACAAGGGCTTCATTGTACCGGACCTCCAAGGATAACAGGAGGAAAATGCTGCAAAAACTTATCCAAGTTAAGTAGGCAAAACAGATGAGACTTCTTGCAGCTTAACAGCAACTGCAGGAGCTTTTGACAATTTTATGCAGAACTTAAAAAAAATGGTCAGTGATACTCTCTGGAGAACAGGGTCACATTTTAAAACCTAGGAGGGGAAGAAGATTTCACTTTAACAGCTAAGAACAAGCTCAGCATGAACTCAGACAGATTTATTTCCCTGAGTTATAGGCAGACCAGTGTGTTACAGAGTGGACAACGCTGCAGCTCCTTTGGCTTCACATGACAGTGAATCTCACCCTGGGTAGGAAACTGGGACTATGGTCTTTTTTAAGGTTTTAGCAGTGAAAGCACTAAGGAAATATTGTCTGTTACTGGTAGAACTAGAACAGTTACTAAATTGCTTTGAGCTAGTGATTTAGTATTTTATTGCTTTTTTTTTTTTTAAGAAGTTTTTATGCTGCTTTAACCAACTATCACAAATACTGTGACCAGGCAGTATTTGTATTTGTATCTTACCATTCTGGAAATGGTAAGATACCATGCTAGAGAGACTCAGAAGGAAGATTTTTATTTCTATTCTATACAAGGGAGACTGAGCCCAAGGAGGTTAAATAAATGATCAGAATCACACAGGGCATTGGGCAGAAAAGGAAACTCAACCCAGGCCCCGCACATCCGACGCTAGAACACAAGCAGCAAGTAACATCCAAGGGGTAACCTAGGTTATATCAAATCCTAAAGGGTATCCTCTGTAGAAAGCATTTTTCCAAGAAACACATTTCTGGCAGCCCTTCCCCTTCCAGTTTTCTGAGCTTTTAAGCTGTCAAAAATGAACTGCTCTTTTTGACAAAGCTTTTGAATTCACTCAGACTGAATCTGCTGCCCCTTCTGGATTCGAGTTATTAACCATTATTTTTACCTATGATGTATCTGGCTACCAGGTATTCTTAAATGAAGACATTTTCCCCTTTTTTTCTTTTGCACTTTGAAGACAATAAAATTGCTTGAGATGTAGAGAAGTGACTCTTCTTTGAGAACTGCAGGATTTTCAAGTAAATCTTTAGCACAGAGTACTTCTCACATCGGCAAGTTATTTTACTGAAGCACATGATGTAGTGGTTTTATACACCATTTATTTGCAGTCATGTAATGAAATACCTCTTCTCTGTTCCAGCCTGTTTCTAATTGAATCACCAAGAAATAAAAGAATTCAGAGAATACACCCATCTCTTATCTGACACAACAGCAACGTCATATTTTTAATTCTGATGAGATGACTACAAGTGCTTCACTAGCCAAAGAAAGGGAACTGTTATACAGCTGTGGAAGTTGAAATGTGATAGAAATAAGCATAAATAAAGTTATCGTAACCAAGCCCAACTATAGCCTGTTTCCCTTGACTTCAGTTGGCATGAATTGCCTTCAATAATGTAGACAATTTAAAAGTGGGAAGAGAAAATTGACTCAGGTACCAATTAGGCATGATTGGGAAAATTTACCCTTGAAAAATCAATTTCTGACTATTTAAAGCTGCAGCGCTCCCTTGCTGTTATTCCAAATCATTTGGGTACCATCCTGGAGGGAACTGGAAGAAGTAGGAGGAAAACTTGCACTGAAGAAGAAAGGAAGATGCTGCTTTTGTGTAGCCAGTATTTGCCGGGGGGATCAAATCAATGGAGCGATCCACAGTGCCTTTGAAGCTGCATTTACATGTTCTCTCTTGACGTTCTCTGTAACTGGTAGGATTGCATGTGGTAAAATGTTTGCAATCTCCAGTCTTTTCTTGTTCCACCCCTTTCTCCAAAAAAATGGCATGTGGCTCATGGCATGATGCACTCTCTGAAGGTGAGTGTTCTAAAAACAAATTGCAGATACAACTGTGCCCTGATTTCTCTATGGAATTAAAGATATAGGTGTGCTTAAATGTGTACGCTAAATGTGATCATAGGGGTTAATTTCCTTTTTACTTGCATACTTGAACAAATCCACGCGCATGTCATTTTTACTACTTCAAAATAAATAGGTAGGTGGATAGATAGATAGATGATAGATAGATAGATAGATAGATAGAGAGATAGATAATAGAGATAAACTAGATCAGCAAAAGCCTTGAAACCCAGCAACCGTAGCCCAGAAACAGTGGTTTGTGCCCAGAAACAGTTTACACTAACAAGCCCATCTCTGCTGAAGCTTTTGATGTTGCTATTGCACTTGGCAACTCTGATACTGAAGTGGCTCAGAAACTGTCTCTGCCAGCCTTGCTAATGCACAAACTGCCTCCTTGCACTTAGAGAAATTCCTCTTGCAAGCACATACTGTGCAAACATGTCAGTGTTTATTAAATCTGGAGATGAGATGTGGAGCGGCCTCAGTCTCCCCTGACACCCAGGAAGACAATGTTCCACTCCCTGCAGGATCAGCTCTTAGCTGGTAAATAATGCTATTTTGTCATTCTCAGTCAAGTAAATTCCCTTTCTCTGGCAATCACAGAATCATAGCATAGGATCACATACTCTTGGAACAATGCCAGCCTTATCCAAATGTGACTGGCCCTTTGGGGAACTTCCTTGAATATTTTCTGCCAGAGGGAGGAGAGAAACTCAGAATTATGACACCCTGTATTCATATAAATATCAGGAAATGGTTGTTTATAGTGAACTGCTTATTAATCCAGCAAAAAGCCCCACTGTGCAAATGATGTGAATTGGTTAGAATAACAGGTAGCTCTTAAAGGACCTGCAGCTAAAACCCAAACATATTTATACTTCCTGCAATGAGGTGTCTGGTGCTCAGCATCTTCTTGGATTACATCATTATGTTAACTGCTCAAGTTTTCTAAGGATTAAAAGACCTGGTTTGGACTTTAGAAGACAAGATGGGAATGATTCGACAATCCAGGGGCAAGCCCAGTCAGTTCCAACAATCTCTTCAAGCAAGCTAAATATTTAAGTTGGAAGTACAGACATTTATTGTGGTAAGGAATTTGGTCTGGACTGGGATTTCACAGCTGGTTTTGGTCTCTTTGATCTTGGACCAAATGCTAGCCCCCAACGCCCCAGGCTTGGAGGCAACTCAGCGAGGCCACCTCTGAATCTTAGTCTTCACTGAAATATGCTGCTTTCTGAGGAGTGGAAATGAAGCTTCCCATGGGGCTGGACTCTGCATCTCCACATTCCTCCCTTTCCCCTCCCAGATTTCTCATTTCCTCTCTGCACGGCCGGGCAAGTGGCAGCATCTTTTATGCTGTGCCTGAAGTTACTCATGGGCTGACTGGCCTCTCATTACAGATAAGGGACTGAAAGTGTTTTCCCTTTGTGGGGCTATGCTGGGGATATGAAAGTTAATGTCTCCCTAAAACTTGTAGGATGGCATATATGGGGGATCTCTGCCTCAATCAAACAGGACTGAAAGTGATCAGTGTATTAAAAAGAAAGTTCTTGAGTCACTGAGACAAGGTGGTAGCATTTGTTTTGGTTTCCTCTGCATGCTACTGCTAGAAACAGATTACAGAAATTAGCTTTTCTAGCTTACTAGCTTACTTCTTTAGTGCTTAAACTGGTACTTTTTTCTGCAGCTAAAAGCCTTACTCCAAACATGGGATGTTTCTACTGCATGGCATCAGGTGATTCAGAGTAACCTTGTGTAAGAAGCAAAAGCAGAAAAACTTAGTTTTGGTGCCTTGTCCTCTACTGAGTCACAAAGCTAAAGCATCATGGTTTGGTGGTAGGTGTCTGCACCACAGCCTAGAGAGCAAAGATGACAGGCTCATGGGGGTTTGAATCCAGTCCTGTAAAGGAGCTAGAGGCTTTTGAGGGAACTCTTCTCTCTTAGACTCCACTCAGGATGGCGACTGAAACAGGGACTGGCACATTGCAGAAGACCTGGGGAAGCGAGGCAGAGGTCAAGAACCTGAAACACAGGATTATTGGCTTCATCAGGGTTCCTGCTAGTCTGAGCAAGACACCATAAAAACCAGTGCCATAAAAAACAGTGCCCTGCCATGGTTTCAGAACTTCCTTGAAGTGAGTGCCCCATGTTTGCTCCCCTCAGCCTGCCTACATGCAGAACATGACTTCCACCCCTTCTGCCCCACTGTGAGAGACCTAGAGGCCCTACTCCTTGCCAAGTTGAACTACAATTACTGCCAGCACTGAACCTTTATTGCTTGGATTTGATCCATGCGTTGCTTTTCCAGCTCATTCTCCATACACCCCATAATAAAGGATGGGCAGTGCCCTCACTTTGCTGCCATCCTTTTCTTTCTCTGGGGCGGTCATTCCCAGGGAAGCACCCATGTGCTCCTCATTCAATAAGTGGGGAAGCTGTCAAAAAGTGCAATGAAGAAGGAGCATGTTCCAGATGCATGAAATGACACTGGAATTCCTGAAGACGGCAGTGGACAACATTCCAGCCATGGCTAGCCCCGCCCAACTGATTTGGGGGGCATCCCAATAATAAGTGAAATTTTATGAAAGATGTTGAAGGTGTTAAGGCAAATTGGGCTTTTCTAGGCCTAAAGGCTATGCCTGCAGCATCATAAAGCCCCAGTTCTTCCTGTTCAGACAGGATGGACAAAAGATGCTGTCTGTAACTGTTGCTAATTCCCCAGTATCATGCTGGTGAAGAGATGTTCCCATCCAGGACTCTCTTCTGCAACCGGAGAAAGGTGGCACGAGCCCATAAAACTCCTTACTGTTACTCTGGGTTCAATTGCTCTATAAACGGCAATTAAAATTCATAAACTTGACTGGTCAGAGACAAGGAGAACAAAACTGGTGATTTTTATCCCTATTCGCTGCTGGGTTTCTCAGACATAGGGTAGAAACCTGAGTGATCCATGAACTCTGCTGACTATCCTCATGTTATGAAGAGATCTGCTACTACCACCACAACTCAGTGATAGCAAATAATAAATTAGTTTGGATATCTTGAGGAAATAGCAGACAGACAAGTGATGAGATACTCTTTTTTCTCCTGTGGTGATAAATTTAAAAGCTAAAGAAGCAGAGAGATAAACAGTAAGAAAGATTCACAAGCTGCATTGTTTATTTTGATAATGTTAAAAGGCTCCAGATCAATAAATGCAAAAGCAGAACATGCATTTATTGGTACAACTTGCAAGGAAATTGGATGTGTGCTTGTAGGTACTGATGGCTGCCAGGAGGCAGGTTCTGATCTTCCAGCTATCACACTCCGTAAAACTGATGGATAGATTTAGCATCTTTTAAAAGGTGAAATGAATGGGTAAAAAGAAGTCCAAACTTTGTTATCAGCAGTAGCTGGAAACAGGAGAAACACTACTAGAATAAATCTGACCCCACAGGCAGAACCCACCCAAAACGCTGGGAGACCTCTCGGCAAATGGCTGCCAGTGCTTAATTTTAAGGGTTATTTGCAATAATGACAGAAGGAAAAGGCAGAGAAAGTGAAAATCCCCAGTGATCATGGCCTTCAGAGGGAGCAGAGAGCCTGAGCTCCTTGAGGCATGGAGCTGGCTGGGCAGGCAGGACTGGAAACTGTGAGCAAGGAAACTGCGAGCAAGGAAACTGCTGCTGTATTTTCCTGCCGCACAGGGACTCTGTGAATAGAGAAGATCGCACTATGGAAATATCCTCTTCACTCCCCCAGCACACCAGCAAAGCTCAGAATGTGTAGGTTAACACCTATGCTGAAAGGTGGAAATTGGATTTTCTTCCAAAACTCTAGCTGAGAGACTAAACTTCATTTCACACACACTTTATTTCAAAGGTTTGAAAGCATCTAAGGGCAGACTTGTCCAAGCTGCTCTGCTTCATTTTGAACTGCTGCTAGTACTGCTGGTAGGACATCCTCCAGCTGTGTGCCAGCAACCTGCAGCTATACCATACATATACTAGCATATCTCATACTCTTGTTAGCAAAAAACGGGAACCAGTACAGTCTTATTTGCGGTCTTAGTGCTGATGTGCAAAAGGGTTCTTTGTAGCTGTTTCAATAGGCAACAAAGGACAGCAATGTGGCTTTTGAATGCAAAAAGGCACCATATTTCATTATGTAAAATGTCATCTCACAGAGAGCAATGTTACATGACATGACCACATTTCAGTGTCCAGAATAAAGCAATGCTTTATAAAATGCAGGTTATGTTTCAAAAGACATTCTTTAGGATAGACTGAAAGAGTTTACTCTGAGGGGGGGAAAACATTGAGAATTGGGAATATAGGGATATGGGGAAATCGGGAAAAGAATATTGGGAAAAAAGTTGCCGAATTAGATCAGTTCGGTAGACATGCAAGTTATAGCATTACTATTGTAAGAAATGGACCTTCATTTAGTTTACTGAGGTATTTGGGAGGAAAAAAAATTTATTGTTTCTTGGCTTCTGCACCTTTTTTTTTTAAGTAAGTTCAGCACAACAGAGGAGTCTTTCAGCACAGGCATTGGGAACAAGAACCCAGGAATCACACATCTTAGCTACAGCAAGTACCAAGTCAAGGTTTCTCTGGGATATTGTTCTCCATGGCAGGTGCTCTGCAGCAAGTCTGATTTTCTGCAAGACCTCTGAGTTGTGAAACAAATTCCAGAGGTGATTAGGTGAAAGTGAATCTGGCCATCTAAAGGAAAACCTGCAGCCCTTTATTTTACAGAAAGCCTTGCTAGAAGAATGCTTTTGCTTGCATCATTCTTCAGTTCAGTTTCACCAAGCAACCAAAAACTCACTCAACCTTATCTCAAGAACATTTTCTTTGTTTAAATAGGACACTGTAACTAGGACCCCATGAAGGCCATCCAGGAACCTGTTGCCAATATCCATTGTATGTAGAAGGAGCTCAGATATTCTCACATTGGATACGAGAACTGGAGGCAAGCTTATTAAAAAGTACTCTGTGTAGATATTTGCTGTGATGCTGCTTTAGTGATCTGTGTGCCAGTTTTAATCTTGATACTATTGCTGTGTAACCACGGAGCTCTTCTGTGAGACCTCGGTCAGCTCCAGGTGCTTTCCCTAAGTGTGGTGGGATGTGATTTTGGTCCAGGGATCATGCAGGCCATCCCACACCATTATGATGACCTTAAATCAAAGTGAAGGAAATGCAAGGCTAGAAGTCCCTTATATAGTCCTCATGCCATGCTGTGGCAACTTAACCCAACTTAATCCAACCTGGGGAAAAGACAGAACAGCCTCTGGAGGTGAACATGTACCTCCAATGCCACAGCTCCTGCCAACACTCACAAGAGAGGAAGTATCTGGGCTCAGTATTTTTTCAGTGTATTCACTTCTGTGTGAGTACATCCTTCTCTATGCCCACACACCTGCATGTTCACTCCCCTGTAGAGAAGCCTTTTAGAAAAATGAACATGCTAATAAAGTACCAGCTTGTTGGACAGCAAAGACAAATTAATGCTGGTTGCAGAATAATTACATTGACAAAGTGCTTGAGTTGTTTAATGTTAAAATCAGTGCAACTGTAGCAATACAGGAGGAAAAAAAAAAAAAAGAGAGAAAAAATGAGAGAGAAAACCAGGACCTCAAAATAAGTTCTGGAAATATAAATAAAACAGTATCTCTGTGAATTGGGGTAATTAAAGAATGGTGGGGAACAGAAGGACAGCTTTAAACTCTTCCTGGGGCTGTCTTGCATGTGAGTTGCTCTTTGACTTCAGTCTATTACTAATGTCACCAAGGAGCACTTGCAGAATTGGGAACTAAATGCGTAATTACAAACCCCGTGAAGCAAAAGAAACCATCAATTTTAACCTCCCTGGCACAGAGACTATTATTTCAAGAACAGTAACAATTAGCACATCTCTTATTTTTTAATTGAAGTTATAACAGTTCAGTGTATAGACTCCTTACATCACTGTGTGTGCAAGGGGAGACCAGCACAAATACTCCAGTGAGGTGGCAAAATCGTACTGAGTTTTCTCAGCTACCTCAGTATCTTGAAAGCACAACTCAAAGGTAACCGTGACCTGCACAACTCTCCATACAGCCTTTTATTGACTTTATGGTTCACTGAGAAAACAGTAATGCTGCTGGAACTGGGCTGGTTCAAAGGAAGAGCATGGGAAAGCATTGTACTGTTTATGCAGTGAGGTTTTATAAGTGTCATTCCCGAATAATCTGTACATTTTTCAGGGTATAAATATTTTTTCCCTCCAAAGGATTTTGAAGTGCATTGCCACACTTTAACAATGAGGTAAATTAAAGTTAGTTTGTTCAAATGACTGAGTTTATTTTCTTAGGGATGAGGTGGAACATTTTAAGTAACTTGATTCAAGTAAGGGCAAGAAACTTAGTTGTAGGTCTTCACACAGTCAAATTAACTTCCTCTCCCTTTTGCTCTGGTTCATACAAGTGTTTGAATCCACCATCAAAGTGGCAAGTTCATTTCTAAAACAACCTACTGGCTCAGCAGCTGATCGTAAGTTAAAAATAAGGGATGGTAGCTGAGTTCAGTTCAAAACCATAAAAATACTTCATTTCCATGAGCACTAGTATTTACTTGCAGGTATAAAAAAAGAGCCTGACCTGCACAGTTTATAAAAACTTCATGTCCCACACCATGAATTTTCTTTAATATTGAAAAAATCATCTGGATGGCCCTTATTTTCTGAAGTATAAAAGGAAAACATTTATGTTTCTATAATGAGAGTATGGGAATTAAATGCTGTGATGTCAGACTAAGTAGTATTACTTTAGCTCCTGTACAGTTGAGTGATTTTACTATAATAGTTTCTCATAATAATGCTTTTTATCTGTAATACATAGGGGATAGAGACTGACAGAGCTGTAATCTTTCTTTCAGAAGCATGGTGTTAAATGAACAGGGGCCAAGTGAAAATATAATTCTGAAAGGAAGATAAAGATGGCCCAATATAAGGCTGAAATAAGACATGTCACCATTTCAAGTGAAAGATGTTAGCTCTGAAAATGATGCCATATATTGAGATGTCACACGAAGTCGACATCAAACTTATACTACAAGGACCAGAATTTATTTGTTTGTTTGTGGCAAAAGGCTTCATACAATTGTGTGTCTTTTGCATAGCCCCTACTCTTGCCTCAGTTATTTGCTGTTTATGCAGCGCTGTGCGTGCTGAGCATCAAGCATGTTTATGAAGACTAAAGCCCTGCCCAAAAACCCTCACCATTTACTAGACCACAGAATGAACAAACGTGTTCTCCTGGTTTCACAGCTGCCTGCGTGTACATGCAAAGCTCCTCCATGTGTACTGAGGCAAACAAAGCCATCGGCATGGATGGTAGCTTCTACTGGAGCTGCCAACCACTCATCAGGACACAATGAAATTAGTGCCTTCTTCCCATTCTCTCCCAAAACTCCTGAGCTGTCTTTTCCATGACCTTTTAAGCCTGTATGGTCATCAGTGAATAAAAGGCAAATATGCTGGTGCTCCCGAACTGTACTGTGACCCACCACTGCTACCACGCAATGCCATGAAAATTTTAACTCTGCAATAAGATTTTATACTGCCGTAAGTTATCACCGTGTTTAATGTGCTCGTATCTGTTACTTTTACATCACACCACCCAGTCACATCAAATCATAGAATCATCATACAATCATCAAACGGTTTGAGTTGGAAGGGACCTTAAAGCTCACCCAGTTCCAACCTCCTGCCATGGGCAGGGACACCTTCCACTAGAGCAGGTTGCTCCAAACGCCTGTGTCCAACCTGGCCTTGAACACTGCCAGGGATGGGGCAGCCACAGCTCCTCAGGGCACTCTGTGACAGCGCCTCAGCACCCTCACAGGGAAGAACTTCTTCCTAATACCTAATCTAAATCTACCCTCTTTCAGTTTAAAGCCATTCATTGCATTTTTCCTGGGCCCATATGTGTGATTGTGCATTGTGGAGAACAACCTGGGGAAATGATGGCAGTGAAGTGATTCAGAGCAGCCCTGTGGAGAAGGACTTGGGGGTGTTGGTTGATGAGAAACTTAACATGAGCCGGCAGTGTGCACTTGCAGCCCAGAAAGCCAGCCGTATCCTGGGCTGCATCAAAAGAAGTGTGACCAGCGGGTCGAAGGAGGTGATCCTGCCCCTCTACTCTGCTCTTGTGAGACCCCACTTGGAGTACTGTGTACAGTTCTGGTGTCCTCAACATCAAAAGGACATGGAGCTGTTGGAGCGAGTCCAGAGGAGGGCCACGAGGATGATAAGGATGAAGACAGGCTGAGAAAGTTGGGGCTGTTCAGCTTGGAGAAGAGAAGCTGTGTGGAGACCTCATAGCAGCCTTCCAGTATCTGAAGGGGGCCTACAAGGATGCTGGGGAAGGACTCTTCATTAGGGACTGTAGTGATAGGAGGTGATGGGTTTAAAGTTAGACAGGGGAAGTTCAAGTTGAGTAAAAGGAAGAAGTTCTTTTCTGTGAGGGTGGTGAGGCACTGGAACAGGTTGCCCAAAGAAGTGGCAAATGCTCCATCCCTGGCAGTGTTCAAGGCCAGGTTGGACAGAGCCTTGGGTGACGTGCTCTAGTGTGAGGCGTCCCTGCCCATGGCAGGGGGTCGGAACTAGACGACCTTAAGGTCCTTTCCAACCCTAACTATTCTATGATTCTACGATTGCAACAGTGGTTTATAACCAACCCACTAGCAGGTCATGGTGTGGGGAGTAGCAGGCCAGCTATTGTGGTTGATGTCAGTTCACCTACAGGAGACCCTCCTTTGGCCTAACCCAGGCATGAGGAGCAGCCAAGAGCCTCGGGGCACTCCAGCGCCCTCAGCCACCAGCCTGAGGGGTGACACCTCCATTTTGAGCCTGCCCTGCCCAGGTGGTGGGGTGCTGAGGGCTGCGGTGGGGAGCAAGCCGGTCGCGGGGAGCAACACCCAAGCAGCCCCACACCGGAGGGCTGTGTTCTGTCGGAGCGGCTTGTCGCCGCGGAAGGGGCCGCAGCCTATCCGCCGCTCCGACGAAAGACGGCTCCCAATGCCTCACCCCCTCTACGGGAGCTGCGGCCCCTTTAAGGTGCGACGACGGGCGTCACGTGGTGCTCGCCGGCTCCTGGGCGGCGGTGTAGTCCCTTGACCGGGGTGGCAACGCCGGCCGGCGAGGCTAACGGTGTCGGAGGGCACTACAATTCCCAGCTTGCACCGCGGGGACGGATGAGCTCACCGGCCGCGCCTAGGCGGGCCTCGCAGTGCACGATAGGAGTTGTAGTTCCTTCAGCGGTAAGAGCGAAGGCTTGCGTTGCGGCGTAGGAACTACATATCCCAGCATGCTCCGCGGGGCGGGTTCCCGTCAGCGCAAGGGGGAGCCCCCCGACGTAAAGGGGGATCACTTTCCCCTTGTGTCCGCCATATTGGACGGTAACTCTGGTCAGCGGCGCTGGGGCCGAGGGAGTCCCCATTGCCGTGACAGTCGGTGCGCTCCGCTGCGCAGCGCCCGGGGTGGACCGTGCCCCGGCCCTGCCCGTCCCCTCCGCTCCCGGGCGCTCTTGGCGGCCCCGCGCTCCTTCCCCTCCTTCCCCTCCCCGCTCCCTCCTCCCTTGCCCGGGTGTCAGGCACGATGAGTCCGGCCGACGCCAAACGCGGAGCCAAGCGCCGGAAGAACAAGCGGGGCGGCGGCCTCAGCAGCACCGGCGGGCCGGGACCCAGCGGCGGCGGAGGTGCCGGTGGTCTGGGCAAGGCCGGGGCGGCGGCGGGAGCGGCCCCTCTGAGGGCTGCGACCCAGGCGGCCGCCGCCTCGCCGAGCGCGGTGGGCGGCCTGCTGACAGCGCCGGCCGCCGGCAACGGAGCCCTGGGCGGCGCCGGAGCCGCGGCGGGACACGGCGAGGTGAGGGGGGGAGACCGGGGCCGGGGCGGGCGGCGGTGACATCCCGCTGCGGCGGGCCCGGCACACACCCACGCGGGCGGCGGAGGTAGCCGGGAGCGGGGTGGGGGGGGTTGCCGCCTCGCCATCCGCTGTCTCCTGCGGCCCTTTTCGGTGGGTGCGGGCCCTGGGGCCTCGGCTGGGGGAGGGAGGCGAGTGCTGGGCCCCTCGCAGCGGCGGGGGGCCGCGGCGTGGCGGGGCGGTGGGGCTGGGCAGTGTCCGCCGCTCCCCACCCTTTGTGGGGGAAGGGCAGCGCCGGCAGCTCGGGGCCGTGTCGTCCTGGGGCTTGTCCTGATATCCAGGCAGGAGCCAGCTCCAGGGTCCCCATCCCCGGGGGGGCTTAGGGCTCGAGCCCCACCTTAATGGAGGAGGTGTAACAGATAGGTGGGCAGGCCTTGGAAAAGCAGAAAGATACCTTTGTGTATCATTTTTCCCCCCTTTCCATTAATATTGGAGGCCTTTTTGCAGTAGACAACTTCATTAAACATAGGAGGTTCATTATAGCTTGGGCTGTGGTTTGCACTCTGGTGCCTCAGAATAATTTAGATCTGTTACGTTATTTCATACTATGGTGAAATTTATTGGGAGCAGATTGTGTGGTTTAATTGGTCTTTTTTTTTAATGAAGAATTGCTCAGGGATTAGGCCTTTAGACAGGTATCCTGCTGGCTCTGGTAGCAGAAGAGTAAATAAGTTTATCTTCTTTTCTCTCACAAAGGTTACCTCAGTGGTTTTTTGTTATCTACGCAAAGCTTGCATTTAGGCATCATATTTACAAAAGCATTTCCTGCTGACAGCATCTTCAGACTTCCACGTGTATGTCATACAGCCTGCTCTGTTTCCTCTCTTGCTCTCAGAAACTTGTGCACGTGAGGGGGAAATAGAAGAAATGGCTTTTGTGTTGTAAAGTGTCTGAAATATAATGTAAAAATGATTGGGGTTTTTTTTGTTCTCCATGTAATTTTGTGCCTATTTTGCTAGCTCAACAAGCAATTTGATGATTGTAGATTTTTTTTTTTTTTTGCTTCCCCTGCTTTTTAAAACTTGTTTTTCTACAGTCTAATACTTGGTTATCCAAAATCCACAGTGCCATAGATTAACTATTTCTGTGTATGTCTTCTAATCTGACACTTTCTTCAGGCATAATTTCCTTTTGGGACAATACCCCGTATGTGATTTAGATATCCAGAAGAACAATGTGCATAATGGTGAAGAGGTGTGTGAGTTTTTGTTTGTAACTTTGCAAGTCATCATTAAACTGTCTCCTGGTTAAACCTTTTGCAGGAAGATGGATCTTGTTTTTCATCTTAGATTGTAAGCTCTTCCAGGTCCAAGTTCCTTGGTATTGTTGGGATAAACATGGTAATGCCAAGGGAAGTAAAACAAGCAGTGGAGTGATATGCAGAATGGGACATTGATATGATTGAAATAGTGGAGGCTCTATTTTTGTATTTTGATGTTTGTATCTTGTGGTGGGGTATAGCCTAGGACTTTGGTTCTACCCTAATCAAACTCTGTCGATCTTGTTCTGAAATTCATCTTTGAAGGACAACATCACTGCTCATCTCTTTACTTTGTGTTTCTTCTGTCTTTCACACTAGGTAGTTCCTAATAAAATTTCTCAGTCTTCACGAGTCTGCGCTTAGAAAACATAAGCCATGTCTCCAAAATTAAATAGTGTTTCAGTAACAAATTTCTGGGAAATTACATGTGCTGATATATTATTCATACTCTCATAAGTATGCACAATGTGTTATTTTGAATACATTTGTAACTTTGTCTTAATTGATCTTTTTTGCTTGTACTTTTAGTGTGTATGCGATTTGTCAAATGTTTCCATTTCACTTAAGAGTGTGGTACAAGTGATTCTGAAGACTGATGGACAAATGGGGAATTAAGAAGTTAGTTAAGCTGAAATAAACCTGCAACACAGACCTTATTTAATCAAACAGTAGACATGTTAGAATTAGATTTTTAGGATAGATAAATCCCTGTGCTCAGTTTCTGAAACATAAATGCTTGTACTCTGTAATACTCCTTTAAAGTTGGTGTTACTTTTTCCATACTGGTTTCGGTGACCTTTTTCTTGACATTTTCAATACCTTTCCAGCAGTGGTGACGTATGAAAGTTGCCAGTGCTTGAAAGTTAACTGATAATCTTGTTTCAGAGATGAAAGCAAAGGTGAAATCTTAAAGCATCATTACATGACCATTACTTACATGAAAATGGGATCTCCTTAATGGTTAATAATTTGCTAGTTAGGCATACGTGGTCAAAACAAGACTTCGTTCTTTGAGTGAAAGACTCAAAGAGTTGTTTCTGGATGAAGTTGAGAAAGAAAACTGTGTATTTTACATGGCTGATCACTTCTAAATTAGGTGCAATATTTATTTTGGCTGGATAGAGAGTAAGCAATGCATTAATAGCTGTAAAGTAGTAACCAGAGTTGCTTTGCTTTAATCTTACACAGAACATTGTAAAGTTCCCGTTAGTGGGTAGGAGAGCTCATCAGCCAATTCTCTGCTGGACAAATTTGTATTTTTAATCTCTGAAAATACAAAATATAAACCCCCCATGAATTTAATATTTGCTGTACAGCATAACATTTTCTACTTGTTACCATGCTCTCTGATTCCAGCTTTTGTCACTTCCCTGGTTTTAGGGCATCCACTCAGGATGTGGTGGGCACATTCTTTTTCTACTAATGTTCTATTAGATGCTTTTCCAAAACTTGTCTAAAATAGAATGAAAGAAGGTGTTTAAGGAATGATACTGTTTGCACTCTGCGTTTTTGTGTGTCAATAATTGTCCAGAATCGGGTATACTTTTAACATGCTTTAAACAACAGGATGAACAGAGTTTTAAAATGGCTATATTTATGATTGAAACTAAAAGCACATGTACCACTATTGAAGTTCTAGCTAAGCCTCTTAGAGCTAAGAAATGTATTTTAATTGAGGTTTTTATATATCTTATCTGGAGGTTTTTTAAGACTTTAGGCTAAGTTCTGCATCAGAGTACATGTTGAGTCTTGTTCTGGGGCGCAAGTGGGCAACTCCTAATGGAATCTTCCTGGAAGCTACATTGCCCCATGCACGTGCTTTATAGCATCCAAATTCATCCTCTCTAGCACTGTCAGATGTTTTAGAATGATAGTGAAATTAAGGATGCTTTGGCAGTGTTCCAGTGCAAGGGAGCACCTTGGTTTTGGAAACCTGTAACTGCTTCAACTTTAACTGGAATTGGAAACTAATTAATTTAGTTGTGTGGTGCTACTGCAGGACTTCCCTAGGAGTTTTATTTTTTTCCTTACAGAACTGTTGACAGCAATGTTATGAAGAGTCAAATATCCTGTAAATAACAGTCATTTGTAACAAGAAAATGAAATATAAAGTTTAATGTATATATTTAAACAAATAGGTCTTGCTTTCTGTTGTGGTGGTTTGGGGGTTTTGTGGGGGTTTTTATTTGTTTTGGGGATTTTTTTGTGTGTGTTGGTTTTGGGGTTTTTTTTATTCAGTGATGCATTGCATGAGGCCTTTGTAACTTGATCCCATCATTTTTTGACTGATGGTTGGATTATTGATGCTGTGAGATGCGTTTGATTATCAATCACTGCATAACTCATACTGTAGTAAAATTGGCTGTTGCTTAGCATGTTCAGGCACTTTGGAGTGAAAAGTTGTCCGTAAGTGGCTGATCAGCTACAGTAGTAGTTTTTGTTACAGGCCTGACTGATCTTGTGTTATTAAGGGGAATAATTTAGTAGCCATTTTACAATTCTCTCACTTGCTTTTTTCAAAGTATTGTTTGTCCGCCAAGTGTATTAATGTATTAACTCTCCTTACACTTGAGAACTGTATGTTTCGGAATTTCCATAAAATATTTCACTGAATTATTTCTTTATTATGAGATATTCCTTTCTAAACAGAGATTCTGTACATAGCAGACCATACATTGCTACCTTTTAGACCAATTTTTTCAGCAGCTTTGTAGTTCGTTACGTTTTACTGGTATCTGTGCTTGATTTGTTGTTTGAGATTTTCCCTTTTCTCTCTTCCCCCTCCATGATTCAAATATTCAAAAGAAGTAGTGTACAAAAGCAGAGCTTTGTCAGGAACTCAGAATTTCAGCAAACTTCTAGCTTTCGTACTTTTATGTAAGGCCTCCTCCTCTCCAAAAGCAAACTTTAGCCAATTTTTGTCAAGGCTCAGGTTAAACTAGATAAATTCCAATACTTAAAATACTATTTTAACCTCTACTATTCAGGCTGAGGAAGCAGGTATGTCTAAACACTTACTTGATGAAAAATAAGTCTTTTTGACAGTCTAATAGCACATGTATTCCTCTTACTAAATGCAGTTCAGTCTCTCTTGTTTTTAAAGAGACATGCAGTCCCTTCCCTGAAGAGCTTATGCTCTGCTTGTTTTTTTAATAAAAGGAGATGTAACAGAATGGGCTGAAGCTATTGGGATTGGGTTTAGGTGATATGGTTAACTCACTAATTTAGAAAGAGAATCTATTGTGATTTAAATGAATCTACCTAGAATGTTTCAAACTTTAAACCAAGCTTAATAGTTGCATAACATTCACATTAATAGCTCTTTCTTAGCTTCTTCCCGTGATCAGTTGAGGCATTTTTCAGCTAATAGAGCTGAGACCACAGGCGCTGTGTTAGTGGTTCCTTCAGATCTCGTAATACTGCTCCTGGGAAGTGTGTGCCTGTGTGTACTCATGACCTTGACGTATATCCAATCCCCGAGTGCTCCATTTCTCCCCACCTCCTGCACCTGCTATACCATGGTCAATTGATGATGAGAACAATCGATTGTGAATTGTTAAATGAAACATATGAAAAGTGTGTCCAAAAAAATGGCATGTGGTTCAGCGGTGTCTGATCTGCACTAGCGAAAGTATCCTCCTATGGCTTTCCTATGAGATATTTGATTCAGTGTGAAGGCAAGGGATTTGTTTTGTTTGGTTTTTTTCCCTTGCTGTATTGGTTGCAAAATGGTCGAGAGAGAATGAGAGAGAGAGAGAGAGAGAAATATTTTGCTCTAAAAACACAGTGACTCCCTTCCCCTCGACACTTCTGTTTCCTGACTGTGAAGACGAAACCCTGTTGATCTGGAACTAGATTAATATGTAAAGTTAGTTCTGAACTATGTGAAATGTGTGAAAATTCTCACATTGATGAGAATATTCAGGCTTCTTATCTAATTCTTGTCCTGCATCTTTTTGATTGCAGAGAATACCTGAAGCTTCATCTAGGTATATAATATCCCCCTCTTTTGGTTATTGCATTTTTCCTTTCTAGTCATATCTCACCTTGAGGGGAGCCCTCAGATCCTTTCTGACACAGCCTGTGTCAGGAAGGGATCCAGGCTTATTCTCTTCCCCTTGTCTGGCAAGGAGAGCTGAGTGGATGTGGAAATTCAATTTCCTGGTGTTTGATGCCTACAAGACTAATGTTTAGTCCCTTATGTATGTGTAGTGAGGGTGGTCCTTAACAAATACAGGTCTGCTGAAGATGTGTTGTGGAGAAGTTATTAGAAGAGGTAACCGGGAACTGAACTTGCTTTGCTTAGGATGTAAAGGGCTTCATGGATGTGCTAGGCAATGTTTCAGGTTTATATGGATCTGGGTAATCAAAGAAGATTTAACATTTGTTTGGGCTCCTTCCCTGGTGGGAAAGGAGGTCATATATCCCCTATATTAAGGTAATGAAAACAGTTCCTACATTTTCCTTTCTTGTCATAACTTTTTTATTTTAATAGCGACTGAGATAGCTTTGGACTGCTTTGTTTTGAGAAAGAGTATTCAATGTGTGAAGTTTTCTTAGGATAATTAAACAGAAGGAACAAATTGAGTTAAATGGGTAGAGGAATGCTGCAGTTTAGGATATAAGCAGAGAAAGAGAACTTATCTACAAGTTCAGAATTTCTTGTGCTGCAAATGAGTTCAGCTGGGACATGACATTTATGATGTTGCTCTTAATGTTATTATGGAAACTGCCCAAATTGAGGCTTGTCTGAGAATGCAGTAAAATAAATATGCCATTATTTTTTTGACATGAGAATTACTTAATTTTATATTGTAAAAATTCAAGGCAGCCTATGACATTATTGACCTTTACCTCCTACCCATGTGAGGAAACATGCCAGAAATGTTATTAAAGATAAGTCTGAGCAACATGGTAATTTTCTTGAAGTATATATTTTCTTTCTGTATTTTTTGGTTTTTTTAATCACAGAATGTACAGCAGCTTTAGTGGTGCAGAAGTTAGTCTGGGCACTGGTTTATGAAGTGGATTTTGGGGGAAAAATCAGCAGGGCTGCTTGCGAGCTTGTTTGAGGCTGTTGAACTGAAGTTGTTCGTGTTGGACCAGTGATAGTGCTGGAGAGAAACTTTCTTGGGAGTGTGAACTTTAACCATGTTCTTAAATAATCAACTTACTTTCTGTTGCACAAGCTGCAAATGTAGTTCTCTCCATCTCAAAATTCTTAGTGATGATAGAAGACACTCAGACATCTGAGAGGGAGGCATTCCTGTTCTGCCACTCTGTAGAATGGTCATCTCTCTCCACTCTTCGCAAAAGGAAGTCCTGAGGGTCTTTTGTGCCTGAAGTTGGATAGTATTAAAAGTTTCTGTGTGAGGCTGTTCTTAGCCTCTACTTGCCTATTCAGTTATGGCTTCTTCCTTTTAATAATAAAGAAACCAACCCAAAGCTGGAGCTCAAAAGGGTTGAGATGAGTGGCCCCCTGTGTCATTTCTTAAAACTGAAACAATAGCTTTGCTCGTTTATAGGGAGGAGACAAAAGATTGACTCCACTGTGCATTTCTCAGAAGAAAAGCTCTGGGTACTTGCATAAAATACTGCTACGCAGAGTCTCTTCTCAAGCCTACAGAAATCGAACAGAATACACTACAAATGCCTCTGTGGTGTTACTTAGGTAAAATGTCACAAATCATAGAATCATAGAATCGTAAGGGTTGGAAAGGACCTTAAGATCATCTAGTTCCAACCCGCCTGCCATGGGCAGGGACACCTCGCACTAAACGATGTCGCCCAAGGCTCTGTCCAACCTGGCCTTGAACACCACCAGGGATGGAGCATTCACAACTTCTGTGGGCAACCCATTCCAGTGCCTCACCACCCTCACTGTAAAGAACTTCTTCTTTATATCTAATGTAAACTTCCCCTGTTTAAGTTTGAACCCATTACCCCTTGTCCTACCGCTACAGTCCCTAATGAAGAGTCCCTCCCCAGCATCCTTATAGGCCCCCTTAAAAGTTATGTCCTCATGCACACTAGATCTTTACAATAGTCATCCTTTAACACACTGATCTATTGAACTGGTTTGAAGTAGCTTTGTCAAGTGTTTGCTTCTGAAGACAACTTCAAAAACATGAGACCACAATCATCCAGGAAAATAATTAAGTTTTTACAGGGTTACAGAAGTCAGTATTTTGAAGTCCAGAGCTTTGGAGTGCCTTGATCTAGAGCAGACTTGTCAGCCGCAGTATCAGGTTTTTAGGGCTTCTCTTATGGTCTCATCTTCTACTTGTTTTAGAAGGTGGCTGTGGGAGGTGGCTTGCTGGTGGTGTGGGGGGGCAGAGGCGGGAGCCCTGTGCTGCAGCAGGCAGCAAGGACTAATGTCTGGGAATGTCCATGGGTGGCAGTTGCTCTTAGAAAAAGCTGCTGGATTTTGTTTTATTTTTTTAACTGCTTTGGCAGCAGTTCAGTGGTCTGTGTTGAGCTGTGAACAGATGGAGGATGTGATCAGCTGTTGGGGCAGTGTTTGCTGCTCTAAATAGCTGTTCCATGTCTTCTCCAGGAAAAGTTAGCAGGCGGGATAGAAGTGTCCAGCTGGCAGCCTAGGGGACTTCACTGTACTAGATCTAAATTTTCACATGTCCATCTTTATTCTTCTAGCTACTAATTATGCCTATGTATCAGAAGTGTTAGTTTAGTCATAGTTTGCGTTGCAATGTCAGCTTTGTTCATTTTGATCTGTAAGTCAGTTGTTGCTCTTTTTGGAAGTAACAGCTTCTCTGCTTAAAAGTTAAAACCAAACAGTGTAGAGAACTGGGCAGTGGTTGCTTTGTGTCCCAAATCTGTGAATATGCTGAAGAAATAAGCTTTCTAAAGATTGTGCAAAAATATGTGCACCACTATCATATAGAGCTGTAGTGACTGATATTAAATATTATATGGTTAATATGTTAGCTATAGTGAGTAAATCCAGTACTTGACCTGTAAAAATCTAAAGGGCTCCATGAACCCATAACTGTCTGCAGTTTTCTGAGTTAGGAATGTAAACACTGGCAAGTGAGTTCTGTGCTAAGGCTTTTAAGTATTTAGACTTCTGTGGGCAGCAGTGAAATAATTAAGAGGAGTTTTTGTGTAGTTTTCCTTTTTCCTCCCCCTTAAGGTCTCGTTTAGGAAATCTGCAAGCATAGCAGCACTAGCTGCTGAACTTATTCCTGAAAGAGGATGTTGTACAGTAAAGGGTAGAGAGGTAGGCATGTTCCTCTACAGCATCAGTAGCTGAAGGAGATTTACAGTAATGGGAAACTCATTTAGTTATAGCACTCAGAAAGCTATTGGGAAGGGGGGCACATGCATATGGCATGTTGTGTTAAGACCATCCATCTTCTGAGGCAGCTCTCATCTCATCTAGAATTGGTCATTTAAGCTAATAATACCTGATCTGGATTCATGGTGGACTTAGCACAGCTGGGTGCTGGCATGGCTGCCTTGCTTCAGCCAGAGCTGGTGCATAATAGCTCAGAGTTAGTGTTTAGCCATGTCCGTCAAATGTTCTTCCTGTACCACCACCAACTACTTAGGAGTTATAAACTTGGATATTTCCCAACTAGACCAACATCTGAACAAGACCCTGAAACAGCACCTGGATGTACTTTGTATGTAAACAAGTACTGCTTTCTCAGGGACTGCTCGTCTTTGGTCTACTCTTATTCTCCCCATCTATCTGGAGAAACAGGTGGCAATTACTGATCAGGTAAGTCAAGAGAAGTCTGTGGTCAGCAAATGAGGATGGGGTCTTCAGGATAGAGGAAGACTAAAAGGCCTTTTTCTTTCTTCTTGGAGGATATAGGAGATGAGTTAATGTGGATGAGGGGAGAAAAAGCTGTAAAAGAGCAAGCATTATTGGTGTTACAGGAAATACGCTTAGCCTTTTGAAATGGGCAAGTAAGTTAATGAAAGACAGACACTTTAACATAGTAACTGAGCATGACATTATGTAACCTTTTTTAATTTTTTTTTTAACTTGACTAATAAGTTTTGGTCATGTCCTTTTTTTCAGGTTTTCAGTGTCTGTCATTAGTGACATCTAAAATAAACTTAATTACATCAGCATTGTAAGGTGTGGGAAAGAAAAGAAGGCTGTCATTTGGATCTTGCTCTATTAATGCAGGCCATGACACTTTAAAATCTATATATTTCTTTATTACGGCCTATCCCATTGTGGGTAGTGCTGAAATTTGTTGGAAACTATTAAATGTAATGTACGCATAATGTTCTGCAAAGTGCTGTGAAGCTCTACCTTGACTCCTGTTCTGCTCTAAGCTTTGTGCTGTCAAAGTGCATCAATGACAGCTCCTTACAAACAAAAGAAGTGGCTTTAGGCAGGGGTGCCTGACTTGAATGCTCTCTGCCACCCGCTTCTTCTCTTGGAGATTTTTCACAAAGAGAGAGAACTAGTGCAAACAGCTGTATGTTGATGTGGTTGGAGCCAGTGCACTAACTGTGGGCACTGCAAACTTTTGGATTGCTTTTGGGACTAAAGTAACTTTGCTTTTAAACTAAAATGGTCCTGTGTGCATGTTCATGGGGTTTTTTTGTTTGTCTGGTTGGTTTGTTTTTTGGGGGTAATCGGGATGGTGTTTTTCTGTGTACAGAAATAGGGGCTTTAGCTTGCGGAGCTGAACTCATCCACAGCTAAGAAGGTGGTGCTACCACTAAACTGTTCACGAGGGTAGTTCAGCTGTTTTCTAATACTAAGTGGGATTTATTCCATTGATTTTAGGTGCAATGAAGCAAAGTGTGATTTAACAATACCTTGAGTTAACATGTTTTCATAGGCTGACTTTGGTTAGTTTGTGAATATTACAAGAGGTTACTGAACCTCTTTCGAGTTCTATAACCATATTAAGCCCAATAGTTGACTATTTCAAACTTCTTGTAGGGAGTGTTTCACAGAGATGGATGTGAGGCTCTGAATTTGGATAACACTAATGTTGACTGATGCAAGCCCAGAGACACTGTCATGGACAGATGCGTGAGTGAGAATGTGTGTGTGCATGCTCATACATGTGTGTGCATGTATCCAAGCTTTTGAAAACACGGCATTTTTGAATGTGGATTAAGGAGGTTGTTATGTAAGTGTAGGCATGAAGTAAATACTTTGTATGTGTGCATGTACATCTCTTTTTGGAGTAGGAGAACAGGTACATATGTGTTAAGGCTCTTAGACAAAAGTGCCTGAGTAAATGTTTAAAGGTTCTTCGTCATGCTGGGTCTGGTAGTGAACCCTGTCATTGGGAACTGAAGAGTTTGGTTTAAAAGGCAATCCTGAGGCACAGGACAGTTCTGTCAGCCTTTAGTGTTTAATTGGTGCTGGAGTTAATGACCAAAAGATTTCTTAATTGCCGTAATGCTTCCAGGCTGCTTATCTTCAATAAGCTGCTGCCACAACAGATGGCAAGTTAGTGGTTTAGCTGGGGTTCACTAGAAGTTTTTCACCACTTTATGTTAATGGCTATAACTTATCTATGTGGCCATAGATAATGCGTCGTTGAAACCAAATCGTCACTGAAATAGGCTTCAGATGAATTGAGGTTTTATTTTGTCACTCAGCAAAAGACAGAACACTCCTTTACTGTGAGAAGAAACTTTGCAGTTTTATCGATGTGATCAACTTTATTCTGTCTTTACTGCATTCTCCTGGCTTCTCCCAAGATTCATCTCTACTATACTGTCATTCTCTGCTTCTGTTCAGGGAATCTGCAGGGAATTGTAGTGGTGTCTGCTGTGATCTGAGGCAGCGGCAGACTAAAGCAGAGTGTTTTGGAATGGTTTGTTTGTGGTGTTTTTGCTGGTTTTGTTTTTTTTATTTTTGTTATTGTCATAACTGGCTATGAGTCTGAACCACATGATTAAACACGGACAAAATTAAACTTCCATAATTTTCAGATATATGTTGCTTAAATAAAAGATTCTTATTCATTCAGTGGAAAAAAAATAATGATTTTTTTTTTCTGTCCTGAAAACAGGCTACCATACTTGTACAGTATCCTCCACTAGCTATAAATTTGAAACCTTATGGAGGAGGAGGAGGAACTTTGTACTGAGGAACATTGCATAGTAACTAAGTTAAATATTAATTATTATTTAATGTTTTCGGAAGCACTGTCATTGGCAACCCAGCTTTCTGCTTTTTAGAACCGTGGGGAAATCATGACACTTAATCACACATAATCTGAATATTATTTAGACTGGTTGTTGCATGTTTTTTTGTTAAACTTCATGGCTATATCTTACGTCTTCATAAGAAGAATGAAGAGGAATATTATTTTGTCAATATTTCAAGTCATTTTGAGCCTATGCTTTCATTTTTAATCAGGTGAAAAATCTAGTGATCGTGTAAGCTATAGGGGATTGTTCTGATCCCCAGGAATGTGTTAAAACATTACTAGTAATGGCCTGTGGGAATTTATTCCTTAAGTACAAATAGAGCTTTCAAGCAGAAGCAGGAATGAGTATTTGGCTTGTGACTGAGGACGCAGGAATGAGTATTAGTGTAAGTGTGAAGCCAGTTCTGAAACAAACTGAAGTCAGCAGGTTACATCTAATGGTGTTACCTGTTAGTGAGGTTGTCTCATCCTCACAGTCAAGAAGTATTTCTGGCGATTTGACAGCTCAGCAGTGAAAGCCTGTAGTAGTCCATGTCTCTTTTCTGTTAAAGCCTAAGGGATCCTAACCAGTGTTAGACCTCCCTTATACTGAAGACACTAAAAATATCTGTTAAAGTTATCCCCAGCCCTGTTAATATTTGTGATTATCCTGAGAAAGTCAACATCCTCATCATTAGCTTTTTCCATGAAGTCTTGTCTTGGTGAAATGGCTGATACATAGTATGCAATGTTATATAATATGAAGATACTTGAGGTATTGCCCTAATATTAAAAAATCATTCCCAAATAATTGTATTTTTACATTTTAATTGTTTTCCCATGTTAGGGATGAATTCTTCTGATGAGAAAAGATTTTCTATGGCTTGACTCATGTATTTCCTTTTATTTGTAGCAGGAAGTCAGTCTTCACTGTTTTATTTTGCTTCCATTGTCCTAAATCTGACACTTCTGCTGCAAATATATCCTTTTGTATGGTTTGCTTGAGTAATTTAACTTTCTGAAGTTAACACGCAAAGGGTTTTTTTAGTGTTTGTATTAACTCATGATTGGCTAAAAAAGTTGATGCTATGGACCCTGCTTTTATTGATGCTTTGAAGACTTTGTAGTTATGACTAATAAATTTTTAGTGTCCTTGTCTTCATCTTCTTCACCAAAATGGATATTTTGTAGGGGGGGCTGTCTGTGACATGAGTTTGGATAAATGTAGGAATAATCTATTAATAAGTGTTAGTACATGGTCAGGGAGGAGTTACATCTGGTGATTATTTCTTTTGTAGGTGTCTCTGCTTAGTGGGGTTTAGTGGGGTTTAGTGGAGCACGAATCCCTTTCGTTAAACCATGAGAGGATCACTGGAAGAAGATGTCTTCTGGCACCTGTTGTGTCTGACCCCTCCAATTCATGGCAATCCTTCCTTTGCAAAATTTGATTGACACCAGTGAACAGGGAGGATGATGGTAGCTCCTCGTTCTGGAAAGCCAGACATCCTGACCTAGCAGTCAGACATCCTGATCTAGTTGGCCTACTTGTAAGCCCATCCAATGTAATTTCCTTCCAACTCCACTGTAACACTGGTGACAAAGGCATAGAGAATGGCAGTTGTGTCCCACCACTGCTGGTGGATTTCTCCTTCTCATTGGGCTGTCTTTTTTTTTTCCCCACCTTCCTAATCACACTTGTTGTACATTCATGAGAGAGAGCATGCATTTGGGTAACCGATGAGGAGGCACTGAGCAGGCAGTCAGTCTGAGCACCGGGCTGTATCAGAGCTGGGTAGCTACCAGGGAAGTTTTGCTTTGTGGCCCTGTTTTTCTCCCTTTTGTGAATTGCCTTGAGTAGACTTCACTGATTATAGAGCTTTTTATTTCCACTAAAATAGTAATGGACAACAGTATTGATCAGTATCTACCTTGATATGAGGCACTGGAACAGGTTGCCCAAAGAAGCGGTGAATGCTCCATCCCTGGAGGTGTTCAAGACCAGGTTGGACAGAGCCGTGGGTGACACGGTCTAGTGTGAGGCGCCCTGCCCAGGCGGTCGAAATTAGATGATCTTAAGGTCCTTTCCAGCCCAAACCATTCTGTGATTCTATGATTTGTCTGAAAACTATAATTAATTTTCTTTAAGACTGTTTTGGTTTTGTGTTTTTTTTTTTTTTCCCTAAGTTGTTTTTTTTTTTTTTAATTATTATTTTGTAATTGCACTTAGGGAAGCAGACATAAATCCAAGCAACCATCTTTCAGAGCACTGCTCATAACCATGCTAATTCAACTATGCTTGCTTTACCTCACTTAAATCTCATGCTAGCCAAGTAGCCAGGCTTGCTGCTAGTCTACAGTAGCTGCTTACTCTGTGCAAAAATGCTCTGCTACAATCTTGCTGAAACACCTGTCTTTAATTTCATGTTCCAGAGGTATCCTTGCTGAATAGCCCATGCTTCTTGGGGATTTTTCTTGTTAAAGAGCCCATTAGTACCTAATGTTTTATTCTTGTGAAGGTACTTGTTTACTGCAACGACTGCTTTTTTAATCATCAAAAATCATTAGACTCTCGATTATTCTTAGCACGTGTGCTGGGTCTCTGGTAGTTCTTTGGTTCCTTTTGCACTTTTTAAACTCTCTTAAGTTTCATACCAGAGCTGAATGTAATATTCCAGAATCTCCTATCAGCGCTATAAAATCTTGACTTAAAGTTTCATTCCATCCTTGTTTTTATCTCATTCATTTTTCCGTCTTCTGGCCAGTGCAGACAGCACTGATGATACTTTTGTCACTTGTTTGTCTAACTTGCTCTTAAAATGACCTTGTTGATGGAGACTCCACAATCTCACCAAGCAGCCTATCTTTGTCCTTAAAACTTAGTTGTTAGTTTTCTATTGCCTAGAGAAATCTCTCTTGCTGCAATTTAAACATTTTTTTGCTTGTTCTGTTTGCTGTGGATACAGAGGATTGGCTCTGCCTCTCCTCAGTATATCTGTAAGCTTGGTGTCCCCAGGTCTTCCAGCCTTTCCTGGCAGGTAATATTGTCTACATCTGGTAGTTGTTCTCTTGTGGCTTTTCTCCAACTGTTCCTGTCTGGTTTGAAGACCTGTGTTCAGAATGATTTGCAGTTGTTCCTCTGAGACTTACTGGAGCAGTATTAGGTGAAAGGATTATGTCATGTGTCACATAAGCTATACATCCCAAGGTAGCATTAGCTTTTTTCCAGCTGTCTGACCTTGTTGGCTCCTCTGTTGCATATAGGCGCCTATGCCTCTTTGGAAATTCTTGGTGGTTCTAGTAAAATCTTGCTTTTTAGTTTGACTGTGAGAAAGTCTCAGTAATTAAGACTGTCACAAATGTTAATCAAATAAATCATGACATTTATTCTTTCTCCCCTGTTTAACTGTCATGGAAGAAAGTTGTACTGGTTTGACATGGCTCATTTTTGACAAATCCAAGGTGGTTGTTCCTCATCGCCATATCATCTAAGTGCTTAAAAAGACTTGTTTGAATATATTTGATTAACTACTCTGGGAACTGAAGACAAGCCAGTATTATTCCTCAGGTGTTTCTTCCCTTCATTGTCCGTTTTCTCTCCCTCAGTTTTGGGGGTTTTTGGTTTCACTTTGAGGGGTGAGGTTGTTTATTTGCTTTAAGAAAGGTTATATAGCTTGCTTTGTCCTAAGCTTCTGATCTCAGGCATGTCCATAAGTTTTCAAAGATAGGGTTATTGATTTTGAGACAGCTCCGAGGATTTCCTGAGCAATCTGGCTGAATGTTATCAGATCAACTTGGAAAAAAATGTAATTATGGCTATTTCCAATAATAGGCTGAGCCTGGGTGGCTGTTTTTGCCCATTTATTTGTGCTGATTGTGCTAGTCACTTGCTTGCAGTTGATCTCTTTAGTGAGGACTTGTTCTTCATTAGGGCAAATTAATGAAGAACAAGAAATGAACTTGTTCTTTAATCTGTTTGCCCTCTTCAGTCAGTAATGAACAAATTCTCTTAGTAGTAGTAGTGTACTGATAGGATGATTTCTTAGCTGTCTCAAGCTGTTTTGTGAGAATTATTTCATTTTTGCCCTGTAGCCTTTTCCATTGGTTCTCTTGCCATTGTTATATTTGTTAATCTCTTTCTGTCTGCATTTTCTGAGTTGTCATTCTCTTGCTATGTTTTCTAGTCTCTTGCTGTGCTTGGTTTTCTTGAATTCGTTTCTATTGTGTCATTTGAGAATTAGCTTTTCCTTGCGTTAGTCTTGCAAGGAAAGCAAGAGCTTCTGCAAGCTGTTATTTAGTGATGTTAAATCTGTCTCTTGCTGTTCTTCCTTCCTTTCCATCTTCAGTAACCATTGACTTGATGGTTCACTTCCAATGAAACTGTGTCTCATTGTTTACTGTCAACCACTTCTTTCTTCCTGGCTGCAGCTAAAGGAAGAGTCTGTGGTTGCTTTCTATGTTTTAAAAAAGTAAGAGTAACTTGCTAGAGTTCTGCTATGTTCAGTTCTCAGTAAGTGCCTAGGCTCTTAGTATCTCTGTTTAACGAGAAGTCCTATGCTTTTCTTCACTCTGCTACCTGCTCAGAAAAGTCATCATCTGTCTGTCCACTATTTTTGATGGTTTGCAGTAAGCTTGCAGCTAGATAGCTCTCACGTGCTTTACCTCCTTATGTTATTTGCAGGCTTCCAAGATACTTCTCTCTGCATTTGTGATACTTATGCCCTTTAGATTAAGGGCATGACACTCATGGGCACTTGAATTTGTTTTGGCTTGGTGGTTTTGTTTTGTGGTTTTTGGTTTTGGTTTTTATGGACTGGCTGTATCGTCTTTCTTTTAGTATTCCAGCTGGGAATGGACTTTTACAGAGAAGATCATAGTCTTGATCACATTCAGAGAATTCTAGCTCCTTTCCTTATGCTTCATGCATTAGTATGCATGCCTCTAAGACTGAGGGATTAGTTGCTTGTTTCTTATGAACTTTGTGTGAATAATTACTTATTCTTACTTTTAGGCTCTTTTTCAAGTTGTCCTGGTATGTCATCTTTGGACTTTTGATATTTTGCTTGTGATCCAGGTATAAAATATTCTTCATTCAAGTTAACAAGCAGAAAGAGCTGCTTCTGTGTGTTAATCCTTTGAAATCTCCCACATTCTCACCTACCAGCAAGTGGAACCTCATTACGTGATCAGAGAAGCCAAAGTTATCCTCTGATCACATTTTCAAACACATGGGGCTGTCTGCAGGATGAGTTTGTTCCTGACAGTTAGGATATGGAGGGCTGATTGGGAGCTGCTTAGTCATTCTTGATGGTTGCTCGCAGTGTAACCAGTACCCGTGTGGACAGTGATGAATGAACATCGAACAGCTTTCTGTGACACCTAAAAGGTGGTGCTCATCTGCCTGTTGGTTAGACCAGATATATGTGATTTCTGCTCCTCCAACAAGTTGGTCCAGACAACCACTTTTGTTTTCTGGGGTCTGAACAACTAGAGCGGTATCTCTAGGTAGGTCCATCAGACAGCTTGCTCTCCATGGCTCTGTCTGTGATACGGCTATTTAGCTGCCTGTGTCTTTGACAGTCTCTTCATAGTTCGCCCTAAAGACATTACAATCATGAATGTCTTAGCTCAGCTGCCTCCTGCTTCTCCTTAGTGCCCCAAACCCCCAAAAACCACTTTCAAAACAATCTATAATGAAGAATTTACTGCACTGGGTGTTTTCCTTGTCATCCTCTTCAGTATAGGAAATATAAACAACTGTTCCTACAAATCCAGTCCAGGACCTGGGTTTGGCTCGGTATCTTTGGGTCAGGGAACATCTGAGATGAGAGTTTTGGAGATGACACTTTCCCTTTTTGTTCTGATTATGTATGTTGGGATCATGGTTGGCTTTTTGCTACTACCACCACTGCCTTTTGGTGAGGAGTAGCTGAAGAGATTCCTCTCAACTCTCTCATCTCCGCTCCTTTAATTGCAGCACTAAATCAGATGCTTGGGTCAAAGGACTTCAAGATTTACATCTCTCCTCAGTTAATTCAGTAAATTTCTGGTCCCTCCAATAGTGGTAGTTGAAGCACACCATGTGCTGTGTTTCAGCAGTGTATTTCATGTGGCCATAAGAAACTTAATACATGATATGATATATACGTGTCCTGTGGACATGCAGAGCTGAGCAGTTTGGCGATAATGAAGTGCAAAGACTGAGGTAATCGGCTGTGGCTATTAAACTTGTGGTTTTATTAACTTTGTAGTGAACTGTTAGAAACATAACCTTTGAATACAGCAAGTAAGCTTTAACATCACAACTGTGTCTTCTCCCGTAGTTTTGCTAGTTGCTCTTAAGTCTAGCTATTAAACTAGGACTTTGCTTCATATTGATGCTGATTTTTGCAGAATTGAAAGGGCTTAGAACTGGAGAATTATTTCTCTGCCTTGTATTGTCTGTGTCATGTTTGAATCTAATCTATGCAATTTGCCT
The DNA here is from genome assembly GCF_004027225.2 of Strigops habroptila. Taxonomy (NCBI): domain Eukaryota; kingdom Metazoa; phylum Chordata; class Aves; order Psittaciformes; family Psittacidae; genus Strigops; species Strigops habroptila. The sequence continues at coordinate 9,502,891 of NC_044283.2, forward strand.
GACATTTCTGTTTCTCTGTTATGGGAAAAACATGGGTGGCTTTAGAAACCGTATTTGGTGGATCCTTCTGAAAATGTCTGCTCCCCTTCATGGTTGGTTTTACTTAATATTTTAGGAGATTTTGCTGTCATGAGTGAGTATGTTTAACCCTTTACCAGATACCAGGAGAGGTAATTTTCTTGTAACATTATTTCTGGAGTAGACCATCTACAGTTGTGTCATTGAAGTTACATAGTCAAGTAATTAATTCCTAAATGTTGTCTTATGCATCTTAAACTTGCCTTTGGATGAATGCTTCTTACTGTTCATAGGGAAAGTGCTGACACGTTTTGGGCTTTTTTGTTTTGCATAATCCTATTAATTTTACATATTTCTGTTCAGAATTGAAGTATAAACAACAGATTAAATCTCTAACAACTCTCTGCTAGGAAAAAAATGTATATGCATGGTTGCTACCTGTCAGGGCTAGTTGAGAGAATTTTAGGAGCGTTTTAACTGCCTGCTCAGAATACTTTTGGCCATTGTAATGGGGAAAAAAGAATGCTTGAATCATCTTCATTATTAGCTTTTGGTATTATATTTTTTATTTCTTAGCACATGTGGCTGCATAATTGCTGGAAAAATGTTGAACATTTTTTAGTACAGGAAAGGCAGAATCCTGGTAGGAGGTGGATTGGCTCAATTCTGCTGTGTCATATTTGGCTACAAAGAAGAGAAGTATTGCATGTGGGATATGTGCTCCTAAAGAATTTGTGATGCGTGTAATTAAAACAAAATCTTCTTCCCTCCCTTTTTCTCTGGAGAGCCTGGGTTCATGGTGGCTGCACATCTGGGTCTTACAGACCCAAGTCTTTTTTTCCACTCAAGTCTAAGCTTGTCCACGCTTAAATTAGTTCTGTTATTTTGTATTCCTTGTGCCATTTCACTTGTCAACTAGGGAATAGCATTTAATGCTGTGCAGAAAACTCTTTAAATACAATTAATTACTATACTTCAGCCAGTAAAAGACATGATCTCCTCCTCCTCCTCCCCTTATGGCTTAATATTAAATTTGATTTTAATTTGGCTTCAGGTTTTCAAGTTTGCTTTATCTTGCAAATTGTCCATACCTTTACACAAAACTTAAAATACTATTATTTCCCCCCCCCCCCCCCGGTTTTTAAATGCAGTGTTTAAAAATATATAAGAGCCTTATCAAAACTACGGTAGGCAAATTTCCCTTCATCTCCCCTGCTGTGAAGAAAAACACGCAGAAGACAAAGGAAGTTCGTATATTACAACCGGGTTGCAAATGTATTTGGGCAACTGCAAAGCTTTTCATGTGAATGGTGATAAAAATGTGAAAGAATCCGGGCAGGTTTTTTGGTGCTGCCTGTCTGTAGAAATGCCATAAAATGTCTTTCATTAACTGATTCAACTTCACTTGAAATATGTCTTTGCTAGATCGTCAGTTCTGCTTCACATCTTTCGTGCTGTGACTGATAGTCTTTTACTTCAGTTTGAATGAATCTCAGGACATCTTACTCTGCTTTCCCTGTTCTCAGTTTTAATTGTGGTCTTCTGCTCATGCCCAGTGCATTCGGGAGGGAACTTCATTGGTTCACTAAGCTAAACGAAGCTTTTGCTGACAACCTCAAGGCCCCTTGCTGACAACCCTGTTTGGCTGTCACTGTGTCTATTCCAGTTAGTCGTTCCTTGAAGGTGGTTGACCAAACGAGGTCTCCTTCAGAGGGCTGTGAGGCAGCACTAATGCTTTCCAGTGTCTCTTGAGAACAGTGGGATGCATCTTGGAATCATGTTTCCTTTTCACATTCTTAGGGATGAGTATAAGCCATCGGTATAACCAAATCCTTCTCCTCATTTGCTTCCAAATCTTCATAGAGTATTAATCTCAGAAAGGGTATTTGCTGGCAAATAGAGCACAAGACACTTGTCAGTGGCTCTGACTTATTTTTTTTTTTTAGATGTTCCTTTAAGATACGAAATTGCTTGATTTGGAGCTGGGAATTCAAAAATTCTGACAGTTGGAAATGTATGAATAATTATTTGAATAAGATGAAGGGGAAGAAGTTAGAGAATTATCAGTACAAATCATTAGATATGCCTGTGAACAGTGATACCTTTTAAAAAATAACTGATTTCTAATACCATTTTCCAGTTTACATGCAGTACCTTACATCAGTGCAATACCAGATACAAAGAAGATAAGGATATTAGTCGATGCTGGCTTTAATCTGAATAACTGGTCTTATTTAGCCAAGTAATTGGTTGCACAAGAATAGGCATGCTGTAGTTTCCTGGTTGCATGCAATTTAGAAACTGAGAGCCTCATACTTACTGTAGTTTGGGTTTTGTTCTGTTTAAAAACTGATTTCTTTGAGAATAATGAAGGTATAATTACAAAAAAGAAAAAAGATGAGCACAAGCTTATGTCATGGTTTGCAGCTTTCTGATTTGTATTTCATTTTTACTGCAGAACATAGCACTTTGATTCTTCCCATCTTCACTGTTTCTTTGCTGAAGTGTCATTGTTTTAGTACACTGTGTAAGCTGTAATATTTCTACGCTAAATCCTATTTTAACTTACTCCCTCCATTAAGCTTAAATATAGATATATTTTTAATTATTATTTTTGATGACAAAAGGTTTTATTTTGGAAGTGAATTTTTTGTCTATTTATGATGCTATGAGGCAATGGCTCATTAGCTGAGGCTGCCCACACATACAAATAGTGATGCTGTAGTTAACAAACCAAAGTTTGACAGTTGGATGCAAGTATAGATTTATGCTTTTATTCCCTGCCACCCAAGGGCAGTACCTTTCATTTGCTGCATTCAGTGTGAATTTCAGTGTGATAGATGGTATATATATTTTTCTAATATGTGTTTATGGATTTAAGTATGGTGTAGGTTGTAATTGAGATACTTTTAAGGTTTTTTTGTAAGATGAGACAGATGGGTTTAGGTTCAAAGGAAGATCAGATGACAAGATGGAACTTGCAAGCACAGACACTTTCCATGGCATGAGGAATCTGTTGCTTTCTCCTGTAGCGATCTGTCTCTGCTGGAAGGCAATTAACCATTAACCACCAGAGACTTCAGTCAGCGTAGGTTCACTATGGCGTTAATAACCGTTGCTTGGAAGCATGTGCCTTCCTTGAGAATGAACGTGCAGGGCCACAGGGGTGGCTGGGGGGTTTATCTTCAAGCTTGGGGTAGCACTGCATCTGGTCTTCACTGCTTTTGAAAAAGTAAGGCTGACTTCAGCTTGTTAGCTTTCGAATGCAATGGGAGTATTTGTGTTCCTAGATGACACGAATCTGCCAGCTTTTTGTCCTGGAAAACTTTCAGATACTGATTGTAAATGGCTATATTGCTAGTGGGTTACAGGGAATTGTGGTAATGCTGTTAACCTTTTTCTGTTGGCTTAGAAGAAAATGTGAAATTTAATTGATAAAGCTCCTAGAGGATATAATGACTTCTAGAAGGATAATAAGAGTTCTCAGCTCACTGAGGAAAACCAGTATTTGTTCATGTGCCACAAACAAACAGTATTGATGTGTTGCCACATTTCATGTGACTTACCTAGATAGGTTGACCTTTGGGGTTGCTGTGCTGATGGCTTGTGCCTAGCTGCATGATATTCTGTGTATTAAAGAAAGACCAGTCTGGCCCTTGAATCTTCACAGTGGTATCAAATGGAGGAGTTAGGGAGGTTGTTTGGCATCCAGCAGGGATTTCTTCCTGGATACCAGCTCTTGTGGCTTCCTAGTAGGAAAGATCATGCTAATTGTCCGTGTCCTGACTTCCAAGGGCTGTTTTCTAACTCCAGTTTCTTGGAAGGTAAGGAATAAATGGCTCATCAGATAGAAGTATCTGAATACAGAAGAGAAGTGATGATGGAGAGTAAAAAAAATAATGAAATTTGCTAATAGGTTCTGAGCCCAGATTAATTCTGGTTCAGATGATTTGCTACTTGCAGTCTTTAAGTGGGGATTACGCTAGATTATATCACCTGGAAAAAGCACCCAAACAGGAATTAATTCAGGAAGGTCTTTTGCCTTTATTAATACAAATTTCACGAGATCATGTGCCAGGCAGTGCTTAGATATTTTTCTTAAATACAGCTTATGTAGGTTTGGTTTTAAATGTGGAATTCAACTTGGATTGTCTACAGAGCACAGCAGGACTTCTGGTGGGGTCTGGATACTTCATTCTACAAAGCAACTGTGTATTTCTTTTTTTTTTTTTTTTTTCCTTAGGGTATTATTTGATAGTGATTACTTGTCACCTCAGACTTAAAAAAAGGGGGGGAGGGAGTATTGCAGTGGTTGAGGTAGGAATGAATATACCTATCTGTAAGTTTAATGGAAGGAATAGTTTAAGTCTGCTTCATTAGAACATCCAAGGAAGTAATTTGTCCTTGTTTAATAAAACAAAATAGTTGAGAAACCTCTTCTTTGAGTATAACTTTGCTTTAACTTCCAGTTAAAAAGTTAAGCATTTGTAGATCATTGTCTTATAATGGGATTCAGATCAGAGTTTCATCTTTTTAATTTTGGCTTATGAATGCTTCCTAGTTCCTGTAGAGATCAGAGCTTTTTGTGTGTGTGCTGACAGTTTCATACTGTGCCACTATAACCTGTGAACTCCTTCTTTCCTAACAGGTGCTCATTTCCTGAAGGGTGTATTTTAGATTGGTTCAGCTAAAAGAAAAATTGAGTGTGCTATTGAAGAATGTGTGGGAGGTAGAGCACAGAATATAGATGTTGCTCCCTTAAAACTCATTACAGAATAAGAATATCTGCGTTCTTTTAAAAGTACCACTTCAAAGTTGTCTTTTTGAGGTACTACTTAAAAAAACCTTTCCCAGGATAGTTTCAGGCATGAGTTTTCAGCTTATGTCGTTTAAGATGACTGTGTTTCTGAGTATAGCCTTTTGTCAACCAGCGTTTGATGGGTTTGTGAATTTAAGTAGGTCTTCAGACTTTAGTCTGTTCTGATTACTGTGCTGCAGCAGAATTGTTGTGTCTTGGCTCTCAGGACCCAAAGGAAAAAAGATACAGCAGGTAAATCATCAGTTCTTGGGGTTAACCCACCAAAAGCATTGTTTTTACCTATTTTCAGAGGACCTGAGCCCTTAAAGAACTAGAAGTAGAAATAAGACCATTTTTCTTCCTATTCTGCATTTTTCAGGGCTGTCTGATTTCCTTCCTCCCTGCTCTATTTTTGAGGCTTTTGTGTGTGTGTGTCTGGTCATACTGAAAACAAAACCTTGATTACATATAATTTTTGCACTGTTTTGTTTGGGGTTTTTTTAAGTTATCTATTTATTTGATCCAGCAGATGCTAAGTGCATGACCAGCGCTTTTCCAAAGTGCGTGTGTGTGCAGAGGAGGGGATGCCTTTAACTTTCTGCAGCTATATGCTTTATGTTGAAAACCAGGGCTGCGTGGAGGTGACTTACCCCACTTGTCCCCCAACCCTGTGATGGGCCTGTAAATAGTTATATCTTATTAAAAGTTCTTTGGCACAAGGTCTTGTTGGCCAGGTCACTTAGTCTTGACTTTTTAGCAGGAGGTAGTAGAGACTTATCATCTTGAGTCTGGTTTAGGGTATCTCCTAAAATGGGTGAGATGGGGACAGCCTCCTCACCCACCCCTGACCTCACTCATAACTTTTGCTAAAAGCCAGAAAGTATAGGTCATTTTGAACAAGTCCAGTACATGCCTCCTACTTATACTTGTTATAATTCCTGTCCCTATGTTGAATATCTATAACAAGAAAGGCTTCATCTGGGAAAAGTATTTCCTTCGAAATAATTTTCGCTTCTATTGGAAACTCCTTTGACATTTTGACTTACTATCAAAGGTCCTAAGGGATTTCACTGCTGGAAAAGAAGCAAATCAGGTTTGGGAACTTGGGGGTGTGGGGAGAGGCATAATTTTGTTGGGGTTTTGAGTCATTCATAGTAAACTTGCTTTATTATCTATATGCAAAGTAGATTAAGCTTTCTAGATTAAACTTCCCCACCCTCAGCTTGTCAGCTTGTTTGACATCAGCAATTTGTTTTAGGACTAGCTTTTACTAAGCTATGGAAATACAGTGTTATGTTTACTTACATCCAAGTGATAAGTTTTAATAATATTACTTGTTGAATAAGGGAAGCCTCCAGAGAACCTGTCTTGCAGGTTAGTCAAATCCTGTAATGGTGTGATTTTACTTAATAAAGAAAAGGTGGGAAGTCAATGTTACTACATTAAAAAGATAGCAATAGAAGTGTCACTGAAATTATTAAAGTCTCATACTGTTGATTTTATATGAATAATAAGGAAAATTGAAAACAGGAAAAGTATTTGTTATATTGTCTAAAGAGTGGTATTCACTTGGGATCTCACAAACTGTATTTTAGCAGTAGCACAAGTCAGAAGGAATAGAAACCATTTTGCTCATAAGAATTTTCTGTGGAGATGCTTGCGTAGCAAGGACCTAATTTTGAATTAATATAATGATTATCTATTGCCAAATATATCTTAACTTTTAATAGGTTTATCTTAATGTGTTGTTCCTAATATGAAGTGATGTCACACCTCACCTTTTGGAGGGCTGAATGAGTGACCTACTTGACAAAACCTTGTTAGCTCCTTGAACAAGTATTTGGGTTTGTAATTGAGTGCAACACTGGTGCTATCTGCTTGGCATTTTCTTATCTTTTGCTTGTCTTTACAAACAAAACGTGTGAATTTGCAAGGTAGATGAATGATCTTTTCCTAGTGCCAGCATTGTTTCTCTTCTTTCTTTCCCCTTCATAGGTTATGTGCTGTGGTTAGCCCTTGAGTACATAATTCCCTTGGCTAAGTATGACACAATGGGCTCTTGTGCTTTACAGTCACAAGATTTCCAACCTGCCCTATCCAAATGTACATATAGACAAGATCATACATAAATCAGTTTTAGTAACACACTGTTGGTTATCATAGCTAGTTGATATATCTCACAGTTAACTTGGTGTTCTGCAGCAAATCTGCTTCCACAAACATCCTCTGTGACCAGGAGTAGGATGTGCAGTCACAGTGTGCTTAGCTCCTTGACTGTTGAGTGGAGTTTTGGCTTCCTTCTATTTCAGAACAGTATGGTATGGTTATATATCTGGCTGAGCTCTCTGGTATGATGATGTTAATTTCTGTTTAAGTATGATAGCTGTTGAACATAAATGTGCTCTGTATTAGACACTAGTCTAAGTAAGGGTTGAGTCAACACGTTAGCTGTATTGATATGCAGTGCTTTCTGCCATCTGGAGTCTCTGCCAGGTTTCTCACCGAAACTTTACTCTCAGCTGTTGTTCAACTTCTGGCAACTTCTCTTTCTCCTGCTGCTTAATTATTTCAGACCTAAATGGTAGCTTATCTATATTTGAGAGTCATATTCAGTTTTTGTATTTCAAATTTTGGATATCGAGAGACGCAAAAGCTTTGTAATACTCCTTGGAATGCTTGTTCTTCTGCAGCCTTCGCTTTTCTATATCCCTGGTAATTGACATTAAAGGAATTGCATGTAGTCCAGAAGCTTTTTGAAGGAGTACCAAGGGACTGACTTGTTGCATCACTGACTTGTTTATGGATATGATTTGCTTCACTGAAAAGTTTTTTCTAGTCTCAAGAGTGTGGACTACACCAGAATAATGCAAAATGGGCTGGGAAAAGATAACTGTGTGTGAATATTAATGCCCAGAATAGGATGATTGGTAAAATGGAGTAATAGTTTGCAAAATTAATCAATTGGCAAGATCAAGTATTGGCTGCCTTGATACGGATATTTGAATTTTAATTATTATCACCATGTCTTTGCTTTCTCCAGTTTCTATTTGGTACTTCAGCATCCTTAGTAAAAACAAGGATCTTTTTGCGTAGGAAACCTTCACAACTTTCCCTGTTGGTGACGTTTACAGCTCATCAATAATAACTTTTTCTGTCAGTGTTTCTCCTATATATAATACTGAGACTCCCTGGCAAGTAAGTGTGTGTTAGTAAGTAAAACTGCATTCTGTTTAGTCTCACTAGAGATGTGTGATTATCACATGAAAAATTTAGATGTTTATCATGTCAATTTCTTAAGCAAAACACTCCTGCTTCTAAATCAAGGAGGGGTACTATGGTAGTTTGTTCATCTTTTATTGTTACAGATAACAAAAACTATTTATTAGTCTTTATTCATTTACACCCTGTGTGCCCCACCATCCCAAAGGCATATTTGGAAGTAGGAACCTCCACACTTTTCACTGCTGCAAATCAAACATTTACTCGTTGCAAGCTACTGCTTAAAAGCTCTTTGGGATTAAATTTTGTGTAACTGATGTCAAATGAGTTTTTTTGGGGGTTTTCTGGGGTTTTTTTAATTTTCCTAAAGCAACAGTAACAAAATCTGACAGATGCTTGAGTTTCTTGAGTGTTGCTGTGCCAATGAACCTGGAAATGTGTTGTGAGGGATGATACTGCCAAATAGATCTGCTTCAGTTTGCTCTTCCTCTGAAGAACTGGGCTGTACCAGCTGTTAACAGGGTATAATGTGGACTTAAAAAAAGGCCTAAGGAAGGGATAAGGGGTGATAGTTTGCTACTGGGTTTTGCATTATAATATTTCTTCAGTGCTGAAATATACCTTCTGCAGAGGCTGTTGCTACTGCAGAGACTACGATCACTACTCACAATGTTCAGGAGCAATGTGCAAAGCAAGCAAACCCCCCAAACCTTGTCATACTATAGGTCTGGCCAGCATGCTGTCCTGTCTGACAGTGCTTGGTATGAGATGAATGGAGAACTACAGTGCACATGTAGAATAACCCTTCTCCCATGAACCTTTCCAGGTCTTTCCAATGCAGAGATGTCCTGCATCAGATTCTGTTTGCAAAATACTGCTGAACCCCTCTCTCATGCATTTATTGTCATTCTTACCCATCATCCATGCATTTGACTTCCACAATAGCTTATCCTTAAACCAGTTGGAGTTAGGGAGGAAGGATCGTAAATTTTCAGTAAATGAAATCAGACAGTTTCCTATCCTTTGAACTGAAGGCATAAAGAAATCTTTCTTCACGTCTGAAAATCGCTTAGAATTTTGTAAGCATCACTCATCTGCCAGAAGCAGTTCTGTGACCAATTTAGCTGTGCTTGGGAGAGAAGAGGAACAGCTCAGCCTGTGACTGGAGAACACCCAAGTCAGAGCTTCACTCAGGCTGTGGGAAGGGAGATCTTCACCAGTGAGTGCGATTTGAGACTCTTGCCACCCGAATGGTGTTGGGTGGCAGAGTGGAAAGCAAGGCAGAGCTGCTACGTGAAGCTGCAGAGCAGTGCTGTAGTGTGCTCACTGGCTGGAAGTGCCTGAGTGAAGGCTGAGCACAGAACAGCTGTGGCAATGGGTTTTGGCTTAAAAAGCATAGGCAGGAGGGCATACATAGACAAGACATCTTGATGGGTTTTTTGGGGGTAGCCAGGGTTAAGTGCAGTAACTGTCTTTAGTGTTACTCAGACACAGAAAATATGTAGTATCAGATGTTTCAACAAACTTAATTTTTCACCTCCCTATATAAAAATAAGGGAATTAATTCAAATGGCATGGAATACCTTTGTGTTATTAGGACTTTCTAGAACAAAGTGTAGCCTTAATTGTGTTTCAGTAACAGTGGGTTTTGTTTGGGTTGGTTTTTTTTCTTGTCTGTGTCTTTCCTAAAGAGCCTGAGAGAATCAGTGCAATATTTTCTAGCTGTTTTCCCGCAGGAGATATTTGATTAAGCCCTGGATTTGGTTTGGTTTGTTTTTTTGAGCATTGCGTATCTGTTGAACTACTTAGAGTTCAGTCAAGTCTCAATTTTCTTCCTGTGCTTTTCTTTTCCTGAGCTCTCTGAGACATTGCATCACTCTCCCTTTCATGATGTTTGTGTGACTTCACCAGACTTCATCTGAGAGAAAGATGGGGGTGTGTTGTCTAGTAATATGTCGCTCAGCTCCCTGAAGGACTGATTTTGTTAGTGACAGGCTATTAGAGCAAATTATGGCAGTCGTTGAGTGCTTTAGTTTTAATTGCTCAACTGGTTCTTCAAGGTCATTCAGGTGAAATCGAGGAGTGCTGTTGAAGCTGTGATTCTCACTGTCTTCATACATTCTGGTATGAATTATACTGTGCCAAGATGATGTATGCCTTATTCTACAGAAAATTCACATTTTAGAAAGGGTGAGTTAGCGTGACAGCAGCTTGCAAGAAAATATTTCCATATATCTTTTCCATTGTAAATAACATGCATAGAAAGGCCAGAAAGATTCCTCCCCACGCCTTGCCATTATGTTGAAGAGTGCAAGCAGAGATTCCCATGTTCCTGATCCATGTCAGCCTTTCTTCTGGCACTTCATGAAATAGGTTTTTAAAACATAAAACTTTAAAACCATTAAAAAGGATACTGTAAAGGACTGTATAGAGACTGTGAAAATAAGTTTTCTCTAAATAAAAGAAAAGTTAGTGCTGTCCAGAAGTGACAGCTGTCTAGCTTGTCACTTCTACTTTAAATCTCTGCACACAGAATTCTAGCTGTTAACATATGGCCCAGTAACTAGATCTTGTGAGGTCCTTCTGCCATTCTCCAGTCTCTTCAGTAACATTGAAGAATTTAGTGCTATTAGTTAACTTTCTCATCTCGGGCACTTTCTTCCTGCAGGCTTTGGATAACTGCAGTTTCCCGGATCTCCTTTGAAAGCTTAATTAATAAATATTTTAAAAAATGATCTTCTGCTCCTGTAGTACTGCTGAAGTATAAAGCAAGCGTTAACATACTGAAATTATTAGGGCAATTGAAACATCTTTGAGCTTCCTTAAGACTCTTGGCTGAATGTCATCCACTCTTGGTGGTTTGCTAATTTTTGAGTTCAGTTTGCTCCATACTTTTTTTTTCCTAGCAGTGCTGTGCTTCGAAACAGATCCTCTAATACATCTTCCATAAAAAGAGAATATCTTTAAACTCCTCCATAGTGAACATGTAGATGAGAAAAATCTGGTGTTTCTGCTGTGACCATGTAGCTTGTTCAAGCGTTTTTGTAATGCATCTATTTGTTTACTTACTTTAGCTATAAGATCCTGACAGGCTACTTACTGCTCCTTGCTCCTCATGTGCCTTGAAAAAGGATTTACTTGTAGTTTATATGGGCTTCCCTCCTTCTCCCCCCACTTTCTTAAATTATTTGTGCCACTGTCTCATTGTATTCTTTTTTTTTCCCTCTGTTTTTAGCTTGCTATTGTTTGAGCCCCATTTGGACAATCTTCTATTAGATTCTTCTAATGTTTTCTCTAATATGCTATTTAGCCATCTCAGTCCCTTGCCTGTCATGTCATTATTCACCCCCACTTAAGACCTTTTTGTGCCTTTCTTTTTTTTAAACTTTCTCTAAGCCTCACATACAATGTCTTAAATTCATTGCCTACAGATGCTTAATTTTTGGTGGTTCTAAGTTCCTCCCCCATCTTCTAATTCCTTGGTGTTTGTTCCTCATACAGATACTTAGATCACTACTAAATCCTGGGGGTATTACACTAATATTTTGAACCAAATTCTGCACAGTGCTCAGGATCAAGAGATGCCTTTTCTTTTGTCAGTGGCATGACAACTTGTTCCATGAAGCAGTCCCTGATGCTCAGTGTTTTGTCTTGGCATCCTGTGACATTTAGTGGATAACAGAAACCACCCACTATTTTTCTTCGCTTTTGTTTCTGAGTGCCTTCAGCTTGGTCACTCAAGGTCTGCATGTATAAATGTCATGGCTCATGCATTTCTCTTTGTCACTGTCTTGAATATAAAGAAGGTAAATGTACTCCCTTAATGAATAGGTAATGGTTTTGAATAAACTTGTCTTTTTTGAAATTTCTCCCCCCCAAATTTTTTTTTTTTTTTTTTTTTTTTTGGTGAGCTTCAGATAACAATTTAATTCTAAACTTCTTTTCTGGTTTCTTTGTTCTTAAATGTATGTGCATGCCAATAACCAGTGGAACTCCAGTACTGGAGGATTTCTTTCCTTGGTGAAGATGACTTCCTTTAATTCCAAAGACTTTTTTTTCTTTTTTTCCACTTTTTAGAGGGGGCTGAATTAAAATAGGGAGCTTGTTCCACATCAGCATTTTTGCTCCCATGAGTTCAGATCTGAGATGCTTGACTTGCATATAAGGTTTTTCTCTCAAATACCTACTCTTCAGAGTTAATATAGGGTATGTAAGTGGAGTCGTGTAGTTTCTTATTTGTATCTTCTGTAGCAATGACTTGATTGTTTTATCTTCTACCCAGCCTTTGAAAAAATCCATCTGAAGACAAGGGCTCTGTGATAATCTGAATGGCTCTATAAACTGAGCAGTCAGTAATCCTGGGGATGTGTGAAGCTGAAGGATGCTCCTTTGTACTGGAGGAGGCTCCAGTTTGAGTTTCTAGTTTGGTAGCAGGGTAAAAATGTTTTCTGAACTCTGTAAATCCAACACACAAGGTATGGGGGTTCCTGTGTTAAACAGCCTGGTTTTTACTGTGGTCTTTAGAGTAGTCTTACAAGTATCAGGATCGGGCAACAGTAGGTGGTAAACTGGAGAGTGAAAATTATTAGCAAAAACACGTGAAAGGTGGAACAGAAGCATGAGGTAAATTATAGCTGAAATTCAAGAGAGAAACTAGTGCTCAAAAAGAGGGAAAATAAAGAAAAAAAATAGCTGATTTTATTTCCACTCTCCCATTATTATTTTTTTCTTGTTAAATCGAATGCCTTTTCTTCAAGTCAGTGTGATCACGGGCTCTTCATTGTAACTGACTTGAATTCGTATGCTGTTTTAACTTTACTCGTTTTAGTGTCCTTAAATAATGCTGTATGAAAACACTTGGGGCGAGTGAAAGGCACTTCATGATATCTGGTGTAGTCTCTGTAACACTTGTGGAGAAACAAGGCATAGAAGAGATGTCTGGGAGGTTTCTGTATGGATTATAACCTGGGGCAGGAGGATTGCTGCTGCGGTGGAATAGCTGAATGCCATTTGGAGACTTGCTGTGGAAGAGTCTTCCTGGTTAACACTGCCTGTTTTTCTAAGCAGTATTGTATTCAGCTTTCAAAAGGCAAGAATCTTTGGTAATTGTCCCGATTGACAATAGAAGTTTAAAAGCTAAATGCAAACAATCAAATACAGAAGGAAAAATGAAATTTTGCTTATGACTCTTCTTTTTTTCCTGAATCAGTTATTTCATCTCAGAGTTGTAATAAAACAACTGTAGTGCAAAAGTTTAAAATACATAAATTGTAAACTTTCGCATCTGTAGAACACTTTTTACTAAAGGAAAAGGGCTTTCCATCTCTGCAGTCAAACAATCATTCAAATTTCAAAAGCTGTTTTATCAACCTTCAGATGCAGGGAAAGGTTTTGTTGTTTGATATTTCTAATGCTCTTTTTGCATTAAACTGAACTTCTGTAACCAATGTAATGTTAATTTTTTCCAGGTCTCGGTAAATGGTACACAGTTTACAGACAGTTCTGTGGGATCAGAGTTCACAGGTGTCTCTCAGGTATGTGCAGCCAAAGTTTGGGGGTGTTGTAAGATAGAAGAATTATTTACTAATGGGAGAAATTATTAAATGTAGTGGGGAACTCTCCAAAAAGATTTAAGTTTGAGATTGAGACTTCGCTAACTGAAGTCAGTTTCTGATTACTTCACTGTTCAAGCTTTAAAAGGCTGTGAAAGCTACTATTTCTAAGGTAAAATTTTATTGTTATAATAAGCTTGAAACTGGACAGAGATGTAAAAATAAAGCTATGCAGTTTTATGGTAATAAAGTTATTCTTGGAAATAAATCTAAATACATAGCAGATATGCAGTTATTTCTGTTCTGGCTGTCCTACTTCCAGCTTTCATTTATGAATGTTGTATCTGAACATGTTTCAGAGAGAAAGTGAGACTGGGTGTTTTCTTGCAGAGATGCATCACATTTTTTGAAGCTTGACTAGTGGAAAAATATCTTGCTTCTCTCAAAATGTGTACTTTACTCTGATTACAGTGAAGACAAATACAAATGTGTATGTGACCTAATTCCAAGCTCTCATCTAATCCAGAAAGAGTTTACTGCTGCTGTTGAAATGGTCACATGAACAGTCACTTTTAAAGAAATAAGAAACTGCAGTTCATAGCCTCATAGCCTCAGTTTACTATAACAGAGCCATAATGGGAATCTGAGATGCTTATGGTCTAGATTTTGTCAAGGTTCTAACTGTCAATTTTATTGGAAATAAACTGCTTAGACATTTTTGTTTTTAGCAGTTGATTTGTATCATGCTCTAGGAACCAGGTGCTTTCATTTCAACTTCAAATCTGTTGTAAATACAGGCCCAGTTGGGAGATTGTCAGGTTTTCCTGAATCTTGAGTTGGCCAGAATTAAGCTTGTTGTTCCTGCTATATGTTCCATGGCTTTTTTAGTGATCATGTTGCAACTTTAAACAAATTACACACCTAAATCTTAAATTCTAGAAGTTCTTGCAGCATGGCTGGGACATGTTTGCCATGACCCCTTACCTTTACAAAAGAGTAAGTGTCAGCTTGTCTTAACTTATGAACTTTTACATTTTTGTCCTCTCCCTTTCCTATGTGTTGGAAGATGTCCTTAGGAAGAGATGATGTTCGTAAGGAGCTGTCTGCAATAGCTATTAAGATGTCATTGTTATTCCAATGGAGACTTAATCTGGCTTCAAAAAAATCTGTTTTAACAAGGAAATTTTCAGGGCTGAGGGCATAAGCAGCCGTGGCCTCCTGCATGCAGGGTTTTTAGGCGTTAAGATCTGCAGCTGAGCACAGGTCAACCAAGAAGAATGTCTAACTTGAGAAATGTGTTCATGCTTGTAGAGCCAGTGAGGGGATGGTCGGTCACAGCCTCTCAGAAGGCAGGGCAAGGCTTCCCTTAACAGAATGTTTTCTGACAACCTGCAGTAGAGGCTTGGAGAAATTATGTTCTTTTTCATGCCTTAATGCTTAGGTGTGAATTCTGCAAGAGTCATCAATGAGTAAAGAGATTAGCTGTTCTTACTAAATTTATTAACTTACATTTCTCGTGAACTTCTGAAAGATAAGAAGATATTTGTGGAGATGAATTCATTCTGTATTTTTATTTTTGATGTCTAGAATTCTCAGTTTTTCTTTCCATATTGCTGAGTCTGTCAGTTTTATAAATGCAAAGAACACAAAAAGCAGACTTCGAAATACTGGTTTTCTTTAGATGTCAGCAATAGGGAATTGATTTGTTGTTACTGTGAAGACGAGAAGAGAGTTAATGAATTTTTATAGCTTGACCTAGGCCTTTGCCCTGAAGAACTTTTCACCTGTGCTTGTGCAGTTCAGCCCTGCAAGATCTTTAAAGCAGTATTTTTGGTAGTATTGAGGTTGGAGCAGTATCTAGAAGGATGTTTGAATGATTTATTTAAAGTTTGCCTTTGAGAAAGAATTGAACTGTTTTGAGGCTTACATATAAGATTTTGCTAATTAAGGCAGAGCTAATAGCTGTAATGTAATCAGAGCTGTGATTCTGCCGTGACAAGATGGTTTTGTTCCATTTGTTACAACTTTGCTTATGTCTTATAAAGCTGTGTCTCTTTGGCTTGTGCTGCCTGACATGTTTTTGACTAGCAATCTTGGTGAATAATCAGCATTTCATGGCTGAACCATAATTTAATGCACAGTACCATCTTGGAAGAGAAATCAGGTTTTGAACTGCTGCTGCCCTCATAAGTTACCAAGTTCAGTTTTTTCAATAGCTGATAGTGGATTTTTAAGACCCTACTGATTGTTTTTGTTAAAACTGAGTTAAGCTTTTATTTTGTAACAAGCTCAGCTGAAAGTGTCTTTATTTCTGTTAATATTAAAAAAGGTGACAAAGAACATCAAAGAGCAGTTATTTTCCTTTTTATCTGTTAAAAGTAACACTAAAAGGAATTGTACTATCCCTTTTTAATTTTTTTAATTTTAATTTACTGGATATTTGCGTCTAGGCTGAATTATTTTAGAGGGAAAGGCTGTAGTCCATGCTCCCTGAAAAAATTACTTTTTAAATGGGAATGTATTCCTAACCAGAATAATTATTTGCCACATAGATACTAAAAAATGCTGTTTGATCTTGGGGCTCTCCAGTTAACCACCATTTAATGATGACTGTTAAAATATGGGGGGGGTGGGGTTTGTTTCCGTTTTGTTTGGTTTTAACCTCGGAATCCAGTCTGTATTCTGTGGTTTTTCCAGTCTGTATTCTGTGAATAACCAGTTATCTATCTAAAAATTTTTTTGTAGACACCATTTACCTTTGGCTTGGGCCAAAGGGCACCGTATACAAGTGGCGAGCATTGTCTTCTTTGTAGAAGTGAACGAAAAGATACCTCGCTTTCAGAGAGCGGAATAAAAAACTCTAGCAAAACAGCACTTTCCACATCTCCAAAAGCAAACAATATGCTGCATCTTCCACTGTGGGTGTGTCCAGACTGTCGAAGAACAGTCGAAAAGGAGGAGAGGCATGCTACAATAGAGCAATCTCTTGTGGTAAGTGTAAGTACTTCAGTTCAGTAGACTAAGAAGATAGGTTGTTATGGACTGAATGCTACTTCGTGCTTTGGAACCACTTACACTCTTAAGTGCATAGGAAGTATTTTAGGAGGTTCTGAGTTGGTTTTCCCATGAGCTAAACTGAACAGGCAAGTTGTTCCAAAAATTAAGAGTTCTAATTCAATTTTGGATTTTTGAGTAGAGCAAGGCTTGGATATTTCTAGCAGCATTTTTTTTTCCCCTTTTTACTTTATTGGATCTTATGCTTTGTCCTTTTCCCCCCTTACTTAAATTCTGTTTCTTCTGCTCTTACCAGTGCAACTTTTAATCTTTACACTTTTTTCTATGTCTGCTCATGTGTGTTTTGCCCCCTTTGTGAGGTAAAGTTCCTTGTTCTTTCAGAAGTGTTCTTGAGTCACTGCACTTGCACTGCCACCTTCCTGCATGTCTCTGAGTTTTGTCATCTTTTCTTTCCTGTATTCTTTTAATAAAGAAACACAACACATTGTATGCATATAACAATTTCTTATTCTTTGTTGTAGCATTGCAAACAGTGATTTAATATATGGTGCTAATATTTAAAGTTGTGGCTACTTTCTAAATTAAGGCACATACAATTTTTTTATTTCAGTAAACAAATCAATGTGAGGCAAAATTGTCTTTGTATAGCATATGTTGTTAAACTCATGTTAAAAGCACAGTTAACATAGTTCTCTTGTAAGGAAAACTTAGGGTGTATCATTTGTTTACAGCTAGTATTTACTGATATTCTTGCTATTAACAAGGGTTAGTAAAATTAACCAAAAGACATTACATCTAAGGGAATTATATGTGTAGTCTGATGGTGAACACATCCTAGAGAGTTCAAAGCACAGCAAGACAGAAGCACGTTATTGTTCAGGTGAGTCAAAATTTTTGACGTATTTAAGCTCTGTTTAATGAGCTAGTAGTGTTCTACAAGTGTAAGGAAGGCAGGGTTTGCTTCCTAAATGTGTTGTTACACATACTCCCAGATAAAATAAAAATTTACAGTATTTTTTTTAAATTGGCAACTGTTTTCTTATTTAAAGATGAATTTTTAAAAGCAAACAAGGATTTTGCAAGTTAGGAAGCTTGATTTAAAGCAACTAATGATTAGGTGGCTAGTCAAATTAGAGAAGCTGGCTAGAGGAAGGGGAGAGCGCTAAAAAACCTTCTTGTTATCAGTCACTACAAGCCAGAGTACAAGTGGTGTGCTATAGATGCTCCTGGATGTGTTCTGGTTGTTGGTGCTCTTATTACCTCATTACTATTACTTGAGGTTTGCCTCAGCACCCTCCCCGGTAGCTAATCTTGCTGTTGACAGCAAATGCATGCAGCTTTGTTTTGACCTGTGCCTTCATGCTGCTCCAGGATCTGGGGTGAAGCATAAAAAACCCTTTCGGTCATGCTCCTAATGTGGGAGCATGGTGCCACAGAAAGCTGGTGTCAAGCTGGGGAGGTTGCAGGAGGGAAACATGTCTGTACCGAGGCTGCAAGCACAGAGGAGGAAATAAAACTGGAGACCAGAATACCAGCAGCCTTGGGAGATGGTTTGTGTTATCTGCTAGTAATGAGCAGCACTGTACACAGGAGATAGCATCCATTCCCAATGACAGCAGCTTTCCAGCATCCATTACTATGAAGCAGTGTATCTGGCTGTTGTAAAAAAGAAAATTTCATGCTTTTTTGCTAGAAGGGATTGTTAAACTACAAAAGTCAAACATACTATCAGATAGAGACTGAAGAGATACTACTAGTTTATGGTTAATGATGGATGATGCGAACCTTCCTTTAGCCTAGTTCATTGTTTATACTGGAGTACTTAAAGGTAATAATTATAACCAACATACTTTGTTATTAGAAGTGGAACTATATTTATATCATTGCTTTTCTCAGTTCACCTCTTGCATTTATTAAGCTGTTTGAAGGTAAATTCTTTGTGCCTGGTTGAGTGTCCTCCCAAAATATATTCACCACTAAGAATTGCCACATGAATATTTGCCTACCAATTAACATTTCAGGCTTCTACCTTACAAACTGAAGGCTACCTCGGTTTTTTTTCCGCTTTCAGAGCCAAGATTTCCTTTTGCACATGCCCCTTGGAAACAGTGGATCACAGCAGGAATCTGTAGGAGGGGGAAGAATAACTGTTGGTGCACAGACAGTGCCTGCTGCAGATCTCAGCAATTCCTCACCTTCAGACATAGCATGCAACTGTGAGGCCTGTAATGAGCGCAGGTAAGAGCTGAATTCAAACTCAATAGCACACTACCTGTAGTCAGACTATTGGCAGTGCTGTAGCTTATTTGTTGGTGTACGCTTAAACTCTTTAAACAGGCTGTCCAACAATAACAGTAACTTGCAGATAGCACCTTTTATCCAATTTTATACTTTATTTTAGGCATTTTCAGATGTACATTGTTTTTCCTAGAAGAGCGTCCTCAAACCAGCAGGAATCAATAAACCTATGCAATGTACAAATACAGAGTAATTATTTTTGTCATCATTTGCAGAGAAAATTCAGCAGAGCCTGAACGTGAACCTCAGCAGCTCCAAAATTACTGGTCAGAAGTAAGATACATGGTTCGATGTATATATCGCCAAGCTGGGACCCCTTTGGCAGATGACCAAGACCAATCTTTGGTACCAGATAAAGAAGGAATGAAAGAGCTGGTGGATAGGTATGGCACTTTGAAAAATAACTATTAGTTGCCAAGAAGATTTTTAAAACTAGTTTTTAAGTCATTTGGAATATTGCTTTTTAATATAATGATATTTACCATCTGTAAATCTGGTTACTTGGAATGGTTGCCTCACCACTAGAACAGTCAATTTTATATCATGCAGGATTTTTAAATGCTAGATTGAATGCATGTGTAGCTATTAAATTCCTGTGCTGTTTGCAGTAGGAATATTAATGTATAATTATGGAAGGGTCTCAAAATCTTATTCTTCAAAAGACTTTGATATGATTATTGTTATAGTAAGATGCTGTTTAGTTTGAATTGCCCTACATGAAAAATCTTACCTTGTTGAGCTAGCCTGAGTTAAAATAGTGCTTGCATTGTAACAGTTAGAAGAGACTTTGATTACTAGATGAGGAAGATACTGAGAAGTTTTTTCTCATTTCACAAGTTGAAATTGTAGCTTTTCTAGGTGTGAAGTTGAAGATGTGCTTAATGAGATCTGCAGCTGTGGTTTTTTCCTTTTGAGAATAGGGTGGCTGTCCTTAAAGTGTTCTGGAAGGTTACTCATTTTCTGTCTAACTGAACGTGTGGTCAAGGAATAGCTGCTCTCCTTGGTTCTGTACGTACTTAATACACTGAGGTCTGACAAACTGTAGTTGTTGTGTGGAGTTTTTAGTTGAAGCTAAATTCTGGCAAGGTAGAGAAACTTTTGAAAGTTTATAGTCATCTACCGTTGCTCTTTGTATGACTATACTCCTGAATCAGCCTTAATAGATAATTAAATGATCTTATTGCACTTCTGTTATATAAAAACTGTTTGGTTTTGAGCATGAGTTGTGTAAAAGTAGAGTAATATATTATGCCTCCCTGTTAGTCACACTTCGTTTATTTAAGTGATCAAAACATGCAACATAGGTTTTGAAATCAAAGATGCATAGTGTGTAGGTAATTAAAACTGAATCACAGCTAAAATGATTGCTGATTTTTATGCAGCTTCTCTTTAATGGAAAAATTTTGGAAATTGAACACGTACTGTGTACCTTTCTTATGTACTTGGGAGCTTTGATTTCTCTAGAACTGTTTTTCACTTTTGAGAGAGATTATTGAAAACAGAGGCAGAAACAGGCTTTCAAACAGGGAAACCTTAAATGTCAATGTGGTTATTTTTCACTCGAGTTCCTTGTGGTCTGCAGAGTATGAAATAAGATGAGGATTCTGTGTTTGAGCAGACACCAGTGTCCAGTCCGTGGTGCTAATGTCATAAAAATTTAAGAAAGCTAGTCCATGTAGGTATTCAAAGTGTAAAAACAAACCAAATGAACAAAAAACCCCAAATGAACCATGAAGGTATCATGCCAGAGATCATGCTGTGGCCAAGTAAATGCGTTTAAAAGGCAGAAATTCTTGATTCCATGCTCCGCTCTGTTGGACACAGCTGGCAAAAAATGGACTGTCTGGTCATCTTGTTTGAAAATAATTAGTGGTGCCAAGTATTGTCCCTATCGTATCTTGGAGCACTTTATGGCAATATGATAGTACTCTATTTTGTGAGTGACAAGGGAAGAGCAAGGACTAGATAGCAGCAGACTTTTATTCAACTCTTAAGTACTTATATGATCCCTTTCTTCCCCACCTCCCTGCACTATAAGAAACAGGAGGTGAGTGCTTAAACTCCATGCACAGGACTTTAAATAGCACAATTTCAGTCTAAAGTACTCCAAAACGGCCATTGTGTTCAGTTTTCTTCTGTGCTGGGTGGTTCAAACCCTTGTCTCACTTCCAGGAGAGTATCAGACCTAGCCAGCTGTATGCTGTCCTTAGCAGGAAGCCCTGGCCCCCTTTGAAGCTGTATCTTACAGTCTTTCCAGGTATTGAGTGGCTGAATAGAGCGCATGGAAGGCTATATGGTTCTGGAGCTTCAGTATTAGTGTGCTTCCCTGAGGCAAATGAGTCCCAAATTCTGGTCCCTATCCTGGATTTAAAAAAAAAATAAATAAAAAACACACCAGTCGTTTGTAATGACTGCAGTTAGGCACTACCGTGGGAGAGCACCCCAAGTCATGTTCCTTTGAAGGATGTTCTTTGTGGCCCTGTGAATCCCACACCTCAGCTTTAATAAAGGTGCAAAAAATGTCCTTGTACAGAAAGGGTAAGAAACTCAGTGAAGGTGAGAAGGAGTTTCATGAATGTCTCGTAAGCTTGGTAATTGCACGAAATGTCTTTCAGTTCAGCTGAACAGCAGAAAGGTCCCCCCCCAAAGCAGTCAACAAGTCTGGTTTGGTTAGTATGTATTTAGGCATGTTCTGGCTGCCTACCAGATCAGGCTCCCTCAATGGCTTGAAGTGAGTGCTTGTCCTTCTACAGGATATTAATCAGGCCTGGATCTGGCTGTTCCAACTGGGGTACTTAGTAGGCACATATGCAAGAACACGGAGAAGTTCCAAAGAAGCTTGTCTGAAGAGTCTAGGTGTCTGCAGGGTTGTATGCAAATTGAATAAAGGTTTTCTTAGCTCACAAGTTGAAGTGAAATACGGAGATCCTAAATTAATTTGTTCCTCAGGTGTGCCTCCTAGTCCTAAAGCTACACAGGAGCTCGGTTCCACAGTGTAGAAGTAGGGAACTGGACTGTGTTCTCCCAAATTTCAGGTAGTTCTGTAAACCCTGGCCATTGTTTCATTTTGACGACTATGATGGCAACTGGTAAATATTTTTAGGAAAGTGAAAATTGTTAATAACATGCATTATTATTTTTCTTTTGGTCACAAATATTCAAAAAATACAGGCTTTGCGAAAGAGATCCGTATCAGCTTTACCAGCGGTTGGAACAGCAAGCTAGAGAATATGTGCTTGAAATGAAGGTTCGTCTGCTCAGACACTTGTCACTGGGATCTAAAGTTGCATCAACATTAGCAATACAAGGGCCACCACAGGCACATCAGTTCATCTCACTCCTACTTGAAGAATACAGTGCACTCTGTCAGGCAGCATGTACAATCAGCGCCTTCCTAGTTACGCTGGTAAGACTGGAAAAATAACCTGTGTGCTTCTACTTGCTAGGGGTAATGCTAGCAGAGCTGTTCTAGGCTCTTTCAGGTGTCTTCTGTGGTTTGTAAAAGTACAAGTTTTTTTTGTGCATGCATGCTTGGAGATAGAGAGGTTCTGAAAATGCAAATTTAATTCTTCAGAAATGTAGATCAGGTATCTCTTACAGTGAATTGATGAAATCCTTTCTTCTTCCTAAAGAAAGAGGTGGGATGCTGTTTGTGACTCTTATTCTGAAACTAACCTTTAAGCAGGTCTACAAATTTTAGATAATGCCTTAGAGAAGTGTTTCCCACACTTTCAGTTAATCTTTAATGGTCTCTTGACAACCACATTTAAAAGACACAAATTTTTATGTGTAGCACTAACTTAGATTGTTTCAATGTTCAATTTTATTTTTCACTTACAAGTAAGAATGGCTACTTGAAAAGATGATCTCTTGCCTCGGATTTAATCTGTCATGGTATTTATTTCTAAAGTTCTTGGTTTTTTCTTAAATGCTCTTTTTTTTGTCAACTGATTGTGATGTTAGACTTGGGATTATATTGTCAGGTAGAATATAAGCAATCTTTTCTTGAGTAACTGTCCATCATGAGTGAGTAATACAGTAAACAAATTCTGTAATTCTATTTGTTTAAGGGCTGACAAGGTTATTAATCCTGTTCTTAATAATCCTTTCCTGTGCATCCTTTGTTAATGTCCTTATCATGTACATTCTTTTTCTTGTGTAAACTCTGCGCAAGCAAAAAGAAAACTAAACGGTGGATAAACTGGTAAATTTGGGGTTTTTTGGCAATTAGCTGCAAGTGACTGTCTAGGTGTACGAAGAGAGGAAAAGAACAGGCAGTAACAAGTCTACGATGGCCCTAGGTGGGAAGGATATAAAATGGCGGGGAAGCGGGGTGTCATTAACTGAGGTAGGGCTGTTGGTAAAATTGAGTTGGCAAAGCAGGAAGCTGTTTCTGTGGAGAAACTTGAGAATATCTGATGCCTTTTTCTGTTGTCAGTGCTCTGTATTTGCTGTTGTCTGTATTGTCTTCCCCAGCTTTATCACTTAGATACAGACGTGAGGTCACTGCCATCTCCAGTTTATTGGCTGCTTTTAATAGTCCTTGAGTCTCTAACAAGGTGCTTGAGAGAAAATTGCTCCTCCGGTTGATTTGCTTTGGAACTTGGAAATTGGTTCAGCTGAAAAGCGGATGGATTACAGTACAAATGTTAGCTTTTGCAAAGTAGATCCGCCAGTAATGAAGCGATTAATGCCCGAATTACATAGCTGATCAGAAAATAATCTTTTAATATTTTTTTCCCCTGATTATTATTGTAAACTTAGCAGGCATGAGAGATTGAGATAATGGCCATGCAGAGACAGAAGATGCTTGAACTCCCTGATCTACCTTTTTATGACAAAATTCAAAGTAAAATAAAATTCCTATTCTTTAAAAAACAAAGCTAAGAGAACAGAAAATACCCCAGCCTTTTCTTGTCCTTTTTTTTTCTTCAGCCCAGTAAGTACTGACAACTTCTTTCTATTAAGCTGTGACATTCAGAAACTGAAATGTGAGAATGTAGGTTACTGTATCTTATCATACATTTCTTAAATTTATTAAATAACCTTTTTATTAAATAGAGCAGTATGTCACACCTTTCAGTACAGGTAGTACGGTTACTAGCCCTTCCAATGTGCATGGCTGTTCTCTCTCAAGAATTGGGTGTGCTATGGAAAAAGAAATCTTTTCAGCTGAAACACATAAAAGGCAGTCAAGATCTTTAAACTTGGTGCAGCCTTCCTTTTAAAGGTAAAAACCTTTGCGTGTAGCATGCTGTGCAAAGGCATATCATACCTTAAGGAGGAACTGATTTCTCAATGAAATTATGAACAGTTCTTCCATTCAAAGGCATCCAGCTAACTAGTGAAGTTCAAGAGCAGGAACTAAAGCCTTGTGCCCCACCAGGGAATAACAGATCATACTGAGAGCGAGCTGGAAAGACTGTGGTCAGTACAGAAGAGCCCTTAAGTACACAGTACAGCAGATTAGAAGGGAGAATTTACCTAGTATTTCTTTGTGAGAAATATCATAATCTGCGCAATCTGATATGCAAGATTTTGTATACAAGTGTTGACTGGTTTGTTCACAGCGTAATATGAAAATTGCTTAGGAAATCAACTTTTCTCAGTGTTAACCCTTGAGAAATAATTAGCAATTTATAGGAATTTTAAATATTTTGAAGTCAGTATTCAAAGTGAAAGGGTACATGTGTCTTGTGCAACTTGGGGGCGGGAACACCCACCCATCTTAAATAATAACAAATCTCCAGACTTCTTCTTAATACTGAGAGTCTCATGTTTAGGGCTGATAAAAATATGTATTTAGTTTATAACCCACTATGCCTAACAAAATTTTAAAGTTCCAGAGTATTCTCATATTTCTGGGTACTCAAGGTTATAGTGCATGGGGCTGTCTTGCTGATCTGGTAGCCAGAATGCTTGCACTTAATTTTGCTTGGGGGGAATAGGAGGCTTGTATAAAAAAGCCTGCATACTGCTGGCTATATGTGGGAAAACTGACTGACTTGAAAATACGTCATACCTGTCTTTGATTTGTATGTTTTGATAATAATAGATTTAAGCTTAGGCCTGGAAATGAAATACAGTTATGTATTAAATAACCTCAAATAGAAAAACATTCTGCTTACTAGACAAGTAAGCTGTTGGTCTCTTTTCTAGCTAGAAAACTTTGGTTTTAAGCTGTATTTGGAGTGAACTGTTTACTTATGCCAGTTTTGAAGTTATAGCTTGCTATTATATATTTCTGTTCCTAGATAAGTTCAAAGAACTGAAAGATAATCAGAAATAGACAATTTTTTGACAAGAAAACTTTACAATAACTGGTTCAGATCATAAAATCCATCTTTCAGTGCAGAAATGAATGACAGCTTTCAACAACGTGATTTTTATTTTTTTATGATCCATGAAAATTTAGAAAATCAGTGAACGAAGCTATGGTTATATGAGTTATTAAATAATTACTTGAATTCTGAGTTTCTGGGTATTAAAACTGTGTAAGATCTGAGTTGGCTCATACAGGCTGTAGGTTGGAAACTAGAGTTTTAAAACAAAAAAATTCTTGCCTCGAACAGATTTTTTTTTTCTTTTTTTTTTTTTCTCCTAACCCTGTTTGTTTGGTGTTTTTTCAATAGGAAAATGAACATTTGAAGAAATTTCAGGTGACATGGGAATTGCACAATAAGCATCTGTTTGAAAATCTGGTGTTTTCTGAGCCACTCTTACAGAATAGCTTGCCAACATTGGTGTCACAGCTAAGGTAGAGTTTAACTTTTCGTTTGTAATTTGAAGGTGAAATGATAACCTCTATTTGCAACATAGTGTTTAAAAAAAAAAATAAATCTCTGCCGCTTCTACAGTTTAATAGGTAAAAGTCCTTGGTGATCTGTATTGAAAACAGTATTGTTGATTGAGCAGGCTGCTGTCATAACTTGCCTGTCAGAAGAATTACAACCCTAATCTACTTACTTGTAAGTTACCTAGTAAAAATGACAGCATCCAATGAAAATGCCGACGGTATGACTGAATAGTACTGTTTTCACTTGTCATCAGGCACTGCTGCTGTTTCTATAGCTCTACAAGCAAATTAAAGCCTCAATGCTTTCATGCTTCCCACAGCGCACAAGTAACTTAATTTGGAGTTTTAAATTGGCAAAAGCAAAAGAAACAAAATCCCTTGCAATATGCTTGTAGGCCTGATGGCTTGTTATGTTTCCTGGGGCTTTAGAATGCATATTTAGTTAGCAAGGTCGCTTTGCTTGTAATTTGCGTACCTGCAAAGTGTTTGGGTTCTCCAGGGAAGAGGTATTAATTCTTATAAATTTTTTTCTTTGTCCTAAGTCTGAACATTTTTAAAGTGCAGTCATGGGTGGGTTTGTGTTGACTTCTAAATCTAGTTCCTGATGAAGACATTCATGCTCTGCGTACATGTGTTTTAAAGGTATTGTTTCAGGTATTTTTCCATGGTACAAGAGCAGTTTAATTAAGGCTGTCACAAGACATGTTCACAGTGCATAAAGAAATTTCTGATTTCTCCTTTTGCTCTAGTGCTAGATAGGAAAGCAAGAAAAATCAAGAAAGCTTAATTGTTGCTGTGCTCAGCAAGAAGTCTAAGGTCCTTCAGAATATCTTGTCTAATTGGTTTACATGAAACTGGGTTGGTACTGAAAGCCCTTTCTCCTTGGGTTTTTATGTTTTGTTTTGTTTTTCTTTATCTCCAGGCAGATAATTCTGTTTCTGTGTTCAGTAGCATGTTGTTCAATTGCATATTTTCCCAGTGATTCCCAGTACCACTGTCCCTGACACTGTTCCCCAGTGATCTCCCTGCTTTCTGACAAGGCCTCTCGGCACCTCCTGCTCCAGCAGTCCTGGCTGTATCAGGACTGTTTATGTTTATCAGCTCTGCAGATGAAGGCCTCTTAGTGAAGCTTACAGTCATTTCTTAACAAAAGCATTGGACTGTTTTCATTTACCTGTTGTTCTCAAGTGCTACTGGAATGAAAATCAGAGCAACAGAAGGTGTTTCCCTGGAGAACATCGCTGTGGTGATAGCTACCTTCAAGGCTTAAATATGATGATGTCAAAATCTTCCTGCAGGAATTTCTTTTCCAGTATATCTGTGTACTCTAGATGGCTTTAAGGGTGTTTCATATAAACTGTGGTTTTGCCCAGATTGATTCACGAGTGTTTTTGAAAGGAGAGGTTCAGTACAAGCTTCCCGTTCTGTGGTTTCCAGTTCATATAGTGTATGTCTTGTTTTACTGCTGAGTTCTGTGGGTCTTGAAGTAAGAGAATTAGGTAGTCTTCCCTGAGAAATTTTTCTGTAGGGTAATCTGCCTTCCATTGGGAATGGGTGGAGGAAGATTCCATCAGAGACGCCTCACATGGGGAATCAGGGATGAACCTACTCCCCTGATCAGTGGAGAAGGTGTTGCCAGAGTTTCTTCACAAAAGAGCATTGGCCTTGTTGTTTTTTCTTCCTGAAGAAGAAATGTGAAAGGGCATTTTGGCATCTCAACTTGACTTAGATTTTGTGTGTTCACCTTTTCTCTCATCCCTTATTTAAATCACTAAATCTTTTGTGTATATTTGGCTTTTTCAAAATATATAGTTGGTGTGCTGTGATTAGTTCCAAGGATGCTTATCAGATGTCAGACTAGAAAATATCTTCTCTTAGGGAGGTTTAAGCATAGCAGTGTTGTGGGAATGGAGGTTACTAGCTGATACGTGGTAAGCTGTGTCAGTATTTCACAGGACTGGTCATCTACTCAGGGTGAACTGCCAGAGTCTTAATGTCTTATATCTTGTTCTGCTACCTGGTCAACACCTCTGGTTTATTTGTGAGGCATACTCAGTTGTGCAGTCTGCAGACCAGCTGTAAGAGTGTCCATATGCTTATCAAGAGTTAAATAATCAGCAGGGCTTCTGGATCAGACACAGCATTTCATAAGGCTGTGTTTTCATAATCAAATCATAGTATTTAAGGAAATCCAGTCCTTTCATAGCTGAATGACTAGTACTTCCTGATGAAGTTAGCTGTATGAAAGATTTCTTAGAGGTTAAATGTCTTTCTTGGGTTAAGATGGTTTTGATTACATGCAACCACTGACACACTTCCTACATTCAGTGGACTGCTTTATTGGGGTTTGGTAATGGCCTAACTGATACCTGGGGCTTTTCTGTCCTCTTTGCTTTCCCTGTATGGTGTGGGACACTGTTCAGGGAATATGCACAGGTTCAGTTAAATGCTGTTGGCTGAAAAATTATAGGTTCCTGATCAAGATACGCAGGCATGCAGTAGGATCTATGTCAACATGTATGCCTCCAAAGATTCAGTTAATGTAAAGTAAGCAATTCTTATTAAGTTTTATGTATGTGTGATGCTTTTTACAGCAGCCCAGGAATATATTCCACCTCTGTTTACAGGACTGAAATACTGCCTAGATTGTCGCTTTATACTTGCGTCGAGGGGTGAAAGTGTATTGACTGGTAGCATGTTAACCTCTACTCAAGAGTCACAAAAAAAATTGAAAGTGTAAATGCTGTTGCATTTTTAATCTAATTTTTTAAAAATGAAGGTTTTCTTCTAACTTGAAAGTGTATTTAAAAAAGATTTTGTGCACAACTAGTGTTTGAAGGAATAGTACTGCTCAGCAGCAGTTGTGAGAACAAATTCTTATCTTCTGTACAGTAGGGATCAGAATTTCACGTAATTGCATAATACCAGAAACACAGGCATCAAGGAAAGTAGTAAATTGTGGTCTAGTAACAGGAATTGACAATGTTTGCGCTGCTAGTGAAGAGGTGGTGTACCCTAAGGTCACCATATCCCTTTAAACTGTTTTTTGTACTCTTCTAAGCATAGACTTTTCAAGTTTTAAATGTGCAAAATTGCCTATGCACCCTTTCAAAGTGGTTGTGTTGCAGGTTCTGGGCAAAAACAATGAAATAAAACTTGAATTCATTGGCAAAGTCATGCTAACAGCTGTAATTTAATGCTTACTGAGCTGTCTGGTTGCTCAGCTCTTCATTATACTTAATTGCCATATTGAAATTAAGGGCTTAGTTCTTTGCCAGCTGATAGGCAGGACTGTGTAGTTCTTAGATTGGATTAATACCCTGTTGCAACGGAAATCTGTACCAAACCTCCCTGAAATGCTGGAATTGGGCTTAAATATTAAGTGATGAGATGCTTGTATTTATTTTTTTTGGGACTAGCTTTGACTCACCACACAGCCTCTGTGCCTAATTAACTACCAACCAGTTGTTTCTTCCTTACTGAAGAGAAGAAATGTTGAAAAGCTTGAGTTTATTTGTATTAATTTACAGGTCATTACAATTCAATGTGCTTTAAACATACATTGTCAAATAGAATTTTGTCTTTATTTATTTCTGAAGTCAGGATCTCAGAAGTTTGTTTATTTACTTAATTCTTGTGATGATGCACTCTAATGGGTTTTTCTTTAAAGGAATTTGGTGTACAAAAATGTAGTAGTAGAAAGGGAGGTAAATCTATCTCCGATTTCTATGGCTCCTTACAGAGACAGTCATCAGTGAAAGGCATAACCACGTTTTCGAACTTGATGCTACTCAAGTGATAGTAGGTAACTGCATGCAGCCAAATTATCTCACTTTCCTCATTCTACAGCACTTTTCCCAGCTGGAACTCCAACTTGTCTAGTAGTCTTTTTAGCATTGATCATGAGAGTTCTGATTAACAAGCTTCTGGCTTTATTTGTACTACATAGCTCTTCAGTAAATAGCCAACGTGTGTATTTAGCTGATGGAATTTGGAAGGATAAATATATCAAGCTATAAAATTGGAAGAAATACGACTCAGTAGGTTTGACATCTGGTTGCGTGTGGGAAAGAGGCTCTAGAAATGTTGCACTTCCCACATTCTTGTTATTGTTGGTTAAAGAACATTGGAACAAGCAGTTGTTGGATATTTTTGAAAAATGTCTAAAAATACTCAATTTTGGGACACAAGCAGCTTTGTGGGCCTAGGTGTAACAATAACTGCACTCTAACAACAGTTTTTTGGCTGTCAGAATATAAAAGCATGATTTTCCAGTGAAGCGTGTCTTCTCTAACAAGTGCTATTTGAACTTTCAGGCTTGGAACAACACACGATTCCTGTAGTGAAGATATGTATAGTACCTTGCTACAAAGGTATCATCAGCTGGAACAGGAAATGGGTCAAGTTGCTGAAGCATGGCTTGAATGCCAGAAAAGAATAGATGATTATGTTGATGAACAGGTAAGCGTCATGTAAACAGTCTCAAGATGATTGTGTAGGGAGCAGGCTGTGTCTCCAGTGAGGTATTTTTATCCAGAGCTTTGAAGCAACAATATGTAACCTTTCTCATTGATGTCAGTCTTTCAGAATAGAAAAGAACACTAACATAGCAGTGGTGATCGTACAAAAATTAAACTTTTAAATTGTTGAAGCACATTGTTGTGCCATTGTTTAGAGATGGTCTTTGAACATATTTTAGTTACTTTAGCCTGTGATACTTGTAGCACAGTAATCTGAAACTCTTTTGTAGATGTCACTAGGAAAAGAAATAAAACCACCCCACCCCACAAAACCCTCTAAACTTCCAAAATACTAATTGCATTAAATGAAATTCAGAGGAAGAGCTTGCTTTTAAAAACTGTTGCATGTTGTGTAGTGTGACGGTAATATTTTGTACAGCTGTCAAAATCAGGACTACAGTCTCACTGCATAAATATTTGAGTCCTCTGAAGTTATCCTTTCTTAATTAAGTATATGTTCTGGTAGCTGATTCTTCTGAGTTTGTGCTCAGTTTCAGAAAATAATCACGTTGCGCTGACTCCTACATTGTCAAGAGCTTAATTTTTTGAAAAATAAGTGTTTATTTTGCAAGTGGTTGTTTGTACTCTTCCAAAATTGCTCATGTGCTTTTTGTCTCATGTTCAAAGAACTTGAAATTATTTTTTTTTTTAAACACCTCAGGATAAGGCTTTGAATACTCTTTAGTTCAATCTTAAGTATACTAGGAGAAAGAATATGTCTGGAAATAATTGAAAATACAGAATTTTATAGAGCTTTTCTTGGATTTTGAAGTTTTATGAGCATTAGTAATATGGAGATCCAGTTTGAGATTTAGTAATGCTATGTTACTCCTGTAGATAACACACACATTTTGAAGTCTTATAGAGCACTGTACATGTCCTTCAGAAACTATTCCTGTGATGAAGATTTAAGTGAACTTCTGCCATTAATTCCAGTACCTTCAAGATGGAGACAGGACATTACTAATTTTATTTTTGGAGGTTGTTCTATATTTGGGGTCTGCATCTGTGAGGTATCAGTTACAAAGTTTTCTCTTAGTCTAGCTGCTTTTGTACACCTAAGTATTTGATTGCAGCTCAGTAAAATTTCATCATCTCACATTTTGTGGTACTAGAAGTCATTTTCCCTATGGTGTCAGGGTATTATGGCTGTGTGATACTGCCTCTCCAGTAAGAAAGAGAGCCCAGCTCACTTCTCATCATACACTTATTTTTCAAAAGATGGAACTTGTGTAGTCACATTCATATCAGGCTTCTGACTGGTTGATCTGCACCACTGCAAAATCAACTCTTCCAAGATGACTTTTTTTTTTTAATGACCAAAAAGTACCCCTGTGAAGGGGTATGTAGGGGAAACAGTTTTAAAACTTAAAACATCAAATTTTAAAGGAGATACTGATATTTTATTGGTATTTATACATAGAAGAAACATTTTCACAGTTGTTCCTTAAACCCCGTGTTGGTGATAACCTGTGGTTATACTCTCTTGATCAAAAATACATCATTCAGTATGACCATCTTATCCAAATTTGCAGTGATACTTTTGTCAACAAGGTAGAAATCAGAAAATCTGTCTACTGTGGATCTTAATAGTGAATGCATGTTCAGTATTTGCTGCCTCTTGGCTTAAGAAAATTGTGAGGTTTTACTGCTAGTTTATCTAAGGTTAGAACACAGACCATCACAGAGGAAAACTTAAGAATGATCCTCACATCTACTGTGGAACTATACCCCAAATTTTAGATAGGGCATCAGCAGAGACAGTTAATGGACTTTCTACTACAATCCTGTAACATGCTATGTTACTTGTTCTTGGGGTGGGGGGAGAAGTGAGTATCTTTTGCAAGCAGTGCAAATACTAGTTTGTTTTTTGTTGTTTGTTGGTTGTTTTTTTTTTTTTTTTAAACACGGTTTAAGACATGTCTGTGCATGACACAGCTGTAACTTAATACACTGCTACACCATGTGTACACACTGTGATAAAATGTAGAATAAGAATTCGTTCATATCAGCACCTATATTCAACACATGGTAAAATCTGAGGAAAATGTTTAGGGTATCTGGAATATAGAAGAGTTTAAGTGTGTACAGCCTGTACCTCCAGATCATTACCAAATTACCAAATTTCAACTGGATTTAACTCAGAAGATACTAAATATATCTGGATCATTTTGATAAGTAATGCCTTAAGCGTGTAAGACAGTCATACATACTTTGTGTGAAAGTGTTTCCTTTTTGTTTTTACGATGGCTCCCACTGAAGAAAGGCATACAGGAGTGTCTTTGCCTAGCTCCACAAGAGCCCAGAGAGAGCTTTTTGTTTGTCTCTCCATATTCATGTGTGATTTTCTTTTTACAGTCCTGGTCAGGTTAGTAGGAAGAAGTCGTACAGGCACAGTTGTTTTTTTTTCTCTTCATGGTGGCTGTATAAATAATTGAAACACTATTTTTCAGTGCTGAGAGTTTGTGTCAAGAGGAATTGTTATTTCTAGTGAAACAGACTAGGAAAATAGATCAGATTCACAGGTGGGGTTTTGGGATGCTCAAATGTGCTGTTCGCATTTGATACAGACTTCAAAGTTTGGGAGCACAAGCATCCTGTGATGTCTGTACGAACATCAGAATTCTCACAGGTGATCTAGTGGTACGTGTCAGTTCTGACCAAACTGGTGGCTTTGTTTAATGGTTCGATCGATTTCAGAATGGAAAAATACTTGTTCACCTGCCTTTCTCACTTTATCATATCCTGTCTGATGGATCTCAAATACTTTCTAGCCTCAAATAAACAGGGAGGAAGGAAGAAGATAACAGGTAGTGGACCTGTTTTCTCTTTTGGGCAGCAGTGGTAGCATATTCAGTGCAGATGTGCAAGACCGAAGTGTAAATTTTTCCTTCTGATGGCATTTGAATTTCTCTCCCACTCCCTAGCAGAATTCTTGAGCACAAATCATTTGGTTTGTATTGCAGCTGCTTTGCTCTGCTGAAATATTCATTGGGGAACAGAAAGAGGGGATAGTGATTTTCAATTATTTATGGAATTAATAACTTAGGATACTTGCAGACATGGGGTATTGGAAAGGTTGAGAAGTTGAAAGTAAAAAAAGTTTTAGCTTCAGCCCCTACGCCCATTAATACTCAGGAGTACCAAGACTTAAACCATGATGTTCAATTTGACAGTTTCTTGGCAGGCTTGAGTAGGCAGCTCCCAGTTAATGCACTGGCTGTTTTAAACATCATTCTTTGGCATTAAAGTCTTCTCTTATAATGTATAGCAAATGTAGGTGCCTGTCATTGATGGTAAGGATTCAGCTAGGTAGCAGGGCACCTAAACCAGTGAGTGTTGCTGTGTGTAAATATAGCTCAAAGGTTCTCAGAAGCTGGTAGTACAGCCAGGATGAAATTTCTGATGGTTTTGGCTGCAGGCTCTGTAGTACTTTTTAGTGTGTCTAAGAAATTGTACCAGTGGTTCTAGAATATTTCATGCATGTTATATTTAAAAAAAACTACACACATGTGCATGAGAAACTCATTTTTTTGGTGTTAATGTAACTTAACTGGAACAAAGAAGATGAAAATCCACAGTATTAATTAGAATTACATGGTGATGATTGTTTCAGAAATTCATTAAGCAAAATTTTACCACTTAATACTGTTTCAAATCTCCAGCTTTGAATTTCATTTTCCCAAGTTAAATAATAATAATAGCAATAATACACTTAGGTTAAAAGTAAAACTTTACACTTTTGATCAAGTGTGAATTTCTGGAGGCATACTTTTGAAGGAGGGGGAATGAATAAGATTGCTAGTGGTATAACCTACTGGACTTTGGCTCACTAACAACTTCATGAAGCAATTTGTTGTATTCTGTAAGGAGGTAGGTCTCTTTATTGACAAAGTACATGAAAAAAAGAACTGTAAAAGGTAACAGAGATAGTTGGTTTTCCTCACTCATGAAGTAGTGCTCTTAAAATGTTGTTGGAAGGTACAACAGGAGAAGCTTTGTTCTTGTGTTCTGCTGTGTTAAAATTCATGGAAGCTTTCGTGTTCTGTCAGAGTTAATTTATTTACTAAATCAGAAAAATAGAATTTGTGTACAAAAAGTTACAGGCTCTATGTGCATTTATGGAGATGTGATTCAGGGATGAGTAATTATAAAATATTTCTCCAACCTTAGGTAAATCATGAGCATGAAGTACATCGAGGGAGAAAAGTGGTGTAAATAGTGTTAGTCTAGGTCACTACTTCTAATTTGTTTAACTCTTGGATTGGGTGGTTAGTTCCACATGTGGTACATCAGAATTTGCACTTGAGCCTGTGTTGAGGCCTTGCTGAAAGTTCTATAGCTTTAGATGTTAATGCATGTTAGTGGGTCTGAGATGTTGAGGATCGAATGCCAATTGCATTTTATTGAAAATGCTATGAAAATATTTCATGAAAATAAATATTAACATAAGGAATAACTTGGGAAAATCTGTCTGAAAAATAGTGTAAACATATAAAATTTTAAGTGACTCAGATGATTAGCAAATAAAATACATTTCATATTGACTAAGTACGTAACTACTTTCAAAATAATATAGGCAAGCTGGCTTTAATGAAACTGATAGACAACAGTGTAGGTTTTCTATGATCAAATCAATGAGTTTTCCTTAAATTCTGTTTTAGATGGCAATGAAAACAAAACAACGCATGCTAAAGGAAGACTGGGAATTTTTTAAACAGAGGCGTTTTATTGAAGAGCAGGTAGGATTTTTTTTATATATATATACCATATTAAGTTACACTAAAAGCTGTGTGTGTATTTGTAAGATTTAAACATGTGAGTGTAGTGTATTGTACTAGTTCTGTGTGATCTTATTCTGCAACTATGCCAGGCATGAAATTTGGTCAGCTATAATACATAAAAGCAAGATCCAAGAAGAGTATGTAATAATATATAATCTCAATTGCTAGTGGTATAACCTACTGGACTTTGGCTAACTAGCTTATCTTTATGAAGCAATTTGTTACATTCTGTAAGGAGGTAGATCTCTTTATTAATTAGGTAAATGAAAAAACATAAGCACCATAGTCTTAGTGTTGAATACAAGGTATTAAAAATCTTTATACCATAAGAGAGGAATTTTGGATGCCTTAGAGTACAATCCAAAACAGCCAATACATTGAGTGTGGAGCTGCCTTGATGTACGTGATAGGGAATATTGTGTTCAAGAGTTGTGTGTGCAAAGCTGGGGAGTGTGAGTCACGGTAGCAGGGCAGATGATTGTATCTGTTAGACTCTGGAGATGGCTCCTACATCCTTTTTGTGGGGAAAAGGCTGAGCAGAATTATCTGCCTTTTTTAAGCTGTAGCTGAAGAGGGACTGGTAGGAGTTCCTACCTTATTATAAAACTATATCTGCTGTTTAAGACTCAGAACTCTTTTCTGCAGCCTAGAAGTGCTCAAGTATGTATCATGCTTTCCATAAGAGTACAGTGTGACTCTGCTGGAGTCAAGTCAGAATGGGGAATCTCTCCATGCCTGTTCCACTGCACAGAAAGAAATGTGAGTCATGAGCCAGGGAAAGAGAAAGTATGACAGTACATTTTAATAAACTTAAGCTTAAGCTTAAATTGGCAATGTCTCAAAGCAGTCATCAGTATGTACTTTTTCAAATACGGATCATAAGCCTGTGTTAACCATGTCTTTAGAACATCTGGAATACAGGGCTCCTCACAGGACTTGAGGAAGAATCCTCTTTTTCCTTGATCCTAATTGGCCTTAAGTAAACTGTAAGCCCATGGCTGCTTAGGTAAGGATCAGGTCTGTGCATCTATAGAAGTGGACGCTTATGCACATCCTTGTTTAACCTAAGGTATCTAATGAAATTAGGTGCTTTTAGGATTAGATCTCTGCCAGATGGATGTTGTTTGGATTGTATTTTTTCACTAATGCAGTCAAGTCCTGTTTCGGATAGCTACTTTGTTCTTTGCATCTATCCATTGTGTCTACAGAATTAGTCCTAATTCTTTTTTGCAAGCTAAGGGTGCATTTGCATTCTCCATTTGTCAGCAGTGTCCTTTTGTGCTTCCCATGAAACAAGACAAGAACTACTCAAAGGTCACGGTGCATCAGTGGAAGTACCGTGCAACATGCACATACAAATGAGTCAAGGAGATGGACTTAGCCACTTTACTAGTTCATAGTAGAAACATACTTTCTTTGAAGAGTTTCACTGCCATATGTTTGTTGTTTCTAGCTTTGAACTTCTTCCTTTTTTCACTCATGATCAAAACACCACCTTCATTAAATTATTCTGAATTATTCTGCTTTTAAAATATTTTGCCCAAAGAACCCTTTTTGATTATGTAACGTGTTAATCATGATGTGCCATTGAATTGTTAATGGAGAGTCTTGCCCTACTAAAACACTGCCTTTATAATTTACTTCAGCTTAATAACAAGAAAGCACTAGCTGGGGAGAACAACTTCACAGACACAATGAGACACATGCTATCATCACGTTTGAGCATGCCTGACTGTCCCAACTGTAATTATAGAAGAAGGTGAGCTGATGTTTTTAATATGAAATCATAATAAATCATTAATTTCTTGTTCAAGGAAAAAGGAAATACATTATTGGAACAAAGAGTGTGGTTATTTTAAATGAATGATACTTAAACAAGGTCATAAAAATCTAATCTTAATTCTTGAACAGATGTACTTGTGATGACTGCAGTCTTTCACACATTTTAACGTGTGGCATCATGGATTCTCCTATAACGGATGATATCCACATTAATCAGTTACCACTACAAATTGATTCTGCTCCGGACTATCTCTCTGAGATCCGCCCACCCAGTATGTCTTCAGCAAGTTCAGGATCAGGTTCCAGCTCGCCTATTACAATTCAGCAACATCCCAGACTGATCCTTGCAGATAATGGTTCTGCACCAACTTTGTAAGTGTTTTTTTCTGTTTTAAGTCTTTGTGGTGAAATGAACTTAAGCAGGCAAGTCGCATTGGCTCAGTATCATCATGTAATGCTAGTTTTGCCTCAGAATCATTTAATGATGGTCCTGTATTCAGCAGTCCACAACTCCAGTGCTTTATGTTGTGCAAACATAAAGTAAAAAAAATCCTGTAAAGTTCTTAAAAGTTTCTGAAGACATTGATTTAACAGTATTGCTAGAAGTGTGCGTAGTATGTACTTCCCTGCTTTGCAATTGCGAGGACATCAGATAGCAATCTACTTCAGAGCATCGTTTTAAAATGTCACATTTTCTTAGACAGTGAAGGAACTGGTGATGTTTCCTTGAGGGATGGTAATTTCATATGAATCACTTTAGTTCCAAAAAAGCTTTTATTAGGATTGCTGAAGTTGTGTTAACTCAAGTCTTGCATCAAAAATTACTGTCCCTATCAGAAGTTTCTGTCTTCCTCTTTCTTTTGTTCAGATCACAATGACCATCAGATTTGAGGCATTAGTCTAATGGTAGACTTCTGCCCCTTCCATAATTCTGAAGGGTTAAAAGTGCTTGGTAGGCTGGCTTCTGTACATGGTTAGGGTACAGCTGAACAGCAGTCTCCTCTATCATGGGATATTCTGAAGGGATAATTAAAAAAACCAAACCTGGGAATACTAATGAAATACCTCCCCGTTGTTAGTACAGTCAAGGGAATTGGCGTTAGCATTCTGTGTTAATATGGTGTGTGAACAAGGACAGTGCAGATGTGTGATGTTTCTGATGAATATCACTTCACTAAGTTCCATTTCCTTTAAACATATACCATTGCATCTACCATCAGTGACTCAATCTTCCATAACAGGACCTTAGTTTCTGAACCCATTTGGGGAGCACTTGAAAACAGATTATGTGGTGGTATGTTTAGATACGTATTCTTAAATGTCTGGTTTGCAGTTTCTGTAAACTCTTGTTAGTTTTGGTGCTGAGCTGTCCAAAATTGTTCAGTTTGTCTCTTCAGAAGCTAGTTCAGTTGAATCCAAGTATTATTTACTGTAAGAAGCCTATTTTTAGGGAAATACCACTGCTCCTTGGGGAAGGGCCATTTTATGTCTCATAATATCTACCGTGTTTTATTTCCTCCTTGCACATTTGAAATATGCCTGATGGTGCCATCATGTAATTAAATTTTGGCGCTGTATCTCACGGAATGCAAAAAGATAAAGTGCACAGTTTAAGAGCTCTTTTAAGAGCTCTGGATTGCTGTAGAAACATGAAATAACCAATCTTTGCAACACCTCCCTGGAGCAGGTAATTAAACATGCATGTTCTTTTACTAGCTGTCTGTATGGAAGAAATTTCCATTAGGTGTTTTAGAGCAGATTATGAAAACCATGTAGTTTTGGGGTTGTCTAGGAACTAACTTCTATTGAGAAATTTAAGAGTTACTGTGATGTGTTCAGTGTTCCCTAGTTAATGATACTGATTTGACATTTGATGTATGGAAAAACTTGAATATTTTTTTTCTTTCCCTACTTAATACTTCCTTTAAAAGAAGACATTGGCATAAGGCTTTCTTTTTCTTTTTTTTTTCTTTTTTTAGTCAAATCAAAGATCATACATATCCTGTCATTATTAAATCATACATAATCTGTCATTATTAAATCATACATAACCTGTCATTATTAGTTCAGTAGATTCTTGGTCAGAAAACAGTGTTAGAAAAATACTTTACATAGAAATAGCAGAGAAGCTTATTTTCAATCCAGGTTCAGGCATGCAACTGTTATATTCAGTTGAATGATATGGCAGGTTCCTTTATTTTCTTGCTTGAAAAAGTAAGTTCAGTTCAAGAAGTTGGAATACAATCCTTTGACTCCTAATTGGAACATTCCTACATCTTTATTTCATTTTGGTGTTCTACCTGCTTTCATAATAACTGAGGTCACTGTGCACTGTGATTTATTTAAGCCTCTTTTCCCCTCAGTGGTAGTGATGATGAAGATGTTGCACCATTATCAGCAAAGTTTGCTGATATCTACCCACTGAATAATTACGATGATGCAGAGGTTGTAGCCAACATGAATGGAATCCACAGTGAGCTAAATGGCGGAGGTGAAAACATGGCACTGAAAGATGAGGTACAGCATTTACA
Organism: Strigops habroptila; assembly: GCF_004027225.2. Lineage (NCBI taxonomy): Eukaryota > Metazoa > Chordata > Aves > Psittaciformes > Psittacidae > Strigops > Strigops habroptila. The sequence continues at coordinate 9,542,204 of NC_044283.2, forward strand.
GTGTCGTATGTTCTTCTCACCGTTGGATGCGCTCGATGGAGAAAGGCCAGTCCTCCACCCCTGTGTTAATGAGTTAATGTTGTCCAGTCTCCACAGGTGAGCAGTACTAGCAGCAGCTCCTCAGAAGCAGATGATGAAGAAGCAGATGGGGAGAGCAGTGGTGAACCACCGGGGACTCAAAAGGAGGAAATGTCTCTAGGAAAAAGGACATTGAGGAAAGATGAAGCAAAAATGGATAGTCCACCACCTTCTTACCCCAGTCAGCAGGTATAGTAATCTAAAAGCAACCCTTCTAGTAAATTAATTTTTTAAATGTGACTGCTTGAATGATAATACATTTTAATCTGAGTTACCCTGCAGCTACAACACAGGCTTGCTGCTTTGAGAGGGAACATACCAGTTGCTTTTATTTCTTACTGTACAAAAGAATCCACATCAGAGGATTGAGAGCTTAGACAACAGTCAAGTGGGAGCTCCCATTACATGTTCCTGTGTGATTAGGATGTTTGTAAGGCCTTCCACTAGAAGCATTTTCTCATGTGTTAAGCACATTAAGCTACTTTTCTTTCAGTGAATATGTTGAGATTTTTTTTTCTGTGGATGGCTGACCTATGGCATAATACTTACATGGGCTGAGACTAGTTCGAAACTGGTAAACAGATTCAACAAATCTGTTGAATCAAATGAGAATTATGTAAGTTTACTTGCCTTAGGGAAGCAAACTAAGATGCAAGATAAAAAGGCAGATTTAACCTTTCTCTTTTTGGTTTTCTTTGAGGAAAAGAATTTTCTTATAATTATTCTGAGGAAGCCGTAATGACATTCTTTTTTTAGTCTGATTTTCTAATCAGAGCTGAATATCCTGTAATGCTGCATTCAAGTGATTGATTTCACTGGTACATGTCACATGCATTTGAGATTTTCTGGCAATATCAGTTGGGGTTGCTCATTTAGTCTGTATGTTTATTTCTCTTTGGATTCCTTTTCATGCTCAGTACCCAAAGATTTGTAAGAATTGGATTTTGAATCTCACCGTACTGTTTGACGTCTCTTTTCCATTTTCATTTTTTAATAGACTATTACTAGTTTCTTGATACTATTTTTATGAGGAAGTTATTTTTTCTTCTATAGACACAGAGTTCCATCATTTTTATTTGGTTTATAAAATCTTTGGTTGTTCAACTATACCTTGTGTCAAAGTCTGTAATGCTTTTAAGTGATAATGAAGAGTTACTTGTTTCTGAGAGGAAGGCATATTTAAGAACACCACCTGTCAATCCTTTTCTAGAAAGCTAAGTTAGCTAATGTTGCCTTTTGGAAAAATGTACTAGGAAAAATAGCAATTGGGAAGTGTTCCTGGTATTGCTTCTGGTAAAGTTACCTTCCAGTGAAATGTCAGATGACAGCAGCAGGAAAAATACTGAGCTGAGAGAAGGAAATGGAGCTGCTCCTTCCTGGGCTTCTTTTGTTCAGAAGCTTTAAGTCTTTTGAGACAGCAGAGGTTAATGATTCTTTGAGATCAGTAAAAGGTTTTAATAGGCCATGGTTTTCTCATGGTTGATGCTGTTATGAAATTTTTCATTAGAAATGTCTGCTTCACGCAGTCACAGAGGGGTTTAGTTTGGAAGGGACATCTGCAGATGGTCTAGTTCAGCCCACCTGCTCAAAGCAAGGTCATCTAGAGAAGGTTGGTCAGCAGTTTTGAGCTGGGTTTTGGGTATCACCAAAGGTGGAGGCTCCAGAACCGCTGCAGGTAATGCATTCCAATGTTCAACCACTTTCATAAATAAACGCTTTAAGCTCGAGTGGAATTTCCTGTATTTAAGTCTGTACCCATTTCTTCTTGTCCTTTCATGGGATACCACTGAGAGGACTCTGGCTCTGTCCTCTTTCCTCTCCTCTTACCTGACGCACAGTGGTAAGATCCCCCTGAATCTTCTGACTTGAGGCTGAACAGTCCTGGCTCTCTCAGCCTTTCCTTGTATGACACACGCTTCAAGGCCTAAATCATCTTTGTAGTCCGTCACTGGACTTACTGCAGTATGTCCATGCCTCTCTTGTACTGGGGAGCCTAGAACTGGAGCCAGCACTCCAGGAGTGTCTCAGTAGTGCTGAGAGGAGTGGAAAGATTACTTCCCTTGATATGCTGGCAGTGCTCTGCCTAAGGCAGCTTAGGACTGCTTCCAGCTTTATCAGCTAATTAACCTTTGTTACTAGTTTCTACACATACTGTTTTTCCATTTGCTTGGAAAATTGTGGAAAATAATCATCTGAGTATTTTTGTTATAGTGGGGTAATTAATTGCCCAGTAGTGATCAAATGCTGTCAAGGTTCCTGTTTCTGTCTGTTCTAGATTATTTGTATCAGCATCTTGCTTGTTGTCACTGATAGTGGACATTTAATGTCTGTATAGTATGAAATGCTGACAATTTGTAGGACATTCTTTGCTTAACTAAGATAAAGATCCTCTACCAGTGCTTTTACGAGGTTTTTCCATTGGTATTAGACAAAAGGATTCTGTGGATGCTCTGAAAATATTAATTGCTGTATGCAAAATGATTACTGAGAAAAAAGAATGGGATAAATCACTGATTTTACTGTCTCTTGAGTAGATTGAAAAAAATACTCTTTTTTTTCTTTTAGGCTGACCAAGGTCCAAATGCTTGTGAATGTCACGTTTGCAAACAAGAAGCCTCAGGACTAACAGCCTCTGCACTTGCAACTGGACGCCTGCCTGCTGGCCACCAGTTTATGAATCCTGAAAAACCTGCACATCCTGCACTTCATCTTTATCCTCACATCCATGGACATATACCATTGCATACAATTCCTCATCTGCCTCGTCCACTTATCCATCCCACCTTGTATACAGCTTCTCCCTTTACACACAATAAGGTAAGCCTGATGAAGGAGATGGGATGCATCCTCATCCCAGGAAAAATGCTGTACACCTCTACAAACCAGTGTGACCGTGTATCAGTGAAACCATGAAAGTTGCTTTAAATTGTGGTCAGTTTATAGTAGCACTTTTGTAGGGAGTAGGACAGATACAGAACTGGTATCTGTATATGCTGTATGGGAGGTCCATACAGCAGGGCAGAGGGTAGCTTTTGTCTGGCAGGCTGATAATTTCCTTACTGTGATTAGAAAGCACGTGGAGTCAAAGGAGTCTTGAATGATTCTGGAAACAGTGATGAGACTTCACTGTGCAATACAACTAATTAAACCTTCATTTCATATATATTGAAGGTCAAAATTTAATATTCCATTCTGGCAATAATATCCTGAGGTTTCCAGTTCAAAATGTGATTTCTTCTTTTTTTTTGTTTTAATTGAAGCACAGAATTCTATTTGTAAGGACGTTTTGTGCTTCGAGATTACTTGCTTCTTTTGCAGGTTCTGCAAAATTCTTTTGACCCAAAACTTATAAGTAATAAGTAAGACAGATGTGGGGACCAGGAGACAGCTTTTCAGAAGCATCAGTCAAAAGCAGGAATTACTGTTGTTTCACGTACTGTTTAAATGAGTTGAACTGCAGGTGCTGCTGAAAGGGGCAAAGCCTGTGTCATTAGGTACATATTCCTGTTGTCTCCCTCTTGTCCAGTCCAGTGATCCTGTGGTTGCAAGGAGAGTAGATTAGTTCACTAAAATGACTATTACATAACTCTTACAGCCCTTCTGAACATCCACTTCGTTTTTTCCTGTCATATCAGTGTCCCTTATGTGTGTTGCAGTGCACCAGTTCTGTACTGCAGTGTGCTAGCCCCTGCCGTTTCTCAACGGCCCACTGCCGTTCTTCTGAAACCCCTAATTGTTGTACCCCACCTTCTGCCACCCTTCCAGAGCTCTTTTTACATCCCTTAAGCAGTCTATTCAAGCTTCCATCCATCTACTCAAGCTTCCACCCCTGACCTCTGCCGTCTTTCCTTCCAGGAGACCTTTGTGTAGTGAAACACCTGCAGCGCACTGTCACGGCTGCACCAGAAGCCCCATGCAGAGTAGCAGGCTGCTAGCATTGAGTGGCTTTGTAATGCAGGCCAGATCTATTAGCTCTGGCACAGCACTTCAACCAGCTGGGCTCTGTGTATTTATGTTGTGCTGGAGCTGGAAAGACATATGTGGATGCTGAAGCTTTAGGGAGGTTTTGCCTTTGAAGAGCCAGCTGAATTCAGCAGAGCTGGTAGCGAGTGAGCTAATAAGCCCTGTTGGATCAGGCTGTTCTGCCCTGTGAAGTGTTTCTTTGTAGCCAAGTGTACCTGTTTTCTTTAATGAAGGATATTCCAGCCTCTCCCGTCTTTACCCTTAGTGAGATAGTGAAAATCTTTCTGTATAGAGAAAGGACACTGAGTATATAAGTAGTTTGCTTGGCCATGAATGTTTAGACTTTCATGTCTGAAATGTTATTGACTCAGCTGATAATTTTAATATCTATATCTACTTCTATATAACTTTTTCATTAAACCAAATATAATGTAAAAATAGAGCAAACTCACTTTACCTTGGCTTCTTTTAAAGTTGACAGTAATTGAATATAATGCTTGCATTGCACAAGGTCTCTGGGAGAAAGTTACATTTTAAAATGTGAATTAACAATTTCAGCCAGAAGAAATGGGATAAGCCAGAACAACTTGCCCCTATAAAAAAATTGTTCCCTTTTTTCCCTCAGTTACTTAAAATAAAAAGGTGTATTCCTTGCATGTTAAGTTTTAACATTTCAGGTAACATTCCTTGCCTGCTAAGTTTTAAGTCAGGATCCTGTTAATACTTGGAGATGAAGAAAAAGGAAGAATATAATCAACTTTAAAATTATGTTTTCAAATAATGTTTTATTTCTTTTTCTACTGCACTTGTTTTCAATCCTGAAGTGTTTGTAATCCCTTTATCACAATTGTTTTATGTGGTAATGATTATCAGGTCACAGAGGATTGGTTTTTGCAGCTTGTGCTTTGAAAGGTAATTGTTCCTAACAAGTTCTATGTTCGTACAGATACTGGTTTTAATTAAAAATGAGGGCCTACCAATACATATTAACCCAAGTATTTTTGGAGAACACTTTTTTGTATTCAGCAGTTCAAAAAGCAATGTTTGTGATTATCAAATATATACATGTAAGTACAATGTGTGTAATGTATTATCTGCATTAAAAATCAACAAAACCAGTATTTTATCATTCTGGGAAATATTGTTTATTACACCTTTTATAATGGCCTTCACAATTGAAACGCTCTGATTTGAATATTGCTGTTGGGGTGACTGTGTGAGTAAACAGAATATTAATAAGGAAAATACTCTTTATTTTTGTAGGCATTACCACCAGCTCCAGTTCAGAATCATACAAACAAGCATCAAGTATTCAACGCATCTCTCCAAGATCATATTTATCCAAGCTGTTTTGGGAGCGCTCCAGATTGGAATAGCTCTAAATTTATAAGTCTTTGGGGATCAGAGATGATGAATGACAAGAACTGGAATCCTGCTACATTTTTGCCTGATACAATTCCTGGTGAGGGTTAGTTGCTACTTCGCACTGACTAGTTAAAAGCCTTATGCTTTGAAATGGAGTGAGGCACTTTTTTCCAGGAATGGTAGGTTTTCATCATCATGGGTTTATAAGACAGGATTCTGGCAGAGATGTGCTGCAATTTCTGTTCCAGTGGGAATAGAAAATTGAAAAATCAATTCTTACATATTGGGGAGAGGATGCTAAAAACAAAAGAATAGCACATATTCTTTCAGCTATGGTCATTGAAGAAGTATTTTTGTTTTCAGAAGTTTAGGGTTGCAAAGAAATGGGATTTAAGGGAAACTTAAATAACTTGGTCTTCTGCCACAAAGACCTGCTCTTTTTCTATAGGGTCACAAGAGCACAGGTAACACAGTAGTACATCCTCCTACTTATCATAGCAGAGATAACTGCATTGTCATTCAAAAAGACAGAGGCATAAATCAAGCAAAAGATTAATTTAAACAAGGAAGCCTTTGGAAATACTACCAGTTAAAGTGAAAGAGAATAGAGGCAAAATAACATACATATATATATTCAATTTTTTTTTTCCATTCACATCATATAAAATACTAAAATGCCTATTTTATTTTGACTTGTATGAAAAAGGAAGTTTGGGGTTTTGCGTTGGCTTTTCTCAGACTGATTTGCTGCTAACTTGTGTCAAGCTACCACAGTGATATTTTAAAAAGAATGTAATTAAAAACATCCAGAAAGCTTGCCCGGTAGGATAGCTCATCCATTTACAAATGTGTAGTTATGGGTAGCTGTTCCAACAGATGGTTAGTGGCAAGCTTATGTGGAAGGTCTGTCACAAAGATGTTACTGTAGTTAGCTGGAATTTCAAATAAGTGAGGATAAGATTTATGCCATTACATTGGTAGAAGGATATGACATTCTTGCTCGTAATTGTTGCATGGCTAACCTGGACTTCAGATATTGAAGTTTATATACTTACATGTAAAATGGTGTCCAATTTTAAAATTATAAGTGGATAAAGGTACCTGTAGCATCTTTGCTACTTGTTAGCACACATTTAGTAGTGGTGTTACAATTTTAGCTTTAAGGTTTAAGACTTCTTCTGGAACTTCTTAGCACTTTTTGTTACAGCTGTATTACTTGGGGGTAGGGAAAGGGAAAGGACTATCACTTCACTAATCCTGCCAGGCCAACATTAACAATAGATCATTTCTAGTCTGCATCTAAATTATTGAATGTTTAATTCTAAATGCCAATTCTATAATTCCGTGATTCCTAATTACTGCATGTGTTTCAATTGAAGGGAGTGATATTTTAGCACCAGCACTCTCGGAAATAAGACCTGAAGCACTTCCTACTACGTCTAGCAATGAAGCTACAGCAGTTACTGACAGCAAAGAGAAAAAAAATGCTGCAAAGAAGAAATGTCTGTACAATTTCCAGGATGCCTTTATGGAAGCTAATAAAGTTGTCATGGCAACCTCTTCTGCCACTTCTTCTGTCTCCTGCACAGCAACTACAGTGCAGTCAAGCAGCAACCAATTCAAAGTATCATCCAAGAGACCTTCATCCATAGGTCAGGATTTCATGTACAGCTTAGTAACTGACTCAAATACATTTAGCTAACTGTAAAGATTTATATGTGTTTATTTTAGTAATATTAGGTATCTTGATGATTTTTGTTGATTGCTGTTCTTGCTTTTGGGTTAGTCTCTGTGCTCCTGGATTAAAGAACTTTGCAAGAGACCTTGATGTTAGCGTTTGGAACTGACAATAGAAAGGTGTTGAAATATTGCTGGTTTTTAGAGAAGTTGAGAACATCCAGCACTCTGCATGATTGTCTGGGTAGCTAATGGAGACTTTTAATTGTTTTTAATTGTAAGCATTTTTTCCCCAATTTAGGTGAAGTGTTCCACAATATTAATAAAGAGGACCATAGACATTCTGCACCAGTTGCACCACGAAATAGTCCTACCAGTTTAGCATCACTTCCTTCACTGTCTCCTGCTGCACTGTCTCCAGCCTCTACACCACATCTTCCAAATCTTGCTGCTCCTTCTTTCCCCAAAACTGCTGCAACAGCCCCTGGATTTGTGGATCCTCATTCAGCTCTTTGTCCTACTACAGTTGCACCTCCTACTTCAACCACAGACAGCTCTGTAAGTGCCCCACCAAGTGTCTGCAGGTAAGTTTCTTGTTCTTTTTTACGATAGAAGGGGGATTCAAATGCAGATACTACTTCTCCTTTGCCACTGGTTGTAGTGTGAAAGAAGAGCTGTTTATGTGCTCATCAATTGAGACCAAGTTGAGATGCTTTGTATGTAGCTTGGTGTGAGACTTTACAAATATGATTTTCGTTGCAGAATCTATTTACTGAATTCAGAGGCTAAAAACAAATGTTTTCTCACTTTCAGAAATGTGACCTGGGATGATTAAGTCAAGCTCTATTCTTTGTTACTGTCATTGCCAGTAGTGATTGCTGCTGCCAGAACGTAAACCTGTTGTATAATATATCTGTTTTCTGTCATTTTGTTATTACATGGCAAGCTGGAATAAAAAGCTGTGAAAACTGAAGGAGTCTGTGCAGACAGATCTAGCTCAGACTGTAAAAAGGTCATACATGGTCTTGAAACCTGCAAGAAACCTGCATTTTCCTGTCTAAAGACTCCTTAGCTGTCAAACCCACCATTTACACAGTGGTTGTAGTCTGGAAGGATGTTCTACATACTTATTCAAAAGATATGCTGGTATTTCCCCTTGAAAATAAACGTGCAAACAGGGTAATGTGAACATTTTGGGTTTAGCTGACCTTAAACTTTTTATTTAAGAGCTTGAAAATCTACCTAAACCCAGAGGATTTCAGAAATGAGTGCTTTGCAACCGCACAGCTCTCTTCAGGCCACAAGTGATGAGATAGGCAGCAGTTTCAAAACCATTCAATTTAAAAAAGCTAGAATCACTACTTCTGAAACTATTTTACCTGTTTAAAGGCAGGAAGAACTGTTCCAAAACTCATTCTCAAGGCTGCTCATTCAGTGAGTCACTAAATGAGTTATTATAAATCACTTCTGCATGTATCATCTTTCCTTGCTGCTTTGTTTTTACCATCTCCATTTGCAAGCTACTGGATGAAGGTTTTAGGATTCGTTGCATCACTGGTGGCAGCATAGCCCAGTTTGAGACTCATTGTTCCTGGTAGATGTACATGTAACTCTATATGGGTTGTTTGGTTTTTTGTTTGTTTGTTTTCCAAATACCTTATTTATTATGGTCTAGAGTTTTTATAAGCTTTTTCTTAATTTAACGTAGTGATCCCGATTGTGAGGGCCATCGCTGTGAGAACAGTAACACCTATGATCATCAACAGTACGATGGAGAGGAGAGCCAAGATGAAGACAGCTGTTCAGAGCATAGCTCCAGTACCTCAACATCCACAAATCAGAAGGAAGGAAAATACTGTGACTGCTGTTACTGTGAGTTCTTCGGCCATGGAGGAGTAAGTTGTTGGATTTTAATTTATTTGCTTTTTTTTGTAACTAACTCATCATTGAATGCGTGTGATTTCTCAGACTGCAACTAAAGAGGTGGCATTGGAGCTGACTCAAGAGAAGTTGTAAAAGAAGTGTGGTTAGAATGTAATTTTCCTCTTTGAAATGAATTGAAACAAACATTTCCAGTTGAAAGCAATTCAAGAGCAATAAAAATGACTAAAATATTTAGGAACCAGTTGACTTGAATAATAGATGCCATGTTTGACTGAAACTGCAAACGGGCATTGAACCACTTCATAAAATTCATGTACTCATATGTAGTAGTGTAATTATAAATAATACAATGAGTTTGGGTAAAAGTACATTTAATATAGGGTACTTTTTTTAATGTTTGTGGCAATACATGAGCCATTCTCCCATCTGTAAAAATAGCAATTCTCGAAGTATTCACTTTAACTTCATTTAGAAAAAAGAAAAGAAAAACAAAAGGGAAAAAGAAAGTCCTCTTACCTAGAACTTAGGCAATATAAGTTTAAATTATACTTTTATCAAAGGAAAACCCAAACTGCATTTTTCCCTGTTTTCAGTGTTACAAACAATTTTGTTTACTGGTGCATTTTGGTAGGCACTGACTTGTATTTGTATTTAAAGTGTGTTTTTAAGAAATTACAATGTTCTAAAGCATTCAGGTTACGTAAAATATTTTCCCTTATGTTCTGTATTTTAATACTTCATTTGAAACATCTTTAAGTTAGCTTCATACCAGTAATATGTCTAGGGAATTCTTGTAATCATTTCTTTTCATTTGTACAAATGAAATGCTAAAATTAAGTTGCCGCATTAAATTTTTTCTTAACTTAAAATTTCATTTTCCAGCTGGCTTCATTTGTAAATCTACATGTAGTCTGTTTTAATAATGAGTTAACTAGTAGATTTTGAGTCTCTGGCACTTTTTTCCTATTTGAAGTAAAAGCTCAGTTTATTTGCAGTGTATTTGATCAGATGCAGTTTAATCTTAGGGCTTGAAGTGAGTTCAAAGTCCTTGTCCTGTGGCTGAAAGGGGCAGGGAGGGCACCCTGTTTCTTACTGTATGTTCTCACCATGTCCATGATTGATCTGTCTTTGATAGTCATCTGATTGCATGCTGCATTACTCATTTTGCTGGAGTGGCAGAACGCTACAGGATTTTTGAGTTAATAAGCTTTGTTGTGCTGGTTTAATGAGTTGTAGTGGTGTAGCTCCAAACAGATGGGTGCCAGATCTGGTGCAGGAGGGGAGTAGGAATGAGGATTCAAGAGGCAGGAGCAGTGGACAGGAATACAGATATGAAACTTGATGCAAGGATTCGACTTGCAGCAGTGTTAACAAGTTATTGGTGTGTGACTGCTGGAGGGTACGCTGGCACGCTTCAGTGCAGGGTAGTCAAGCCTTCACAGTTACAGCCCAGAGGCCCATGTAGCCCAGACTCTGAAATAGACTTCATAGAAAATGGGAACAGCAGCAAATATCTACTCCTTTCAGATTTTTAAATGTGGTATACTCATCACCTTTTAAAGGTATGTCTTTGTCTTCCTATTTGTGTGTTCATCTGCAAGATCAGTTCTTTCAGTTAGAAAATATAGTTCACAAGCTGCCACCGAGTCTGACAGGTCTGTTGCCCTGCTAAATGCACTTTTAGGTACACAAGCAAACAATATGGAGTTTGATATTCAGGTTTGGAGCTTCCAAGCTATTCAGAGGTCTATAAAAAAATCTGAAAAGTATTACATCAGTGAAACTTGACATTTAGTCACTGAATTTTTGTCTCGTGTCCTTCAGCCTCCAGCTGCACCAACCAGTAGAAATTACGCAGAGATGCGAGAAAAGCTTCGTTTACGTCTAACAAAAAGGAAAGAGGAACAGCCGAAGAAGCCAGATCAGATCTCTGAAAGGGAAAGTGTCGTTGACCATCGAAAGGTGGAAGACTTGCTACAGTTTATAAACAGTTCTGAAACCAAACCAGTAAGCAGTTCTCGGGCAGCCAAGCGAGCCAGACATAAGCAAAGAAAGGTAAGACATGAAAGTACGTTCATTGTAGACCTCATGTTTTTGAAACTGGGCACTCTCTGTAAGTATATCAGTGTACAGTAACTTCATATTAGTGGTGTGTTTGTTTTCTGTATGGTTAGTGGTACACTGCTTGTTTCTATCTACACAGCTAGCTTGGGAGTTATATAGTAGACTGGGAGGATTCCTCGCAATGCCATTGTCATGTATTTTGTTGCAAGTCAATTGATATTGGAATTTCCTGCAGTTTAGAAAGCAATTCCTAAGTGTTAGAAATGTTAAGAATTTGATTGTTTTGTAGAATTGACATTTAAAAGTGGGGGAAGTTAGAAAACTAGTGTTTCTGTATTGGGAAAATAGAGTCATAGAATCATAGAATGGTTTGGGTTGGAAAGGACCTTAAGATCATCTAGTTCCAGCCCCCCCACCATGGGCAGGGATGCTTCATACTAGACCATGTCACCCAAGGCTCTGTTCAGCCTGGCCTTGAACACTGCCAGGGATGGAGCATTTACCACTTCTTTGGGTAACCTGTTCCAGTGCCTCACCACCCTCACAGTAAAGCACTTCTTCCTTATATCCAAACTGAACTTACCCTGCCTAAGTTTAAACCCATTACCCCTTGTCCTTTCGCTACAGTCCCTGATGAAGAGTCCTTCTCCAGCATCCTCGTAGGCCCCCTTCAGATATTGGAAGGCTGCTATGAGGTCTCCACGCAGCCTTCTCTTCTCCAGGCTGAACAGCCCCAACTTTCTCAGCCTTCATATGGGAGATGCTCCAGCCCCCTTATCATCCTCTTGGCCCTCTGGACTTGCTTCAGCAGTTCCATGTCCTTCTTATGTTGAGGACTACAGAACTGTACACATTACTCCAAGTGGGGTCTCAAGAGAGCAGAGTAGAGGGGCAGGATCACCTCCTTCGACCTGCTGGTCACACTCCTTTTGATGAAGCCCAGGACACGGGTGGTCTCCGGGCTGTGAGTGCACACTGAAGCTGGCTCATGTTCGGTTTCTCATTAACCAACACCCCCAAGTCCTTCTCCTCAGGGCTGCTCTGAATCACTTCTCCACCCAGCCTGTAGCTGTGCCTCAGCTTGCCCCAACCCAGGTGTAGGACCTTGCACTTCGCTTTGCTGAACTTCATGAGATTAGCACAGGCCCACCTCATGCATGTCAGGGTCCCTCTGGATGGTTTTCCTTCCCTGCAGAGTATCAACCAAACCACACAGCTTAGTGTCATCAGCAAACTTGCTGAGGGTGCACTCAATCCCACTGTCCGTGTTGCTGACCGAGGTGGCCCCTGAGGGACACCACTCATTACTAGTCTCCAGTTGGACATTGAGCTGTTGACCACAATACTTTACGTGCGGCCATCCAGCCAGTTCTTTATCCACCGGGTGGCCCATCCATCAAATTTATGTCCCTCCAGTTTAGAGACAAGCACATCATGCGGGACAGTGTTGAATGTTTTGCACAAGTCCAGGTAGACGATGTCAACTGCTTTGCCCTATCCATCACTTCTGTGGCCCCATCGTAGAAGGCCACCAAATTGGTCAGTCATGATTTGCCCTTAGTGAAGCCATGTTGGCTGTCACCAACCATATTGTTGTTTTCCATGTGTCCTAGCATGGTTTCCAGGAGAATCTGCTCCGTGGTGCTGCCAGGCACAGAGATGAGACTGACTGATCTGTAGTTTCCTGGGTCTTCCATTTTCCCCTTCTTGAAAATGGGGGTTATATTTCCTTTTTTCCAGTCACCGGGAACTTCATCTGACTGATAAAATATCCCTGTAGGAAGCCAGACAACATAAGATCAGTGCTTATGTGAGAGAGGGAAAGTCAAGATTTGTTGGTTTTATGGTGATTGCATTGGGCACCTTGCTGTCCTGATTGAAAGAAGTTAATTGCTGTGCCACATGTTGGCGAGAAGGGCTGTTCCAAGCCTGAATGAAGTGGCAAGCTGCAGAGAGTGAGCAGGGAAGAAAAAAGTACAAGTTGCTTTCCAATGGAAATGGGCAAAAAGATTTCAAAATAAACCCTCCCATATGTAATACTGAAATTATTTTTTGGAAACAGTTATTTGCTGAGTTAATAGAGGAAATATTTATTGATTTATTTAAGTTGAACAAGCAGGAAATTGGCTTTTCTTACTGCAGTTCAAGTATCAGCCTCTGGCATAAAGTTCAAGGCGCACTGAGGTTGGTCGCTGAATGTTTTTGAATGCCGGTATGCACTTTGTGTAACTGCACTGTTAATATTAACTTGTTTGTGCATTTCCTTCCTGGTCCTAATTCTGTATTTAAATGCTTCCACAGCTTTGGAACTTCTGATGTTCACAAGTTATAGTCTTCTTGTTCATGTTGTAGCACAGTTCAGCAACTTGAGGGCTTAGTGAGTTATTTATAAATAAAATTCATTTTGCTCTTGCAATGCAGTTTGAGCATAAGAAGTGGAAGATTCTCATAGGGTTTTTTGCTGACTTCTGTAACTGTCAAAAAGTAATACCAATACAGGCACTTCTAAATGTGCAAGAAAATAAATGGACATGTTCGTTGTCAGTGTATGACTTTCATTTTGCTAATGGTACAGGATGAGTGCTGCACAGCAAAGTTTTAGGCATTCTCAGTAATAACTGGAAAAAAATCTCTTGTTTCTGTGTTTCATGTGGCTAATGAACTTATGGCTGACAACAGAAAACTTAACCATCCTTATTACTTTTTACAACTTCTAATGTAACTTTAACGTGCTTAGTATTTTACTCTAAAATGTTTTTAATGATTGCTCTTCCTAATGCTCATGAACACTGAAACAGAGCAACTCTGATACCATCAACATGATGCGGATCTGGGTTACTTCAGTAACACACGCGGTTGTTGAGAATGAAGTTGAATGATTTGTTTTCAGCAGGTTTTTGAGGTTGTAGAAAACTTTGATGTGGAGTTAGGCTTAGCGGTAGCAAAGAGAAGATCAACAGCTGGAATTAACAACAGTCAAATGTATTACAGAAACACAGAAAATAGAGAAATATAGAAAGAATTTTAACTTACTTTAAAGGGCAGCTTTTGTATAAATAGTTACTTGCTTGCTGTGCAGACTTGTGGATTAGGTATGTTCATATGTTAATATCCTAGGATTTATAACATGCATCAAGAAAAATCGTAATAGTCCTTCAGGCTCTAATTTCCAAAATATTTGTCGCTTTCAATAAACCTACTGTTATTTTGTAGCTTGAAGAAAAAGCTCGACTTGAAGCTGAGGCCAGGGAGAGGGAGCACCACCAGTTGCTTGAAGAACAGAGGCGGCGCGAGGAAGAGGAAGAAGAGAGGCTGAAACAAGAATTACAACGGCTTCAAGAACTTCAGCAGTTGCGGGCTGTAAAGAAAAAGAAGAAAGAACGAACAGGTAAAGACTGTCAGAAGGTGGACATGCTTACTCGAAACTGCCAGGCAGTGAAGGAATCTGTCCCAAACACACCTGAAGATATTCAGAATGGTACACTTGAGCAATCAGAAAAGATAGAAAACTCCTCTGGTTCACTGTCAAGACACGTGAATCATACAGAACAGAGGCCGGTTTCAGAGACAGGCTGTGAACTATCCAATCCTGTAAACACTAGAGACTCAAAGCTGCTTTATCAGAAAGAAGGGAACGTAAAGCAGCATGAGCCCCTCTCTTTTCTGCTTGATATTATGCATCAACACAAAGAAGGAAACAGCAAACAGAAACTAAAGCAGATAAACAAACCGTGTACTGAACAAGTGAAAAAGCCTGTTGAATCCCCCAAAGCAGCTGAGATCCAGACTAAAACCAGAAACCAAATAGAATCCAAAGCAAAAGCAGCAGAGCTCCCAACACTTGCAGAACCTAAAAAAGAGGAGAAGAAATTGAACAATAACAACAAAAAACAGTTGAATCATGTAAAGGAAGAGAAAGCACCTGTAACAAGTGAATCCCCTTCACCAAGTGAGCAGCAACAAAATAATAAGCTAATACTTGCAGATTCTCCTCAACCAAAAGGCAAGAACAAGAAAAATAAGAAGAAAAAAGGGGACAAAGTCAACAATTCAATTGGTAAGTGTATAAGAAAGTTGAAAAACTTGGGTTGGTTTTTATTGTTACCATTCAAATCCAGAAGTTTGAAATCTTCAGTCATACCTGCCAATGCAAATTAGAGAAACAGAAAAACTGGTGTTGGGAAAACTCAAACCATTGTAATTACAACAACTAAGAGATGCATACAGTTAGTAAAGAAGTGTAGGATACTTTAAAGAACTAATAAACTGGCATATACTGCTGGGTTTGTATGGTGGTTTTGTCAGTGAAGAAAGTCAGTCTTTTCTGTAAAGCCTATCTTGCTTAAAATAAGTATTTAAAATAATGCAATATTATGCTGAAATCCATTTTGGACTTCTTTAAAAGCAAGGTTGTTTCTCATACAGCATTAAGAGTGTAGTCTAAAGTTGGTCTTACTCTTTGAGCATGGAACATAAGGGGATTCTGCAGCCAAAGAATGGTCATTCATGAATAAATAGGCATTTTTTCAGTGCAAGTAATTCTTGTATTAATTATATTAACAGGTAAGTAAGTAAATACAAAAACTAATTTATTGTATTTTATTTGCCAGAGTGAAAACTTACAATGGGATGTCAATTAGTTACTAATATTGAGTGTTTTCTCCACATGAATATTAGTTTTTGCTAGTAAACAGACTTTTATTTATCTGATAGAAATAATAAACCACGGAAGACTGAGTTAAACAAGTTGCACTTGCAGAATTTACTTCCCAGTGGATTTTTTTTTTTTGTTTGTTTTCCTGAGAACATCTTAATAGCTAAATACCAGAACTGAGAAGCACCTGCAAGTGCTGGCTGGTTGGCTTTGTCAGCGTGATAATCAAACTGCTATTGTTGGGCACCAGTTTATTTGTGCACATGCTTGGTCCCTACTGGGATTGCCAGTTGGAATGGCATTTTTGCAGTATGCATATCTGTCTGCTCAGGGCACCTAGTCATTCCTCTGGGATCACCTGGTAGCTGAGTGATAGTGGTGGATAAATTAAATGTCCATTCACCAGAAGGACTTAACAATACTGCAGTTCTCACTGCTGTTCTGTGTGGTAAGCACATCAAGATGCAAGACCTTAATCCTTTGGCAGTTTCTGCCAGTGTTTCAGAATACTTGCCTTTGTTAAACTTTGTTACAGAAATGTAAACCGAGTTCCTAGTTGTTGCAAGTGCTAGGTGTAGAGCCCAACTTTGTGGTTTCATGGTTGGGTTTTAGTCAGCCCTCCAGTCTTTAACTCTTCTTATGTTCAGTGTTTCCATTCCATGTCAATCGGCGATACAGCATTGAACCATTTTCTCTGATACCTTATTCTTGTGCATAGTATGTTGTGGTGGTGTTTGGGTTTTGTTTTATTAATTTACTGAGAAGAATGTACTCCAGTCATTGGAGCAAGAGAAAACTAGAATTAGGTGCAGAAAGATAAGACTGGAGACAGTTGAAGGAGAAAATATTGAAGGGGAGAGGTGGGGAGACAGAAGATGATGTTTACTGTAGGAGAATGCAGGTAGCTCCCTGCATCTTTTCCTCCTCCCTGCCCCTCACCATTGTTTTCTGCTGCTTAAATCAAGTGCAGTTACAGTTTCTGAAAACTAATATTTAAGTGTGAAAAAAACATAGTGACAGGTTTCTGAATTTGTAAAGAGGTAATTGTGCTGCTCTCTGAAGAGTTGGGACTGAATTACTACTGTGAGTAGTTCTGACTTTGGAACTAGGAGAAAGATACTGAGAGATACAATTATCATTTAGTTGAAATTTCTTAAAGACACAGGGTTGATATACCAAATTAGCAAAGACACAAAAAATGAACTAAGAAAAAGTAATAATAATTAGGGTAATTGAAAAAAAACCACATGAAAAGAGGGTAACAAAGTTGGGGGGGGTAAACTGAGTTTTAAAATGAAGTGTTAAGGCAGTGAGCATTATTACTTTTGGTGTGATCTGTTTCCTAAAGAAATATATTCTGGCAGAGTATTTTAACTGCTTATTGTGAAGAGGCTGAAGAAAACTATACAGGGAAGCCCTATGTTTATAAGACTTTCTGCTTCTTCAGAAGTAAGTTGCATAGCAAAGATGTGCAACTTTTAAACTACCAGGAATACCTTTAGGAAAGAGTTGCTTGTTTTCATAATCTCGAGGATTCTAGAGAGTCCTGATGTGTACTAGGTGGTTTTGGTTAGTTTGTCTCACCCTTTTTGGAATACATTCTGAAGCTGCTTCAGAAGTGAAATTGGAGTATATATGTAATAAGAAGAGGTACTGCAAGCAGAAAATGTTCAAACTGGTTTCTACAAAAATTTATGCTTTCTGAAGGGTTTTGTTGGGAGTGTTTTTGGTTTTTTGTGTTTTGGGTTTTGTTTTTTGGGTTTTTTTAAGTACAAAAGAGAACCACACACTGATGCAGTACAATATATCAACAGATTTTTGAGAGACTTTGTTGCTATAGCTCAGGCCTAAATTCAGACCATATTAAAATATGTTAAAAAATGTTTAACAAAATTCCTAGTTGTAGGTAGCATGACTTAGACTCTTGCAGACACAGCCTGATGATCATGTCCCAGAGGGAGTACAGCAGCAGCTCTACAAGCCCCAAAATCTTGCAAGTATTTTTTTAAATAAATTCCATTTTCAAAATGTTTCTAAAGCTGCCTTTTTAGGAGTAAGGCCAACAAATTTCAGGCTATTCATTATCTATCTGATTCATCGAGCCCTTTGTTTAATTTGACCATTCTCATGTGTATTCCAGGTTCATGGCACCTTTTGCAACCCATGCAATTAGTAAATTTACTGTCGATTCATTTCTTCCTTTTTCTCAGTGTAACTCCTTAAAGGCTGAGCAGAGGTATTAGCATATTTTAAGAAGTGTTTTTTAATTCAGCATAAACATGAATAATCGATAGTTTACAAAGTTGAGACAGTTTTCCAAAAGCATCTTTAGTGCAGCTTCTTCAAGCTCCTTCCTCTCTCCTTCCCCCATCCTCACGGAACCTAACATAGTGTCATCCTTTTTCCTTTGTAGATGATGTGTTTTTACCCAAAGACATTGATCTAGACAGTGTGGAAATGGATGAAACAGAGCGAGAAGTGGAGTATTTTAAAAGGTAAAGTGCTGTAATCCCTACTCATGCAGCTGTTGT
Source organism: Strigops habroptila (assembly GCF_004027225.2). Taxonomy (NCBI): domain Eukaryota; kingdom Metazoa; phylum Chordata; class Aves; order Psittaciformes; family Psittacidae; genus Strigops; species Strigops habroptila. The sequence continues at coordinate 9,560,420 of NC_044283.2, forward strand.
GCTTCTTCCTATCCCATGACTTTAAAAAAAACCAAACAAACCAAACAAACCAACAACAGAAAACCAACCCACAACTTAATAACTAACTCCTAGCAGAAAAGCTTGTGTTGTACAGTGTTGTAACACAGCAAATCCTATTATAGCTGACATTCTGAATACTGAATGTAACAGTCATTGATCTACAGATTGTAGCTGAGTAGCACAAATACAGGAATGAGTGTCAGTCATCCATGTGTCTGTCCCCTAGGTTCTCATCAAGGCTTTCAGAATATTCTCAGCTACCATTATTTTCTATAAGCAAAGTTTGCATGAATATTTCTTTTATTATCCATACAAACCACACACTGACTAGTGTTAAAAAAAAAAGGGGGGGGGGGGACACAGCAAGTGTTGAACAAGTAAAACACTGTTTTACCTTTCAGAACAGCTGTTTCAAAAAGGTTTGTTCATGATATTTTCTTCCTTGTTTATAGGAGCTATTAGTTTAGGATTTTGTACTGCACATGAAATAGAGGTGGTATGACTGTGAGATACTAGCTTATGCAAATCATAAAGAAAGGATGCTTATGCTACTGCAGTGAAGGATATGGTAAAGGTAGTGGAGAAGGATAATATGAACCTGTGCTTGTGAAACTTTTTTATTCTGTGCTTTTTGGTTGCTTTGGGGATTTACGCATCATTTTACCTTTACATTCCTCAGATATGAGCAGACAGCTCATGTTTAAATAATGTAGTATGTATGGTTTAGTTTTAGGTAGTCCTGCAAGGTGCAGGGAGTTGGACTCTCTCTTTATGGATCTCTCCCAACTTGACGTATTCTGTGATTCTATGTTCTTCCATAATACTGAAATCTGCTCAAATTTGTGGCATTTAATGGTGGCTGGGTGTGCTGGTTTCCGATTAATCTAATCTAATAAGCCTTTTGACACGAGAGCCAAATCTGAAATGTTGCAAATAAATCAGTTTCTGCAATTTATCTATTTAGGAATCAACATAGCATTTCACAAAACAATAAAGCCATTCATTGAAAGGATGTAAGTTTTTTTAGGAGAGGGTTTTCAGTACGGATTTCAAGTTCTTCTCTGAATTCATACAGTTTTCATTGTCTGTGTGTCTGGGATGTAATCTATGTCTGAGTTTTGCGAAGGACAGAATATAACTGCTTCTCTGTGCTGCTTATTACTACTGTACAAAATGCATATGTCTGATTATTTATGGAGTTACAATGTGCTACCCCATGAAATTTTCAAAAGTGCACATTCTCTGTTCTTCAAATTTATTTGCCTGAGTGGTGCCTATTAAAGGATTTTTAGGGGGGGGGGTTAAGTTGAAATGTAGGTTTTATAAGTGAAATGTGGCATATATTAGACTGCCAGTGTTAGTGCTAGCCCTTCATGGGTTTCATAGAACCAACTAGGTTGGAATAGAACCATTACCCCAGGACTTCATGGAATATTCTTGGCTTCATTCAAGATTGTAGTATGTATAACAAGAAAATAGAAAAATTCTTTTCATCAGCTAAGTTCTTTTCATCAATTCTCTATGCTCAATAGGATGCATGTAGCAGTGTCTTATATTTGTAGAAGTGCAGCTGAAGTTTGGAGATAAACTTGTCAAATATGATTTCTAATATAGATTTAGCACTTCTAACTGTACTGTTTTGTAATCAGTAAATGGTGTAATTCTACTCTTCACTGTCATATGTTAGGAAGTGTGTGTAACTGTCCAACTTTTCTATACCTGTTTAGAAAAAGTACTTGAAAAGTGGTTCTAGGAGAGAAAAACAACTACTTAATGCTGTGAAGGCACCTTTAAAGCTTATGTTTTCTGTCACTTGACAATTTCCAACATAATAATTAGAAGGCTGGCAGCAGTGCTTGTTTTAGTAACCCTCCAGGCAAATGAGCTGCACAGGACTACTGAATTCATACTTTTTGCTGACAGTCTGTTAATCCATCATCTTTTCTTCTTGCTTCATAGTGGCATAATAGATGGATAACTTTACACCCTGACTTCAGAATTAATCTTGCAAGCTGCTTCTAAATTTAGTATAGAAAGAACAAAATAAGTGTAGTTCTTCTAACCTTCCACTGTACCTTTTCTATTTCACTCCTTCTGTTTGCTCCCCTTTTTTGGCTTTCAGTTGTTGCAAAAGCTGTATAGCCTTCCAGAGAGGGATATTACTACCTTGATGCTGTCATGCAGCCTTTAGCTTAAACAAGCTGCACCCTGCTTTGATAAAGTTCTTCAGCATTGATTGTCACTGAAATGCCTGCACATGCCAACTTTTTTCATAAGTTCTTGCATAAATTGGAATTCAGAGAAAGCAAATAAGGGTATTTGTGTTCTAAAGGTGCTTTTTCCAGGCATGTGAGCTACTTATCTGCTGTATTATAAACAAACCTCCTTAGGTCTTTATCTCAAACATAACTTCATTATATTCAGAAAAGAAGCGGCAGCGTCCCATGCCATTGGTGCTTCTGCTTTACATATTACCTACCATTCATTCTCGCTGTTACAAGGTTTAAGTAAATACAGAGATGTCATCTCTATTTCGAGTTAACAGTCAGCTAGCTTCTCTGCTGCTAAATATGCAGTGTTCTTTGCTTTTGCATTCACTTGCTCTTGCTAATGCAGCTGTATTTGAAGTAACTGGTTTATGATGCATTTACAGTGATGGACAAGTGATTTTCTGTTAGGTATGATTTTTTTAAAGAGGTTTTGTCATTCTGAGTGAGAGCTGCTCTTCAAAAGAGGGGTAACACTTGTGGTTTGATTTTAAGTATATTGATTTCACTTTATCACTTTTTTTCTTTTCAGATTCTGCTTGGATTCTGCCAGACAGACAAGGCAGAGACTTTCCATCAACTGGTCCAATTTTAGCTTGAAAAAAACCACCTTTGCTGCACATTGAAATGACACAATATGGGGAGGGAACCCTGCAGGAATCAATGAACGACAACTCCACTTATCTGTCCTGCTGTGCTGAGAGCTTACCTGGTCTTGAGCCAGTGCTGCCTTGCCTTGTCCCCAGTGCTGTGTGGATCTGCACTGAACCCTTTGGCCTGATAATTCTTGCGGACTGAAAAATTGCCACTTTCTACCTGAATTTGTTAGCTTGTGTGCTTGTAGTCTGTGAGTGAGACTTACTTGATTGTAGCTGTATGCCGTTGGAGTTGGAACAATAGCTCTTTTCCATCTCCTTCTGAATGCCTTGGCCTCAGAGACTTTAAATTGCTTAGGCTTGGGTGGAGGCCAAAATACTAGTTTGCATCATCTGCAGTGGCTCCTGTCACTTCTGCATCTAGCTATGTTTTGTCATTCTGACTCCTGACAAAGGAATGGACCTAGTCAGTTGTGCTTTCATCTGCTCCAGAATTCTCCTGACATGACTTCATGAAAAAGAGGCTCTTATGGGACAAGTATTTCCTCAGTTCTTTCACAATCTACTGTTTAAGAGTGTACAAGTTACGCTATTTGTGTTTTGATTTTTTTTCCTGACTTGTAGCCAGCTTGTGTAAGAATACTTGCAGAATGAGAAAATTTAAAAAAGAACAGTACTCACACTATCAAATCTGTTATAGAGTGTATAATTGTATTAACACTGAAGCCTAACTGGCTACTTTTTTAACATATTGTTAAGTAATATTAAAATCATGTCTTTCTTTTTGAAAGATGGAATACATTAGTATGGCAGAAGACTTGTGTCTTGCTTTTTTCTGCTCGGGTGGGGAAAGGGAAGAAGAAAATGGTATTCTAAACTATGTTTCATCTTGTGTCAAAATCAGTCAGTGAATGCTACTTAACTTTAGCATTTTCCTTGTTTGACAGCTCACCTGATAGGAAAAACTGCTATCTGCTAGAGCCAGAAAAACTCCTGCTGAATGCTGGAATTAAGTTTGTGAATTCTGTGAATTAATGTAATACTTCTATTTCAGGAGATAATTTGTGAGAAACATGGTAATACAAAAATTTCCAATTTGATGTCGGTGCAGAAGTGAAGTAGGTAGGCACAATGCTACTATAATGTAAATAGCTAACAATATAGTAATGTTTTACAGGTTGCGTAGTATTGCCCAGTGTGGAAGAAAATTGGTAATACAGGATTTTGATCTGTGTAAAGATACTGCACTTGTAGAAGTTTTTCTGACACTGCACTATTTATTCAGAATAGAAACAACAGAAGCTTTTCTTTTACTGCCAGATGACCATATTACCCAAATTATAAGGCAGTTTTCCATACTTTATTCTTTTTTAAAGAAAATAGTACTTCCACTCAGCACATACTCGAAAGGACAATACAGCTTCAAAGTTCACTAATGTCCTTTTCCAGAACCATTCCACATTTTTCTTTCTTCTTGCTAACACACATTTTTCTGTGATACACCCACTGAGCTTGGGACTGCTTTGCAAGACACAGTGTAATTACACTCAGCTTTGGACTTGAGAAGGTTTGCTTCCATGTTTCACATGAGGCCCAGATAGCTGCCTACAGACTTCTGAGGTATCTACAGCTTCACATCCCTCTTGTTGGTCCTGGAGCTCCTATCCCAGTGTATGCTGCTGGTGCAAAAAGTAGTTGCTCATCTTATACCCAGCCATTGCAGGCAAATGAGCCCTCAGCCTCCTCTTGCAGAGGAGGGAATGACAATATCTGTTCTCAAAATACAGTTCAGTGATGTAAAGGGGTCAACTTCTGTTAATTGTCTTCAGATTCAGATTGAGGAAAGGATTAATAGCTTAGCCTCACTTTTTTTGCCAGTGCAGTATTGTAGCCTGTGTATTTATCTGCTTGTGCTGGAGGAATAGCATCTCAAAGGTAATACCTATGCCATTTAGTGCCAACTGTCAGCAAACCCATGTACTGTTGAAAGTACCTCCATCATGTAGTGAAGAAGAATGAGCTTTGTTTCTTGGGATCATGGAGGCTTGCGTCTGTTGCAGCCTGAGTTATATCTTACTTATGTAAAAGGAGAGGGGCTTCTTCTGTGGGAGAGTGGCTGGGGGTGGGAAATGCTGTAGAACAGCTGAAGCTGGATGTTTGTGGGAAGTGCTTCTCAGGCTGCTTCAGTTCTAAACCATAGCACAAGGTGGCAGTGTATGTCATCACTAGTTATTTCTACATCAGTTATCATCAAATTGACGCATGGGATGGAAAAAACTAGTTGATGTTACATGGGCAAATATTGGTGTAGATCCCAGCCACTCTAGAATAGGAATGCTTTGAAAGTACTGAGATTTTTAATGGTGCTAGAAAACTCATTTCATAGCATTTGTTTTCACTAGTAAATGGGGAAGAAAATTGCCTTTATTCTCTACTAGCAAAGCTGTTCAAAGAGTGATACATGAATATGACTGCTTTTTATTTTGAAATCCTGGGTTAAGACAACAGAAGCCCTTTTTACATTTGAGGAATACATGTATATGTGTGTGTAATATCCTTCAAAGATACTTGCCTTGTGCTTCACCATGGTATATTAGTACAATTGACATAATTCCAGATGCTACTCAGAAAACATGAAGAATGAGTCTCCATGGATCTGCAGTTGTTGCACTCTGATGAGAACTTACAGGCAAGTTTTATTTTTCTAAATTCATAACGAAGTGAAGATAAGCAGGGACTAGTCTGGGAGCCAGGAGATTTGAAAGTACTGGCTTCAATTCTATCAATTTTGTGGTAGAATTTTGTGGTTAGCCTTGGGCAAACAAGTTAGTTACTGTTACTACATTCATGAAATGGTTTTATTAAGGATTTGCTGAATTATGAGCATGTTTCTTAATGCGTAAATAAGCCAATGTAAAGTCTGTTTAGGTATAGCACTATAACCTCCTGTTGGAAGGACAAATGTTCTACGCTGGTATTTATCATTCAGATGTGTTCAATGCAGGTAATATACATCCAAAGGTACCTTTGAGTAGAGGAGACTTCTAGAAATAATACATCATGACTGAGTAAATTTGAGTTCTTCATGAGAGTTGGGGGAGGGGAGAATGATAACTTTTTGAGTGGGCTGCTTTGATAACTAGTGTAACTTGCCCTCCTGTTCCTTATTCATCCTAACCTGTATGAAAGATGAATATCTAAGCTCTGGAGGTAACTGGTGGCATATCTGCCTGTCTATTGATATCGGTGCTGCTGAATCTGAGAGTGTGGTACTTTTTCAGGCATTTCCTTAATGGAAGAGAGCGTAATTGCACAAAGCGTTTGTATTTTGAGCAGTGTTGATATTGGATGCACTAAGACAGCCCTTACACAGGGATGTCTCATCTCTGCTTGGCATTCACTATTGCTCCTTACTGAAGGGAATATAAGTGAGAGTTCAGAAGTCTTCAGGACACTTTTCTGGTGTGGCATTATTGGCACTTAAAGCTGCGTAGCTGAGGTTCAGCATGCTGATAACACAAATCTCACCACAGTCTGAGAAGATGATGTATTAAAAATTAATTCTTGTAGTGACTTTTGAATGCTTAGGTGTTTGGTGTGCTCGCTGCTGCTCAAAAAGGCTTTGCAAAGTTGCTTTCTGTGTCAGTGAAAGGTTAGCTCGTCTTTAGTGTGGATCCTCTTGTATCACAATGGAGAAATTACTGGTTACTAGAGTAAATGTTTACACTAATACTCACAATTTCACACATCTTGCAGTACAAATGAAGGTGTGTGACTTGTAATTGTAGAAGCTATTCTAAAAACAAACAAATCTGTTAGGTTGTAACATGTCTGAACAAGATTAGGTGTGTAGTATCCCTGTTGTCTTTGGCTCTTTCTCTGTATTTAAACCTTTGGGAAATCTGAAGACTGAAACCTTTGATAGGGGAGTCCTCTGAAGTGAAGTCACAAAAGCATTGACTCAGGATGCCTCCCTTCCTCTTCCTGCCCATCAGAAAGAACTTCCCAAAAAAATTCCAGTTTTCCAAATTTTAAATGCCTTCTTTTAATTGCCAACAGCTTGTATGTCCTCTGTTACCCCATTTGTCACTAACTAAAAATGTTAAACAATCATTAAAATGTTGTATCTTGTACTCCTGCTGCTACGGGCAGCTGATGGAAGTGAAGTTCTTGAAAGGAGGATATTTTTCTCTGCTCTTCTGTTTTCCCCACTGCACAAAGAAACAACAATACCAAACCTTTGGGCCTCATTTCTATTCTTCACAGGTCTGTGTGTTTAGTTTGAGCTTTGCTGCTGCTTTTAGCTCTATAATTGGGCTTCTCCCATCTCAGTACTTAAAGACATGGAAGAAACTACCTATTGGTGCAGTCTGGATCTACATAAACTGTTGAAAGAATGCCAGGTAAACCTGTGTTTTCCTCTACCTGCTTTTGGGTTTTACTGTTTTGCTTATAAACCATGGCATAGGTATAAATGGGATTTTAAAGTGGATGGTATCCAATTTGTATCTCTGTGGAAGACTTAAAAGGGGAGAAGGTATATATTGATTGTGTCTTCTCTGATATGTTTTTCTTAGTGTGTGTTTGGGGATTTTTTTTTAAATCTACTAGTTTGAATGTCTTGTTTTTAAGATGGCTTGAAGCATGTTTTCACGCTTCAGTCACAGGTCCATAGCCTTTAACATTGCTGTTTTAGCAGGTATTGTTTGATTAGAAATACATGGTTTTATTGCGTCATTAGCAGCTCTTTAGGCACAGTTGCCAGGAGGGCACACTATGCATAGTCTGGCTGTTTTAACCTAAATTTTCCTTCCAGTATGTCTGTGTTGCAGAAGTACAGCAATCCAAAGATCTGCATAGATGCAATGCGTCAAGACGGATCTTCTGGACAGTTTGTTTTCTAGATACTGCCCAAAAGACAAACCACCTCCAGTGATGCACATTCGGGAATCTCATATCAACTCTTAACCTCCATTTTCTTCACCAGTTTTTCTGGAAGCTGAACAGAAAAGTAAAACCAATATCTCTTTGACAATACTGTAATACCCATCAGCTGACAATTTCAGTTTTGTTAACTGACAACATCTGAGAAGGTAATTTTTCTTGCTACATATAATACTTAAGCTCAGCTTGCCATTTATGAGGAGAGGAGGCGGTGGGCAGATGTAATGTCTGTAAAGAAGAAGTGGTGCCTAGTATTACATGGAAGAATAAATAAAAATCTATACCAGTCTACTCACAAATTGTTGTCACTTATATTGCATAAACTAGCATGCGTTCCACATCAAGTATGTCACTCAACCAGCTGATGCAAGTTTGATTTTTCTGAGGGAAAGATGTCTAGACTTGTTTTCCTGTTCTGGTTTATTTCAAACAGGCTGTTAAATCAAGTTAGTACAGTAGTTTGCACTGGTTGGGGGAGGTCGCATGCAAGCAGCATGCTGTTGTCTAAGATTGTTTTGCTTGTGACTGAAATACAAGATTTGAATCCAGGGTGCTGGAGTAGAAAAGCTGGAATGCTGAACTCACCAGACCAGATGATTAGTGCTGCCTGCTGTTGCTTCAACAGACTCATGCTGCAAACCATTTACCTGCATCAGCTCATGGGAAACTGGTTCCATATTTACTGGAAATACATAATCAGCAAAGCCCTCTTCCGAAAGGGAACAAAAGCAGGAATTAAGTCACTTGAACTCAGATATTTGAATGTACATACCTTGTCTCATGTACTCTGTCTTCAAGACCTTATACAAGCTTTTGTCCATCTATTGTTGGACCATAAATGGAGTCTACAGTATTGCTAAGTGCAGTTACGGTGAGGTTTCCAGGTGATTGTGGTTTAACCCCAGCTAACAACTAAGTACCAAACAGTACCACTCACTCACTCCCCCCAGCAGTGGGATGGGGAGGAGAATCGAGAGAGATAAAAACAGTTTAATAATTAAAATAAGGTAAAATAATAATAATAAAAAGGGAAATAACAAAAATATATTAAAAATAATAAATAAATAATTACAACCAGCAGCAGTGATGCGCTCACCACTCGCTGGCCAGTACCCAGCCCAACCTGAGCAGTGATCGTTCCCTTCCAGGTGACTCCCCCCAGTTTATATACTGGGCATGACGTGCTGTGGTATGGAATACCCCTTTGGCTAGTTTGGGTCAGGTGTCCTGTCTCTGCTTCCTCCCGGCTTCCTGTGCCCCTCCTCAGTGGCAGAGCATGAGAGACTGAAAAGTCCTTGATCAGGCTAAGTGCTACTCAGCAACAAGTCAAACATCGGAGTGTTATCAGTATTGTTCTCAGACTAAAGCCAAAACACAGAACTGCACCAGCTGCTAGGAAGAAAATTAAATCTATCCCAGCTGAAACTAGGACACGGGGGGGTTTTCGTTGATTTGTTTTCCATTAAGTTGAGAGCAAATTAGAAGTAGCCTGTTCATAAGAGATGTCCTCTTGGGAACAGTCTTAATAGACTAACAGGGAAAGACAAGTTCTAAATAATACTACATCACTCTCTTCACTTACATATGTTGTATTTATGGTATGAGCTCTTTGCTGTAGCGAGTGAATTCTCAAGTCTGGAAGCAGAACCATGACTGTGCAGTCTAGCTGACTGTGAAAGATGTGATTGGTGAACCTGTTTCTTGAGAGTGGGAGGGGAAGAGAGAGTGCCCTAGTGCACTAGTCTCTAACATAGCAACAATACTTTATCCTTTCCTGCAAGGTCACCTCTTAGATTTCCTAATTGGGTGTATTCTTACTTTCTGTAACAATCTGCAGATAAAGTCTTTGTCTTGTAGTTAACAAATAAACAAACTTTTCCATTTGAAAAGAGTAATGAAAACGCTGTTTGCTACCGTTTATCTTATAAGGGTCTTCTACTTAATCCTCCCTGTGCCATCAATCTACCTTACAAGCTTTAAAAGATAATGTCTCTTTAACTCCTAGACTAAGACTGCATGTCTGAATAGTTGATTTAAAGAATTCATGAACCTTTTCAGTAATATAACTTGTGGCGCGTGTCACTTGCCTAAGCCATTTTGTTGTTTGGTGTAATTGTTTGTCATTCATTCTCACCTGCTGCCTCTGAGCCTTTGTGTCATTTACATTGGTCATACTTTATGTATTTCACCAGGTGGAGAAACTTTCTCAAGGCTGTCTTGCAGAAAATCCCATTCTTTCCATATCACAGTCAAGAGGCATGAAATTGTGTATTGACTGTTGTTTTTTATTAAAATAACACTAGTTGGGACTGCCTGTGGTCTTCAAATGTAATTTTAGGAGGACCTGGCATAATGTCAGTGAAGATAAACTGAGTGGGTAAGAAGAGAGTTGTAAGGCAAAAGGCTTAAGTCTGTTATGTGATGTATTGCTCCTTATTCATACTGCAGGACTTTCGTTTAACACCTAGCAAAGCAGTTCATCGAACAAGCTGCTAGAGAAAGTTGTAAGTACATCACTCAACTTCTCCATGCTGTGAGTTGCTGCTTCGTGTAGTGGTACAGAAATGTAACTGGGAGTTGAGCACTGGTGAAAGAGTTATGTAAATGCATGTGTAAAGTCATAAGAGGTTTCAGTTGTTTCTGAAATTCTCTGCAGAACTACAGCTGGGGACGTGGTGCCTAGATGGTGAGGTGTGCAAGTGGAAATGCATGAATTAAGCAGTATACTGATGATGCAGTGTGAGAAATAGTCATCTTGCACATCAGAGCTGTTACTCTCTTCCAAAATATTTCTTCATTTCAGTTCATTCTAAGACCACCAGTTGTAATCATTATGGTAACTGCTCTTCCGAAACCTTTTTTTAACCCATCTCAACAATAGAGCATTCCAAACTGGTCACAGCTGAGTTAGTGAAGAGAGTTGGCATGTTCTCGTATGCTCTGAACTTTGAGTCTCTTTGTTTTGTCAGCAAGTATAGCCTGATTATTTTTCTCTTTTTTTCATGCAGATGCCTCTTCTGGATGCTAATCTACATTCGTGCAATAGGAGCGTCATCTCTACATGCCTCAAACATCTTAGGCGTAGGAGTCAGGGACTTGAATGGATTAGGCGTTGGCAGAGACATAGATTTTTGGCAGTGCCTTGAACTAGGACATGATAATCTGTGATGCATGCAAGTAGACTAAACATGGACGAGAAGTCTTAAAATGTTTGAAGTCATTACCCATACAAAGGTATGTTTGTCCTGGGGTTAGAATCCTTTAAATGATGTGGTATAGGGACAGATAACGTCTGGCATGACCTGCTGCCAGTTCCCTTTTTTCATACCAGCAGTATGTCAATGTGACATGGTATGACGTTGTGGGAGGAGCATTTATTAAAAACCCAAATACAGTTGTAGATCACAGTCTCCAGGCTGGCTGGCTAATTTTGCTTATTGCCCACTTTCTTTGTAAAATAAAACAAACCCAAACAAAACAATAACAAAAAATACCAAAAAAACCCCAACCAAGACCACTTGTGTATTGAAACTGGGGGATTATCATTTATACCCTGGATTTGGCTTTGAAGCCAACTGATACTATGTAATGTTTAGCCGTTGGCAACTTAAGCAATCTTGAGCATTGCTGTAATACAAAATCACCCAAACAAAGTAGCTCAGTGAAGAAACTGCGCAGCTGCTTGAGAAATTGTGGAAGTGATAGAGTTTTGAAATGACTGGGAGAGCTAAAAAACAACAAAACCTAATTGAGGGGATACAGCGTGGAATGCATTCTGTGTGTTATATTGCAAGAGATAATGCAGCATAAATATGAAAAACAAATTTGTTAATTACTTCAGTTATGTGTGTAAATACAGATGCCCTGTTTTAACATGTAATGGTTTAATATGGTATTGGTCTTAAAGGTAACATTATTTTAGATGTGTAAGGTTTAAACATTGCACAGAGGTTACTTCTGAAAATCCTACTTCCTCTTAATTTTTTTTTTTTTGGTTGTGGGAACATTCTTTATAGGCCTAAACTTTATAAGGTGTGATTTCATGGCTATGCTGAGCAAGTGCTGTGCCCTACAGAACTTCAGTCATTGTATCTTGTACGTTAACCAAAATTAGGTACCTGTGGGTAAATTAAGAGAAACATAACTACTTCTAAGTATTTTTTTTTTTTTTATTTTTTTCTTCATCCTAAGGTGCTTAGCAATTAATTTTTGCATTTTGCACTTGATTTGTAAAGCATGTAAAAAGATTGTTGTAAGTCTTCAGTGCAAGTTTTTGTGTCCTACAACTCCTTGGAAATGTGTTACTTTCTTCTTGGTTCTGATTTTTCTGATTTAATCCATTGACTTTCTTAAATAGTTTTTGCCTTATCCTGCTGACAGTATTTCTGGTTTATTGTTACCTATGCAATTCACTGCACTGAGAATTGGTCTTTCCTTAGGAGGATTATTCATGAATATGTGAACTGTGGTAAAGATGCCTCCAAGCTGACACTGTTTTCCCATGCTGATGTACAACTGGAATAAATGAGGCTGAGGCAGCTATGACTTTACTCCACTTTACAGAGAAGCATCAGCGCAGAGATGAAGCAGCTTTGCCCCAACTGCCCCAACAGTGCAATTCTGAAATGGAGTTGGAAACTGAATGCAGTTATCCAGAGGCCCGAGTCTGTGGCTGAATTTCAATTTGTGTCGTGAGGATTTATACAGGAACTGTTAGTGGATAAAAAAAAAGAGGAGCAGCACTGTGAGCATTACCTTTTGCTTCATGGTAATTTTTGCACTGGATGTTCTCTTCCTCATCTATTTACTCACACCACCTCCTAGACCATCTCATCGATCCTTCTTGCTCCTACAGACCTTGTGGCTGAGGTTCCCTGGAAGTAGCTGTGGAGCGATTTGGTTGTGTAAGTACTAATGTGCTCCTGAGGCTTCTGGACAGCAGAACTTATGAATTAATACTATTGGTTTTAGTTTGTTCAGTTAAACTGTTGCTTCATGCAGGCCTGAAATGTCACCATCACACTGTAGTGTTTCTTACTCTGTGTGGCTGAAAACAGAGTGCCCTGTCCTGTAGTCAGACTGTTCTGCAGGTAAGCTTGGTAGGGTCAGAATGAAGTTAAAACTCCTAGCTGTTCTATGAACAGCATTGGATGAGACAAAGAGGGGAGGGCTCTGGTGTTTCTGTGTTAGCTCATTCGTTCATGGCACAGTAACAGCATGTCCTGTGCTGGAGAAGGCAGTTGCTGGGATGGATAGGAGCTGTGGATTTCCTAGTCTGTTGTAACCTCTCTTGGTAGGTTCTCATAAATCAGGAAGTGTACACCACAGCTGTGGCCAGATTGCAATCCAGAATCTTAATGCTCAGTTTTCTATGGGTTGGTTTCACCTCTTGCTCCTGGCTTTAGTGTGTTTGTCTTTTGTCTTGCCATGTCAGTCAGGGTATCAGGTTAGTCTGGTTGCTGTTTTCCATCACATGTGACCACATTTCCTTGTGGGAATAGGAACTGTGAAGTGACCTTAAAACCAAGTATTGCTTTTCTACTTCTGAAAGATAACTTAGTTGTTACTAAATGCTTCTTTCATACCCCTGAAGAGTTCTTGGTCTTAAGAGCATGTAACAGGCATAAGGGGGTAATTTTCATCTGAAATGTGTCATGCAACAGGCTAGCAGCAACTTAAGTGAGGTGATGGGAATATCAAATGCTAATTAATGGTGTAGGTTACATGCTGAGATCAGTATTGCATGGATTACCTGGTGCAGTATCACCATCCTCTGTATGAGGAAGTAAATCAGCTGGCTTACATGTTTAATGCTTAAGAAACTGTAAAGATACAGGACCTCATGTAGTTCAGCTATAGTATAAATGTGATCTCCAGCAGTGATTGTCTACTGTGGCAGTGGTTTCTACCAACTCAGAAGAATTTCCAGGAAAGCACATGACTTTTGTTCACCTTACTTGTACCAATAGAAAGGAACTGAGAACTTTCATGAGTGGCAGCAAGTTTTGCATTTGAGTGAGGATCCTTGTCTCAGAGCATATGTACTCGTTTGCATGGGAGTGAGCTAATTTCCAGTGATCAGCTCAGAATGGGTTCAGCTATTTCAGCTACTAAATCTGCTATTTCCTGCCAAGAAGTGTAGAGGGAGTTGAAAGCATCTGCTGCTGTGCAACTGCCAGGGAAGAAGACCAGGCAAAGAGCTTGGCCTGCTTAAGGATGATGGTCTGGTGGGATAGGTTTATTCCAATAGAATGAAAAGTTGCCTTTTAAAGCTTTTTACTGAAAATTCACAATGAAATTTGACACTTGATTTAAAAAAAAATGTTTTCCAGTGTCTTGGTCTTCAAGCAAGAAAATAATCTTCCCTTTAACCAACGAGGCAGGATACTAGTTGCTAGATTTCTGTAAGGAGTCTGTGATGCTTGTAGATCCCTTAAGAGCTTCCAAAATCTGTGCAGAAGGTTAAAACGTATCAGTTGCTGTGTTTCATCCAAAGTGGATTTGCCAGGATTGCAAAAGCTGTAATGTTTTTTTTAAGCTGTGATGAGACCCAAATGTTAACCTGAAAGGTTAAAAGTGCCTTTTCAGGGTAATGTTCACAGACTCCTTAGCGTTGGAAGGGACCTTTTGAGATCATCTAGTCCAACCCCGAATTGACTTAGGTGTAATTTGGTTTGTCTTTTGTCTGCATAACCAAGGCAGAAGCTTGGTTACATTGGAAACTTGGGTTTCAAAATTCTGAATTTCATCGTTTGGAAACACCAAAATCATTTGTGTCGATCCTGTCCTTTTGGAGTGGGGAGGTTGTGTCCTGCTTGTGCTCTAGGATGAGTTGCTGAAATACTTCTCCCTTTTAAAGTGCTGTTCTGGCAGTCCCTTGTTGGAAAAGTTTCCCAGGAAAGGAAGTGCTCTGGCCATAGTGAGAGTGGTGTGGCCAGTACAGAAGTTCTTGTGCTTCATGGCCAAGCAGGCTTCCTCTTTATGTTGACCATCATCTTCCCCTGCTGCTTTTCCATTGCCAACACAAGAAGCTTTTTCATGCATAGGGATCAGCATCAAGAATGTCTTAAATTTTATCCAAATTTTTTATAATTTCTGGTTCTTTGTTTTTGTTACCCCATGTGTGGTGTCTCAGTGGACATAGCTTAAAGGACAGGTGAGTTCTTTTAGCAGAACTTAGCAGCTGCATTCTCCAGGAGGTAAAAAAGTGGTGAATTTTCAGGTAACCATAAAGCTGCAAATGCAGTCTGATGCTATTCCTGCCAAAATAAATGGGACAACCAACGGGGCATCAAAAAAAGTGCTAAAAATTATATCTGGTTCCTTAAGGCAATTGGCCCAGGGTGGTGATAGCCAGGAAAAGATGAGAAAAACAGATGACAGATTCATTTTACAGGTTTGGCTGGAATTTTAATTGCAATTCTCCCTGTGTTGATTAAGAAATTGAATGTTCAGCACAGACTAGGGAAAGCTGATAGCATGCTGTAGAGAGGACTCCTGGTGCAGCATCCTGCCCCTGCTGACAGAGCTTTTGGGAGACACGAGGTGGCACTAGGGCCAAGTCTGCACCCAGTGGAGGGCTGGCCACAGATAATCAGGAAATGGCCATTTTGCAGGGGTTTTGGCTCCCCTTTCAAACTTTGAACTTGACTCAATTCTGTATGACTCAGTCTGGTTCAACACTTCAAGGAGATGGGTTCGGATCATGCCTGTTGGAAGGTACCACCTCCCTGCCACCCTGCTTCATACACCTGCCTAGTTGCAGACATGAAGTGTGGGCTGTGATTTTTCACTGTGATTGTGGTTTTCAGTGAGCCCTGAAATCTGACAGGGTAGTGAAGTCTAGCACACACACTGCAGCCTGGGCATCCTTTTAGATGCTCACTAGCACCCTCCCTGGGCTGCACCCAGCTCTCTAGTGTGCTCTCAAAGCTGCTGCACTACCTGGTAATAGGTGATCATGGAGTTGATGGCTCCTTTTTATTGGGCAAGAGGGATAATGACTTCTTCACTTGAACATTGTAAAGCTGGAAAGCCTGCAAGGGGAATTTAGGTCTGAAAGTTTCCCATGAACATGTCTATATTGCCAAGATTGAAGAGTTTGAGAGCTTCTTTAGGCAGAGGCTGAACCCAGGAAGGCTGCAGAATGGGCATGCAGGATAGAATAATCCAGGTCAGAAGGGACTTGTGAAAGTCTCCAGTCTAACCTGCTGTCTTAAGCAGACTCAGCTTTGAGATCAGACTGGGTTACTTGGGTCTTTATCTGGTTTGGCCTTGAAAACCTTTTAGGATAGAAAGTGCAACCTCTAGGCAATCTGTTCATTGGTTTATTGGTTGTAATAAATTAGCATTTTATTTATTATTGTTCATTTACTTTCTAGACTTTCGGCTTATCTTTCATGTCTCTCAC
The DNA here is from genome assembly GCF_004027225.2 of Strigops habroptila. Taxonomy (NCBI): domain Eukaryota; kingdom Metazoa; phylum Chordata; class Aves; order Psittaciformes; family Psittacidae; genus Strigops; species Strigops habroptila. The sequence continues at coordinate 9,576,658 of NC_044283.2, forward strand.
CTTTCTATCTGTATTGGTAAAAGCAATCTTATGGCTTCTAAGCAAGTTCTGGGGAAAGAGTGAGGATTAACCCATGCATTTCAAGAATTTGAAGCAGCATTGCCATTCCAAATTTCCAATTTTCTTTAAGCATGTTCCCTCCCTTTGTTTAAAACCCCTAGTCTTTCCCGCTTCTTCCTCCTTGCGTGGTTCCCACCCACACCTATGAAAATGGTAGAGGAAGGAGGACTATTTTCTGTCTATCTTGGGCTGCTGTAGGACCTTTGTAGTACCTTTGATATCTCAAACCATTTGATGCTTCATCTAGTAAGCTAGGTATTACCTCAGTTCCTGAGGAACTGAAGGATAGGGGCGGTGGTGAGATGAGTAGAGGATCCACATCTCCTGTTTCTAGGTACTGCAGTAAGAAGCTCTTCATGACAATTTGCATTCATGTAATGTATTTGAAATGTTGAACATTAAACCATGAAATGTAAAGCACCTGGTTTACATCAGCCTTTAGAGGTGAGAGATCATGTTCTTGCAGCAGGTTGGTCCAGTATGTGACAATAATGGTGTGAGAATTGCAATGGAGGTATTTGATAGTGGTGAAATAGCATCTTAAACCTGGCGTGTGGTGTGATATGTTTGTTAGTACTGTCTCAGGCTGGTTTTGTTGATGAGGAGTCTTGTTTCATTTTGGCTGTATCACGGTTGTCTCAGGCCTTTCCCTTTTTAACCTTCTCACTCTGTGTAAATTACATTAAGGAAATTATAAATAAATGGCAATGGGCTTTCCCTGGCTGAAATTAGCTGTTGACCTTAGACTACCATAAGCTACATCGTCAAAAAGCCCCCGCTGTTTTTCCTGGTGGGCTTGAGGAAGCCTCTGCATGACTTCTTGTGAGTTAATGTTTGGAGGAGGAGTGGTGGGGATGGTGTGAATGTTATGTGTTTTGCTACACGAGCTGATGATTGCTTGAATGAGTGGACTTCCTGATTCAGAGGTAAAGAATGAATGGCTTCTCCTCATAGTTTCAGTCTTATTCTAAAAGGTACTTTAGCAGCTCAGTGGTGTTTGCAGCCCCACGCAAGTGCTGCCTAGACAACTGTTTCCACTGCTTGAGAAAAAGTCCATCTGACACACCAATGGGAAGTTGACACTTTCAGTTCATTAAAGAGAGCGTCTACAAGCATATATACTCAGCTGAGAAGGTTTCAGCCTCTAAGAAGGGTCTGAAAAAGGCTTGAAATTTAAAAGCTTGGAGTGTCTGAAGGTACAGGCTGTTACAGCTCAGCTCCCTTCTAATTTTCCCTCGTTTTCCTAATATTTGTCTGTCTTTTTCTCTTCAAAGGGTTAATATACCTGTCTGTATTTGCAGACTAGCTCCTTCAAATTGGTTATGACCGTGATCCAAATAGTTCTGGAAGGTGGCTCTGTAGAGGCTTTTTTCCCTATTTTCTTATGGTTGCTTTGCCATTACATCAAAATAATGCCACTTGACAATGCAGTAGGATACTGGTGACCTCTGGGAAAGGTTTCTTAATACATCAGCAACTGGATCCTACAGACCAGATTTAAAGGGAGCTCAGATACTCTTGGAGAAGTTAGCAAACACAAACAGTAGGATGGGGTGTCTTCCACATTAAATTACTGCCTTCTCCACTCTAATTGAGTTTACTGTACTGCTGAAGCAATGGACATGCTTGCTCTAAGGACTTGGGGTGCTTTTTAATATTAGGGTATTACAGAATTAAATATCCAGCCACCAAATCTCTGGTGTCAACCCGTTGGTAATAGGGGGAAGTGATGATGTTAACAGCTTTTCTGATACGGTTTAGAGGGCAGCACTGTGTTTGGCCCCATCTCGTTCTCACCTGAGGGACTGCTGTCTGAAAGCATAACTCTAGTGATATCAGTATCTGATGGTGTCATGTATACAGATAAGAACTGTTAGTGAACTTTACATGGCCATTTCTCATATGCATTTTTATGTCTTCTTCATAGCAGCTTTCTAGCTTTGGCATTAGCTGTGGTTAAGATGACAGACTGACACTTCTACCTTAATTTTTCTTTATATAGCGGAAGAATTTATAGTGATCCCTGAGAATCTATAGTCATGACTAAGGTTAAAAGGAACGTTTGTAGGTAATCTAGTCCAGCCTTCTGCTGTCTTTCATGATGTCCAATTTGCCGAATTGGCCACTAATCCACTCTTTCTCTACTCTGGGTCATGCTTCACTTGCACAGACTCTACCAATACCTTCAGGAAGGTCTGAGAGCAGACCTTCCCAGCCAAGTAGTTGTTTTATACCATGGCCTTTTATTGTGCCCTTTGTCCATGGGCCAACATTTTCCTTGCTCCTGAAATACTTCTTGTTGCCTTCTGCTCCCCTTCCATGTTTTCATTCCAACCAAGCTTTTACTTTCGTGTCCTTTTATGTGCTCAGGCGTCGTCTCCATATTCCTTCCAAATAGCCTGTCTCCACTTCCACCTCCTGTACACTTCCTTTTAGTGTTTGAGCTCACTCAGGAGTTCCCCCTCGGGCAGAGCTGGCCTCCTGCCATGCTTGCTTGACTTCCTGCACATCAGAACAGGCTGTTCTGCTTTGAGTGGTGGTTCTTGGAGGTTAACCAGTCTTCCTGCACTTTTTTGCCTCAGCCTCCAGTGGCATCCTGCCTACCAGTTCCCTGAACAAGACTAGATCTACTCTTCCAAAGTTCAAGATCTTTATTGTGCTATCTGCCTACCTCACTTCTTTCAGGATCCTTATCTCACCATCCTATGATGGCTGTCGCCAAGTGATGCCAATCATTCACAGCTTTAACTAGTTCATATTGATTAACGAGTAGCATATTGAGCACTGCCTCTCCTAATTGACTTGTCTGTCACTTTTTTCAGCAGTTGTCCTCCAGGATTGCTCTCCTGAATTGCTTTCCCCTTTGCTTGTTGCCCTCTCAGCGGATAATGGGGTTGTGGAAACCCCTACGGAGAGACAGGGCCTGCTATCAAAAGGCTTCTCCCAGCAGATTATGGCTGATTTCATCCACTTTTTCTTGGGTTAGGTGGCCTGTAGCAGATATCCACCACACAATTATGCTCATTGGCCTCCTTCCTCATCCTGACCCATAAGCTTTTGACTAGTCTGTCACCTATTGCTTTGCAGAGCTCTCCACATTTGGGTAATTTCTTTGGATGGAGCACAGCTCCAAGTTCTCTGTTTTCTCTTTTTTCCTTCTTGAAGAGCCATCATCCATCCCTCAGATCACTGCAGTTATGTAAACTATCCCACCGCATCTCTACTCCTAGATACATAGCTTTGCATCTGCACGTGGACTTCCAGTTTCTTGGTTGGCAGCGTTTGGTCATGTACAGGCCCTTCAGAGGTGCCCTGTGAGATACACCCTAAGAAGAGAAAGGGGAGAGTCTTGAGAAAAGATTAGGGACACTGGCTACTATTTGTTCCTTAATTTTCCTTTTTCATGCAACTGGTTCTGGTGTCACAATGTTCATCTTTTTGTGAAGCAAAGGAGCTGTTCCATTTGTGCAGGAAATACCAGAATGCTGCTCCAGAGTACAGCTATATGCTGGGAAAAGACCTTTCATAACCCCTTTCTAGGACTGAAGGAGCGAGCACACACATACATTTCTAACCTGGCTCTTTTATTATGCAACTTATATGACACAGGGTGGGTTTGTGTACCTGTAGAAGGATGCTGGTCTACCTCTTAGGGATTGTTCACTCTTTAAGACAGTTCGCAAATATGCTAGATCCCAGATTATTTACTTTAATACATTCTTCACCTTTTTAACGCACTTGCACAAACACAAAGGTATTCTGTCTCTATGAAAACTTCTGTTCAGCTTTCTTCAAGCAGATTTTGCTTTTCTTCAATGTTTTTCCATATGGTGGACTTTGACTGTCCAACAGTGGATTTGAGAATGAGTCCTCAATAAAGAAGACAGAGGAAAACTTTTTCTTCCTCTCTCCAGTGTAAGGGAGCAGAATCAGCAGGTGCTGGTCCCGTGCTTCCTCTTCTCAGAAGCTGGAAGACTGCAGTTCTCTCCTCCCACATCCTCATCTCTACTCAGATGTGTGCAACTATTGATGATTAGAAGTAATTTTTTTTTCATGTCCAGGGTTCTTCAGGTGAATTCCACCCAGGCTGTGGTAGCTCCTAAACTGTGCTCTGACTATCTGAAGAGGAACTGTCCTACAACAATTGCTAGGAGCTCAATGCACGCTTCCTCTCAGCACTTCTCCATAGCTGTGGAAATTACGATGTGCTCAATGGCTGTAGTATCTTTGTAACTTCTCTTTGGCCTTTCTTTTTGAGGGGGTTCTGCTTTACATAGTTTGAGAGACTCTTTCAAAAGACAAACTAGCCAGTCATTGAAGAGTTTGTCCATCTGTCCCCCCCCCAAAAAAGGCTGTGTCCACTGTCAGATGGATTTCTCTTAGGCTGGTTAAAAACCAAGAGATATCTCCATGTTCTGTAACATATTCTGAACTCTGTGCTTCTATAGCACAGTAATTATCTACTTTGTCACACCTGTAGCTGCACTGTGTTGTCTGCGCTATGCAGCTGCTGTGACCAGATTGCTCAGTTTTAAACTCTCCTTTACCTGCCTATAGCCAGGAGAGTGTCTTGCAAGGCTTGTTTGTGTTGAACACATTGCAATAAAGTAGACCAGAGACTGATGGCAGCTTGGGATGGAGTGCCATTTCATTGCATGCAGCCCGTCACTAGGCAGATGTGGAGATGGAAACAGCCTGTTATTAGCGGAATCCTTTTCAAGGAGGAGTACATGCTTTGACAGTACATCTTATTGTAACTTCCTCAGCTTACCACTTACCTGAGAGCATGTACATTTTGATGAAATCATAGTAATGTGTTTTTCTTGTTTCTGTGGGTAAAGATTACCAGAGTAGTGTTTTGGGTAACTTCATTTTCTGATCTGTGGTGTAACGACCACTCTGCCCTTGTCTGCTTGTCCAATGTTTAATATGGGCACTGAAATTTTACATAAAAACAGTTGTTTCATTTTCTTTGATTAATGTTTTTCCATCTGTTTTATCAAACTTCGGGCTTCTTCCCACTTGTAGGCTCCTTAAAACATAATCTAACAAGTCATCAGATACATTAATGGTGACTATATTTCAGTAACAGAGTATTTGGTCCACAGTAACTTTAAATGCCAAGGTCTGTCAAAGCAGGATCTGGCTCCATGCAGTCTCGTATGCACGCTTATCCTTCCACACCCACTGTTAAGCTTTATCCCCCTTCACTGTCAAGCCAGCTTCACCCTCCGAGCTACCCTGTGCTCTCTGAGCCCCCTGTGCATCAGATGCCTCCACTCCTGGCACACTGGTCTTTGCAGAGGTGCACAAAGGACAGGCCTTAAATCTGAGGGAGCTTTTACTTTGTCCTATGACCCTGCTTTGGGAGAAGGAAACAGCTGCCAGAGAGCATTATCTATGCCATGGAAAGTAGACCTAAGCCAGTGGGAGGCTGGAGGAATAAAGAGGCAGCCCACATCCAGACTACCTCTCTGCTACAGGCACAATATACTTCAGCCTTGATCAGCTCAGCAGAAGCAAATACAGAGCTCCTGTTTTTGAGAAGAATGGTAAGGCATACCAGCAAAGGAAGAAGGATTTTTCTTAGGATTTTTCTTTCCTTGCAGCATGCCTCCATATAAAGAATGCTAGTGTACTGATGTCTCCAGCTAAGTCCAGTGCAGCAAGAGTCTCCTGGTGATGATACAGTTACACGTATACAGCCACAGCATGTATGCAAAGGAGCTGAACTGATGTTTTGCTAGAGAGAGTCATTTCTTAACTTCGAGTGTGCTTTTACTTGCAGTCCTAATAACCTTTCACTGTAGTTCATGATAGTAAACAAGTACCCGAAAACAAAGCAGCGCTGTGATAAGATTATTTTGTACTTTTCATATACACATTCATGCTGAGGGCATGCATGACATCTGTAAGGTCAACAGGAGGGTAAACTGCCAAGTTAAATGACTTGCTGAAAACAATACAGTAAGTCACTGTTAGAGCATGGAGCATCCCATTCTTGTCCATGGGATCCTTTTTGTATTCAAACAAAAGACCCATTTAAATACAGACTAAATAATTTTGTAACAATAGGGAAGCACAGAAGTTGCTCATGCATCAAGCTAATGGCATCTGTGTGTTAGTATGGGCTAATCTTTCTTCCTAAGTAAGGGTTTCCTGTCATGGAAAGAAAAGGTACTTTTCCTCCTTTTCCCCCTTAGTTTTATCAAACTTTACCTTGCTACCTTTATACATACGATAGTATGGAGAGAAGCTTTCTCATGATTTCCTGCAAATCACTGTTTTGCCATGACCACATGAAGGTCTTTCAACCAACTGATATCTCTCTATTTTTAGTGTTTGATTCTGCTGCTCTGGTTCTTAGTAGAGCAATCATAATTTGAAGCTTATTAGGTGCTTGTGTTTGCCAGCAGTGCAAGTGTAATGTAAAGCTGGAGTTCAGCCTAATGAATGCAGCGTTCTGTGTGTTTTTCAGTGCTAGAAAATGCATTTGAGCCATGAGGCATGGTGGAGGGGAAGATCAGTTCATTGTCATTTAAGAATCATTAATCTGATAAAAATGCTTTTCTTCTTCTAGCTGATGTCTTTTTGAAATGTTGCTGAGTTTTAAGTGTCAAAACCAAATGATGCAGGTGACCCATACTCCTGCATTATTTCTGCAAGCCATGTGTTTCTCAATTACAGCTTTTGAACCGAAACAGATACAGAGCACCTCCACGACAGGCAGCCCTGAGGCTAACCTCTGCTCTTGACCATGAGGTTTCTAAACCTTTGTGGTGAAGGCTAGTATAGCTAATGATGCACAAATGGTATCCCACTAACAATTTCCACACTTCATTTGACTTCTCTGCTATGCAGAAGACATGCTTAAAATACCAGCGTCCCTCAACCACAGTCTGGTTGTGGTGAGTTAACCTTGCAATAGCTCTAGCCAGCTTGGTAATTCCAGCGCACCATTCATGTGTAGCTTGCTCATCTCAACAGGGGCATTCCCATGCATGGCTCCCATGCTGGCAGTGGGTGTCTGTCTTTGTTCCTGTCTAGAAGGATTTTGATCTGTGTGTGCAGCCCCAGCTCCATGAAGCTGCTGATGAAATTCCCGTTGACTTCAGTAGGGTTTGGCATTCCCCAGTTGTTCTTTCCTTCATGCCTACATTCATTCAGCATGTGTTCAGCTCTGGTTTCACACTCAGCTTTCTTCTCTAGCCCTTCCACCTCCATTCTCGTCTCCTTAAAAGATGATAGAGGCACAGAAATAGCACTTTCTGCAGCCTTCAGAGGGGTTATTTTGTGGTTTCCTGGAGAGTCTAAGCTTGCGTCTAGTTTGCTTGTCAGTCCTTTTTTCCTGTGAGGCCCAGCCCCACAGGAAACTATCTTTAACCAAACCACAGCAACAGAATTAGCACATATACCCCCCTCCCCAAAACTGTCTGAATGATCACATAGGTAGCACTTTCACAGCCCTAAGAATTTCACTGCTTTGCAATAGGAATGCACACGCTGGGTAGGAAATCCCAAGATGTTCCACTGTGTCTACCTCAAAGGGCCAGCTCTCATTAGGTGCATACCAATTCCTCTTGGGGTTTTGGGGTGGGGTTTTTTGCTGGAGTGAGAGGAGGAGGAGGAGGAACACCGGTTATGCCTGCATCAGAGCGAATTTCAGAACAGCAGGAGTTTTATCAGGTTGTGCGTGTGCTGGAGAGGTCATGCATCGAGGTCGTGCTGGATTTTGAATAGAATGGGTGAAAATTTAGACCTGGCTGGAACCGTTTTGAAATTGCTGTTTGTTGCCTACCATCATGATCCTTTCCTGTGCCTGATGCCTCTTTTTTTACAAAGATCTAAGCTCACTTAGCATTGGTACAGAGCCAGGGATTCCTTCACTTACACTACTGATGCCCTGTTTTGGGAGTGTTGTGTTCTCTGTTCATCTGTGTCCTCCACAAGCCTTTAGGGTTGGATGGTTTAGCAGTTTTTCCTGCTAAAAGGTAATGCTACCTGTCAGGTGTTCTTTTAATATGCTGTGTCTCATTTTAGATAATGCTGTTATATTGGCTAGTAATGTACTAAGCACAAATAAAAGATCACTCAGAATGGCCTTCTCAGTATTTCCTTATTTGATTGAACTCTTTAGTTTTAAATACTACTTTTTGAGAGAGATGTGTATCACTGCTGTTAAATGGTAACTCTCCATGACATCAGGAGAAACAAAATTCTATGTTTTCCCTGTGCCACAGCAACCACAAATTGTATTGTATTTACTTTTTCAGGCTGTCAAACTGATTAGCTTCATTCCGTGGTACAAGGAATCATTTGAACTAAACCGCGAAGAGGTAACTTAGGAAGCTAGCACCAAGTCAGAATGGGAACTTGGAATTTATGTTGAAAATCTTGACCCTGTCTTGTCCAGAAGTTAATGAGCACCCCGAAGGTGTTCCTGTTTCTCTCTCACATCCAGGAATATTCACACAGAAATTACACCATCCTCACAGAACAATAACAAAACTTTTTCTGATAGAACAATGAGGCCTTTTAGATAAAATAGGAAACGATGGGTTTGCATGACTCTCCAGCTCATCCATTGGAAGGCTCTCTTCCTGTGCTGTTCCTTTTGTTTAATTTGGTCTTCTCAGAATTCTCAAGTTGACCTTAATTTTCCAACTTCCCTCCCATTTATCCAACTTTCACATTTCATTGTCTGGCTAATTCACCTCTCTTCTTTATTCTCAGGATTTGTAACAAGTTAGTGAAAGGCCAAATTCTGCTTCTAGTGTTGGCTGAGCACATAAGAAATTACTATTTCTACCATTTTAGAATTAGTATTTATTTCGTATAATAAATAATACTTTTCTTATCTCTTTAGGTCTGGTCGCTATACTGCACTTTGTAGCATGCTGAATAAATCGTATTTGCATTAAGGGCTTAGGGTTTTTTCTCTCCTCCACTGTCTTCTGTGTTTTCCAGACCTTCCTTGAAGCACATCTTTTTTTCCACGTGTTCCCGGAGATGGGAAAGAAGCTATGTGATTATGGCACGGCTGCCTTTCCTGATGCCTTTCCATGCCCTGCTGGTGCTAGTTGCAGGCAAAATCCCAGATGAGGTGGTTATTCAGTTTGCCTTCACAGGGCAGCACAGAGCAGTAATAAGCAGCGAGCCCATGAGCAGACCTTGCTGACCTGGAGAACCCTTCTCAGCGTTCATGTCTTGGGGGCTGGGGCAGGTTTGGAGGTGGACCTTCTCTACACACGGTGACTGCTGCCTCCCCTCTCGTTTCACCATGGCTGCAGGTCACCCGTGTGTCACACCTGCTCTGTGGTCTCCACCACAGTTAACAGTCATCATCTTCCAAAAGCTCCAAAGTTTTGTCCTCTCTTCTGCTTGCAAGGAAAAATACCAAAACCAGTTGGATTTAACACTTAGGGAGCAAAGAAGCCTAAGTGCTATGATGCATTTAAGGAAAGATAACTCATTGCCTTTCCTATTTTTATCTCCCTCATCCATCCCCTTGAGTTTCTGCAGGGTTGGTGGTTGTTACATCTCTGTCTTGGACTAGCAGCTCATGACAGTGAAAAGGGAACAGTTTAAAAGTATAAAGAGCATCCTGGGGCAGGATAAAGAAGAGATTCTTGTGGAGCAAGGGTTATTTGATGTAGTGAATGTAACATCTGTGGTCTTTCTTTTGTGCATGCACAGCTTCAGCACTGTCTTGCATCTCTGAAGCCTTCACACTTCTGTCTCTGGGGCTCAGAAAGATGATCTGAAGATGATCTCAGAAAGATGATCTGAAGCTTGTTCTTGGTTCATGGCTCATACCATGAACCTGTTCATGGTAACATCTCAAGCCCGTTCAACACTCTGCTGTATGTGGTCCTGCATTTTTGGACAAGCAGTCCCCTGGTCATGGAGCAAGGACAAGCAGCACCAGAAACCTGTGTGACACAACCCACGTGGCCGTGTGATATGGCAGACTGGCTGCATGACTGAGAGATAACTTAAGGCACACAGCAGCTCTGACCACAGGTACATAATTCAGTCACTGGATGGGGAGACGGGGAAAACCCAGAATAGTTTTAAAACCTGCTTGAAAAAAAAGCAAGCCCTTAGCTCTCTGGCTGCACACCGAACTAGAAAAAACCTGCACACGTAACACTGCAAGTGACAGCCATTAAAGAGGCCACACTATGAGATGAAAGATTTCTTTAACTTCTTTTGACATGAGGTGCCAATGATGAAAACTGCCGGAGGATGTCGCAGTCGATGACTTAAGGATGGAATTTCCACATTGCTGCTGGGTCCTCTTAGTTATGCAGAGTGACGCCAGCCCTATGGGGTTACTTGGATGCTGATGGTTTTGTAACAGCCTTTAACGTGCAGGGATTTTATTTTGGACATCAGCACTCCTATCTCAGGCGTGGATTTGAATGACATTTCCATGTTCCTGTCAGGAAATGTGAGAAATCCTCTCCTGTTTCTTTATGGTCAGAGGAGGTTGGGGAGAGGAAAGGGCTTAATTAGCTCTATGAATGAAAGAAAACAAATGAATGAATGATGTTACGCCTGCAACATCACATTGCCTGGTGTGTTTAGAGATGCTCTTTGGAGCATTTCTAGAGAACGGGCTTTATATTCCAGGAACAAAGAGCTGTGTATGATTCTCTGTGTTTGCTGTTCCCAGTAGTGCTGTTGTGATTTTGCTTCTGATTGCTCTGAGCAGACATGAGCAGAGCTGCTCAGTAGTAAGTAGTAGGGTAGTAACACAAGCAGGTGACATTTCTGCATGAGGTTCATGTAGCTGGTAGCGGACACCTCAAGACTCACTCCTGCTCTTCTGATGCACTATGCAGATATGTGTAAAGTTGGTTAAATGAGGGGGGAAGGGAAAAAGTAGTTTTCCACAGGATTTCAGTTCCTGATGTTATTGGTAGTTTCACCAGGTCAATACTGAAATAGGTCACCTAAAGTAATTTAAAATTAAGTCTTCCACTTCTAGGAGGACTTTAACCTATTTATTACAGGTATAAAATATGTCCCTCTTTAACATAAAGGCATTATGGTATTGCAGTGACTAATGAGACTAATGCTGCTGTTTCATTCCTGGCATGGTTTGAAAACCCCATGTCAAATAAAAGTTAAGGTAGACGTGGTGAGTGTTCCATATTGCAGCATGCTTTTGTGGCATGGGAAGTTTAAAAACACAGTGTACTAGGAACAGTTTGTAGCTGTGGCAGTAAATGCTTTTCTAGCTGTTACCCCAGGTTTCATGATAAATCTGCGTGTTCCTGTGTATATGCACTTGCCGCGGTCATGGCTACTTGTAAAACTTGGTTGGATAGATTAAAGTGAAGTGTCTATTATGTTTTTCCCAGGCAGCTGTATTGTCCTCTGCTCTCGCTAAGAAGCGAGCTTCTCTGCTTCCTGTGCCGCGTCCTGGGGCGCCACAGCATGCTGCAAGTGGTGAAATCAGGGAATTTCAGCGAGCCGGAGAAGGAAGTGAACGTTCTGTCCTGCTATGTGGTCAGGGTCAAAAGTACCCTGGTAAAACTGGGGGCGGGTGAGAGGGAGCATGTTCAAAGAACTGCGGGAAGTGACACCTTTTCTCAAGCAAATAGATGCAAAATCCCTGGATTTTCAGAAGTAAAAAGCTCCAGCGGTGGAGTTTGTGAACCTGACGCAGCTGTGGTGTCTGTGTGCCTTCTGGTTAAGTGTAACTGTGAAGCAAATGCCATATTACACAGCTAGCAGGTGGTTAACCAGAGGGAATTTCACTTTGCTGCGGAGATGGGAAACCACAATACGTGTGTCTTCCTCCAGGTTATTCAGAGGGCATTCAAAGAAAAAATCCTGGGGGTGGAGGATGTGGGGGAAGAGAGTGAAAATTTCAAGTTTAGGTTGCTCTAGTCCATTCAGAGACTCTGTCACAGATCTGTTGGGTGGGTGAAGAGGGATGTGTCATGCCACAGATCACTTTAAGAGCTCTCCTGTCTTTTGTTAGTGGTACCAAGATGTGTTTTTCCAAGTACCTTCATCAAATGATGCATTTATAGTAAGGCTATTAAAATGGATTCCTCAGAAAGGTCCCTTTTTAAAAGCAGTGGTAGGAAGCTAGAGTTTCTGGACTCCTTGCTTTGTGCTGGTATTACCAGAGAACGTTCTTACTGAATTGCTAACACTAAGCAAAATGTCGTTTGTTCTGCTGAACAGACTAGCTGTAGGTGGCCTGCAAATAAAGAAAATCTAACTGGTGATGGTTTAGGTTTTGGTTGGTTTTTTGTTTTGGTTTGGTTTTGGTTTTGATAAATAATAGAATTCTTGGGATTTTAAGGGAAGGAGGTGAGGTAGATGAAAGGTCAGACACCAACTATTTCCGCTTGCTTTGTACCATAAGGATGTCTCTCCTTTCAGTTGGATTGCTCCCTGTTCTTGCCCTTTTTGGTGTGTTTTACAGAAGTAAGTTGGGTAAAGAGATACCTGGCTCCTGAAGAGCATTACACAATACACAATGCCTAGTAATTTCAGTATGTCCTTTAAATGGTTATCCTGTACCGGTGTTACGTGTGCACCAGTAGAAAATTTACAGTCACTAAAATGAATTGCATCATCTACGCATCTGATTTATTATCTCTCATTGTCAATTTTCCAGATATTCAGAGACAGCTAGAATGAACAGGACTAAAGTCTATTATACAAACCCCCCAACCAAGATGGACTTTCTGTAGGAATCTCCCAGAAACAAGAAGAGGTGCAGAGAGCTTTGTTCCTTTTCTGTACATGTTAGTACAAGAATATGAAAACTGGAGTCCTTGAGAGTCTAGGATCAGCCTCTGACAGAGGCCAGTAATGTAGTGATGACTCTCTATTTGCTCTTTTTCTAATCTTACTTCCTTGAGGTTTCCTTGCTGGCTTTCGTCAGCTAGTGATTTAGAGACTTCCTGAGCCAAATGCTGCATCCACACTTGCTTAAAAGCCAAGAAACCTTTCTTCCTGTAGTTCATCTGATCGTTTTTGAAACCATTCATCCTTTTGCCATCCAAAACATCCCATGACAGTGAGTTCCCAGATCTGATAACCTCTTTTATGCAGTAACTTTTTGGTTTGGGGTTTGGGTTTTTTTCCACTTGATACTGAATTCTTGCATTATGAAAACCAGCAAGTACTAATCCTCCGTTCACCCCCTTGTTCATGATTTTATAAACTTCAGACATAAGTCATCTCTCTTCCTACTTCAGAAGTTTGACCTCATTTAATCTTTTCTTGTGCATAAGCCTTTCTGTATCGCTGTATCTGGTTCCCATTCTATATATTTTTTATGTTGTCTGCAGCTCATATTTATTAGAAAATGACCCAAGCTGTACAGTGGTGACGAGAAACGGATTTATAAGTTACTACAGTGCCTTTGGTTTCTCTCTCTAATTCACAGCTCCTTTTTGTCTTTGTCCTGGCACCCAGTCCCTGCCCTGCTACGTTCAGGGAACTTAAAACTAATATTGAAATGGCAAAGGACATAAAATTTCCCGAATGACTCACAAAAGATGCGCTGCCCGTAAGCACTCATTCAGACTCTCAGTGAAAGGACATGCCAATACCTATCAGTTAAAACATGTTTTTGTGATTTTTACAAAAGCTGACTTGCTAGAGAAGAGAGGGTGGCTTTATGTTGTTGTAAGTTACAGTCATTGGTTCTCCAAGTTCCACGACTGTTTCCCTCTGTTCCTCTCTCCTCTCCCAAATGATACAACTCTGAGAAATGGAAAGGAAAGTCTTCCCTAAAACTGCTTTAGTTCCTTTTCTGATTCTGAAGGAAAACACCTGAATATGTGAAAATGCTTCAGAATACCAGTAATTCCCAGGATTACAAAAGCAAATCCAATCACTTTCTTCTTTTGATCTTAAGAGGAGCTCAGATGAAAACAGGAAGCTGATCCCCACAGTCTGATCTGTGCTGCATGTGAGGAATTTGATTTCAAAAGCCTTCCCAAACCCAGACTTGAGGGATGGAAAGTGCTATGGGTTTTGCAGAAACTGAGGAATTTCATCATTGGTTTTCATGGCTTGAAGTACTTTTGGTTTTGTGGGGAAAGTAGAAGCATAAAGAAACTTTAAATGTCGGTATGTGCAGATATATTGTTGATCCTATGAAAACTTTAAGCATCAGGTCTCTTCTATATCTATGATCTAGTGCACCGGAAGGTCCAAATGTATCCTAAGAAACGTTCAGGAAAGCTCTGGGAGGTAATATTATGAGAAAATTACTGCAGTACTATTGTTGAAACTTTTAATTAATTTCTAAAAGAATATTAATGAGTCCTGAAAGACTCCTCACTCTGAAACTGTTGATCTTTTTTTAAAAAATGAAGGGAAAATTTAACTAATTTTTTAGCTTTACCTTACAAGTAGGGCCAATTCTGGGGTCCTGCTGCCCCAGACGGATGGGACAAACTGCATTGATTATGTAGAGAAGGATGAAATACCATTTCATGCCAAGTAGAGGATTAGCTGCTTTATCCAAGGTACTCTAGTGAAGGATACCATCTTTCTACAAACCTTTATCCTGAAATAACAAGCACATCAAAGATGACATCAGACATTTGTCTAGTGTTTAACTTCCATTTTTGCAGGACTGTTAACTTCCAGCCCTTCTGCTGTGTTTCTGTGTGAAGTTGTGTTGTATTCGGACTGTGATGCAAAGCCAGCGTTAAGTATGCATCGTGTTTCCTTCTGACTCACTTGATTTTTATACTTTTCCTGAATGATTCTGCCTGGCATTCCTCTCATCATTATCAGACAAAATCCCCTTTTTTCCTCTGCCTTTTATTTTGATGCCCAGGCTCTTTTATTTACTTTTCTCAGGCCTCTCAAGTGTTCTTCTTTATAGCAGAAGAGACAGCCCTGCAGCAGATGTCTCTTGGTCCTAGGTACATGGTACCTCTGCTTAAAAAGTCAGAGCACTCGGCTGCAGTCAGAGAGACCTCCCCTTAGCTGAGAGGTGGCTATAGCAGTATTGTATGCAGCCCCATCTCTGCTCTGCTCCAACAGCCACCCTCCATCTGTGCAGGGAAGCAGGAGATGCAGCCACACCTGCAGTTCTCACCAGCAGTGCAGAAGACAGGATTGCTTTCTCAATGTTTCTAACACATCAGTGCTTCCATTCATCATCATCTGGTCCATAAATTCACTGCTTTTCTGTGCTGTCCTTTTCTGCAGCAATGTTGGACACTCCTTTAGCAACACCAAACTGGACGAGTTGGGGTTACTGGGAAGCTCTGTAGCCAGCCTGCACTCTCGTTCTGCTGGTGCAGACCTGCCTGCATCCCGCTGCGTGCTGCCCCGCTTCACCCACACCATGGGTGGTGAAACCCCATCGCTGCTCTGCTGGAGGCTGCAGCAGCCTCCTGCTCTGTGCCCTCCCCACCCATTGCAGGCACTGCGCAGTCCCTGGCAGCAGAGGCTACTTGTAGTGTTAAATCACCCCAGTCTCAGCAGTGTTTTAAGGCAACTGTAGGAGTTTTAACCACTACAAGTCTCTGTTACTAGGCACAGGACTGTCCTGCTGCTGTGAGGCTGAGGTCTAGAAAGAGGAGCCTGAGAAACTGGATCCAGGCATTTAAAAATCCAAGAACTTTGTTCACTGGGATTGGAGATTTTTTGTGTTACAGACAGGGGTAGCACAGGGAGCGTACTCTTCTGGGTTTGTTTTGGTTTGTTTTTCCCCCTCCTAGTCTCCAGTTGTATTGCATTAGTCACTGGTGATGATTAAAACTCAGCCCTGATGAAATCTATTAAGGTGACTCCATTACCACAGTGTCAAGGAACAGGAAGGTATAAGCTGATAGACAGATGCAATCGCTGAGTCCGACCCTATGTATACAGTAGTGTCTGTATGTCAGTCACCCCTAAGGGGGTGGTGGTTAGTGGAAAGGTTTGTGCAGGAGCCAAGAAAAAAGGAACAAAAGATTAAGCTTGGAAGGGTGGAGAAGGGAAGAGGTGGGTACAGAGAGGAACTTGAAGAGCTACCAAAGGGGATTCAGCTTCTTGTAAACATACAGCTTCATGCAAACATGACTTGGATCTGTGCAGCTGAAGGTTTTTAGAGGCTGGAAGGACAAAATCTCTTTTATAATTTCTCTAGTTCTGATTAATGCAATGGGGATGCAAAATTTTTGTCTGTATTTAGTCTCCTTGGATTGGAGGAAGTGTGCAAATGATGCAGTTCCCAGACACACACTTTGCAGAACATGGAACCAAGTCATTTCCAAATTGCAGTGTTGGAGGAATCAATAAAAACGGGATGAGGTGAAAGAACTGAGAATACCAGGCCTTGGAGATACTTGGGAGGTTTTGAAAAGCTGGTTTTGGTGTTGGAGAAAGCTAATTTGGCAGAACCAAAACTTTTATTGAAACTTAACCACAGCTTAAGTGTTGACTCTTCCAGGGGAGATGCAGAAAGCGAGTCCCTGTGAACCAGAAAGCTGAGGTGAAGAGTGGCTGATTTGCAGGTTGGAAGAGTCATGGTCAGGTCTCCATCAGGGCAGTCTGTCTGAGCCCCTGTCAGCATTTGCATGTGGAAAAACTTTGTAAAGACAGAATATAAGCAGCATCCCTGAACCACCTGTCTCTTAGAGCATTACCCTGCAACAGGAAAGGTTCCTCCTCTACCACAGATGCACGTATGAGCATGATTTAATCAAATATACACTCCTCTGCTATATGCATACATGGATTTTGGAGATTCTTTGTAGGCAGTGTAATGAGCAGCCGTGGGAGGTGGTACACAGCATCATTTCTCTGCAGTTTGTTGCACAAGTACTGCATGATGCATATCATGTCTGAAAAGGGCAGGATCGCAGGAGGTGGCTGCTAGTTAGTGTGGTCCTCAGGGTCAAGTTAAGTGCTGCCGAGGAAGGGAGGGATTGCTCCATCCCTGGGAGTGCCTCTGCTGGGCCTGGAGATGCTCCCACAGAACAGCTTAGTGCTGCCAGCTGGCAGAGAGCTGCAGCAGGCTCCGCAGGCTGCAAAAGCTCCTTGTAGGAGGGGAGTACAGAGCACTGTGGCAGAAAAAGGGGTTAAGCTTTTTGTAGGGACCAAGTGGATACTGCATGGAGTTTTCCGATCAGGGAAACTAAGGAAATTTGCTGTACTGGAAAGACTGGAAGGCAGGCTACATGGTTTCCTTGCCATCTGCAAGGATGTAGCTTAACTCCCCTCAATATCCTGCTCTGTTTATAATCTTTTGTTAAAGTCCTGTGCTATTTCTCTGATTTCTTTTTCTCCTGTCTTTCTTGATGTACAGTTTCAAAGCAAGCTGCAGTTCTTCAGCTGCACTTTATTGACATCACATGGAGCAGAAGGATTTCTTCACATCCAGCTGACAGCTCTCTCCTGTTTATCCTCTGCACTTTGGTGTCTGGCTTATTTGCAGCAGCTGGGGACTCAATCCAGCCCCTGAACCTTTTTGAGGAATTGTTCTGTTTGTGATTCTTCATCACACATTTGTGCAATTCATTGTCCTCAAACTGTGTAACTTTGCATTTGCCCTTGCTGAATTGCTAATGTTTTCCAAACCACCGTTCCAGTTTGCCAAAGCCATTCTGATTCCTTTCACCAATGCGCTGGCACCTTCTTTTCATTTGGGGATCTGCATGCGTGTTTAATATATCTTCACTGTCCCATCCCCCAAGTGGTAATGGAAATATCTGCTTGTTAGGTCCAAGACTAATCTTTTCACAGATATATTCTCCCTGACTGATTTTTGCACCCCTTGAGATAATGTTTTTCATAGTTTGCTTATTGAAGTGTCATATGAAAATGGCATTGGAACTCTCTCACAGTATCTACTGGGGGGTTTTTTGTACACAAGAGCAGTTATCCTGCAAAAGGAGGAAATGATCAGTATGACCATGAGTAGCAGCCAACATGGATTTGTCTAGAATAAATCACCTCCTTGCTGTCAGGTAGGAACCTATAAATCATCTGCTTCTTCCTTCGAGGGGGATTGAGTTTGTTTTCATTTTAAAGATGTTTGTCCTTTCTGGGCTTCTGGAGTTTCATCCAAAAGTGATTGAATATCTTTGGGAATTCAAACAATTCAACCAATTTTTTTAATTATAAACTTTGTGATGATCAGCACCAGCCCAGTCACTTTGAAAAAATTTGTCCAAGAAACCCCTCGTTATAAGTTCATGCTCCCTTGTTATGACTTGTGTTGGGTTAACCTCTCTGTTACAGCTGACTTGTGTAACGACAGCAGGAACTGTGCATGTCTTGCATCAGATTTCAGACCTTTTCTGTCAGTTAGAGTCCAAATCCTTCCTTTGTCTTCCTCTTTCAGTTTAATATCAAGGTCCTAAATATGGTGTGCACACAGGTGAGATGCAGAAGGACATGCTGAAGTCTGGTATAATTGTATGTAGATTCACTGCCATACCAAGATCAGAAATTCAGTAACATCAGTAGTGATTAATGCCCTTTTTCTTCACTTTAAGTCCCAGCAATTCACATCCTGGCTTAGAAAACAACCAAAGTGGTGTTTGCTTGGTTTTGCACTAGTTCTTCAGTAGATGTAAATCAGCATCTCAGGCCACCTTCATGCAGCCTAAGAAAGTGCAGAGGTTGTAAGTCACGTTCATAATGCGCTCGCAAACTCATGGGAGAGTTTCCAGAACGATTGCTTAGTTTAGTCAACCCAGTGTTTCCTCACCTTTATGAGCAATGGAGCTGCATCAGCACTGTAATACAGAGGAGGGTATACCACAAGCACTGATAATAAGTGTGAGGGACTTTTATGTTATTGCCCACTGTTTTGCACATGGTCTGTTATGATTCATCATCTTCCCAAAATGGGAGCGCTGTTACAAAGAGAGTGATTTGGAAATCTCATCTAACTGAGCCATGAAGAAATCAGACATAACAAAAGAATGAAAACAGCTGATGTACCCCATCAGTTTTACTGACCGTAAAACTAGTTACAAAAAAATTCATGTCATGGACTGTGAAGTCAGGAAAGAAAGGATAACTCTGATCAGTATTCAGCCAGGAGAGGGTCTAATGTATGTATAGTGAAACCACGCCATCAGGATTTTAACTTGCTGTGATATTTATAAAATAGGTACCTGCACTAGACCTCCCAGGTTTTCAAGGTGCTCTCACATTCTACCAGTCTGTTGGCTGCATTTTGAAAACAAGCCTGTGCATTCGAATTGAGGAATTTCTAGTCTGCCAAAAAATGTGGAAGATTTCTTTCCTTCCTCTTCACCTTTCGCCCCTGCCAGCAAGGGACTATGTTGTCTTTCTTATAAACACTTCAAGAAGTGTTTGTTTTGGAAGCCATGCCAAATAGGCTGTTTTTCTGAATATTCAGCACTGGTCCCTGAGATAAGTGTCTGTCTAGTGTTTTAGCTGAGGTTCTAGGTGTCTCCTCCATTAGGCAGAGCATTGCCAGTACGTTGAGGGAGGTGATCCTTCCCCTCTCCTCAGCACTGGTGGGACACATCTATAATAGTGAGTCTGGTTCTGGGCTCCCCAGCACAAGAGACATGGACGTACTGGAGAGAGTCCAGCAAAGGGCCACAAGGATGATTCAGGCTTAAACCATGACAGCCTTGTCAAATAAGGAGAAGTGACAGCTGGGGCTGGAGAAGAGAAGGCTCATGGGGGTCTTCCCAGTGTGTATAAATACCCAATGTGGGGCAGTACGGAAGATGGATGCAGACTTTTCTCAGTGGTGCCCAGTGACAGGATAAGAGGCAATGGGCACAAGCTGAAATACATGAAATTCCATTTACATATAAGCAAAAACTTCTCTACTGTGAGGTTGCTGAACCCAGGAGGAAGTTGCATAGAGAAGTTGTGGACTCTTCATCCTTGGAGATGGTCAAAGCCTGACTAGCCGCAGCCCCAGGCAGCCTGCTCTAGCTGACCTTGCTTTGAGGAGGGGCAGGTTGGACTAGGTGATCTTCAGACCTTCCTCTCCCCAAGCTGAACTATTCAGTGGTTTTCATAAAATTGCCATTGATTATGAGAGTCATAAATTTGATTTAGTTAAATAATTCATGCCTAGACCTGCTGTCTTCAACCACAAGTTCCAGTAATTTTTTATTCAGTATTTCCTTTAGGTACTGGCTCCATGCCCATGTCCTTTTCTGTGACATTTAATTCCTGTCAGTACTCTTGCACACATACAGAAATTTCCACTATTGATTTAATGGATGCCTAAATGCTATTCCACTGTTTATTTCCTAAAAATCCCTTCCTTCATGGTCAGTCTTGGCTTCCAAATCAGTAACCTTTTATAGCCTTTTGATGTGTTTATATTATCCCCTTTCATATTAGACCTCTCACTTGCAAAGACCTGGAGTGGAAATTCCAAATGCCAGACACACAAACACAAGTTGACATTTTCTGAACCTGTAGTCTACAACTCTTGCTTCAAAGAGATTCTGGATTTCCAAATGCGGAGGATCCTGCGGTGCTTACACTGCGGTCTGGGTTCATTACCTGCCTCAGCTGTCAGCCTCTTGTGTAGATCAGACTCATCTTGACTCATGAGCAATTGCATCAGTAATTGGAGTAATTGCACCAGTATAAACACCTCTGTAGCTACAGGTTGTACTGGTTTGGTGCACTGAAGACCTGAAAGACTGTTTCAGGTTGTTGCTACTACAAGTGGGGTTGGGGGTGCTGGAGGCTTGCTCATTGTTCTATAGCTGGGATTTTTAGTCAGTATAGCTTTAAAAGGTTTGGTGTGTTGTTTGTTTTTTTTAATGCACTTTAAAAGTGCATGATCATTGTAATCATTTAAGTATATAACCCCCAAATGTGGGCACAGTCTTAAACTACAGCAGTGCATCAGGTCTGAGAGTTAGCTGCTTTGACCTGGGCATGTTGGATCGGTGACTGCCTACAAGTGCAGGTTGATGCAACTTTGCATTGAAATGATGTCAAAGCAGTTGCACTGTTTGCACAAAGCTCGTTCTGGTTTGTGTTAGCATCACCTCTAGAAGAACTGTGGGGATGCCCCTGTATTGTGCAGGGTGTCACAAAGCACAGCGCTTACGTGAGTCACAGCCCTCTGTCTTCCTCAAGCTGAAAGCTGCATAGAGGAGACTGGAACTTGACTTTTGAAGTCAAACCTCAGACACTTTAATATTAAGCCTTACAACAATATTTACACCGTCTTGTAGACAAACTGCTCAAAGATTCAGAACTATCACTGAAGAGGTACACAAGCCCAGCTTCTTACTTCTTATGTATTAGGGTCCTTTTCTGGAGGGGCACATAATGCTGGGGACATTACATGCCCCTCTGGTTAAGGAAGCAACTTAAGAGATCAATTCTGTGAAAATCTCTTACAAGTTGTTATCTGTTCTCACTACTTGTTTTTGCACTATTGCAGCAAAAGAGAAATACTTGCAAGTATTTCTCTTATATATATATATATATATATATATAGAGCACAGGCATCCTTTTGGGGCTTGACTCAAAATCATTCAGTTGCTCAGAGTGTAAATGAGGTCCAGCTATAAATTTTGGTGACTGCAGGTGGTTTACAGGTGCTGGGAACACAAAGGCACAAGCTGACTGCAGGGAAGAGTAGAAGGTGGCACTCTTCTGCCTTTCCTGGCTGTGAGAGTGGCTTTTACTGCTCAAGTATTTCCCAACCCTGTTACCGCCCACTGTGTGTAACAACTGATAGCAGAGCATGCAAGAGAGTACAGCAGAGAGTGTCCTCATGCTGTTTTGCAACACTGCACATTTGAAGTTCCTCAGCTGTGCTAAGAGGAAGTTGTTATTCAGTTTTGCTGCCATTTCAGGAAGGATAAAGCTCCAGTAAACTTTCTCTGAGGCATCACCTGGAAACCACAGAGATACAAATTAATTTGCCCACTGCCTGTTGAAGATGCCACCAGGAGGAAGGTTAGGACAAGGTGAGCTCAAACTCTGAGTTGAGGAGAAAGGCAAGAACAGTGCAATCCCCACTGCACAGAAGCTACACTGCTCAGCCCACACTATTTTAACCCCCAGTGGTTATTGTCAGGAGCTGAAGACTTTGACATTTCATAGGAGGGGGCGCAGTGCTGTGTGACCGGTGTGTGTAGGTGCAACAAAATGAACCCTCAGAACAGTTCACAAAGTAAGTTGTTGCCCATTCTTTGGGTGATGGTGAGGAGGTGGTTGTGCTGGTAGGGATCAACCACTACTTAAGTTTAGCACTCAAATGAGTACTGGTTTTGGTGGAGGACAGAGAGGCCCCTTATCACAGCAGCCAAGATCAAAGTAAGATCCCTTTCCCTCTGGAGATGTCTGGTTCCCGTCTGCCAGCTGTTGCTGGGGATGGCACATGGGAAAGCTCTGTCCTTCCTCCTTGGAGGTAGAACAGGACTTGCAGAAGGTGGAGCAGGTGCTTAGTGCTGAGGTCAAAAGAGGAGCTGAGAACCACTAGATTAGATCTGCATCACTGAGAGCAAGTTCAGAGGGTGGGAAGAAGGAGTAGGATGCCCTTTTATACTGTGCTCAGCTGCGGTGTGCATGAGTCACTTCACATCCCACCAAGTCCCCCTTTCTCTTGATAACGTTGTTCCTCAGGTTTCTGTGGACCTTTGCATGCCTCCCTGGATGCTCAGGCTTCTCTGAGATGCGGTGGTGATGGCCAGCACAGGGGCTGATTCATCTGTGGGTGTCTGAGCTCCTTTCTTGACTCCCTTACCCTCCAATGAGCTGGTATGGGGCCCAGATGGTGGGTGCAGGTGGCTGGTTCACACACGCTACAGCTGGCCAGGCCCAGTGAGAGTTGCAGGGGCACAGCTGGAGGGAAACCACAGCTTGGCACCTTGTCCTCTGCACCAGCAAGGCACTGTTCCTTTGGTGTGGGCTCCTGCCTTAGCAGAGAAGAGTATGCAAGCCTTGGGCAAGGTGAGTCTCTGTGACACCGAGATGATGGGTGTCAGCACCAGCAGCCAGAGCTGCCCTGCTCGTGGGTGCTTAGCCAAATCCATCAACCAGCTCTGCAGAAGGCTGTAGTGCTAGAGGGATGGCCTAGGGAAGGATGGTGAGGGACCAAGTGTAGTTAAGCCAAGTACACACTTCAGATGGGGTTTTTTGGTGCCTTCTAGAAGTAAGCAGTCTCGTAACCCGCTATCTGGTTCACTGCTGTCCACAGCAGATATCCACATGCTGTGGAAGGGAGGCTCTTGGCCATTATCACACCACACACCCAGTACATGTTGTGAAGAGTTCCTGCGCCAATAGCTTCTTACCAGTAAATGTAAAAAGAGGAGGAAAAAGTGGATGTACTAAAGAGAAAGGGGAAGAATGCACTGAGCAGCAGCGGGAGTGGAGACACACAAGTGCTGTGCCAGTTGGGGTGGTTGGTGCCTTTCAGCAACCCCTGTGTAAGCAGTTACTGCAGCACCTTGTACATCCCCACCAGACCTTGCAGAAGCTCTGTCCCCCAGCTAGGGCAGCCTGCAGCAGGGGATGCTTCAGTGAGGCTGCTGGGCATGCTCTCTGCCCTTAGCAAGCGATTTGAGGCATCAGATGGGCAGGCAGAAGTGGTTAGCCTGATACCCTGACCCTCTGCTGAGGTCCTGCTGTGTTGATTGCCTTCTAAGTACTTATGCTTTAGGTTTTTAGCTGATGCTCCCCTCCTCCCTGCAGCTGATAGCTACTGGAGCATGGTACTAGGAAATACTAGTACAGCATACTTTGAATTCACATAGATTTTGTAGAAAAAGTATTTGAGACTTCCCTTTTTTAGAGTGAGAAGCACTGTCGTCGTGAGTACAACCGTGTGGCATCTTGTTTGGAATTTCCCTTGCTTTCTATATATACACATGCAGCAAAGCCACAGGAAATGGAAGTTTTAAAAAAATACCATAGAGCATAGGTATCTGCTGCTTGAACAAGTTTTATTCTTGTAGTCAGTTTTATTATTAGTGAGCAGTTAATCTCGAGGCTTCTTTTTGAAAGCTGTGATGTCCTAAATCACTGGAGGAGGAAGCAGACATTGCCTGAAAAGTTACAGAAGATTTGAGAAGCTTTTTAGGCCTTATACTGCCCATGCTACAGAAGATGGCATTATTGTTGATCTTCTCTCTCTTGGGGCTTTTTGGGGTAGGGACCAACTTCTGAGGCTTCTCCCAGTTGTATTTTCTGAGATTCAGTGAGTCAGTCTTGCCTACAGCTGCTGCTGTGATCATGTGCTAAGGGCCTACTTCTGCATAGCAACCAGCACAGTTCTCAGTAAACAGCGTTTACTTTAAAATCCCAAGCAAAATACATTCTAATGAAGTCCAGGAGTAATGAGAACCAGCAGCTGGAGGATAGATGGTCTGAACACCTTGTTGTTGGTGAGACAGCTGCTCAGGAGCTCTGAGCTTGTCCAGGGTCTGAACTCAGGCTGGTTTGGAGAGCAAAACTGAGGGAAGTTCACTTAATGAGGGAGGTATTTCAGAAGGGATGGACTAATCATGAAGGTAACTGGACAAATACATCTTGGCAGCTCCCAATATGCCAAGACACATTCCTACGAGATCCAGAAGAGACAGTTACCCTTCTTCTGCCTTCCAGCCTCCTTGGACCTACAGTGGTACCTCTGTCTGTCTTCTAGTATTGGCATGCCTCTCCAGAACATCCGCAACAAGGGATTTACAGAAGCTGAAGCAGGGCTTGACTTTGCCTGATAACGGGGTTCATTTATCTTGGATGCCTCTTGTCACCAATACAGCAAATCAGGAACCGAGTGCCATACAGTCACATGATGTTTCGGTATGGTTTCAGGACTCTCTTTTGTGAGGCTTTGTTGCTGCAGTTCTGCAGATGAATTGTGTTTCAGTGAACTAGTGTTGTACTAATGGATAATGAAAGTTCATAAAGTTTATGCTGTTGAAGTTCCTTTCATTTTATGCAGTTACTTTCTTACTCTTATGTCTTTATTGCTTGCTTTTAGGAAAGAAGATGGGTTGCTGTTACCATTTAACCAAACAACACATGCACCACTTGGATGGCCATTCAAGTGGCAGAGAACACCAGTGGGAGGCCAGAAGGAGCTTTCCTTAATTTAAAGGGTTCAAAATCTGCTGGGAACTTGTGGCTGCTTTCTCTTCAGTGATGGGGCAGTGGAGCTGACAGGTTTTATGCATTCTGCTCTGCAAGCTGCAGATTGTGAATGTAGGTGGTGGTGCTTGCTTGGGATGCCTTGATGTGTATGCTTTGCCTGGTGAGGAGAGGGCAAGTAAAGGTTTTATAGTGTTCACCCAAGAGATCTACCAGTGACTTCAGTGTAAAAGTCAAAGCACTGGGTAATAGACAAGTTTTCTTAGGAGGAATAGGTTATGCCCTAGAATCTAGAACAAAAATTTGCATGTAAGACACCAGTAGTTCTTCATAGTGTATGTAACTGGTTTCTTGGTGAAGCCAAAATAAGAAAAAAATAGGTAAGGATTTTTACCAGCCCCCAAAAAACTCAGTGGGAAATGGTAAAGTAAAATAGCTCTGAAGCAAGGTATTTTTATACTAAAAACCAGCAGATGTGTCCTAGATTTTTGCCACAGGCATCCAAATTCCAGTCATCACTTACTGCACAGCTTTAGGTGGTAGCTGGAATCTGTGCTTGATCTAGAACTTCACGTATTTGTGTCGTTCCAGCATGGTCCTCATTGTAGGTATATCTGGTTTCGCAGCATTGGAGTGCCATCCTTTCTCATGATTCATACCAACCTCTGCTTTGACTGGGGTCTAATTTATGGGTGTTAAATCTACAAGAATGGGTACAATTTATTTGCATACTGCAGATTCTCACATCTAATTCTTGCATCTATTTCTAAGAGTTGTAGGTCACTCTGTCCAACTATAACCCACGGCGGCTAACATAAGTAGAAACCTATAGCAGACTTGAGCTTCTAACATATATTAAAGTAGTGATCATCTCAATGCAATAAAAAAAAGGCACTGCCAAGATCTAATTTACTGTGTTTCTAACTGTCTTGTAATGTGAATTACTGGGAAAAAAGTCCATATTCAGCTGTATCAGCCACTGTCAGTATAGTATTGATGTACATTGAGGCTGTAAACAAGGCTTGTCTAATGAGAACAGTCAGGAAAAGTAAGATTAGTTTATGCCACAGGAAGTTTAATCGTATGTTTCTCAGCCTGAATTCTGTGGGCTGCATCTGATCTCTAAGACCTTAAAAGGCAAAGTCTAAAATGGTCACAAAAAAAAAAAAGGAAAAGAGAAAAATCTCTGCTTGTGCATGTTGTGTTGGGAAAACTAAGCTAATAATCAATCACAGGTTTGCAATCAGTTCAAGATTAGATTAGTAAGAACTATTGCACCTGCACGCAATGGCCTGGGCATCTTTTTTGGTAGTATCCCACCTAAGGCAACACTGACATCAACCATCATCTTCCTTTAGGGCTGGAACAGCATCCCGAGAAGGAACTATCAAAGAAAATAGCCACAATCTTCCTGAAATGTACCGCTTGGAAGGAAGCAAAGCAGAAGACAGGAGCAACATTACACAAAGTAGTTTTCTTTAATTATGAAAGGTCATAGTTGCACTCGGCCTCTTTGCTCTGTATCCCATCTTTAACTCTAGCTTTGACATGGTGAGAAATACCTGAAGCCAAGGCTGAAAAATCCTGTGGCCCTGTTCTGTCTGTACACTTTAGCTTCTAATACTTCTCAAAACAGGCCCCTGCTACTCGTTGAAGTTATCTCTGTTGCAGAGAGGATAAGAAGAAATATAAGCTAGCGCTGGCATAGTCACAGATGTGTGGCAGGGCGCTGAACATGTTCTTGTGCATCTTAAAGGTCATTCTTCCTCTCACAGATGAGGAGTGGTTTTTCAACATATTTGAAAATAGTCTGACACTGAGGTAATGAAAAAACTCGTATCTGAAACCATGACATTTAGTTAGGCCTTAGAGCAGTTACAGGGACTGTTTCACCTTTAAATACTTACACTGAAAGAGATTTTTGACCACTTTACTAATGTACTAAGGCAACTGCACAATCACTTTTATTATAAAAATAATCATTAGGTAAAATAGGAATATAAACAATAGTTACACAAATACACATTTACAAATGTGTAAAATAGATAGTTAAGGCACAGAAAAAATAAATATCCCTGTACACTCTTTCTGTGCAAACAGACAGGCTAGTCTTAGTCAATAACCAGCCCTTTTATGGTTTCTTCACTTCTCCTGATTTCAGTTGAACACAAGGATTTTCCGATGTGATGTCTGAAAGTTCAGCCTCAATAGACAAGAAAATACTTTCACTTTTAATCCAGATACAACAAGATTTTTACTCTCTTCTGCCCAAAAGCTCCTCCCCTGTTCTTCAGCCTACATTTTTGGAAGAGGAGGAAAATTTCAAGTTCAGCCATTTGTTTTTCCCAAGCCTTCAAACTGCTGTAAAGAATTAGACTCAAACACAGGTCAAGCTGCACTCTGAAGCTAACTACCACTGTACGTTTCAGTTTAGTTTGTAGCAGGATTTGCATTAAGCCTGCACTCCTCATAGTTGTCAAAAATAATTCTTCATAAAAACACTTTGCTTTATCTTGAAGCCTTTAATATAGTCCAAGAGAAGGTGAAATCAAATCAGAGGTAGATACTGCTCATCCTCCTAATTCCTAAGAGCTGTCCATTTGAATTACTCTGGTTTAGGACTGAAGGAGATATGTACAGAGCAAGGTTTTGCTGTCTATAGAGTAGTGATTGACTTACACGCCTCACATCGCGTGGTCACTGGCAGCATTCAGCAACATGCTTCAGGAATTCATCGCTGAGTTCATCACTGAAAAACCTCATACAATGAGGGCATCTAAGTTCACCCTGTGCCCTGCCCTCAAGTCCCAGGTCTCCACTGTCCGCAGGAGGAGAAGCTTGTTCAGACTGTGAAGATGTCCTTCTTGTGCCTGTTTGGCCTGGGCTATTGCCTCGTAGATGTTCAACATTCGTTTGTACATACATATGATTTTGGTTACCAGTGTGAACTCTGAAACGACTACTTGTGTCTCTTGAGTCCTAGAAAGAGAAAAGAAGAGCTCTTAAAAAAGATGCACTAAAAAGATATTCAACTGGATATTTTATCATCTTTATCAGAAACTGCTCATGGTTTGATCGGTAGATTTGTAATTAAAATATGCATCAGGTTTTGCAGTTTTATTAATAAAGTTGTGAAGAAGACTTGTAGAAAACCTAGAATAGAGCCAGTATGCCACTGTTACGAGTCACAGCCATCCTTCTCTTCCTTCCATGAATTCAACCTTACTACGTTGATCCAAATTAGAAAGAAAATGGACTGGAAAGGGGTATTACATGTGTATTGGGAAGCATCTCCACTAGAACTATGAAATAATGCAAGTTTTTGATAGCTGCACTGAGATGAAATGGTTTTAGAAGTACTAAATTTTTTTAAAGCATATTAAAAAGTATATTTTAGTCCTGAATCCTGTTGACATGCTTTAATTGAAAAAATAGCATGTTGCTTCCTTACCTGTCGTCTTGCTAGCTGGTGTTGCAGGCATGTAATTTCTGCCTGAAGCTCTTGTATTCTGGTCTGTGCTCGTTCTCTGTCTGATCTCTCAGATGTGAAATCATCTTTATAAACCAAGACCTGAAAAGAAGAATTCTTGTGTTAATACTTTATGAATTAGAACGCTGGCAGGTTAGATCAAAAAGTTGAGGCTGTGATTCCTTTGTTTGTAAATAATTATTCCCATAATCTCAATGTTATCTTCTCTATCATATCTGTACTTCCAAAGTATTTATATTTCTTTTTCAGATCTCCCATATTTTGTACTAAAGACAGCGGAACTGCATGCAGTTCTTTCAGTAGTGGGTTTTCTTTAAATCTGTGTTCTTAAGTACCTCTATAGCCAAATGTGGCAAGCCAAGTGGCAAACATCAAAGGAAATCATTTCATTTTCCCCCCCTTAGACTTCAGTGGTCTGGGGAGAAAGGAAGAATTCCTGCCTCTAGGAAAAAGAAACTTAATGACCTGTTGCTCCAGCATTTGTATGCGCTCATTGTCTCCTTCACTAGCCTTCTTCACATCTTCTAATTCTCTCTTTGTTTTTATGCATTCATTCATTTTTTCTTCCAGTAGCTTGTTTAACCGGAATATCTCCTTGTGCATCAGGTCAGAATTCGTCGGTGCTGAAGGTAGGCCGTGCTGCTGCTCCAGTTGTGCCTTCATCTCTTTCAGCTGCAAGTGGAGTCGCTTCACATATTCATCCCTACTCACATCGTATTTCTGCCATTTGGCATTTAAGTCTTCCACCTGAAAGATTACCCAGGAAAGTCATGAAGACTCAACACAAAGACACAAACATGAAGACATGAACTTCCAAGCTTTCATAGAGTGTTTATGTGTGGAGGACCAAAATTCTTTAAATGATGGAGGTCACCCCAGCCTAGTGCTGTTCTCCTGGGGTGGAATGCTGATGCATGGAAGGAACATGAAAATTTCCTTCTGCAGTGTATTTTTAACAACAAAACCCCCAATACATTAAAAAATAATGTAGTAAGTTGTTCTTAGCTAAGGAACAAAGACTGTGTGCCATGTTGAAAGGATAAGAAGTTTGGACTCGCATTAAACTGCCATTTAATTAGATTAACCAGGCCTTACCTATTCCAAATGTACTGTAAGTCAAAATACTCAATCAAATCTTAATCTTGTACAAAATGACAGTACTCACATGAGCTACTTTTTGTTTTAACATCCTGTTTTCATCTTGTAGGTTGCAGATAAGAGCTTGAAGTGAAGTTTCATTGTCTAAAAGCTGTAATTTTTAGAAAAAGAAAGTGTTACTTCAACATAAACATCTCAAATGCTACTTCGCTATGCTATTGATCTTTTCTAAATTCCTCTAAAACTGTTTGTTATCAGTGAAACAAATACATCTAGGTCTAATTATCTCTTTATAGTATATTTCTAAATACTAATAGTATAGCCCACAGCTTTTATTATTAATAAGCAAAGCGAAAAAGGTATTCAGGGTTTTTACCACTTTGGTATTACTTTTTAAATAGATCTGTGTGGTGTCGTAACAACATATCTGTCTTACCAAATTCTGAGCCTACTGAAGGTAACAAGAAAAATACCTCATATTTACATGCATGAGGGTCTACTTGATGACAACAGTTTACTCAAACTCCTTGGAAACTACTTGTCTGGAGCGGAGCAATGCATGACGAAGACACATGTGCCTTCATCTTGCTTTGTTATTACTGTCAATTTTGGCCACTACTAGGAAGAAATTACTGAGGGGGGGGAAAAAACCCTGCTTGCTAAATAATTGACTAAAATGATACCTTTTTTTTTTACAGTTGTGACATCTGCTTAAAAAAACCCCGATGTACATGAGTAATATAGAACGCTTTTGTACAAAATTCCCTAGAATCAGCTAGTAATTGCATCTGAAATTTCTCTTCTTCAACAGGGAAGTCCCCACTGTACAAGGTTAGCTACTTATTACACGTATCGAAGTCAATCAAGTTTCCTGTCTATCAATTACACGTAAAATATGATAATACTAACTGCTTCAAGTCCCTTAAAAAGTCCTTATTTCTTAGATCTAGTCAACCTCTAACTATTTCTTACAGGTAAGTGATGTGAATAAGTTTTCTGTGGAAATGCTCCTGGGTTATTTTACAAAGTATAAGTGCACACATATGGAGTTTATCATAAAAGCATAGGTGAGTGGTCATGTGAAACACGGCATTACCACTACACAGCAGTAAGAACATGAGACAGAATTAGTCTTTTTTGTGAGAACTGGCTGTAGCATCCTACTCAACACTCCAATCTGCTACTGGAGACAGCACCTCTAATGTTATTTCCTTACAGTATTTTCATGAATTATCTAATGACTCTGAACCATCATGTCTTCTGGAACAACAGAACAAGATCTACCTCTACCCTACATTGAAAAGCTTCAGCTAAGGTGATGATGCAGCAAAGCCACACAGCCATCAACAAAGTACATCAAAATCCAGGTGTTTCTTTGTGCTCCTCGGTAGCATTTCTGCCACCTTCCTATCATGAAGCAATTTTTCTAAACATCCCTGCTGGAGACAAACATTGCCCTGCACTGGGAGGCTGGGGGGAAACTCCAGAGCAAAAAAAAAAACAAAGGTAAGACAACCTTGACTTGTTCTTCCCTAAGCAGCTTTCTGTAGGTCTGTACTATGTGTACAAAGCCAAACTGTGACCTGAGAAGAGTACGTGCTATAGAGTTCTTAATATAAATACTACTTCAAAATATCTCTCTTTTGTGGTGATTTAGATGCTAAAACAAAAATGAGGAGATACCACCTTCTTAAGCACAGCACCATCTAGTGATGCACAGAAGCATGCTGTGGTATAAAGAAGGTCCTCTCTCCTGTTTATACAGGGAAGAACTGTAATCATGGAGTTGCTGAGGTTGGAAGGGACCCCTCAGAGTTCTCTCAAAATAAAGCCTCTGATGGTGAGACGGCCAAAATGCAAGGCACTGACAACTGCTTCCATCCTAAATTGCTGCTACTCAGAATTATTTAGAGCTTGCCATGATAGTCTTTTCATCCTACATGACATTATTTAAGGGGATGTTTCTCACCATTCCCCAATTACAACTATCATATTGTAATTAACACCTCAGAAGGTAATAAGACTTTAAAGAAATACAGTGGCAGTAAAAATACCTGATTAGGTCTTTCGGTTGGTATCTGGTCATCTGAACTCCCCTTCTCTTTTCTTTGCTTCTCTTCTAGACATTTTGCCAGATGTTGACACATTTCTGCTGTGGAAGCTAATTTGCGCTGAAGTTGGTGAGTTTCATCAGTGAGAGAACGGCACAAAACATCACTGGTGGCCTGAGCCTTCTCTCTCTCTGCCAGGCTCTTCCGAAGTCGTAAGATTTCTCTCTCCTTTTCATACGGAGGCTGGTTTATCATCTGCTGTATCTCTCCGTTTTTCTCCTCTAGTTGCTGGTTCAACTTCTGTACTTCCTAAACATAAAGGGGAGGGGAAGTTATTGAAAAGCAAAGTGAATTCAAAAGCCAACATATGTCTAAGACTGAATTCCATATTGCCATAACTCCACATCATTCCTATATTCACCGCAAAGTACTTAAAAAGTAAAATAATTGCAACTCATTTCTAGATAATCACTTGACCTTGGAACTGACAGATCAATCAATCAAGATCAGGAACTGCTCAGACAGCTCTACAAGCACTTCCTACTCTGTAGAATGAAGGGAAAAAAGCCTAGCAAAAATTCAGGAAGATTTTATGAAAAGATAAGCAGCAGCAACAAACTAAAGACAGAACTTACAAAACCCAGAGTAGTTTAAAAGGAGTAACTATGGAGTCTGAGAAATGCCTTACTGGTCCTGCTCTCTAAACTACCAGATAGTAGAGATTTGCTTTAGAAAAAAGGGAACTGGAAAGTCATCCTATGAAAAGCAGTGAGGTGTATTCGTTGCCTGGAATTGCCAGAAGGACAAAGCAGAGGGAGCATACACAGCAAGCTTCCCACCTGGGAAAGGATGAGTGCTAAGGACAAGCAAACAGTAAATGAAATCCCTGTGGCAGCAATGATTGTTTTGGCCATAGCTGACTGTCCAAGGTACGTGACGGGCTCTGACATGCTCTGAGGGAACAACTGTGTATCTCATTGCTGCATGTTCTTGTTGAATTGGATGCTCTGTGGGATCATCCACATCCCCATTAAGTTAACATCTCCACAGGTGTTCTGAGAAGGAAGAGGTTTTCTTGCTGACTGGGTTAAACCACTCTGTAATACCATGCACCTGATGTACACCAGTCCTGAGTCTGATATCCCCAAAAGCAGCAGGTGCTGGTAATAGAAACCTCTGCAGGACTGCTCCTCCAGAATCAACGATGCCCTGGATGCCAGCGTAGACAATGAGACAGGAGCAAGCTTGATTTTACCCTTCCAGTTCTTCAGGAGTGCTACTGGAGCTGTAAACGACCAGGAGCACTCTTCTTTGCCAGCATGCAGGCCTCTGACTTCACAAAATATCTTTTGTTGTTATTTTTAGTGACAATGATTTCAATGTTTCTAATTGGGCATAAAACTTTATTTTCTAAAAAGAATAAAATTAATATCTAACTTAAAGAAATAGCACTTGCTCTTATTACTGATGTTTAAGTTCTTCAGCATCATGCCAAATGCTAAATTTCCCCTTTGCTATAATGACACTCACCGTCAGACTTCAAAATATATTCAGATCCCACAGGTTTGTCATCTATCTGCAAAGTGCAGTAAGAGCATCTCTCATTACAAATTTCCATACTTGAACTTATTTAAAAGTATTTTAGGTGAGTGTCATACATGGAAAATGTTTTGTATAAGCATTAGGTCAGGAGATTTCTTAGGACAAAAATACTTGTTTCAATTTTAAGTATTGCTTGTCAGTTTGGAAATTACTTTATGCAGCTTCATACAGAAAGAAATGCTTTAAAATTCTTTAAGCATTTCAGGTTGAAAGTCTTAATGACAGTAACAAAAACGACTGGTGGCAAATGGAAGGGAGTGCAATTTTGAGACACTTTTCCTGTCATAAAATATACCAATTTCCCTAATCTATCTCCTCACAATCCAGACTTGCCAAGTACTTCTCCAACTAGTAAAGTGCTGCTTTAATGTCAATACAAAAATCCATTTTTAAGTGCTCTTAAAAAGCACAACAAAACAACACTGTAATAGAAAAAGTGGTGGCATCAGTTGTTTATCCTACAGAACAAAACTGTTGCATCTGATAAAGAGGAGGATCTTCAGTAAGTAATATGTAACTTTGAAAGTTATGGGGTTTTACTATTTTCCCATCTCCTTGTGAAAACAGCTGTATGAAGATGTATAATGCCATGCTCAGTTTTGGGGTTAGGATTTTATAGTTTATCTTCTTGAACTTAATGCAGTGGACACTATTGTTGTATACAGACGGCTGTATTGTTTTAGGCACAATCTGACTCTGGGCACACAGCAACAGAGCAAGTTCTGTCAAACTGCATAGCAGGGGCAGAACACTCACTCTCCTGTCCCGGCTCACTCAAACCAAGTTGAGAAATTCCAACTGGACACAAGAGGAATCACAAAGAGAACAATCAGCCATTGCAATAATTTCCCTAGGGAAGTGGTGGATTCCCCAACGTTGGACACTGGGCTGGTCAGGGTGCTGGGACATCTAGTCTAGGTCATGCTCTGCCAGGAAAGATTGGACCAGATAATCCTTGAGGTCCTTTCCAGCTGGTATTCTACGATTTGGTGATTGATTCTAAGTTGTCAGCACCCTCCTCTGTTTCCATAAACGCGAGTCTGCATGCACAAGGCCCACATCCTCCGTCCGAGACAACCACTGCGGGACATACTAAGCTTAAATTACTGATGTTTTAACAGAGGAGTTACCGCCGCTAGCTGTGGGGCACTCGCGGTTTTACCTGGCTCAAAGCTTCCATTCTCCGCGCCGAGAGCCGCTCGCTGTCCCGGAGCTGCTCCCGGGCCTGGCCCAGCTGCTCCAGGAGGCTCTCCACCAGCGACAGCGCCGGCTCCGCGCCCGCCGGCCCCGCCTCGCCGCCCGCCGCCGGCTGCGGCTGCTGCTGCTGCCGCTGGGCCAGGCTGCTCCGCAGGTCCCGGATCGTCGCGTCCTTGGCAGCCAGCTGCAGCTGGAGGTGCTTCAGCTGCTGAGCGGACTCGTGGTACAAGGTGCAGAGCGCGTTGTACCGAGACACTTTGTTCTTCAAGCTCTTGTTCTCCCGGTGCAGCTTCTCCAGCGTCTCCTCCACCTGCCTGAAGCGGGCCACCAATGGGTCCGTGCTGCCGCCCTCGCTCACCGAGCACATGGCCGGGAAGGGTGAGCCGCGGTCCCGCTGCTGCCCCTTCTCTCCCTTCTCCAAGGCTAGCAGTAATCCGGCCAGGTGCATATAAACCCGGAGAGGAGCCAGGCAGGGCTGCGGCTGTTGTTGCTGTCGCTGCTGCTTCGCTCTTCCGCCTTCCCGCCGGGGGAGGAGGATGGCCGCCCTCCTTTAAGGGCTCGCAGGACCCGCCTGCTGCCTGTCCCCGCCGCTTTCCTACGGCCCGGGCCGCGCTCCGCCCCTGCGGAGGGGGAAGCCCACCGCGGGGGAGCAGCCCCGGGGGCAAGGCGGGCCGGGGAACCCCAGGGAGGGGGAAGAGAAGAGGGGGGCGCGAGGGGCTAAGCCGGGAGCGCGCCGAAAGCTGGGGCGAGCGGGAGGCGGCTGAGGGGACGGGAAGTGCGGGCGGGACGAGGAGAAGGGGAATGAGGGGGGAGACTGCTGAGGAGGGGCCGCTGAGGGGGCTCCGGGCGGAATGACGGGGAGCGGCGGCCGCTCCGGGAGGAGGGACCTGTGGCGGAGGCGGGAGGCCGCTGAGGCGGAGAAGGGGTCCCAGCGCAGCGGGGTCCCTCCGGCGGCTGCAGGACGGGGCTCGCCCCGCGTTGCGAAAGCGCCGCGTCCCAGCAGGAGCCGCTGCCGGAACTTCCCGGCCCGGAACGGGACTTTCCCCGCCGGCGGCGACCCCCGCGGGCCGCCCGCCCCGCGCCGCCTCTCCCGGAGCGGCCCGGGCCGGTGTGTGCGGCTCCTGCCCGGCGCCGTGACACCGACCCTCACCCTGACCGACAGTGGGACCCCGCGGGGCGGGCGGTGGCAGCAGCAGCAGGGCACGGCTCTGGCTCTGCCGGTGCAAGCAGTGGAAGTCCCGTGTGGTGTGTTGGGTCTGCATCGGTGCAACGAGAGGGCTTTGAACCCAGGCAAAACAGCACATCTCCTCTCAAAGGGTGGTCGTCTTTGCAAGAGTTTGAGGAGAAGGTTGACTAGGAAAGACCTTGAAGAGTCCAAGGTCTGCCAGTCATCAGAATTTGTGTCATCAGCTGGTGTAAACGGGTTTGCATAGAGATGAGTTGATGAGAGTAAACTTGGCTGCAATAAACGGTGCCTCTCGGCCAGCCCTGTGGTAGATAATTTTATTACTAGCAGCATAGAGATAGAACTTGTTAACTAAGGATACATCTATTACAGAGGTCATGCTGGTGTAGTAGTTCTTACAGGAGGAGTGTGGTGGGCTGGACTGATGTTGAAGTATTTTTTGGATTGGTTTAGTTATATCCACGTTTTCGTAGTGGTAGAACTATTTAGAAGGAAAACTGCTTAGACCAGTACAAAAATAAAGCCTAGGTTACATTTGATTATTATTTGTAAAAATGTTTATCATGTGTCTATGTATGCATGTATATAATAATGTATACAGTACAGAGATCTATATGTACACACCAGGAACGTATAAATCTATATGTACACTATATGTATTGCACTAGGTTCAGCACAATCACAGATGTTTCTGGTCCAAAAAGCACATCTGTCCAACTATAGCACAAGTGAAAATTGCGACATGCAAGTGGTAAAGGGGCAAAATAAGAAGACTTCAGTCAGTGTGATAGAGAGCAGCCTCCTGTGTTGGCACCTGAGCTACTTGGTAGGCATTAGGGTGAAAAGACACAACAGTGAAGAATTTGCATGGAAGAATTTGCAGGACTTGGATCATGGTGGTGTCCCTGCCAGTGGCAGGGAGCTTGGAACTAGATGATCTTTAAGGTTCCTTCCAACGTAAATCGTTCTATGATTCTATGACAAAAGAAGGTACTGAACTTCAAAGTCAAGATGCTCAGTTCCATTGGTGATGGATCAGAAGCCTCACAATACCAGTACATGTGAAATGCAAGATACGGCATTTCAGGCTTTCACGAAGACAATGGATGTAAGTTCAAATGAGAGGTTGCAATGAAATATAAGGAAAACTATTTCCCTGTAAGGGTAATTGAATATTGGAAGTGCTTTGAGCAGGAGTTTGGGGTAGAGATCTCCTGCGGTCCCTCCCAACATGAGTTATCCTGAGATTAAATTAGTCTTTTTCAAGGTGCAACATCATTATTTTGTCACCTCAATTATGCTAGAAGGGGTTATCTGAAAGATTAGGAGTAATACATCCAAAACAGTCCATCAGCTCAGCTAGTTCTAAAAATGTAACTCAATTTTATGTGCATAGAAGATCCTATGTGACAGAAAAGGGTAAAATGTTTGCCTAAGGTACACATCTGTGGTGTATTTGCTATTTCATCCTATAAATAATGTAAATACCTCAGGAGTAAGGACAATGAAAAATCTGTGTGGAAGTTGAAGGAATACAATTTTTGGCTTTTTACTTGTACAGAGTTACATCCTTCAGCTTCAAGGCACTGTATTTTCTGTGAAGAAAGTAAAGTTCCTGCTTTGAAATACCTGTGCTTTATAGTTTTCATATACATTAGTGGGAAAAGTGAAAAAACTACACAGACTTCATCTTATATTTTCAGCATCATTGTGCTACAGGCAGAGTTCAGTGAAAAAATTTGGAGCAAGATTGCTTTTGCTGGCTGTCAAAATACTCTGTAGAAACATACCATGAAGCCCTAGTAATGGAGAAATCTGTTTGGTTTCCTGCCAGTTCAAATAGCAAACTGCAAGGAAACTCAGAAATCCCATGTCTGCAGATGGGGCAGTGATGCCCTTGGACCAAACATCAGGGAATTGAGTTAGCTGTCAAACAGAATACTGTATAAGACAGCTGCATTTGTAGTATTGTATCAAAATAGTAAAACCAAGCATTACATCTGTTACTGAAAGTTTGGTATTCAGAGCACTTCGGATAAAGCCAGCACTCCCCTGAGGAAAACACCACTGAGTTAAGGGAAATTTGTCCTGCGTAAATCTTGAGTAAGAAACTGATCCCGTATGTTCTTGGGAATGCCCTTAGATGACTCTTTCCTTTTGTCATTTCTGAAACACAGAGGAATTCCTGGGAATTCAGTAAAAGAAGCTGGTGCCAAAGAATGAATCACGTCTTAAGGCATGTTTCTTAGTGTACCTGGCTTTTCCTGGATTGCCTCTCATGTGTTGTTCATCAGATTTGCTGATAAAGCAGCTGGTCTGTGGAGTGGCATGTTTGTCCTTTTGGGGGGTTATACAATCAAATTAAAGCTTATTAAATACAGTAATTCTGGTCAGAAAATAATTGTATGAATAACAGGTATGCTTTGCACTACTTTATATAACGAAAAACTTTATCTTCCATACATTACTGGTCTCAACTTGAAATACAAGGTGAAGTTCACTGTAACTCTCGGTATAGGATGTAACAGGATATTAAAGCCATGTGAGAAAAATTTAATCTTGAATGAGATTTTGTTAATCTTAACATATTTTGAATGAGTAATTCTATGTACATCACAACCATCTATTATAATGTGTGAGAAGTCCATACAGTGTATGAACAAAAGTGATTAGATACTACCTAGAAACAAAAAGGAGATGAATGAGATCTTAGAAAACCAGGAAGAAAGGTGAACAGTATAGTTAGATTAGATTAAGCGTGCATAGACATACATATATTTAAAAATTCATTTTAAAACATGAGTTATTTGTAGAGTTGGTAAGAATAATTCCTCTGAACATAGTAGTTACATCTCTGTAACATTAGTGCAAATCATATAAGAATGAATCTCTATATTTAAAAGTGTAATTCTGTGTGGACAAGGTTATAAAACATATTTTGGGGGGAGGTGTCTGTCATTTTCCAAATAATGACATATACTCAATTTGCAAGAAACTGTATTTTTCACTTGTGAACTCCAGAGGTTGTTCAGCCATTCACACTGTGGTTTTCCCGTTGTCTGAAGTCATCACTAATTGTCCTGGAGGGTAGGTCGTGACCTAATCACACTTATGAAATGTCCTGTTGCCTTGAGCTGATTTACCTAAGCAGAACTGTAGTAAGTGTTCCTCTTGCTGCTGCAGGCTGAAAAAAATCAATAGCAGTTACATTTCCTCTGCTGTTGATTGTGCAGTACAAAAGGGAATAAAAGTGCGTAACAGTTTATTTTCCCCAGTGAAATCATCTGATGAACTCACTGCTGCAAACGTTGCCTGCCATAGAGCTCTACGTGCTCAAGAACCCAATTTTGATGCTGAGCAAATAGAATGTTGATGCTTCTGTGACTCATGGATTAACAACAATTATAAGCTGCAACCACGTTTACACTTCTTACATGGGAAGGGGTAAACGTCCTTTATATACGTTACTATACTGGATGTTCTGATAATTTCATGTTCTACATATTTTACAGTTGAAATGGCAAGCTCGAGAGGTTAGCTCGAGGGCATTTGGGATTCCTGAAACTGGGTGAGCTCACTGCTATGACACACGTATGTAGCCATCTCTCTGCATCAAGGTTCTGATGTGGATCACAGCATTCCTCTTTCAGACTAGTTTTCTGTTTATACACATAAAAATATTTAGTGTTGTTAGGAGAAATAGAATGGTGTTTATTTATTTCTAATGTAAGCTTTTCCCCATGTTTTTTTATTGCACAGTTTGAACTTTGAAGGATGTCAAAACCAAAACTCTTTTGATGCTTAAGGGCAGAGTCCCAGGACTTGTGTTCTAAATCCCAACAAGTCTGAAATAACCGGAATGGAGAGCCATGATGTTGGTCAGATCCAAAGCAGTCCTCTTGCTTCTCTCTAAGAAGTGTTTCTTTTACATTTGGTTTTGACTAAGATGATTCAGTCTCATATTTATAGGTGTTGGTAGATAGACAGGATGTACACTTGCATGTATCTCTCACAAGTCTTGTTCAGGTCTATGTCAAGGCAACAGGCTTCTATTATTACTCTTTAGTGCTTTAGGTCTTTGCTGCAATTCACCTTCCTGTACAGCTTACCGGTCCTGAATTGGGTATTTCCCCCTGTTTAGCTATTTCATGCCCTGCTTTAGTTTCTTCTGGATATTTTGCTCTTTCCAGTTTCTGTTTATCCATGACACAATATTACCAGTTCACAGGGTCTGTCCTGGCAAACTGGAATTTTTTCTGTTGCTGATGCTGTCTCTTGATCTGAGAAGTCTAAGCAGTATGGTTGGGCCTTTAGAAAACTCCATCGGGACATGACTGATTTTTGGGCTGTGATTTTATTTACAGGAATGTAAAAAGCTCTCTGTTGAACACAAGTTACCAGCAACTGGAGACAGTTTTTATACTCACAGGCTTAGACCAGTACAGCTACCACTCCTACCTGGAAGCAAATTACTTCTTTGAGCTTGTAGTTTAAAAAACTTTGGGGTTTGCCCATGTTTGTTTATTCCTGGTGGGGAATGCGGGATACACTGGCTTGTATTTGTCATAGGACATGTTTTCCTAAAAAAAATGATGCTTTGAAACACCCCAAACAAACCTTTTTTGGGTTGTGGGAAACACTCCCCAACTTTGACATTCTTAAACGATTCCATATTACAGATTCTTTAGGGAATATTCTATATATACTGATGGAATTTTCTGCTTTGATTAATATAGAGCGCTGTGAGTTTTCTGGTTTGTGTTATTCACCTTTTCTCAAAGACCAGGCAGTTTTAAAGCTAAATTGGAGGAGAGGGGAGAGGGGGAATTATTAAGTATAACTAAATGCCAGGCATTCAGCTGCAAGACTGGAAACAAAAGGTTGCAGGTGAAAACCTAATTGTTTGTGGATTTGTTTTATACATTAATGTTGTGTAAGGAAGCTTCCTAATGCAGGTACCATGGTGTCTCTAATCCAGACCACCCATTCTAACTAGAGAAAAATCAATTTACACGTTTCTGATCTTTAGCTTTTCTGACCTAGAGAGCAAACAGACCTTTAGATTAGAGAAATGTTTGATTTAAATGTTTTATTTTAAATATTTGTTTTAAAGGGATGGCTGGGAAAGGTCATTTCCTAAGGCTATCAGTAACTTCAAAAGAGATCATAGTTGGGTAGAAATTCTATACATAGGTCAGAAAAAAGAAATATTGGAGGCTTCTTAGCATGACCTTGGTAGTAGCTGGTGAAATATTTTTTAGAACTAGAATGCTGAAGAAGGTTTTGGAGGAATTAAGTAAATAGAACAAGAAAGTGGAAGTGTCCTTGCCACACCATTCACTCCCCTCCCACACACCATGCCTTTTCCACATAAATAACAACATTTACCAAAATTGTGATTATTGTCCAGTTGAGATGCAAGAAAGGCCATGGTAATGTTCCTCTGGAGCTCCATCTGTGATGCAGAAAATCCATCAATCATTCTGGCAGGACAGGAAAAAGCAGTTTTCAGCAGTTTTAAATTCAAGTCATTGGTATAGTCTTTTGTAGACTGAAGCAAATAAGTAATGCCATATAGATACTAGCTGTTGAAGACTTCAGTTCTTGTTTGAATATATCTTTGTTACAAGCAATAGTAAACGTATTCTTAATCGTAGAAGAGTTGTCCATCACACCTGAAGTAGACAAACATTTTGATACTCTGCTCTCAAACAGAATTCATGGAACATGAAAGAATAGTATTTCCAAGGAGTCTGCATACCAGTATCTCTTCAGCCTTAGCACAATAAATGAGTCCAGCGTGGACATGCATATATGTGTCGATTATAGAAGATTAAATCAGGAAATCTGAGAACAAATAACATATTTCTTGAAAGTGATAGCTCCTAAAAAAAGCCACTGCAGCTATTTCTTGCAGCAAGTCTTGTAACATCTTAATTTGCTTTGCTGTTTGAACCTTGCAGTAATGATAATAGTGGCTTATTGCTGTAGATGGTTTAAAGGCGAAAAGGGTGCAGAATATTAAGTATTTGGTCTATGGAATGAAGATCTTCTTACACAGTTTTCACTTATCTTACTTAATTTTTAGACAAAATCTCAAAGTTTTGACTTAAAACTGGTTAACTGAATGACATCAGTGTCTGACCCATTATGACTTTTTTATCGCTACACTTACCTGCTTATGACTGGAGTGCTTAGAAGGCAGCTGGGAGAAAGTTAATTGTGTTAAGCCTTGCTTAACAAAAATACTAATAAAATAAACAAAAATAAGCAAAATACTAAATGATCTCAACACTGGAATACTCTACATACTGACTTGTTTGGGAGCTAGTCTTAATAAGTCATATTTGGTACAATTGTGACATTCCAGTTCAAGTGTGTGCAGATACCTAAACACGTTTAAAAGGACTAGTATTCAAAAATACTGGCTTTGAACTTTAAAGATTTCCACCAAACTCATGGTTTTCATGTAACCAACTTGGGAAATATTCCCGTTTCTCTGAGAGCTGGTTGAAATATTGTCATAACCTTATATTTACTGAAATGACACCCTTTTTACAAGCTTAAAGATGATGTTACAAGAGAGGTATGGCTTGGAGGGAGGAAGAGTGAGGAGTTAAGATCCTCTGATACAGCTGGAAAGCAATAAAAAACCTTTTGAGACCATCTACTTCCTCAGGTTAGCTGGTCTGTCTCTCCGTACAAACACTGCTCCTATTGTATCTGTAGACCACCACATTTGCACCATCACTACTATGACTTATAGGTAAAACAACAACCTGCAGTAGGTTTTTTTTTAACCTGATTTCTGAAATGATGGTGATGGCCATTAGCTGACCCAGGAACTTTGAAAACTGAAATGTAATCTCCCCATTTCTTATTTCCTGTGAGCTACCCAGGAAGTGTCTCAGAATGAAAGAAAAGCTATGAATTTGCCAGATAATGAATCCAACTCTTGGTTCATGGTTCTTTGCTGTAGGTAAAATTATAGGTTTCTTGTAAACTTAAAGGAAGTTGTTCACTTGCATGATACTGAGAGTAGCCGAATGATTGATTAGCAGCTGAGAAGATGACGTGCTTTGGCATTACTGATTTTCAGAGGTACAGGAGGAGTGTGGTGGGTTGACCCTGATTGGAACAGTTTAATAAGGGAAAAGAAAAAAAGAAAAGAAACCAAACAAGTGATGCAAAGGCAATCACTCAGCACCAGCAGACCGATGACCAGCCAGCCGCTGAGCACTGCTTTTGACGCACCAACCACCCCCAGTTTTATTGCTGAGCACAACGTTCTGTAGCATAGAATACCTCTTTGGGTCAGCTGTCCTGGCTGTGTCCCCTCCCAGCCTCCTGCCCACCCCAGCCTTCTCCTTGGGGAGCAGAGTGGGAAGCAGAGAAGGCCTTGGCACAGTGCAAGCACTGCTTTAGCAACAGCTAAAACACTTGTCTGTTGTCAGCACTGTTTGGCCACAGATCTAAAATCACAGAATCATAGAATCAGCTAGGTTGGAAAAGACCTTTCAGATCATCAAGTCCAACTGTTACCCCAAGACTGCCAAGACTACCACTAAAATGCAGCAGCATATGGGCTGCTGT
The DNA here is from genome assembly GCF_004027225.2 of Strigops habroptila. Classification (NCBI taxonomy): domain Eukaryota; kingdom Metazoa; phylum Chordata; class Aves; order Psittaciformes; family Psittacidae; genus Strigops; species Strigops habroptila. The sequence continues at coordinate 9,619,985 of NC_044283.2, forward strand.
GAAGAAAATGAGCTTCATACCAACCAGACCCAGTACGAGAAGTAAGTGGCAAAGTGTTACTCCAAAAAAGAGGTTAGGGAGGACACCAGTATTTTACAGCATTTATGTGGCTCTTGAGATTTTCACTTAATAAAAGCAGGCAAGGGTTTTCTTTCTCAATTTTAGAATGAGGAAGCCTGAAGCAGAGAGATACCAAGAAATTTCTGTTCAAAGTTGCGTACAACAGCAAGACTGTGAGCTGAAGAAGCATAAAATGCTTAAGGTACAAAACACTGAAAAGGCTTTGGGAAAGAGTACAAATGCACAGTTTTTTAGATGTAAGGTCTGATAATAATAGGATTAGCATTCAGCTATCACTACCGTTAATAGAAAAAATGGTGTTTAGAATAGCCAGAAAACAAAATTTGTTTCCTTCCCAGGTTCACTCATGGATTAATGTTAATCTATACCGGAAGATAACACTTGAAAGACATTTTTCGGCCTCCCCTTTTCCCATCTTCATTAACAACACCTCCAACCTCAGCAAAATTCTCAGTAGTACATTTCCTGCAGAGCAATATAAGCCAAATAGAACTGGTCTCTGCCAGAGCAGCACCTTCAAAATTTACCAGCGTATCTCCATAGCAGCTACAGGATGGTTTTGCCACAAGGGAATCATGATACCTGTCACATCAATGGCTGTTCTGTGGGCTCTTCTGACAGAGCACATAGCATTCAAAGTGGTGTTATCCCCAGGGTGATCCCTATGTATTTATTCCTGCAGAACCCTGTATGTGGAATTGCAGAAGAGGGGTCTAATAAGCTTGGGCAGAGGCAAATGGAATTGAGAAAATGACTTTCATGTGCATTGTATGAGAACCACTGTGATGAAGGGGCTTTTCTGGCTTCTCTGTGTGGGAGCAGTTTGAGAGTCTTCTGCTCTTTCGGGTTCCCTGTTGTAAAGGAGATGGTTTTGCACAGAGCAATGAAGTGCTGTCCCTGCTTGTTGTGCAGTTTGTGAACCCCATGCCACTGTTTCAGTATGGAGCTGGTCTGTCCTGGAGTGCTTCCAGTACTGCCTGGAATTTTGTGGACTGTTCCTCACTAGTGCACAAATGCTGTGACCCTTACCAGAGAAATGAGCTTGGTGCTTGTTCAATCCATATCTGTCTTGCTATGGCTTTAGTCTTACAAAGAAACCTGGAGTCTTCAGGATTCATGAGAGCAGATAGTGAAAAAGGGCTCCGCCAGCCTCTCCAAATCACTCCACTCCTATCCTTGCATACCAAGGCTTCCCCATGTGTGCAAATGGATAAATTCCACATAAAGTCCAGATAAAGTCCAATTGTGGACTTTATCAATATGGATAAAGTCCACAATTCTTCCCAGCCCTCTGAGAGTGTTGGATTATGCCCCATTTGGCTTGTTCATAGACTAGATAGATTTATCTTAATACATCATGAGATGTGGTGGAGCAAAGGGGAAGTGAAACCTTTCTCAAAGTGTAGCATGCTCAGTGTGATGGGGAGTAGCAAAAGTGTATTATTACTTCAGAAGGGTGATGATGAGTAATTTGAATAAATGTCTGCCATTTATGGTTCTCGATTTCAAATTTGTGTGAGATATGTACTTCATTTTCCCAGCATGTGCATCACTGTTTTGAAAGTAATATGATGTTATTTGATTCTTTGGAAGATAAGATGGGAAGACATGTGCGTGTAGCAACTGGTATGGAAGCAAATGGAAATACCTGCAGTACTTGTGTTTGATGCAAGTTGTGCCAGGGCAGGTTTAGGTTGGATATTAGGAAAAATTTCTTCACCAAAAGGGTTGTCAAGCATTGGAACAGGCTGCCCAGGGAAGTGGTGGAGTCACCATCCGTGGAGGTATTTAAAAGACATGTGGATGTGACTCTTAGGGACATGGTTTAGTGGTGGACTTGGCAGTGCTGGGGTAGCGGCTGGACTCAATGGTCTTAAAGTTCTTTTCCAGCCTAAATGATTCTGTGATTCTATGAAATACGTACTCTTGGCTGATGGTTATCCAAAATGTGATGTAATTGGTTGATATGTAGAAGCCAGCCCGCAACTTACATGGAGCAAACCATTCAAAAATGTTGTTTTTCCATACTTTTCCACCTTCACTGAAGCAGAGAAAACTACCCGGCAACACTATGGAGGCTTGTAGTGATGGGAGTCATAACAAAAAGGGTTGTGAATAGGCTGCCCTCACACATAGCTCATCTGTGAAGTCAGGCTGGCAGATTGCCCTGCTTCCCAGCATCCAGGTGTTGGATGGATCATGCAAACCTGACATAGCCTAAAAACTGTATGTGAACAGAGCCAATCTCTGGTTCACATGCCTGGTTTTTATGCATGGAGCTTTTAACACCCTGACACCCACAGCACTGAGTTACCAGGCCACCTCTTGTTAGTGGACTGGGATGAATGAGCCCCAGACCTTTAAATCTCCCTGATTATGAAACATCTCTACACGTATTAAGAACAGGACTACATTAAATCCCTGGATTCAGAGCTTGTCCTACAGCCCTGAGGTGTTCAGGGTGGGGTTTGATTTGTTAAGGCATCCACAATAATGGAAGTACTGCTTTGTATTCTCCAGATTTCAGTGTTAATACCCTGAGGCACATAGCACATGTCCTGGCACATGGTTTTGGGTGCGTAACTCCTCCTTTCAGTACACTCCTCCTTCATAGGAGGCTGCTAGTGAGACTACTGAAGAGGAAAAACGTTACCAGAGTCTTGTGCATATTGTCTGACCATTGAGCAAATAGTGTCCTGAACTCTGCTGTTAAAGATGTAGTCATAATATCCCTAAAAGACACCCAAGAGCATGCTAACACAGAAGTAGGCTGGATAACAGGAGATCAGGGTGCAGGAGCAAAACAACTTCACGATGGAATAAATCCACAAATCTTTATAAGGAACTTGCTTATCTGAGCTGCTGCAAATAGTGCAGAGCGACAGAAATGATTGTATGGGATTTGCTGTGTTTTATTTTCCCCAAGAAAAGCTTGGATTGTTTTGCCACGTGTCTGTTGTTGCTTGTTTAAAATCTGTGTGTCGCACTGTATTTGGGAGAAGTGAAAGTTGAAGATTTGCCATATGCTGGAAAATGATTAGCCTCTATACACTGGGAGGAGCAGCAACATTTATCACTGTAACTCTTACAGAATCATAGAATAATTAGGGTTGGAAAGGACCTTAAGATCATCTAGTTCCAATCCCCCTGCCATGGGCAGGGATGCCATTTCCATTTAAAGCTCTAAAAGCTGATGTCAAACATCAGTAAACTTACGTTGGGAGGTGAGAACGAATACAGTGACATCTTGCTGTCTGCATATCCTTCCATAAATGATGCCAGACTCTCTTAGCACACTGCTGTAAAGAACATCTCTACTTGGATGCACTCAACTTTCATATTAAACTGTGAGTCATGTTAATGTTTAGTTGAGCATCATTCCTTGTACCATGTGATTTACATACAACAGTCAGACTTTTTCATGTCTGTTTAATGAACCAGGTACATCACTTCCTACACATTTAATGGGAATATAAGATACAATAAAGCCGTAGGATGTGGCATATGACTTCTTTCAGTTTGCATCGCTCTGAACTGCGTTTTCAGTTGTATTTGTGTAACAAAGCACAGTGGGTATTTATGTGCCTATCAAGAAAAAGCAGAAGCTGTAACACGGCAGTTTGAGCTATCATGGTTCAGTACTCAAGACTGTCACGTTTCTTGTTCTGGAGGTCCCCGGTTCAGTCCTTATGTGTCAGCCAGGAAAGTGGCTGTCACAGTTGTACTCGTGACTTTCTGAATTTTCCTGGCCACCGAAAGAAATCAGACTGAACCTGGACTTAACCATGTTAGTGCAGCTGTAGGAAAATTTCAGAGAACATTTTGGTGTGGGTAAGGACAGAATCTGAAACTGAGACTTAGTCATAGACTCTTGAAAATTGGTAGGATGCTGGTTTATGCCTTTCCCGTTTGAATGACGCTGCAAACCAGGAGAAGTGATTCCCTGTGCTGCGCATGACTGTGCAGTTCTGTGATTGCTTTACCGCGTGAGATGGCCGGTGATTTAAAAATAGCTCTGCTTGCTCAGATGCAGCTGATGATTGCAGAAAAACACCGCTTGGTGGTAAAGCTGGAACACCTAGTGCTTCTTTCCCATAACCAACAGCAAACAGAAAGCAAGGAGGAAAAAAAAGGGGGAGATAGATAGCTTACAATTAATTCTCAGCATTTTGTTTTTTCTTATTCCTTTCTGTGGGATCAGTTATTTCTTAGGGCGTGGAGGTCCAGCCATTTCTTATTCCTGTGCCGTTTGCCAGGTTGATGCCATTTCTGTGTTCTGTAACTTGGAATCTTTGTGAGAACAGGTTGTTAGTTTGTATTCCCTTTGATCTGTCCATCTTGGATGTCTTTCATAGGCACTAACATGTACAGAAGTGGTGAATGCTCCATCCTGGCAGTGTTCAAGGCCAGGCTGGACAGAGCCTTGGGCAACATGGTCTAGTGTGAGGCGTCCCTGCCCATGGCGGGGAGTTGGAACTAGATGATCTTAAGGTCCTTTCCAACCCAAACCATTCTATGATTCTATGATTCTATGTCCACTGGGGTTGTTGCAAGGTAGATCCCATTGCTTTGGTGTGTTGTTTCCATGTAAATACAGATTTTCCCTGCAAGTTAATTACAAGGCTTTTAAAAGAAAATCTTTTCAGATAAACATTCCAGAGTAAAAGCTTTGTTTACATGGTATTATAAAATGTTGTATAGAAACAGAAACTCTATTACAATCATAGGAGCTGTTTGCATATTGTTAGTCGACACTTGTGTGCATGAATAGACACACACACACAGAGTGCGTGTTGTACAGTCTTTGCAAATATAGTACAAAACTGATGCAGCATACTGGAGAGATAGAGATGAAAAAGTGCATTTATCTGTATGTTCAGTTGAGTTATTGATCTTGGGCTGTCAGGTTCGTTTCATGTGTAACAACTCAACCTAAAGCAGTACATTTCAATCTGCCAATAGCTATTTGTGTTATTTGAAACAGTTCTCATACCAAAAGATTACGGATTACACCCATGTACTTCAGAAATCCTGTGAGTCACTGCATTGCAGAGAAACTGAAACTGAAATCACTCAAGTAATATATTTTTATCAATTTCTACTCCAGTAGTACCCAGATAGTTCACCGGAAGGTCGAGGCTCCAGAGGCTCTTCACATGTTACTCAGGCACCATAGATCAAGATTCTACCTCCACGTGGCTAAGCCAAGATAAAAGGATCACATTATGATCAGTTCCAAGATTGCTTTTTGGTTACGTTTCTCCACTTAAAGAAATAAAAATGCAAACCAACCAAACCAACAGAAAACCCACCCAAAAAAAACCCAAACCAAGAAGGATGGGAAGAGTACTGTAGGGGTTAGCAGGAAAATGACCAGTGAAAAATCTTCAAAGCAGAAGAAATCAGTCACAAGAAAGCCAGCCTGTGGGGCTTATTTACTTTCAGTCAGCAGGATTTTATTATTTACAGGAGCATTTCCGTAGTGGTTCTTAGTGGAGAAAAGTTGTCAGTGGGCTTCAAGAAACGAAACCAGCAAATTCTGGTAACCTATAGGTTTTTATTGATCTGTCAACCTTCTCAAAACATGTTATTTCCATCTTTATTACATCTTAATACAGCTGGATGAAAGCTGTAATACAAAGAGGTCCAAATCATATTTTACAGTAAGATTTGTAAACGTTTCCCCATTACCAATTGTTCCTTTTCTCTGTCTCACTTTTGTACTTTTTCTGATCTAAATAGGGGACTGTGACATGTTTGGTTTTCAGTAAAGCAAAAGGAAGTGCACACAGTGAGTTTACCAAGTTTGTCACCCGGGGCTAATAAATTGACTTGCCTCATCTTTGTAGAAGCCGCACTCTTGCAAGAGTTTTCTAATTTGGTATAAAAAAGAAGAAAAATCCGTATCACCTGATTAATAAATGTGTTCAGTCAAGCCCTTTATAAAATATGGAATAAAGCAAAACATCCATCATAACCAGTCCAACTACCAGGACACTGCTACAGGTTTCATTGAACATTTCTTAAACAGTAGTATTTGCTCAAATTATTGATTTACAGGTGATAAAAAGTACAGAATGTTTATCTATCTGGCTCAGTAGAAATACACTCCAAATTGCTATTTCTTAGCAGTAATAATGTTATCTAGCACTCTTCATCTTCTGTTTAAACAGTTTACAAATGTAAGTATTCTTATTCCCCTTTTAGTGATAGGAAGCCCTGGATAAAGAGGAATTAGGGGACAATTTAAAACATATAAGCAGAGAAAAACAGGTGAAATAAAACATACAGGATCCCGTATAGAGAAATTTAATCTGGATATAAACTGAGGGGGCGAGAGGAGTGTCAGCAAGATCAAAATGAGACAAAATGAAATCTGTTCTAATACCTGTTCATTGTAAAGACACACGGCTCTGATTCATAAACAAGATTCATGGAAAATGTTACTCATTTTTCCATACTATTTCCGTGTGTTTTTCTCCAGAAAGAAGGTAAAGGTGAATCAAAAACACAAAGCAAATAAACACTTTCACATCAATAGGAGAATGTGCTCTTTCACAAGTTACATCTGTGTCATCATTTTCCCATAATGTATGTTACATTTTACACGCTGCCTCTCAGTTTCCTTCTTTACTACCAGTAAAAGCTACCGTGTTTTTAGTAGTACCATTTACTGTAGCCAATGTAGGAAAAAACTCCAGGTTTTCTTCTAGAGAAGGAGGCAAATTCTATACCAGACATTCAGTTCTTCCTCTTACATATTTCTTCTCGTGTCATTTCAAATAAGCCTAACCTTTGCTTCAGAACCAGCTAACTTAAACGTACCATGGGAAGGTCATTGAAACTAAATTTATCATTCATCCGAGGTTATGCTCAGCCTGAATCTGATGTCCTTCCCACAATTGCTCAGGTTTCTGTTTCTGTCCTGAGCTCTTTCATTTTTACCTGTCAGCCACTTCCCTTCTATTATTATGATAGTACTCTGCTGCTGTTCATCAGTGTCAGTAAAATACTGAACACTGCTCAGTTGAGTGGTGCATTAACACTGGCAGCCGATGGCCATCTTCATTCCTAAATGAATTCTGTGAGATTTTTAATAAAATGTCCTTTACAATAATAGCTTGACACTGAAGAGGTAAATCAGATCTTTTCCATATTGTTATCAGTATTCTTGCTTTCCTTGTTTGGTGTCATGGAAGTGGATGGAAGCAGAGGGAAACGGTGCAAATCGTGACTCTTCTCCTCCCTTCCCAGCATTTTTCTACTCTTCAGTGTTGGAAACCTGGATATATCATTTCACACATTTCTTTCCCGATCTGTACAGAAGTTCTGGTCTTTGTCCAGGTCGTCAGGTGTGGAGATTCAGTGGACTCAGTTTTCTGGCTCCTGCTTTTGGTGAGAACAAGATCCCCAACAAGAGCACAGCTATTTTGTATATCCTGCTCAGAAGTAGTTTTGATCTCATCACCTTTGCATATGGAATAGCTTGTTCATGTTTCAAACTGATTCTGTGCAACATCCTCAGATACAAATACCACCTCATTAATGTAGCTCACTAAGTGAACAGCAGAAATTGCTTTAAAAATAAACTGATGAAATGTCAAGTGGAGAGCAAAAGCATAAAATATCGAGCAGATCAGTCCTCCCTTTGCTTGTTAGTGGCTGAATGCTGTGCACAGACTGATTAGGCATTAAACTCTCAGCAGTTTAATCCTGCCAGGAGAATCACATCACCTAACCAGCACCCTCCCTCAGCTGGTGTTGATGATCCAGCAATCATACAGTCGAGAGCTGTGAAGTGCTTCGTTTGGCTCTGTTGAAGGATTGTGGATCCATCACCCCTGATAGTAGTCAAACCTGGATGCTGCTGCTTCTCCCCATACAGCTGAGAGCATCAGTGGTTCCTGTTGGCACCTTTGCTGTCAATCTGCCATGCTCAGTTGTGCCTTACTGCACAGGACAACCTGCTAGGGGTTCCTACATATATCACTGCTAACTGTGGCCATTGAGCTATAACCGTGGGCACAGCTCATGACTGCATAGTGGGCATGTGTGTCTGGACATGCGTGTCTGTCTGTATTTTGAATTTTGGTTTATTTGCTTTTCCCACACACTGATCAGAACTGTAATAGTGAAGACAGTATCATTTTTCCCAACTTAAGAGTTTGTTATCATCATCATCCACGTTTTGTGCACACTGCAGCATGGTTTTCTGGGGGCTGCCTTGGACACTCAACATAGAGCATTGATCCTCACAAGAATTCCTGCCCAATTAGTGGAGTTACTCACTGGAGCACCCACATGCTGAAATTTCCATCTGATTCAAATGCACATTTTTTGGTCCAAATCTACTGTGTATCCAAGGTCCATCTCCATTTAACCATAGCTGTGACAACACTCTCTAAAATTGGTAATTTTGCCTGACTATAGAAGGCAGTGGTGGGTTAAACTTGGATTAAACTTGGCTTTATTCATGCTCAGAATATTTAGTTTGTTAATCATTAGAATATTTTGTGAGGCCCAGCTCTGCACTGTGACATCTCATCATCTTTCTGTCTTCAGGTGGGTGCTTCCTCTTATGCTGATTGTCCTGGGGAAGACTTGGGAAGTGTGTGGGGAGTTTCATATACCATGTTATGTGTATGTCATGTAACACGCACTGTATGTCTGAATGTTACAGCAGTCATCAGTGTAATTTCTAATTGTGATTGCAATGACTTAGAACTGCTTGTAAAAGTACTGTATGATCGGGGTGAATGTGTGTGGTGTCATTTTTGGTACAATTTTCTCTCGTGTCATTAGTTGTGAGCTTCCAGTTTACACAGTCACTCCGTGCTTATTTCCTCGAGAGCTCTGCAATTGGCAAGGCTGATTTGGTTGTCTGAAGAATTAGGTGGCTGGAGCGCAAGAATTTGGATTAAAATTGCTTTGCATCATGGTGAGATCCAGTTAGATTTATTTTATTTTTAATTGATTTTAAAATAAAGCTTTTTCGTTAAAAGGGAAAAAAAAAAGCTAATGTAAGATTAAAAACTAAGTTTGAAGTGTTCACAGAAATTTCAGTACAGATTCACTAGCGCACTTCAGAAATGCCACCTTTCATGACTTTGGAATGTTTTATGGCCCCTCAGGCTACTATAAGCCCTGTGCTTTGAGTTGTGCTCTAAGTTTTCAGATATTCTAGTTTTTTAACATATTTGCCTTTCATATCTCTCTTCTTAGGCTAGATAGTTGAACTTTGAACTTCACTGATGTGACATCAAATTAGTCTTCTGGCTTACCACCTTGTTCCATTCCTTCAATTTTTTACTATTTTATCTGTTTTATCAACTGAGTCTTACCTTACCTTGTACAGTCTTGGGGCACAATGGAAATTAGATCTGTGACTCCTCTTCAGGCTTTTGCCCTACTATAAACCAACATAAACTCAAAAATATTAATGGAAAGAACTGATTTAATAATTATCTTTGCTGGAAAAAGAAAAAATGTTTCTCCTGTTCAACCATTTTCCTCTTTATGGTCCAGCGAGGATTTTGCCTGTGAATAAATCTGCAGAACATGACTCATGAAATTACAGACAGGCTTCAATTTGTGTATTATTGGCCCATTTGAAATCAGTTTCTGCTACTGACAAGTATAAAATTAATGTTTTCTGTAAGTGAAGTTTTTTGCAAGATTATAAGGCCTTGGTATTTTTGCTGATACTGTTTAGACAGATGAAATTATATTTCAGTTAACCCTGAATAAAGAAAAGGGCAAATAAAAGCAGAGGAGGATTTTAAATTAGAAGCAGCTAAACCATTGCTATTCAGCATGAAATGTACTTTCACAGAAAAATGTTTTCTACATTTTCTTTTCTACTTAAACTGCCCATATATTAAATTAGTATCTGCAGAGTGCTCTAGAATGACCATATTTTGGATAACAAGTTCTCCATTCTTTTCCCACACTTGCACAGAAGGTTGTACTGGGGAAAAATGCCAAGTTTGTGAACTAGAAGTCACCATGTTAACATCCACTTAATCATGTATGTGTAAATATGCACAGATATACACACACAACACGGCAGTGGTTTGACCACACGCTTTTCCCATTCTTCCATTCCATTATGATACTTTGGGAAGAGTAATAAATATAGTATTTAGAAAAATAGAAAGCATGTAAAAATCAACACAGGGCCAGTATTTCCCATGCTTCTAATCTAATCTGTTCAAACTGTTATCAAAAGCCTTTCTTCATAAATAACTAAAGATCTTTTTTTTCCTCCTCTTTTCCAGAGTCCCACACCCTCCTGGGACCTGACTGCAGTGTTAAATTATTATAATAACATAGAAGTAAACAAACAGCACTTGATTATTTGTCTTGGACAGGGAGCTGGACAGCCCTCTGGCTTCAGCCCAACTGCGGCTGGAGGGGAAGGGAGGTCACGCACAGGCTGGGAGTGCCAGCACGTTCTGTCAAACCTCACATTTATTATGAACTTGTTCTTCCCTGTGAGGGTGCTGAGGCGCTGGCACAGGGTGCCCAGAGAAGCTGTGGCTGCCCCATCCCTGGCAGTGTTCAAGGCCAGGTTGGACACAGGGGCTTGGAGCAACCTGCTCTAGTGGAAGGTGTCCCTGCCCATGGCAGGGGGTTGGAACCAGATGAGCTTTAAGGTCCCTTCCAACCCAAACCAGTCTGTGATTCTATGTTTCTATGAACTTGCCTAAACCTGTAACTAACCTTTCAGTCTTCTGGCTTGCAATCTTTTGCTGGGGGTTGTAATCTCTAGAATTTTGCTGTTTCCCAGGGTTTTTTTGCACTGACAAAATGCAAGGGTGAGACCCACAGACTGGCTTGGCCTGGAGGCACCTTCTGGGGAAGGAATGAAGGAAGAAAGGAAGGAAAGCAGGCTCTTGGAGATCTCCCCACAGCACAGCATGGCAGGGCAAGAGAAGGGGAAGCAAGAGGTGCACCTGCAGCCTTATGTTTCATGTGCTGCAGGCTGAGACACAGTGCTGGGCTCCACCTGAGGTGCGTGCAGCTGACAGCGTGTTTTGATTCAGGATGCCCCCCCGGCCCCTCCATCACTCAACCATGCCTCCTCAGCGAGTCAGAGGTTAGCAGCCATGTTGTGTCTGTGCACCATGGTTGTAAAGAAAGCGAAATCTGATTCATGCCATTTACCTGGATCTTAGAAAGCAAAGCTGCTGTGTCACATCCAAGCAGCAAAGGACTTTACCAGTGAGTGGGCTATTGCTTGCCTCTTCCCCTCCAACAGAATGTAGCTGTGTCCCAGTAACATGTTCACAGCATTGCAAAAGGTGCTGGGGAGGGCAAGGGTCATGCATCTGAGGGCTAAAAACCAAACTGAACAGGGTTTGGTTATTTTTTTATATACAAAGAGCATAGCTAGAGAAGGAGGGGATAGATGCGATCCCACAGCCTGCTGCTGCTGTTTGGTTTCCCCATAGTATCTCCTTTAGCCCATTTTGCGGCTAAGGATTTAAAGGTGATACCCATATTTGTGTGACCGTTCTGGCTGACCCATTGTAAATTAGCTAAAAAGGAGTTCTCGGGAAGGAAAGGCTTTGCAGTGACCTTCTGCCTTGGTGCTTGAAGCCTTCATTGCCCTCTAGTGCCAGGCCAGGAGCAGGCTGCAAAGTGCTTTTTTCTTAGTGTCATTAATTTCTAGCTGTTTAGAGCAGTATCTTTTTTAGCTTGGATGCTGGCCTGCACTGTGATGTGTAAATATTTACAATATTCATACTGAAATCATAACTGAAAACCCAGTAATGGCTTCAATGTTAAGAATGGGTTCCTTTTGCTGATACAGGGGAGATAGCTGAGATCGGCTGTGTTTGAAATCCCCATTACCCTCTTGCCTCCATTAGGAATGCTTTGTAAATACAGCTTTACCAGCACACCGATAACAGTCCAGGTGGGAGCAATTGATAGTCATAAAAGGAGGAAAAATGCTTTTACTGTTTCAATGTTATTTGAATTTCTGAAATCAATTTTAGCACCTTTACCACTGCTTTGAGTGGTACTTTTATACCACTGTACCTACGCCAGCTCTGGGGCCAATTTCCATGTCAGTATGAATTCAGGCCCTAATTTAGGCCAGCCATTTCTCTGTGCTGCACTGACTAGCACAGAGGAGTTTATATCAGCGCACCGCATTCTCGTCTGAGGATGCAGCTCCGCAGCATGGCTATACGTGCATGCAGTCGCTCAGGATGGAGACCAGCTCTCACCGCAGCATGTGTGCAGCATATGGCTGTACTTCAGCCTGTCTTGACCATGAATGTGGGATGGGAGCTCTCTCCAGGCACAGGACATCTCAGGAATCTTTGCAGAGAGATTATTACAGCCATTTTATTGTTTTCTTGCTTACTCACAGGTTTTATTTTGTATGATAAAGGAATAGTCTAATTTTCACTGGATTTTCCTGTGGCACCCCTCGCTTCTGACTTCAGGTTACATGTAACCGTGGACAGTCAGGTTCCCCAAGTAGATAGATGCCTGTGCCACATGTTCTGTCCGAGAGAGGAGTTCAGTCCCAGCTCCTACGTGGACAAAGATCATGCTTCTTGGCAGTGGAGGCCTCAGGATAAGATACTCAGTTACTCATAGCTCTGTATTGTTGCTGAGGAATGATGACCTCCTATGATACTTTACTGATGAATGATGCTGGTAACCTGCTAAATGAGGCAGGGCCAAATTTTTGGCAATGGTAGGGCATGCAGCAGCAGGAGTTTCCGTCCTACCAGTATGTGTGCCACCCAAAAGCTGCTCATGTCTTTTGTCCTAAAGCAAGGGGAAATGCAACTGCATTTAGAGGCCCTTTTGATAGGAAATCTCCATCTGCTCACATTGGAAGGCCCTCAGTGCTTACATTTTCGTTGCAGATTACCTACAGGGCAGAAAACCTGGCAAAAAGGTGTTTCATGGTTTATTCTGCAAAGAAGAATTCCTTGTCTGTAGATTTTTGAATATCTCCTTGAAATGCTGATCACAATCAAAGACTCACACCTGAGATCAAGAACCTTTTTGTTGCCCCTCTCAGTCTCCAGAATATTTACTTTTACATTATCATTAAGCCAACTCACAGCAAAAATTTTTCAGTTCCTCATGAGTCATAATCATCAGTACAGAGCTTCCCACCCTGGCTGTCTATGGACGTAAGAGTCATCACCACAAACCTTGCAGTTATGGTGTTCCCTTCTTAGGACACAGTGGCTCTTTACCCTTGTCTTGGTGATTGACTGATGAGAAATAAGCACCCCAAGTATGTAGTTCTATGCCATTCCGTGTGTCTTTGACTGTGGATATACTGAAATAGCATACTGCCTTCATTCAAAAATTCAGAAGCATACAATAGCCTGATGTTAGCCAGTGCTTACTGCTGCAGGAATCATTTGCTAATGCTGTAAAATCCTGAGACTCATCTCAGCACCTGCTAATGTGACTCTGCATGTCAGATTTACAAAACAAACACATGCTGTGCTTATCTCAGTCACACGTCATAGCAAGTTTTGCCTTGCCTCTGATGATGCACAACTCTTCTTACGTCTGCCTGAAGGATGGTTTTTCTTTCACAAATCCTACCCAGGCTGACAGTAATGTAAGTTCATGGAGCCTGGAGTTTCTGTGGGTAGTCTCAGGCTGCAGGATACACAAGCATGCTGGTGCTATATAGATATATATAGATATAGCGTATATCCTTATATAGATATAAGGAAGAAATTCTTTACTGTGAGGGTGGTGAAGCACTGGAACAGGTTCCAAAGAAGCGATAAAAGAGTGGTAGCTCTAGCCCATGAGAAGTATGGGCTGTAAATTTTTCACTGCATCAAAAGATAACATGTACAGATGCTGATAGACTTTATCAGCCTGATTAAGTACATGCTAGACCAGAGAAAGGCTAGTACAGAACCTCTGTCTGTCTATCAAGAAGCCGTTGATGTTTGGATCATGCATTCAGAGTTATAACCATCTGACAGCAATTCCTCTCACAGCTGTCCTGAATATGCTGGCTCAAAATTCATTTTGTGCTTCTAATAAAGACGAGAAAACAAATTACCAAAAGGTAGATCTGTGTCATGGTCCTACGGAAGACAGTAATATTTTAGAGTAGTGCATATATTCTATACTTTATATAGAATAATGGAGAACAGTCGTTCCACATTACTATGTGATCAGAGGTATAACTGAATTTAGAGCAGCATGAATCTTTCCCACTGCATGTAGTAACGAAAACTCTTGCTGCTCATAGAACAGAATGTTCAGTGATATTGCTTCAAATCTCATAGTGCAATAGGTGTAGGGAGTAGGATGTGCTTTGTTTCCAGGCAAAATCAGAAATACATCTCCCACATTTACCATATCTCGATAGAGTGAGAAACTCTGTAAAGTCCCTTGCCCATTTCCTTCTGCTTTGTCGCTCCTAAGTAAACTTCCCAATTCTTGACATTCGTAGTTCCGTATGAATATAAAAGTATATATGATAGCAATGATATTTGCTGTTAAATATTTTTCATCATAGGAACTCAAAAAGCTTCCCAGTCATCAGCAGATTAAAGCTGCAATCTTAAATGTGGAGCAGGTGTGGCATGATTTACATATGCCTTTTGCATTTAGTTAAACACATCAGTGACAGAACCAGAGGGAAAATTCAGGAGTCAGGGCTCATTTTAAACTTTATTTAAAAATAATCCAATTTACATACTATATAAACATAAAGTAATTCAGCAGCTTGACCTTGAAAGTAGGAGCTCTGATCTCTTAATTATAACATGGAGTATTTTGCATGTGTCAGTTAAAGTTTCCATATCTCATTTTCCTGGTTTGTCAAGTAGAGAAAATAATAATTACTTTCCTCTTAGTGTGGTTAATCCTTTTTAAGGAGTTTTAAGCACTGTAAAAAGAAAAATACCCTGTAATAGCATTCCTGGTAACTATGCAGTTTGGCTGTCTGCAGCCCAGAGGGCATGACTGGTGACCAGGGGCTGTAATGACAGGGGTTTCAGACACATCTTGATGGGATGTTATTACTTGGGTCACGTCTCCAGCCTGTTGCTGTGTTATGAGAACTGCTGCCTTCACCACTGACAGTTGCACAACTTCCTTCTGGCTTCTAAAGCTGTTGTTTCCAAGGAATTCCTTTCTTCTGGTAACTGGAAATGATTTCTCAGGCAACAGGTCCGGATGCTAGTGACTGTTTTATCTCCTTTTTAATTTTAATGTGAATGACATGATAGAAGCAGTCAGACCACATCTTCGTTTTTCCTTCTAGAGCTTTTCTTATATAAGGTTTTCTTGGAATTTAACAGTGTGGATTTAACAGCAACCGAAAACCAAGAAGAGTCATTCATTACTCATTTCTTCCCAAAGGAAAGAAGGAAGAAACATCTATGGGCTAGAGGAAGATGAGAGATAAAGCCAGCCCCATTCTGGCCAGGACAAGAGCAAATAGAACAACAACTGGTGTGCATAGGGAAGATATCACATCAATTTGCTAACAGTTTTATTCCCTACACCAAAAAACTCAAAGATTTTTTTTCCTTAAAAAATCTCATTCAGGTTCACTTGTTCCCCCTAGCTCATCCCTCTCAGATACTCATACACAGTGTATAATCCTGACCCCAGTAAAGCTGGTGATAAACACTTTTTCAAACACAAAAAGAGACTAGCATTTGTGCTCTTTGAAAGCAGTCATGGTGAAGAAAAACCGTAGGCAGAGATGGCTTAGGAATATAGGAACCATCTCTTCCAGACTCCAGGAGAAGAAAATTGATTTTTCATGTTGTACACAGAAAGGCTTTGTCCTGAATGTGGTCATGCCCAGCTGATGGGTGTTTAATCTAACTTAATCTAATTATCAGTCACCCATCTACAGCTGTTAATCAATCACCAGTTTGCTATTTAGTGGTTCAGCAAACAATACTCTTTTTTATTCATCTAACTGATAAATGGTGGTTTCTGTGAATAGGGTGCTCTTACTCTTGTGGGACCTTGAGAAGTACCCTACAAAGTGCAAGAAGGCACAAGGAGAAGTCGTGTGCTCGTACCCTGTGGTCCCCCATCTCCAGCTGCCTGGTGAGACGGTGCAGATGCAGTTGGGGAGGAAACGGTGTCCCATACTGGATGAATAGGATGGAGAGGAGAGGGGACCAGGTGTGAAGGGCTGGGATGCAACTGAGTGAGAAGAGCACAAGGATGGAGAAGTATTATCCAGGAAGGCATGGAAAGGAGGCGGGGGGGATGATGTCTGGTATGGCTAACATGGAGACAGGAGGATTTCTAAGACCAGGAGAGAATGAACAGCCCCAACCAAGCACGCTGCACCCAGCACTGCCCAGCTGCTCCGTCCCTGCTCCGCCGCTGCTCCGTCCCTGCTCCGCCGCTGCTCCGAGCGCAGTCTGCAGGTGGTGCAATTGCCTCGAGAACGCCTTTCTGCTCGGTTGGGCCATTTCTCAGTGTGGTTCATCACAGTGACGGAAGCTTTCACCGGTAACTGCTGTTTTGATGGCAGAACAGATAAGAGGCCTACCCCAATCTTTGTTTCATTCTAAGTGGTTCCTAATCTCTTGATAAGAATGGTATCTCCCCAGTTCACAGCACTGAGAACTAAGCTATCGTTCCTAGAGACAGTGATGCAATTGCTGGTGCTTTCGTTTATCTCATCTGTGTTTTAATTAATGATTTCAGGCCCTGCAGCTAGGCTTAATAATCTGTACAGTTGTCTCATCTTGTAGATAATGAGTAAGTCAATTCAGCCGCAGGAATGCAAGTAAAATCTTCACAGAGATTCATGCAATATGTTACCTAAGCAGCAGAAACAGGCAAAAATAGCTGAAGGGGGGGGGGGGGGGAATAATGTTAAACGGTGTTCTTTCCAAACCTTTCAACCCCCTTTGTTTTAATGTGCTACTATACAAAATAAAGTCAGCAGATACATTTATTTCATTGCTTTGGCATTTTATAGTTCCTTCTATGGAATACCAGGAACTTTTCAACCTTCTATTATGTTCCATTGCATATACCTCTGTGGCCAAGTTTTCAACAGCTATAGACTAGCAGTGAAATTACATTCAAGCAGTCTAATGACTACAGCAGAATTGTCTTTGAGTAACTGAGCTGTTGTTTGGATATCTCATGAGACATTGCTGAACATCCTAGAGTAAAAGCTTCTTCCCTGCCACTTTGAAGTCCATGGGACTTTTGATGTTGACTTCATTAACGGTAGGAAGAAGCCTAAATGTTGCCTATGTATGGCGTGAGACTGACCTTTCATTGAATCACAGTGGCTATGAGTGAGTCAATCAGACATGTGGATGCATCATCTCCTGTCTCTCTATAAGGCAATTCAAGTAAATGTCATACCAGGTGCAAGCCAAGGAAATTCCTGCAATAGAAGAGCAACAACTTCACAGAGGGCAGGTAACTAACTTTTTCATTCTTCATGTGTCTTTGTTCCAATCTTTTCCTACAAGCATTGCTTGTTGTGAAAATGCATTCCCCAGTGCTTGTAAGAAGATCAGAATCTGTACCACTGAGGAAGTGCAAGTGTTTAATGAAATGAAAATGTGTGTTTTACAGATCTTGTAAAATACGGGAGCAAAATACGAGGTGGAGTTCAACAAAGTGAAACAATTCTTCCGGTCCCAAGAGTTGCCTGTTCTTGTAATGCACGTGTGGCACTGAGCCACATCCCAGGGACCCATGGAGTAGCAGTGCTTTCTTGTATGTAATGAGATCTGCAGTGTGATGGGAGATGCTTGGCTGGTATCATCCATTCAGTTATTTGGGATGGTAGGTCCTTCCTGAACTGGAGGTCTCAGTGATGGGCTGGGGACTTCGTCTCCCCCTCATGTGGACATGGCAGCAGAGGTGCATTTGAGGTCTGAGGGTGTATCAGTTCATGGACAGATTACAGGACACTCAGTTGTTGGACTTTGTAAGCTGCTCTCACAGAAGAAGAGATGGTGGAATTGTTCTGAGTCAGAGTCATTAATAAAACAGACCTATAATTTAGCTTTGATTGCTTTGGTAATGTAAATTTGCATGATTAGTCCATTATTACTTATACGAGAAACATAGCTAATGTGCAGCAATCTTCTCCAGCGTTTAAAAGCAGGACATAGAAATAGCATAGAAAAGAGTTTCTTTCATGTGCACATGGCACCAGCTCCCTAGGATAGAACAATCTATATAACCCAAATCTTCGTCCACCTATTAGTCTCCTAATGGGACCGGAGAATTGCAGTTCTGTTCTTCTCTGATTCCATAGGAAATAATATGGTTTACTTTATGGGATAAACAGATCAAAATCTCAGATACAGCTAGAAAGTTTGCTACATGTGATCTTTGGACTCACTTTTATTTGTGCCAAACATTCTAGCTGGTATTTGCCTTATTTGCCTATCTATCTATCTATGTATCTGGTGTAGTCTTACCATATGAATTAACTTTTCCAGTGTAACTGTTTAGAGGTGTATACCAGCCTTTTGCAATCACTGGTTAATACACATAATCATTCACTTTTTGGTAGCCTTCCATCCATGACTTCATACATACATTCAGTAACTAGCACAGTGAAACAATTGACTCAGGTAAATATTTTTGTTTCCTTTTTAAGGATAAGAATACTGAAGTGTTATATAGGCCAAAAATATCCAAAGTGGCTTGAGATTTTTGGGTGAACAGCTCGGTTTGTTGGTGTCCAGCATAAGCCACCTAAAGACACCTGATTTTCCAAAACAGGTGAGATGCATGCTTTCTGAAAGTCAAGTGCGTCTTAAGAGTCTCTAACTAGACATCTGAAACGCTAAGTCACTAAAGCTACTTCTGAAATCCTGACCAGCATGCTTTGCCTGAAGTCACATAACAAGTTAAAGGCAGGGAAAAATGAGTAACTGGCTCTTGCTTTCAACTGACCTGTGATGCCTGCTTTGCCTATTCATTAGATTTCTCAGTGGCTCTCATCTAGTCTACCCTTTTTGCATCTTGTAATTGCTTAAGAAGATACATCATCATCTTCCTGCTGGTCTGTCATTAACATTCCTTTCCCGTGCTGCCTCCCACCTGAAGCAGGCCAGTCAATATACTGGCATGAGAACACTGCTGCACCAATTACCTATTTTCTTGTATTTTCACTCTTTATCCTTCTGCTGTGTTTCACGTTACACTTGCACATGAAACTCAAACACAGGAACCATTGTTTTAGATTGTACAGCATCTAGAATAATCACAGAATCATAGAAACAGGTCTAAGTTTATAAATTAGATTCTTTGGGGTTCGCTACGCTAATACTATTACTACTATGAAAGAATTACAGGATTTGCTTGTCATCCACATGATTTTTCAATTTGAAGTCAACTCAGTGCATTGTGAAAGAGTTTAAGAACTTTATGCCTTATGCTAGAACATATTAAGACGGGATTGTTGCTTAAAGTTGTTTCCAGTTTTGTAAGTCAGAACTATCGAATCTGTGTGTTAGGTAGGACTAAAGCAATTCCACTTACTCCAGAGGGCAAAATTTTCCCTATGCAAAGTTTCTATTGCTTTTTGCCTGAGAATGCTCTCACATGTCAGAATTGCAAGAGCATTTTGTATATGAGGCTATGGAACTACCTCTGTGAGATTTATAGTAATAATTTTCCATGGACTCTACACAACTCTCATCCTTACATTAGACTGGAAGGATGACAAAGCTGTCTATGTCTAGAATATACTTCATCACAGTAACTAAACATATAAAATGCGGGTTTGCTCACTGATACATTTAATATTCATGGAATTACCAGTTTGTTTTGCTTTTTAATAAACAGAAAGTAAAAATTCCTAATATACTCCCAACTCCCCCAGTTCTGGTCCCAGCTGGAAAGCCATCCCTCCCTGCATTTTTCACAACTACTGTCCATGCTCAATGCTGTACTTTGCAGACCCTGTCCTTCCTTAAAGCTTGGTTTAATATCCAACACATACTCTAGCTTTATTATTTTATAATGAAAGTCCTGAGTGAGCAAATCATAGCCATAAACCCCTCAGGAATGCAGTTTTATTACACAATTTTCTCAATTTTAGCAGAATTATATAGTACACATTAATTAGTCCTTACAACAACCACTTTCAAGAGCAGGGACAGTAAATATATTATTGTCCTCACAATGAAGTGGAGAAGTTAGATCTTATTTAAACCAGACATAGTAGCTTCTGGTCTTGGTCTTATAGGTATTACTGATGAAGCTTGTTGATGTGACTGACTGAAGTGCCTGTTTGATCTTTTTACAAAGAAAATGACTTTGGAAAGGATTGTGGCCAAGAGTGCTCATGATTTCATGGGTGCTCATTGACCTGGAGCAGCGGGTTAAGCGAGGCACACCAAGCTATAAGTGCTGGGCACTGAAGCGTCTCATCTGCGTATGTGCTGATGTCACTATGGTGTAAAAATGTGCAATAGCTTCTGTTATTTCCATTGAGTCCTCATTCAGGCCCAAATTCAGCACAGAAAAATGAGCCTGGCTTATTTTAAGCATGCAGATAGTCTCAATGCTTTACTTTTACTTTTGATTTTTTTTCTGGCTGAGCTTGTCTGACTGGTTGCTAACTTTGACATCCAGATTTTTATGTTCTTTACACGTTTCCTGGAACAGTTTTTTGTCTTATATTTCTTTTTTGAATATCAGAATACCTGCACAAAAGCATGTAGGTGGGTTTTTTTAATTCTGATGTACTATTTTTCGTGTACTTTGTCAGTATTTCTTCCAATATTCCTCTTGCAAACACTTTTTAATATATCCAGATCAGTATTGATGTATGTCTTTGCAGGAAATCTTGTGCTTCTGTCTTCACGTCTAAATTAATCTGGATTTGCCAATTAAAATGAGTTATCTTTAGAACACTCTTGTGAATTCAGGTGGTGGTGGTATCTTTGACCTGCAGCCAGGCTCTCTAATCTGGAGACATTAAGTGTCAGATGACCATCATTTTGGATTCATTATTTGGAACGTTTGAACATATTTTTGAGCATAAGTGAGCACAGTGTTTTGCCTGTTCAAATTCTCCATCTTCTTTCATCAGGACTTTTTTATTTCTCCTTTCTGGAATAATTTTCCGCATTCATTAGACATTTACAAATTTTTCAGTATCTAAGGTAGGAACCCTACTAATTATTATATTAACCCTGCTACATATATATTTTTAACATATATATTTTTTAATATATATAAAATATATATTAACCCTACTATACCATTATTAACTATTCAGCACTGGCACATTTCTCCTCATACAGAAGAGGAATATTCACCCAATGCATTCAAAAATACAAGCAAAACCACTATGTTGTCAAGCAATTAACGGCTGAATTTTAATGCACTTGCATGCACACACTTAATTAATTAATTAGGTTTCATTTATGCTTCCCAGCTTTTGAGGCCTGGACTACACTTTACCTTTGTATTTTTATAAGTAATTTTAAAAATAATACTTATTATTAAAAAACCCAGAAGTATTTTATTACTTAGGTTTAATTCCTAGGTTGTCTCACTGTGAAGTTTATTTATACAGGCGTGTATACCAAATACCACAGAAGAGGCCTTTAATGTTCAGAGCCAGAAACATAGACTCATGGCTTCTGGGCTTCTTGCCTGATTTTGGAAGAGGAGATACTCCAGAGGTTGTAGATGCCTCAGCCTATTGGAACATGATAACCTCTTCCAGCCCCAGATCTGAAATTAGTGATGTGGCCCATCTTAATGCCAGTCAGATTTCTGCTGGAGACAGCCATAAACTGAACTCCTTGGTCTTTGATGCCCTAAGTTTAGCAAGGGCTACTTCTCAGTCCAATACTGATATTTCCTCATCAGCCCGTGCTGGCCTAAAATTCCCCCCCCAAAAAAAACAAAATTAGAATTAACCTTACCATCCAAACTTCTTTAAGATGAAGACCTACAATTAGATAGGGATGTCATATTGGGACAAGACCCAACACTAACTTAGTACCTTCCACAATCCACTCTTAACCCTACATCAGAGCCCTTGTCAACCTGAACCTTAAACCCTTGTCTTATCCTACCTGTGACTCTTGCCAGCCCAACTCTTGATCTAGTCATGTGGCTGAACTCATGGTCTTGAGGTAAGAAGCATTCATTATACAGAGAGAGCACAATTAGTGCAGATTTTATTTGCTCACGTGCAGCAGTTACATTCAGTAATGCTGCTTCAAGGCCCAGCTAGATAAATTAATGTTTTATATTGGTATATTTTTCCTGAGGAGCTGAGCTCTCCCTGAATGCTGGGGGACATGAGGACATAGAGCTAGCAAGTTTGGGGGGAAGTAACTGTACCAGGTTTAGCTATTACCCAGAATATAGATAGCAGGAGGTTCCCATTATGGCCTGTGTATAATGACAGCAGCTGGAAGCTGGTGAAACTGAGAGCCTTTATACCTGAAAAAGCTTTAGAAACAGAGTGGGTCCTATTAGTGAAGTTGCATCATTTTTCTCAAGAGTGCAATGTATCAGTTTTATTCCTTCTGGTAATCCATATCCTTCATCAACAAGAGACACAGATAAAAATTTTAAACAGGATTAGAAAATCAGCTCTCATTCTTCCTAATAGAAGTGACATCCACATGAGTTCCCATTTCTTGAGGTCCAAAGAATGACATGCGGGATGTCACAGAAAACAGAAACAGGTTAAAAAGAAAATGCAAACTCTTTGTCCTCCAACAAAATGAAAAAAACAGTGACAAGGATTGATTTATTTTTACTTTTTAAGAAAGTGACTGAAGGGGGAAAAATACTCTCAGTATTCAATGATAGCGAAACATTGTATTCCCCCAAGGAATCAGTCCTTGTTATCTTGCTGTGAACTTACCCTGAATTGTATTTCACGTATAACCAAAGGTACTATCATGATACAACTTTTTTTCTACTACCAGTGAGTGGTCAGACTAGAAGCAATGAGCTGTTTCTGAAGTATCTCCTTACCTGATCTCTGGTGGATCATGAGAGCTATCCTGAGATTCTCCTTTCATTGGTGCTTAGCTAATGCCTCTTGCCAGTAGAAGATACTTCCCTGTGTATACAAGGCACAGCAGAATGCCCTTACATTTCAGGTGTGCTGGGAGATCATAAAGGAGAGTAGGCAAGGTCTTGTTGGTGCCTCCAGGTGCAATATTGCGCTAAACACAGCTCTGATGAGGATCTTTAGCTTTCTCTTTTGTGGCAGCTTAGGAAAAGAAACAATATATAAAACGGCAAAAATACATAGTTTAGATTAAACAGGGTTCTGAGTGCTGGGAGGAACTGTGGAAGAACCCAACTTACTGAGATGAATAGACTACGCAATGGCCAAAGAAATTTTCAGGTTATCACAGGGAAAGGAATAATTTAAACTATTCATTTATCCCATTAGTTCCTATAGTCACTATTATCATTAATTAACTCCAGATGTAACCCTCGGTTGACTATGGAAAATGTTACCCAAGTGTGGAGCACCAGCCAGAAAAATTACCTAAATCCCTGGATGCATAAAAACCTGCAAAATACAGTGCCATAGTCAAGGGAATAGCTTCAATTGGCATGCTTTTTGTAGTTTTGCTCATTTCTAAAGAATCTGAGTTATAAAGCAGGCAGTAGAAATTATTAGTCACAGGGATGGGTGCATGGGCATATAGTGCAGAGCAGGTGACATGCCAGATTATCACAACAATGTGTTCTTGTGCTTGTACCTGCCTCAAGAATTCACTGACACCAATAGTACAGAAGAGGTCAGTGCTCAGAATCCGCAATGCTGAAAACAAATGTTGTGATATTAGACAGGACAGGGTTTTTTTTTCTGAGATACACAAATACTTCAGGGCATGAAAGAAGTATCTAGCAATGGAAATCTCACAAGGAAGTTATTTTTTAACGTTCCATCTGATAGTTTGTTGTGCCTTTCTCAGAAGTATTTAATGCTGAGTGCTGCTACAGAACTTGGTGGAAAATTCATATGATCTAGTCAGGACATTCCCATATATCTATATGTATAGTTCCTTTGATTTAGATAATATTATTGAAATGAATAAACTGTTCGCTTGCATACCTATTTCCAGGACAGGACCTAACTGCTATAAAGCACCGACCTGTTATTTGCCGTGTGAAACAAGTAGTCATCAGCTAATATACTTGACTGAACTTCCTCATATTAACACTACTAACCAAGAGCTGGGCTTCTGCTTTATATGTCTCACAAATCTTCACACAAGATTGTCTTGGAGGACAAGAGGTGTGGGTGGGATGAGCGATACAAGGAAGGGACATACATAGATGGTTTTGTGTACAAAACACTCCCCCTACGCAAATGGTGCTCTGGGGGTGGCTGCTATTTTTGGTCTCAAATTTAAAAGCCACAGTCGAAAAATAAGAAATTGTCACTACAAATAATAGAAGTGAAGCCAAGAGGTCACATCTGGGCTCTTGCTTTTTTCTTCTTTTATTTTTGAAAGGTGGATGTGTGTGGGCTGTGAAGATGCTTTGGGCGAGTCACTTTTGAGAATGAAGACTAATATGGGAATCAACTGAAGAGTTGATTGTGGTGTTGATCATTTCCTTTTTCATAATAACAATTGAATGGAACTTATTAGTAAAGCTCACATACTGTACACCTACATTTCATATTTTTAGAGAGGATGTTGAGTGCTTAATCCAAGATGCTGTAGGA
The DNA here is from genome assembly GCF_004027225.2 of Strigops habroptila. NCBI lineage: Eukaryota > Metazoa > Chordata > Aves > Psittaciformes > Psittacidae > Strigops > Strigops habroptila. Next base: position 9,644,763 of record NC_044283.2, read on the forward strand.
GGATCTAGTGCTTCTTTTGACTTAATCACTTGTTTAAAAAATGTGGTTCAGCATGGCATGTATTATTGTGCAGCAAGAAGGACTATTTATGACCAAAATTTAGTACACAGTAAATTAAGGAGTGAAATTATACTCTTCTCTTTACCCTGTGTTCATTCCCTATCAGAATTTCTACCCTTACACGGAGAGTGAAGTAGCCAGTCCTCTCTGAACTCTTCCTTGCTTACTCCTCTATTATTTCCATGTGTTAAGTCTCTCCAAAAATACTAGATATCTCACTTGTATGTGAAGATGTGAGACGAGTCTCTGTTTGGCCTCATGCTGTGTAACTTTGGGGGCTTAGGCTAAGATCAATTTAGGCACCCAGGCACCTTTAAAACTATTGGGGCTTCAGAGGGAAATTTCACGAAGTGGAACCTGTGTTGTTAACAGTGAACTGAACCAAACCCAACCCTGACCTGCAAAGCAGCTTCAATAACTTCTTCTTAATCCTCTAATTGACAGTGAACCATTAATTTCATGTTTCTTTTGATTCCTACCAGGAAATGAAAGACCTCTCAGGGTACCAGCTCAGCCTGCTGTGCCCCTCAGCCTTGATTTCCCATGATCAGTCCCATTGCATATCCCTGTATACGGCTGTGGGATTATGCTTGTGTGGTCTTCCACCTACATCTCTGTGTGTGCTCTTACATTGCTATATCGTTGGCATGCAGACACACATCTGTGTGGATGGAAATGGCAGAGAACCACAGCTTCTCTCCTTCAGCTTCAAGGAAAAGGTGGAGAGAAGTGGAAACGCTGTACTAAATCACAGAATGGTTTGGTTTGGAAGGGACCTTTAAAGATCATCTAGCTCAACCCAATTGTCTGATGTCTGAATTGAAGATAGGCTACAAAGACACCACAGGACCTCTCATTTTTAAGACTCACATGTTTTTTCTGGGAAGCAGTTCAAGGCCACCAAATAATTATGGATTGTTAGTGGCCTCAATTGGAAAAGAAACAGAAGTTTAAGACTAAAAGGTGCTGGTCTGAGTCTCTGGTTATAAACATTCTTGTCCAGAGAAAAATAAGTCAGGAGGAAAGAGGGTTAAAATAAACTTGAATTAATAAGGGAAGAATATAATTTAGATTCTGCTGACTCTCAAGAACTGTTCTGATGTTTGTTTTGTTTGGCTTTTCTATCTGCATCATGATACGAAACCCTACAGCTTGAGTTTCAGTGATTTCAGTGATTTCAGTGATTTCTCTTTGAAACAAGATAGCGTTTCAACTCTCCAAAGACTGAACTCCTACCACAGCTGTGATGGTGGAAATGCGGAATAACTCCACTGACCTCAGTCTCAGTTGCTCTAAATAATTTTAAGAGGTATGTCTTCAGCTAGGCTTTCCTGTCACTCCTGTATGTGAGGAGGGTTTATATGGGTTGGTTGGGTTTTTCCCTTTTGTACATTTTTTCTAATGATAGCAGTGCCTTCTGAAAAGCATTGGATTGACATTGGACATCAAAGCTGCTGCCAACAGCGTGCATACTGAAACACTGCCCAGCCTATGTTCTTGAAGCATAACCTGAAGGGATCATTTGTTAAGAGATGAGGATAATTCAGTCTCTAAAGCCACTCCAGCCCTGGCCCTAAGTAGTGAGTACAAAGATCAGTTTGTCTCCAGACTCCTTCACCTTTTTTTTTTTTTTTTGCCAACTCTGTTGAAAGCGTTTTCCAATGCCTTGTTCATTTAGATAGTTTGACAATTGACTGAGTAAATTTCCCCTATCTCATAATTCTGGTCATTTCGGGAAAGGTTGCTGTTCATTCAGTCTGGTTTCTTTGGACACCCACCCCATGTAGTCAATATGTGGCTCTTACATCCTGTAAATGATGTGACATTTCATACCTGCTCACCAGCTGGGTTAGTCATGCCTGGTCACCAACATTTAGTTCTGAATTATTCTCTCCCACCACTTTTCCTCATACTTTTACTCAGATTTTCTGCCTTTTGATTTCCAAGTGGTCTTGGTTGGCAGGTTACAGCTCCTACTGGCTTTGAGCTGGCTGTGTCAGCTCAAAGGCCTGAAGGTGGTCTCAGCATGCTGCTGGTGTCACCAGATAGCATACATGGGTCAGGGCAGCAGCTCTCTGCCATAGGATCTCATTTCACTGACAGCTACAGTGAATGTGAAAGGTACTAGTGATTGATAGAAATATATGTCTTGGTTTCTGTCAAGGCAGATGCTTCTTTGCAGGGGACATGCACTTTTATTGGTATAGCAGCTATGTTATCTCCAGTCTTATTACAAAACACAGATTTACAACTGCTTATCTCAAATGTGAAGGAATGTCCTGGCCTCAAAGCATCTCATTCTGTGGCATTTTCAACAGACAGAAAGCTTTCAAAAGCCCCAAGGGTTCAACCATTGCTTCTTCATAGAAATATCTCATTGTGCTTTGTCTGTAATGTTATCTTCTGGGTGAAATCAGAGATCCCTGTATGCAGAGGGTTCTTGCAAAATCCCTCCAAGACAGATTTTGGGGATTGGCTTTCTCTAAACGTTTTTGTTGCAGAACAGCAGATTATCACTTGGTCTGGTGTCAGTAAAAAAGCCAATAATTAAGATGTACTTTAATTCCATTTACATATTTGTATAATTTCTTAATACATAGGTATAAAATCTAAGTTTCAATGGATGAAGCTGATTCATAAACCTTAGGCAAGTATAGGTACAGAATTACCTATGGAAGTAGTGGTGCATAGTGCTGTGCAGGGGAATGAGAGTGGGAAGTCTTTAATAGTTCTGTTCAAAGAAGGGGGTTTAGCCCCACTTCCACTCCCCTCCCTGTATGTCTTGCCACTAGATGGGGAAACCTGACTTCACACTGTCACGGCTGCTGGCAGGAGACGGCACCTCTCTGCCAAAGTTACGCTTGCACCTCCATGGCAATACTACTGACGGGCATGTAGAAGGCATGTCAGAATACCTTTCTAAACGGGTTAGAAGTGAAGAAGTTTTGCAGAGATAAATTGCACGCATTAAAGAGTCTGTGCAAGAGACTGGTTGTAACAGATACCATTCTTTGCGGTTCTCACTGAGGAATGTATCCTCCAATTTGAAATATAAAGGACAGCAGAGTTCCTAACTATGGGCATCAAGGAATCTGCACAAACAATTGAGTGGATACAGAAAGTTATTTTTATCATGGATTAAGCATTTTTTCCTGTTTCTTCACAAATATTTTATAACTTCTTTTTATTTTGTTGTCTGGCTTGAATGTTGTAACTATATATTTTTACTTCCCATTTATTTATATCTCTCTGGAGACAAGGATGGTTTCAAAGTAGCTGCCTAAATTTAATTTGAAAGATGTAGAGATCCTTAACACTGGAACACCCCAAGCAAGTTTTCAGCTTCTCTTATGCTGGTCTGAAATACCCAGAGGGTAAGAGAACTGCACAGGCCAGTTTGAAATGATGGGATGATACAAACCCCTATTGTCTTGATGCTCATGAGAGGAGATGCTGGGAACAGGAACTGGACAGTTGGACTGTGCTTTCTGCCCGTGAGATTCTCCATGCACTTCATCATATGACACTGCACGTGAAACACACCATCCTCCTGCAGCAGGAACCCAAGCGTCCATGCTCTATTTCCTCCAGTGAAAGGGTTTATAGTCACTCTATACCTTGCAGAGACTTGGTGTGCAGCAGTATATGTAGGCCTTTGTGGTGCAACAGATTTGCAAGCAGTGCTATCAGAGCTCATTCTCAGGCAGCAAGCTGAGTAACAAAGCCATATGAAGAGTTGTAAAGCTCTGTGCCAGCTGATTTAGCCTGTGTATTAGCTGGACTAATTAGCCCAGATGGAAAGCAAGACTAATGCAGTCACTCTGCTTCTGCTTTCTGAGCCAGTTTGTTCAGAGCCAGCTCGGATATTTCTACACAGTAGTGCATTGTCTCTGTAAATATACTGTCTGTGCCACAAATTAAATCACTTCATAGCACCTTTGCTGCTTGCATGTGCCATTCCTAACTCATATCTTTATATGTCCTGGGCACCCCTTGTGTAGGATCTACAAGTGAAAAAGGCATAATTTTCCCCATGTTATCTACTGGTAGAGTTTGTATTTCCTACCCTAGATGATCTAGCTCACACATGTTTTTCAATGACTTTTAATATGAAAATTCCTTGATGCTGCTGTGAAATGGCTTCTCTTTTGCAATACCAGCACAAAAGAGTATTTCATGCATTATTTCTAACTTAGCTGTCAGTGTTGGCAAACATATTCCAGTGAAAAGATTAAACAGTCTATACAGCAGCAGCATACAAAGTAGACTAAAAAGTAGGCTAAAAGAAAGACATTTCTAAGTGGGTTATCTTCACATGGATATAAAACATACAGGGAAGAAAATTAAATACTGTTCATCAAAGCTATGATCAATTATGTAAGGGCCAAACAAGGATGATTTCTTATGAATAATTCTCCTTTGAATTCTAGCTGTCTTTTAAAAACATAAAATACAATTTAGAAACAGATTATGGAGCACTGGAGTGTAAACATGTAGGAAGGTCTGTGGAAAAGAATCAAGTACACCCAGTTGTGGTGAGATATATATGAAAAACCACAATGAATGTTGGTGAATGTGCAGTGTAAAGGAGCAGAGGTGGAGAAAATGAATCTGTAGCATGCTGCTCAAAGAAGAGGCACCAAATGTCCTTATGCTATCTGGGTGAAAGGATGCCTTTGCAGGAAACAGGAGATGTGTCCTTTTGGCTGTTTATCTGCCAGCGGTGCAGTACCCCCACCAGAAGTTGGGATGCTGTATGACTGCTCACCAGATGCAAGCATCAGAGTCAGACACAACGGTGAAAAAGACACGCTGGTGCCAAAGCCTCGTTTCCATGACACCTGATCTGGTTTAGAGAAATCTCCAGGAATTTGTAGCAAATTGCCTGAAAGTTGATAACAAATTTAGATTTAGATAAGGAAACACTTAGAGAAATGTCTCAAGGCCTCAGGTGCCGCACAAAGCGTAACAAGTATTGGAGGGCGGGTAAGAAAAGGTGTTCTAAGGAAGTTGCTGTGAGTTTTCAATCATAGCTGCAACTATGTGCAAATGTTGGTGTAAATGTCAGCACTCAGTCAGAAAGGTGAGTAAGCAATAACTTGTATTTGTTTAAATTATCTTTGGTAGTAGTGAGAATTGGAATTTCACTCTAGCTGCATTTAATATTGTTAATGCCAAACTAGATCAAGAAATATCAGTAGGCCAGAGGCACAGCATAGTCTGCTTTTTACAATTCCTGGGTGCAAACAATGCAGGTTGGATGATGTAACAGTATTTATCCCAGGAGTTGCATTTTACCATCATCTGACTTATTTGCTAACTTGACCGCAGTTCATCATCTTCATGTGATGTGGGTACATCATATTCCTTCCTTCAAGTAGAAACTAAACCCCTAAGTACTTCTGCATTTTCTGACAGTTTTATAGTTTCCTTTGACTGATGGGCCTTCTACAGTAGCTAGGGTTTATTTTCTTCCTAATGCATGTATAAAATTTCTTCTTGCTATATTAGCTTCACTCCCAACTTCTTTGTAACTTTAGCCTCTTTTAGCAGTTTTCTGCCATACTCTAGCAGTCGCCCACCCCCATGGCAACCTGTTATGAAAACCTGTCTGTGGTTATAGGCTCTAAAACAATCCCCTTATAAATATGCTTCCTGGAGAAAAGACCGCTGACACATAGCAGGAACTGAGTCACCTACATCCCAGAAGCCACAAGGGCTCGGTAAATGTTTGATGAGACCATCCATACCTCTATGCAAGGTTTTAGCTGCAGGGAAAAAACGTTTCTTTGATAGGCAGTGATAAGCAGTGCCCATTTGAGTTCAAGGAATTTAATATGTATTTATGTGAGTGAGCTGCCTGTGGGTGCTGCCGATGTACCGACTTACTGCATGACAAGCTGAAGATGTCTTCAGTGAGTAAGTAACCAAGCCAGAAAGCCTTGAGGTCAGGGTGTGCTTTTGCATGAACATGCCAGACCCTGAGAACATGAACTTCCCTCAGTTTCTCTGAACACTGTGGCAGTGAAGGATGCAGTGGAGGCAGCTTTTGCACAGGCCACAGAGGGGGAGGAAATGTCTAACACGTCATACCTTCAGATATTAGGATAAATTCAGATATTAGTAAACAAATCTTCACTATGAGGCTGGTGAGGTACTGGCACAGGTAGCCCAGAGAAGTGGATGCCCCATCCATGGAAGTGTTCATGGACAGGTTGGACGGGGCTTTGAGCAACCTGGGCTAGTGGAAGGTGTCCCTGCCCATGGCAGGGGCATTGGAAATATGGAACTAGATGGTCTTTAAGGTTCCTTCCAACCCAAACCATTCTATGATTCTATGATTCTGCACAGTAGCAGAACCTCGGCTTGATGTGGTTCTCGTAAATCAACTATATTGATTTGTAGTAGATGGGAGAGAGCACAGAGACATATGGAGCTTTTGGTTGCCTAAACAGGAGTATCAAATGCCATTTGAGGCGCTCCGAGCTGTGGGGCCATGCCTGCAGGTACAGCTTCAAGGACATGGCTGCCTCATAGCTCCTATGTCATACCTGGCAGCTCCGTGTGAAAGTTCAGGATACCTTAAGGCATCTCAAATGGAAAAAAATGCAAATGTTTAGGCATATGATTTAAGCCCACTGAGTGGGAGTCAGATTAATACACTGTAATTGAGGTAGTGAAGTGGAGGTATTTATTTGCAAATAAAGCTTCTTTCTTAAAAATGGAAATCTAGTGAAGGCACCCTAGTAATTTGATGAAGAATAGGGGGATGCATCTGGACAAGCTGAGTTGCTCTTTCTAAAAATTGATCAGGGATAAGACACTATTGCCTCAACAGAGGCACATTGTGGCTAGTCAGATGCCTTGGGTATCTCACCTGACTGCTGCTCCTGGGTGCAGTCCCTGTGTCGTAGCTATCCTCCCTATGCAGATATCATGCGTACTGTAGGGCATCTTAAATAACATTAGCCATTTATGTGTGAGCAACAGGAAAGCTATAATCAAGCCCTAGAACTCTACTGGCTGCAAAGGAACATTACCCAGCCAGCTCACATATAGACATTTCCACTTCTGTGTCTTAATCTGGAGCTGAATCTCACCTGCCGTGTTTGATACAGGACTCACATAGTTTAAAATAATTGTTATTTCTAAGCCTAATGTTATGCTTAGTCTGCCTCAAAAGATAACATTTCTAGATTGCATGTCAAAATGTAGCTGCTGCTGGGAATACTTTGGTTTATTTATAACCAATGCAGGATGTGTCATATAGGCTCAGATGCTCTGTTTGTAGAAGCAGAATTTACCAGCAGTTTTTTGTCCTTTGCACCACTGAGACCTCCAGTCTCTTCAAGTAATTGATGCACATCAGTGAGGACAGGGAGGGGAGAGTGTTAGCATGCCTAGCAATGTACACCCATAGCCTGAAGTGAAGGAGGCATATTAATGTTATGTGAGCAAGAAGCTGCAATGCTGTATGATTGGCCCTTATAATATAAATAACAGCTTCTGTGACTCGGTTTTGCTATCCTTTATTCCTAATGTAAAGTGATGTTTTGCAATAAAAGAGGATATTACAAAGACTTCCTCAGGAATCAGTCTGGTCACGTCAGAGACAGGGAGTCTTTCTACTTCTGCAGACACATCAATTCTGATCAAGGCAAAATTTTCTCCACTTCCCTGGAGGAAAAAAAACCCCTCTGGAAATGTTTTGTGGCATTGGTGAACTTTATGTGAGCAGAAACGGAAGAGAAATATCCTCTTTTTTCTCAGTGGTTCAATATATCACCAGATAACTGTGCCCTGATGCACCAGAGAAGAAGATTTAGCTTTAAATGGGGATGGCAGAAGTGAGTGAATAATTACTTGAATACATGACATCTTTCATGAGAAGATTTCAAAGTGCTTTACAGACAGTAAGAACATAAGCTATGTACCACTTGGTGATGTAAAGCAAGGTGAAGGAAAATTCATGTCATACTGAAAATATGTGGTTGGCTCCATTTCAAAAAATATAGGGCTTGGAAAAATAAGCAAGTTCCCTTATCATTGTACCAAGAACAGAAATAATAATAATAATTCCAAAACTTATGGAGAAACAAAATGAGCACTGACTGTTTACAAATTAGTTTGAGAAGTGGACAGCTCAAACCCGTCAGATTTTTGGCAGTAGGAATGGATCCTTGCAAGCGAGGACAGTTTTATTCTGTGCTGAAACTTTTGTTATCTTGTTTCAGCAGTGGTTTGGTAGCCTACACGTTTCCTGAAAGGCTTCCTAAAGACTTTCGGTTGTTCAAGTAACTGTATGCTTTGTGACTAGTGTTTTTTCTTACCGTTATTGTTACCTGCTCTTGATATACAGACAAATATTAACATAGAGCTGACTGATAGGCTTTCAAGATACCAGACTGGTGGAATTCCTCCTATAGTCTTACATCCTATTGTGACGTTTCACAACCCATGGTCCTAGCATCAGCTCTGTTCTGTAACTCCACAGCATCTCTTGTGCTTGCTTATAGTGATCCATCCTATGTTTCTGTTGGATAGGATCCATAGGATCCATAGGATCCATCCTATGATCCATCATCTGTTTCTGCCTCGAGACTCTGTGGGGCATGGATATAATTTATTGTTTGAATAACTTTGTCTCTTGTAATGTGTTATGTTCATTTATGGATATTACAATTGTCCTCAAGTGATGAGTCATAGAAAATGCCAACCCATGTCTCTCGTTTCCTTGTTCCCAGCTCACATAATTTCATTTCAACTGTTAGAGTTTGATGTGTAAACTTGCCTTGAAAGCACTGCATTTCAAATGCATTCTTCAATCTAAAGGGGGTGGTGGGGTTTGTAGTCATCTGTACTATGTCTTTCACAGAGTACGTGCTCTTCAGAGCTAGACTGTACGGTACCAGACAGCTTCCCCAAGGAGACAGCACTCCTTTGTTCATTTCTTGCTTATTAGTTGAATTCTTGGCACAGTTGTTGGACAGATGTCCACAGCGGTCACAATCACAAGACTGTTTTGAGTCTTCTGGTTGTTAGGTTTGGTTTCTAAGGAGCTTTCAGCTCCCTTTTCATTGTCTGTGCCCTTTTGATACATAGCTGTCCTCTCCACCACCTTTCTGAAGGGCAAAATAATTTTCTCCATGATTCTGAGTGTAGAACTTTCTTATCTGATAGCACTTCTATTTCTGGATAACTCAGTTATCATATCCAGTCCACAGATATCTCAAATCTCACAATTGGATCTGTATATTAAAAGGAAAAAAAATTCAGAGGTGCTACGTCTGCAGAGCTTTTACCATTTGTATTAGCTTCACCTGGATGTTACAGAAAGTCCCAGCAAAATTCATGCTAAATATAGCAAGAATGGATTGAGCCTGATGAAATATAACATGATGGCTCAGGTGTTATGAACCAATCCGCTGGTACAGTTTATCTGGTGGCTACAGAGATATCAGCTGAGGTACTCTCACAGTAACAAAGGAACAATTTGTATATTTTGAGAGCAGTGATGATAATGTAAGAGTGTTTTTACTGGTCATATGAAAGGTCCATCTAACCCAATATTTCTTTCTGCAACACCTACAAAGGGGTGGTATATTTTTTTAAGTGATAATGGGGTTTGCTGCCTAAAAGGCTCACTTGAAACCTGTCTGAATCCCCAGCATCTACAGCATCCTGAGGCAAGGAGAGCTACAGCCTAATCACACAATTGCCACCTTCTGTGGTATTCGTCTATCCCCTTTTTGCAATGGGAGAACTAGCACTGTGCACAGTTTCCAGGCTGTGAGGCTTGATGGATTCACACCACAGCATAAGGCATTTCTCTTATTTGTTCTGCGTTCTCCTGCTAATGATTGCTAATGTTCTGTTTGCAGTTTACTCTTGCTAAGCACTAAACCACCAGCTTTTTGGAACTATCACAGCCCAAGTGCTCATTCCTCAGTGGTAATAACCAGCTCAGGGCCCATCATTTAATATGCTAAGTTAGGAAGCTCTTTGCAATTATTTGCACTGTGTTTCAGCTTGCTCAGTTTCTCAGTATTATTAAGTCCTTCTTCACACTCAGCACTTATCTTTACTAGCCCAAATAACTTGGTATCAGCACATTTTATCACTTCCCTTCTCACAGTAAGTTTTGCATTACAGTATTTACATTGTGTATGACTATGTTGAACAGCTTTATTTCCATGCTAGTTCCCAAGGAAGGAAAATGCTCTTCCTCACTGTGAAAACTCTCCATTTAACTCCTGCTTTCCTTTTCCCAACTTTTAGCCCTTTTTTTTGCCATAGGTGCTCAGCTTCTTGAAAAGTCTTTCATCGGTAACTGCACTGAGGGTAGTTTAGAAATCTGAACAGGCTCTATCAGCCAGATCTCCCTTTTCACATGACTAGTGACTCCTTTAGGGAACTCCCACAAATTTACTTGTGAGGCATAACTCCTCTTTCTAAGAGCTATGCTGACTCCTGCTTAACACATTATTGCCTATCCTAATTATTTTATGACACTCACTATTAATTCACCCTGGTCCAGATGCCATGTCTGTAGATCTCCGACGCTCCTGGAACCATTAAAAATAACTCACAATCACATTTCTTACCTTTCTCTTCTCAGATGAAATACTGCTTTTAAGCAAGAGATTATACATCATAGTTTGAGTTATATTCACTTAAAACTTCTGGGAGAATACAGCCTTGTTCTGGTGACTATCTGTTTATCTTGTTCATTTAAATTATTGCCTTTCCTACTGATCCTTCAATTTGTCACAGATTCTCTAATAATTCCCTCATAAAGAAAGGGTTTTGCCTGGAAACTTCCCTAAGTCTTTTAGAGAAGGCATTTATTCAGCTGTTCTGTAATGCTCTGCTATGATCTTATCTTCTCTGAGGGTACCTTTAAACCTTAATCACATATTGACACTACTGAGTCGCTGGTATGCTTCCTGCTCTTGATGCATTTAGAGAAGGATTTACTGTCAATTTTTATACTTTTTGCAAGTTGCTTTTAAACAACGCTTCTGGCCTATTTTACTGTGCTTTTAAGCTTTTTTATTTATTATTTTCTTCATTTGGATATGCATCAGTTTTTAAAGGATGCTGTAAGAGATTTTACATCCTCACAGGATGAATAAGCAATAAAAAATCTGCTACAGTTTTGCTCAGTTCAAAATGATGACTGCAGTGAGGATTCCTGCCAGAAAGAAAAGCAGTAGTTAAATAGCCTTCCTGCTGTCTCACAAGGATTTAAAGATAACTATGGGAGAAACAGAGCAAACACAGCCCACATATGAAGAAAGATTTGAGAAAGGGTGTAAGGATGTCAGCACGTCAAAGGGCAGGGTAGGGGCAACTCAGTGTCCTGTTGTTAGGGAGCAAAGCTGGAAAAAGCCCTGGTTTCCTTAGCAATACTTACCACCCACACCAGCAACTTCAGCTCTCTCCACCAGGCAGGCGTAGGCAAGTGCTCCACACTTCCTCACACTGAAGGGTTTTAGTGATGCTGCTGCCTTCAACCCTGAGCTGCTCTCTCCTTTTGTTATACTTAAAATGAGCCGTGCTCCTGAGAGATGCCCGCTTTCCTATTCTTCTAATGATGATTTCATACCTCAGTCTTCCTATATGATATTGAAACCCTTAGTCACCACATTTTCTGGTGTTCGTGCTTTCATAAACACTTCTGGAGCTGAACAGGTCTGAAAGGTTGTATTCTTGTGCTGGGTTTTATGTCTTGCCCTTCACTCTTCTTGGTGTGAGCCATCATAAAAAGGCTTTAGTTATGTGACTAGTAATTTCCTGCTGGAAACTTCACAACCATTAAGTGTTATCACTTTGACAAGATGAAAATAATCTTACTCACTAGCATCAGACTGGAATTGTTCTGATGATTTCCGTTACCATGCAGTTTGCTGTAAGACATTGGAAAGAGTAGGAGGAGATCACAGCGTGGTGCACTCAAATCACGAATCATAGCAGCATGTCATTTGGGATCCTCTGCCCCTGCAGCTATGCCTAGATTTTGTTTACTCAGTTTGAGAAGCAAAACAAAAGAGGACTTTATCTGGAGATAAGTTAAACTGTTGCTATAAATTTGGTGTTTACTGTCATTCTTATTTATGTGCTTAGTGTGAAACCAATTACTGCATTTTGGATAGTAAGGAAATATTCCTTTGGAACATATATTGGAAGCTGATGCTTCACCTCTGTCTTATCAGAACACAGGTTAGCGGATGAGGCCATGTGGGAAAAGTTCATATTTTCTGCCCATATGAGCAGGCAAGTTAAGGAAAATGCATTCTTTTAGTCTCAATAATGGCCTTCTCTTCACTTAATAATTATAATCCTGCAGGCTGAAAATCCCAGCTATCCAGAGAGTGGTTATTTCCTCTGATGACCAGGTAGGTTACAGATTACTTTCTTAGAATTTTTATGAATCCTTGTTTTTCAAATACTTTTCATGTTCTTTCTAGATGTTTCATGCAACTGCAAAACATGTTAGTCAAATGGACATCCCTGAGTCTCCCATGACAGAAATCGGTAATGTAGACGCCAAACAAATTATAGCTTCTTCAACACAGAGACACTAAAAACCAGACAGAAGAGACTGTTGTTTTCTGTAGAGAGGAATGATACTATTTGATTGCAAATGCAGTGCAGCAAAACAGAACGGGAATAATCTGTGTTGCCAGCAACAGTAATGACTGTAGACAGATCACTTTCCTCTCATCCTGTGCATCAGCAAGACTGAAGACAAGGAGGGATGTACTAGCTGTCAGCCAAACATGTTGCAGAAGTATTAGTGAGTGTATTTCCTTAAAGCTTCAGCTGGAAAGCATAACAGGAATAGGCAAAATGCCTTCATGAAGCCTTGCTTTTTCTGGCATACTTCCTCCATCCATAATGAATTGTTCTGTCTCTGCAGGGCTACAGTTGGGCCCTGGAATAGGTTATATAACAAATTAATTGCAGTATTTGTCAGCATTAAGAAACAACAACAACAAAAAAGCCAAAAGAGAGGTTTTATTTTTACCAAAGGCTTGGAAAGAGTCCTATAAACACAACAGAGAATATCACTAATGAAAACGTTTGCTCTTTTTTGGATTTCTTTATCTTTTTAAATATTTTTTCATGTTTCTCTGGCACTTCTAACTAACAAAGAGAAGTGTCCTCTATGCACCTAAGTATGTTGTCATTTTAATGCGTGTCTTTTGGGAGAACAATTGGAATTCTTGTACCTCTTGGAGCAAATGTTATTATTTATGAGTACTGCACTGTTACTGCCAGGCCCCCACTAGGGCCCCTTGTGATAATGTCTCTGGAGCCGGACTTGCGCTTTCAGTCTGCATTCTCAAGTCGGGATAGCAACTCAAAGAAACAGCAGCAAGCAAAATCAATACTGGCCATGATTCTGGGGTAGAACAATAGACTGGGCAATACCTGAGCATATTTAAAGCATTAGGTGTGTTGCATATTTAAATAGGTAACGCAGTCCTGAATCTCATAGTCGGAAATCTTGCAAGTATAGAACCACAGAATCATAGAATGGTTGGGGTTGGGAAGGACCTTAAGTATCACGGTACCAACTTTTAATCTGGCACCCGTATTTTTGTAGGTATACAGTGATGCTTTTCAAGCAGAATATAAGTAGCTGAAATTTAACACAAATGCTTCTCTTCTTTGGGATTGAGCATGTTTTAGCACGTTTTACAGGGTAATTGACAGAATTACAAATAAACAAAACAGAAAAAACCAAGCAACCCTCCCATCCCACTCTTACCCTCACTCCAGGTTTGCATTCTGGGCTATGCTCAATTTGGTGCAGACAGTTTACACGGGGCTCTTTACAACTTCTGTGCCACATGACTGCATTAAAAGCAAGGAACAAAAACTTCTGCAGAGCAGCTGGAGCTCAGAGCGTGTAGCAAGCCACCACAAATGGGAAATTGGGTATAACCAGAAATTCTGCAAAAAACAGAAAGACTGATCAGCAAAGGTAAACTGTATCTCGAGGACAGGAAACGAGGCTTGCCAAAAGTCAAGCTATGTTAGATGTGTGAAGATAATTATAACAAAAAGACCAAGGGTTTGCAGGCACTTACAAAAAAGGAAAAAGATATCAAAGAAAGAAGAAAGAGGCCACAGTGGAGCAAGGGCCAGTGTCCTTCTCAGAATTCTGGGTGAGCTGGCTAATGAAATCACAGATAAATATTTTCATACCTCTGTTAGGTTGGGAATCTAGTCCAGCTAAAAACCACATGCTATTTTTCACAATGAGGCTTATGCAAATTCTGTATTTAAGAAGAATGGAGGTGAAAGCAGCATCACAGCTATAGTCCCTTCAATCTGATGTTATATGCAAATTTGAAGAAAAAATAATAAGGATGTAGAGGTAAATGGGATAAAATGGAGGTTTTTTCCCAAAGTAGACCATGCCAGATTAGTCTGACCATTCTCTTTGATAAGAGCATGGATTTTTTACGTGGGGGTAATGTTACATTGACTGATATAATGAAGTTGGGATGTTTCCTCATTACAGAAGATGACCGCAATTCAGAATAACTGGATGATCTCAATGACTAGAATAATGCAAGTTCAATAGTATATAATACAGTTGTGAGCTGGAAAAAGCTTTAGATACAAATAACAAGTTCATCAGCCTGAGATAACAGAGAAAGAGCAAGCTCACAAAATAATAATGACTTCCTGACATTACACAAGTGTGATCCTAAAAGGTACTGGGAACACTGCATGCAATTTAGGTCACACAGAAAGCTTAGCTTGTACAACAAAGACAACCAAGCTGGTGAAGGGTATGGAGAATAAGTCTTATGAGGAACAGCTGAGGGACCTGGGGGGTTTAGTCTGGAGAAAAGAAGGCTTGGGGGGACCTTATCCATATCTACAAATACCTGAAAGGAGGAGGTTGTAGTGGGGTGGGGTCGATCTCTTCTCCCAAGTAACAAGTGATAGGACAAGAGGTAATGGCCTCAAGCTGCGCCAGGGGAGGCTTAGATTGGATATTAGGAACAATTTCTTCACAGTGTGATCAGGCATTGGAACAGGCTGCCCTGGGAAGTGGTGGAATCACCATCCCTGGACGTGTTCAAAAACCACATGTAGATGAGGCCCTCAGTGATATGGTTTACTGGTGGTCTTGGCAATCCTGGGGTAATGGTTGGACTTGATGATTTAAAGGTCTTTTCCAACCTAGTTGATTCTATGATTCCATGAAAAGGAAAACTCGGCTTGGAAGAGTGTGGAGAATGGCCTGTTACCCTGTAACGCAGTTCGTATATGGGTTTGTCAGTTTAGCCTTCAGTCTGGGGGTGGGGAACATTTTCCTTGCTAAGGACCACATATGCCTTTCCAACATGCTGGGCAGACCACACGCTAACATGCTCTGCTATCCAGTAATAACACACGTGCTCATTCTATGGGCTCTACCCCATAAAATGAAGTCACAGGGCATCTTCAGCCAAGAAAATGAAGGTTGCCCCCACCTGCTTTAGCTTAGTGCTTAGTGCTTAGTGCTGTCAATGCACTAATCTCTCTTCTCTGGAGACTGAAAGTTCTGGGTTCAGTCAGGCAGGAAAATAAATGCTGTAATTTCCACCAACAAAGTCAGGATGTTCTGACACAGAACTCACACTGAAGTCAGTGGAAGAGCTACATATAAACAGCTTTCCTGCCTGCAGTCTTCATATGGGACTTACTTGTGCTCCACTGCCAGTCTTTGGGCAAAAAAAAGTTAAGGCCGGGGCAAAGGCTGCTGCTGGCTGCAACTGAGAGACATGCTGTGGGAAAGTTTAAGAAACTTCATTTTCCTTAGGCTCTGCCAGCACAGTTATTCCCTTGTACTCAGAAACGATCCTTTTCTTTATCTAGAGACTCCTTCGAATCCAATAGTAGGTATTATTAACAGCATTGTATTTATGTTGTAAATCAATCCAAGATCACTAAATCCCGTTTGCAAACCAGCTTTTGCTAGTCTATTGTACTTAAAACACAGGGCTTCATTTCACAGGCCAGCCACTCTCTCCACTGTATTCAGAAGAGGGATTCTCTTTGCTATTTCATACCATCAGTTTCTGTGCATGACAAAGAAAAATACTCATAAATGACACTCAAAGGAAATATCACACCACCTTGATTTCTGACCACAGAAACTACTCTGATATCATTGTAAAGGTTGAAGGTTTTAAAACTAAAATTTTATCCAAATAAATCTACAGAATTAGGCAAAGATCAATGATTTGGGAATATTGCTTTATTAAGTGCTCTGTTTTTCAGCTACATTCTTGCTTCAAAGGTAAATGGAGTTAAAACTGACCACCTGTATCTCTCATAGCAGTGCTCTCACAGTAGCAATACCACTTCGTGTATCATCTTTACAAGACAAAAAAATGCATTCTGAGTTGCTGAGAATTTTTAAATACTTTTGAATTGATTTTTTCATATTTTTCTTCTGTATATTTTTAAATTTAATTTTGATTTTTCAATTTTCTGTTCATCTTATTTAAAAAAAAACTCACAAACTTTTTGACTTAGAAAAACCTGGGAATAAAAGGCAAACGGAGAAACAAGCAAATGTGACAATGAACAGAACTTCATCTTATAAAAGTTTGGAAGTCACCTTTTACAGCACTTTAAAATACTTTTCAACCATGTAACATCTCTTGGTGGTTACAGGTAAGCTTCGGAGTAATGGATCTAACTACCATGGATATGGGGAAAAAGCTGGTTAAAATGAGAGGTGAGGGTAGAGACAACCCAGTGTCTCTGGTGCAGCCAGCCTGGCTGGTGGGGCCCTGGGCTAACGCTGCAGTGGTAACAGCAGCAGGGCGTTGAAGCCCCCTGTCTACTTCATGGAGAACCAGCCTGTGTCCGTACGAGCTGGCTGTAACTTACTGCTGTGCCTTCCCCACAGCATGGCCACACAGTCCAGCCAGACCTTTAGCAGTGCCTCCACCTACTTCCCAATGGACATAGGACACTCACAAATGTTTTTCACCATTTGCAGATACCACAGAATACCAAGTTGGAAGGGACTTCAAGGATCGTTTGGTCCAACCTTTCTTGGCAAAGGGTGACCTAGACTAGATATCTCAGCACCCTGTCCCTGTCCCCATATCTTCCAGGCTGGGACCTGTGGCAGACAGATAAAACCCGAATCTACCAAGTCATGGGGCAGGTTCAGGCTGGACATTGGGAAAAAATTCTTTACAATGAGGGTGGTAAAACACTGGCACAGGTTGCCCAAAGAGGTGGTGGCTGTGCCATCCCTGGAGACATTCAAGGCCAGGCTGGGTGTGGTTCTGGGCAACCTGATCTAGAGATGACCCTGCTCATTGCAGGGGGGTTGGACTGAATGACCGTTGAAGGTTCCTTACAACCCAAACTGTTCTATGATTCTGTGTCCTCCAGGGCTGAAACTTTCATCCCTGCATTGACAGACCAGATACAGCAGCTGCCTCCAACAGGGTTCAGAAGGACCTGGGGTGCTGACTGATGGCTGCTGAACACGAGCAGCTTGTGCCCAGGCAGCCAAGGTGGCTGACAGCATCCTGGCCTGTATCAGTGATAGTGTGGCCAGCAGGGCCAGGGCAGTGATTGTCCCCCTGTACCGGGCCCTGGAGAGGCTGCACCTCGAATCCCATGTTCAATTCTGGGCACCTCACTGCAAGAAAGACATTGAGGTGCTAGGGCAGGGCCAGAGAAGGGCAACAGAGCTGGTGAAGGGTCCGGAGCACAAGTGTGATGAGGAACGGCTGAGAGACCTGGGGGGGTTTAGTCTGGAGAAGGCTCAGGGGGGACCTTATTGATATGACAAATACCTGAAAGGAGGATGGAGCGAGGTGGGGGTCGATCTCTTCTCCCAAGTAACAAGCGGTAGGACAAGAGGAAACGGCCTCAAGCTGCGGCAGGGGAGGTTTAGATTGGATATTAGGAGAAATGTCTTCACAGAGAGGGTGCTCAGGCATCGGAACAGGCTGCCCAGGGCAGTGATGGAGTCACTGTCCCTGAAAGTGTTCAAAAACCACGTGTAGATGAGGCTCTCAGTGACATGCGTTAGTGGTGGTCTTGGCACTCCTGGGGTAATGGTTGGACTTGATGATCTTAAAACTCTTTTCCAACCTGGTTGATTCCATGATTCATGGGGCTGCCCAGAGTTTTCTGCGCAGGCAGCGCTGTGCCGAGCGGTGGTACAGCTTCCAAACCTGACCCGGCCGGGCCCGGCACCCCTGGGCTCCAGCAGCCGCCGCTCCGGCACGGCCTCCTACAGCCCAACCCACTCCGCTCTCCCCCGGCGGCCTCCGCCCCACGGCAGCCAGAGCGGCACGGCGCTGGCTCGCCTGCCGGCAGCTCACACCACCGGCGGCAGGCACGGCGGGCGAGGGAGGCGGGCCCGGCCCGGCAGGTGAAGGAAGGGGCGGGCGCTGGGCGCGGTGACCGCTGCGGGGCCGGGCTGTGGAGCGGGGATGAGCGGCCGGCGTGGTGGCTGCTGCCCGCGGAGCTGAGCCGAGCCGAGCCGAGCCGCGGCTGAGGTAAGCGTCTCCTCACGGTGTTCCCGCTCCCCGCGCTGCCACCGCCCTCCCTCACATCGCCCCTCGCACCGGCCGTGTGGGGCCGGGAAGGGCCTCTCGAGTGTCCGCGTCCCCTCTTTCGTTTCCCTCTCCCGCCGCCTCAGCGCGGTGCCGCCTGGAAACGCCTCCCGTCGGCAGGGAAACTCCTTCCCCGGGCTCGGTCGGCGTCCCTCGGCTGCCGTGTGTCGCTGGGAGCGTAGGTAACCCCTGCCGCGGCTCCGTTCCCGCTGCTGTGAGGGAAACGGCGGGAAGACACCTCGTGTTTCTCCGTCCCGTGTGTTGACACCTTCATCTCGGTGCCGCGGGTGGGACGCGGTCAGTTTGGCAGTGTGAGTCCGTCCGTGTGAGAAGGAAAGGCTCTTCAGGGGGAGAAAAAAAGTGTAGGTGCATCCCTTCAAAGGGGACAAGATGAAAGGGCTGTGCTGTTCGCCCATTTATGCCTAGTTGCCGCTTTGGTGTTGAGCTGCGAGCGTCAGGAGTAATTTCCTAGCACGTTTCCAGTGGTAAGTATATGTTGAAGGATGAGGCAAGACTTTTTAGAGATGAAGTGCAGAGTACGAAGGCGTTTTTGACAGCATTTTCTTTACTGTTATCATCTTCTTCAAGCCCCTTCAATCCTGGGAGGCTGCTCATACTGGGCACATTGTGACTTCTGTGTAGGTTTGAAGTTCCTGTTCATCTGCAGGTGTAGGCTCTGTGCAAACTATGTACTCTGCTTCTTGTGTCAGCAGAGAGCAAGGACACCACGAGTGTTTATGGATCTTGTCAGCTTTTAGCCCTTAAGTGATCAGTGCAAATTTGTAACAACTGAACTATAGATCTTTAAGATCCCTTCCAACCCAAACCATTCAATGATTCTATGATACTCCTATCCAGAATGAATTGAGAAGGTGGATAAATGTTTCCCTTCCTACCATTCTGTCTGGTAAGACCTCTTTTCTTGGGTCTTGATGGTGGGAGCAAAGAACAGGTCAGTAGTGGGACTGAACCAGCCTTGTACCTTGTCTAACTTCATCATTACAGATAAGTAATGCTGCTCAGTGAATGTCAAAGAGCCTGTCCTGCTGGTGTATGCACTCTCGCTGGCCGGTGCACAGGCAGGACTTCAGTTTCCTGTGTGAAATTAGTTGCACTAAACTCGTATGTTTTCTACTGTGAAAAGCAGATTTCCACTTTCACTCTGCTCTTAGAGTCTTGGGGGTTATGCAACAAATATAGATCTGAATGATTATACACCTCTCCTGTTTATTTTTAGTTGTATTTGTACAGCAAATGTAGAGCTGGAGTCTGCGGTTTATTTTATTCATATACATCTTTCATGCTACAGCCTAAAGTAGAATTAACTTGTTAAGCCTAAAAGAAAAACAGCAAGTTTCTTTCCCTTCCTGTTACTGCATTTTGGAGCCATCTTGCTGTTGCAGTAGAGCTGATTAATAGATACCCCTTGCCAATATTCCATTGCTGAGAAGTCAGTACTGGGTCAGCTTAGTGGTGGGTTAAATGCTGTTTCCTGTTTGTAATTTTTTTGGTTTTAAATCTCCCAGCTCTCCATGAACTTCTCCACAAAGCATGACAAACTTAATGCTAAAACGTCCAGAAAACAAAGAGCTTCATTTAAAGTTATAAATGAGGGAGATGCAGAGACGCCAGTTCTGGAAAAGGTTTACAGTTTTCAGACCAGTAAGAATGAATGCACCAAGATAAATTCCTGCAGGCATCTCAGGGAGAGCTGTCTGAGTGAGAATTCCTGTGTTTGAGGCCAATCTGATCAGTTGACTGTGAATCTCTAAGCTCCCACAGGCAGATGAACCCCTTGTGCTTCTGAGACCAGATTTCCAATCTAATTTTGTTGTTAGAAACCTTAGCCTACAGAAATCCCCCCCAAAAAACAGGGTGTGTGTGTGTGAAAAGTCTCCTTCTCCAATTTCTTACCTAAGTGAACATGGAGCAGTCTCCTCTTCTCTAAAACTGACCAGGGCACCACTTTGGTAATGAATACTAAGTAGAAATGGAAATGCTTTAGGAACTGTTAACTTACTCTTTACAACACTGAAACACAAACATGGATGACCAAAAGGCACGTACATATTTGGCATTTTACCTGCAGGAGAAGTACTTTTGACACTCGAACGCCAGTGGCTTCATTGTTTGGTCTTTGTTAGTACATTTATTGCTATGCTTTACAATACCATAAGGTTGCAGTAATAGAGGGGTATGTGTTTTAACTTGACGACGTTGACTTAGTGTTGGTGCATCTTCCAGTCTGGTTGGCAGGAGATGTTAGACAACGGGTAACTTATGCTTTCATCAGATTATCCAGCAGTTTCATAAGTCATTTGGAATGTGCAGCCTTGCAAGTATTGTGTCAATTAATAGTTGCTGGCTTAAACCCCAATCTTAAAAGTACTTGCAGATGTAAGTAACCCTGTTATTTGTAAAACTGTTAGTTTGTATTACTGGAGGATTAGGATCTTGGCTTACTGCTTCTATCAGACCTTGCAGGAAAGTTCATACAAGCTCAGACTCTCAGCAGAATTGATGGATTCTGTAAACAATGGTGAGACTCATAACACCAGGGGACTTCCAGAGCAAAATTGGTTTCATTTAGATTAGAAAGTATTAGTTGATTGATACAATGATCCTTTCACAATGCATTTTCGTCTTCTGATGGAGATTTCTGAGGGAGGAGAGAAAATAGCCTCCTGTGTAGGTACTCCTTTATTGTGTAGCTAAGCATTCTTCTGGCCTTCTTTTAAGAATTTAAGAATTTATTCTGTGAAGGCATTTGCTGATGGCATTGCTACACATTTGCTTTTGAAGCTGTACTGCAGTGGAACAAACAGTGTCTGGAAAGGAATTGGGAATCTGGAAATCAGGGGACTCAAGGCAGCAGCAGAGGTAATCTGAGAGACACAGTGTATGTCTGTAAATATGATACTAAATGAATGTGCCTTTTTTATACTGCTATCACATGTACATATGGCACTGTCTATTCCTCTAATATTTACAAACCATTGCCAACTTTCTTATCTACTCATCTCATGCTAGAATGTCTAGGCAAGTTATGCTCTTTGCCGTATGTTGAGGAAATAATAGAAGATACTGAAGTTTTGATCAGTATAATCGTGCTAGGTATTGTTTTAAACTTGAAGGAGTTATTTATCATGCTACATCTTACAAGCAGATGTATTATCAGATTGCTTGCTTAACATGGATGACTGGACTGGACTTGCTTAACATAGATGACATATAACCAGAATTCTCAGTACACCGTGTTTTTTAAGACCAATATGCTGTATCCACGGTGCTTCTCCAAGACTTGTTTGAAGTTTTTTTTCAATCTCGCCTCTTCTCCATAAACTGTTATGTTGAATTTCTTATGTCTTTGTTAAAAAGAAAGGGGGTTGAAGAGTGCACATTTCATTTAACACATGCAGGAATCTGAAAACTATTTTTCCTGAGGTAAGGGATGAATTTTAAACAGGGCAACAGTGAGGAGAGAATGCAGAGACATGACTTCCTGTGGAAACAAACCTAAATGTTGTTCTCTGCCTATCCCAGCATACCAGCATAACTGAAATTATTTATTTTGCTTCATGCCAGCTCATTTCCAGTAATGACCAAGTTCATATCTCTTCCAAGGTATTGTTACTGCAGTAGTTACACGTATCTGAGTATCTTTGGCGGGAAGATACTTAAAGGTGATGTACAGTGCAGAGGAATTAGTCATCCACAAATCAGACCTTGGCAATACTTAAATTTTCATCAAACTTTGGGTTTAGGAGCAGAGCAGAGAATAGCTGGCATGCCTGTTGTAAGGATTCCTGTTTTTAAATGCCATGGCCACAGGCTGATTTAACCAGACTAATTCAGGGACACCTAATTTCTAGCTAGGGCTCTCTCTAAAGCAGTTCTGGCAAATCTTAGCTTTGTGGGAAGTGAACATATGATAGAATCATTGAATAGTTTGGGTTGGAAGGAACCGTCAAGGATCATCTAGTCCGACCTCCCTGCAGTGAGCAGGGACATCTTCAGCTAGACCAGGTTGCCCAGAACCACATCCAGCCTGGCCTTGAACGTAACCAGGGATGGGGCATCCATCACCTCTCTGGGCAACCTGTGCCAGTACTTTACCACCCTCAGTGTAAAGAATTTTTTCCTTGCATACTAGATATTCTTCAAAAACAGTTGTAAAGAGCTGAGCTAAATAGCTGGTGTGAAAGAAGCAAATCTTTGGCTAAGTTTAGGAATAACTGTGTGCTGAATTTTGTTGCCAAATTAATCTTCATATCTGTGGATGCCCAGAGGTAGGGAAAGCAGACCTTTGCTTCCTTACAGCTTTATCTTTCTGGGAAGGCCACAGGTAAAGCTCCAAGAAGGCTAGGGAGCTCCTATTTTCATCCTCTTTATGTTTGAGAATCCTCACTGGTTATGGTTTAAGCTTTCTGGATTCTTATTTTATTTACATTAAGTTATAATGTTGACTGACAAACTGTACATCATTAATCATGTGTTATCAGGATCACTTCCATCCTAATGCAACAGTAGGTACATTTGAATCATTAGGTCTGTTCTGTCTTCCAGGAAATGCATGTCTTTAATTCCCCCCATTCCCACCTCACTTTTCCAGTCTTAATTTGTCAAAGAAGGAACTTCCCAATTCAGGCTAACTTTGTATCTGTATGTTTCTAAAAGGTAAACACCTTTTCCATAGTTAAATGCAACCGCTCTACTGTAACTTATAAAAACATGGGGTTTTTTTTATCATTGTAGACCATTTCTTTGGATGTGTTAGGGCGGGAAGATGAGTTTTGGGTTCTGTTCTTTATACTATGACTGACTCTAATTTATGTAAGCGGTGATGCTGTATATTGTAATGTGCAAGCACTTAGGGATGACTCTGGTAATTCCTGATAATTCCAAATGGATTTAGGTGCCTACAGAGACTTTTACAGCATGGAAATGGTTTTCCCTCTCTCACAGAACATTTGGAAAACTTAATACATGCACATAGATTTGAGATCATGCTACAAAAACTTCAGAGTGGTCCATGTAAAGAGATTATGATTGTTGTTGCTGGATTGTTTGTTGCAGTAGTAGACACTGCAACAAAACTTCATTTACATGTACAGTATCATCTCCTCTTGACACGTGCGTGCACAAAGGAGTTCCAGACACTGCTGTAAAACATGGTTATGGGAGCGGTAACAATCTGAGGCCTTCAGGCAGAGATGGGGGTTTTGGTTTTTCTCCTTTCTGTGTCAAAATTGATGGTGCGACAGGAAGACTGGAGGTGGATCAACTATTTATCTTACCAATTATTTCAGGCTGTGCTGTGCAGCAATACCACAATATGCTTTTTGCATATATGGAGCGGTACCGCAGTGGTCCTCGAATTCAGGCATTGTATCAGTTTCAGTATAGTTTCAATGAGTTTAAAAGAAGAAACCCTACGCTGACGGACTAGTGCTTCTAGGCAGTGGCTGCTGATACGTAGAGCAGAGGAGAAGCAATATGTAGACCAGAAATTTACTAAAGGACCCAGTTCTTAGCATTGGCTATTAGAATTTTATGTTACAGTTCATCTCCTGTCTTACAGCTAATATTTGGAATTTCCTGGCTTAACACTGATTACTAAATTCCAGTAAAGTGATCAGTCCCAACTTGCTGTAGAAAAACAACCTGCATTTTGAAGTTTGAATGATATTCCTCATTCTTGCATCTGGCAATACTTGGAAAGAAAACGCTGGGAGCGGGCAATGGCAGCAGCGTGCATGTCTGGGACTGTTGCTACCTTGGAGGTCTGTCTTTGTCTAAGTGTTGGCTAGAGGGAGAGAGAGATGATGGGAAGTGCACTGCAAGACTCGTCATGAAAGGTGATTTGTGCATAAGACGTGACTAAAAGCTAAAGATTTTTCAGGAGTTTGAAGCATATCCAAATAAACAAGAGGAGAGAGAATAGCAGAAGGAGGTAGGAAGATTTAGGGTTCCTAGGTTTAGTGCTTGTGTGGTCAAAACCAACTAACCAAAGATACTGGGTGATGGAAATGTAGTCTGCATGTGTGGGGTTTCTCTCTATTTAGACAAGAATATGAATTTAGACTCTGCTTCAGTGACCTGAACTCCATTGTTACTGAGTGTAAATATACTTTTTCATTGTTCAGGATAGCCAGTGTGGAACTGCCAGCTGAACTGCATCTTTTGGTGTTATTCTGCCTTAACAGATAGAAATAAGGTCAGGTCTGGTTTAGTTGGCAGTCTTTCTATTTAAAGAACCATGAACCCGTGCTGTGCAATTTAATAATTAATCCTTAAAGAGAAGTAAGACTTAATTCTAAATATTCTCAAATTGAGATGACTTTAACTCCAGCTTAAGCTTGTATTAGCATTGAGGTTTTTCACTTCAAGATATGCAAAAACCCAAGAACCCTTGGAGGAGGGAAATCTTACTGAAAATGTCAGTTTTCACTTTCATGTTCAGTTCTTTTCCAGACAAATAAGTTTCCTGCTCTCCAGGAGAGCTTTACTCTGCAAAATCAGTCACTTAGATGTCTTTATCTTTATTTATGCAGCACTTCAGGGCAAGATTTCAGATCCCAAAACAGATTCTAGTAAGTGTAGAAGCATGTCTTACTAATTTTAATTTTTCATGTAATAACTGCTAAGTAACAAAAAAGGAAGAAGAGCAGCAGAAGTAGATAATGTTGTGAATACCTCAGTCTTGTCTGGTGAAATATAGCTTGTAAGACCAGAAAGAAAAAGTGGTTTGGTAGGAAGCTTTGTTTCCTTGTTCTACTTTTAACTTCAGCCACTGTAGTGACAGACATTAATCATCATTCTGGAAACAGTAATTTTTATAAATATCTGCATATTTTCCTGTTAATAAATAGTAGTCTGTTGAGGTGGGGAAAAAACTCATTTTGAGGTCAGAAGTCTCATGAACTCATGAATTTTGGGGGTTATACCATGTCAAACCTATAGAAGTAGAAACTAGATTTGACCTGTGATTTCTTTCCAATGTCTGCATGTAAATCTTATTCCAAGTTAGTGTCTCTGCGATGGTCGTTCATCTCATGTTTTATTAGCTCTATTACATTATTCTTCAAGACTTAACATACTTAACATTCTGACATGAGTTGAGGGACAATCTCTTTATTGGTATATTTGCAAAACGTGTTAAAACTCTTCTATAAAGTAAAAAGTTTTAGTTTAAATGCCACATCCTTAAATATTTCACCTCAGTCTACTTAGTTCCCCTTAACTTCAGCAGAAGTTGCTTGCATGCATCTAAGTGCTGAGGTTGGCATTCAAACCGGAATGTAGTTAACCTTGAGAGCTACTTCCTGCAACCAAGCAGCAGAGGCTTAAATTATTAGTCTCTAATCTTGTGAAACCCTACTAAAAAGAGTAATTCATTACCTTGATGTTGCTTAACAGTAATTCTATTACAACATGTCACATAATTGTTTGTTTCTTCTAGACCAAGCTGGAACTCTGAAGAGTTCAGTGTATTACAATTGCAAGACAGTTATTTCATCAAGTAAGAGCATCTCTTCACTCGGAGCACTGTGATCTTACTACAGAGATGCCATAAGTTGCTACAGAACATTGTTCTTTCATTACAAGCTCTTCCAAACCTTTTACGCAAACCTAGTCTATTTTGACCAAGTCTATGTACTGAAGTGAGCTTCTGGTATTTCCTTATACTAATGAAACTGGACACTTCAGATCCATAGGCTTGTGTAAGAAAGGTCACTTAACTTTTCTTTTTCATTGTTTTCTGTTTTTCCTGCATTGCAGGAGGAATTAGCATTTTTTCTACTTTATGTCCTGATAATGATGTAGAGAGAAATTTAGTACAAAGAAACCTGGGCTATGACCCTACAGGTCCTATTGACAGATGAAAGGCTTATAGTTAGCTAATTCAAAACTGATCTGTAAACTTGACTAATCAAGTTATCAAGTGCAGTGAGGCACTTCAAGCTGTGTTTGGGCAAAAGAGTGATCTGACTTGCACAACTGCTGAGCATCTGCAGTTGTTTATTGCCTGTAATCTGTCAGGCTTTAACATTCATGCTTTCCACTATAACTTTTCAGTCAGTCAATCAGACTCCACATTCATGCCAGGTAGGAATGTTTCCAAAGTACTGTGTGGTTTTGAAGGAGTGGAGTGGAGTGATATTTGTGTATGCAGACTTTTGTATGTGTTGTGCGGAGAAATATGCTTTCTGCTGTCAAAGTGGGCATACCACTTGTAGGAGCATGGGATAATCAATGGGACAATGTGCAGTCTCTGTTGTTTGGTGTCTAGGAGAGAGTACTTAGCTTTGACATCTAAAGGGAGACTTGCATTAGGACCGTAAATAAATGCATATACTCAACAGAACGCTAATCAGAAAGGGTTTTCTGAGAAGTCAAAACACCCATTGCAGCAGAGGCACACAAGTCTTGTTATATGATTAGTAGTTCTCTTCCCCCTAAAGAGCTGGAGGTAGAAAACTACCTTGAAGAATACTAATGGGGTTATATCCAACAGAATTTGATCCTGGGTTTAAGAGAACCCAAACAAATAACAAGATGATGCATGGTTTTCCTCAAATATGTTCCAGTCCCACCCTCAGTAAGCTTGTGTGGATACTCTTACTCAGGAGTAAATTAAGCATGGCAGATTGCTGGGATTATGCTAGATAAGTGTTTGATGTATGACCGTGCAGTGGGGGGAGGGAGGGAAGTTTGGAAGGGAAAGAGGAATATTTTAAATGTCCTCTTCATGTTTAAACTGGGAGAGCAGAGTTAAATAGCCAAACTATTCTCCATCCACTTAGAGAAGATTACTGTGTTTGTGGGAAGTGGTTATGGGAAGAACTTGTAGTTAAATCCTTTTTTTCCTCTGAGCTCCAAGTGAGTCACTTCCCTCCCCTCCAAAAAAGTGCCCTTATTTCTGTCCCTGGGCAAATAGCACAGCTGTTATAAAGAAGGTTGTAGTTCAGAAAGCCGCAGATCTAAGTGCCTGAAGAGGCAAATTGAAGCATTATCAGGGGAATGTGTGAATTTGCTGAGTCTCGCCTCTTCTGCTTTGAGGTGCAGATAACCTTTCTAATCATGATGGAAACAGTGCTGATAAGATGGAATACCGTATTTCCCAATGTACACAGTACTAGGTGATATCAAAGTGATTAAGTCCAGAAACTAGCTGTCACATTGGCACTATGCCTGCTGTGCCTCTGCTGCCAGACTGTTTCTCCACAGTCATGTCATCCTTGTTCCTGCAGCGGAGAGCAGTTGTGTTTCTCCTCCTCCGTGCTGGCTGGCAGCTCTTCTGCTTGGCAAAGCTGGCTGATGCTGTGTCTCATAGGTCCTAGAGGAATGACAGGAGTGCTGGGGGTAGAAGGATATCTTAGCAGAAGGGTGTCCCAGTGCAGTTCCCCAGCAAAATTGGTTTGGCAGGTGGTGAGAGATTAGTAACAAATCTGTTAATTACTGAAGAGGTACTAACCTGTGATCTAATGGGCTGCAACATTATCATCAGGCTACTTAATAATTACTCAGTAGGAGGAAGCTCACTGCTGGGCTGTTGAACTGGGAGCTAAGTCTCTGCTTCCAGAGTTGGTGATCGTACTTAAAGGAATGTGGCACTTGATTGATGGATTTTGTTTACTGAGAGAAAGCCAAGGGATTTGCAGAAGTATCTTTGCTAGGAAATGTGGCAAATGGAAGTCTGTGTTTTAAACTCTTCATTTGGCAACTTCATGCAATTCCCTTCCTTCCCAGAGTGTTCTTTTCCATTTTAAATAGCAAGGAGCAAATTAATTAGATGAGTGCTTCTAATTAATTCTTGCTTCTATGCCTGGGCCATTTCTACCTGTCTAATCAACGTACTGAGTAATTTGACTGCCACGTGTTACTCATTCCCTGTCATTTTTGTAGCCCTGAGAAGATGGTGAAACATGCATGGTGTAGTGATCTGGTAGGATTTTGCTCTAAATGCTCTTGCTGGTCTGTGTCAGTTATGTGGAAGAAATACATGTGACACATGAACTGGGAGTTGTGAAGTGTCATTGTTACCTTCTTGTGGAAACAAAAGTTGTGAGAAAGCTCTGTCTCCCACACAGTCTTTACCAATTGTAGCAGTGGGTATTGGCCAATCTTCCTTTCTTTTTTTAGTTTCTTATTGTTGGGGTTTTAGGTTTTTGAGCAGTTCATGGGTGAAGAGCAAATACAAGCTTGGACTGACACTCAGGCGTGAGCCCACATAAAAAGCAAATACAAACCTGGTGTGTTCCTAATCATCCTGTGCTAGGAAGACAATAAGCTATATCACTATTCATTATTTAACCCTAGTGTCCTATGGTCTGATGGTTTTACATTGCATATTTCAACATCGAAAAAGAAGAGGAAGCTTGTGCTAGAATGAAAAGGATTGAGGATAGTGTTCTGTAGAACAGCCAAAATACCAAAAAGGGTGGTGAGTCTTGGAAAATAGACTCCCTTGATTTTTTTTAACTGAATAGTTGCAACTCCAACAAAGTGGAGTGAAAAAATGATATAGAAAAAAAAAATATAATGTTCCAAATGAGCAAAAAAAATCAAGCTTAAGATTTCAAGGTATACAGTACATAGCAAGAACTCTTTCGAGATCAATTGTGTATACTTTAGTCTTAATACTTCGTAGTATTCTCTCTATCCTTCCTGATTTAAGGCTTACTTTTTTCACATGCAGTTGAGCTATAACTACTGCAGCCCTTGCACTTGTTATTTTTGGTTGTGCTGTGCCAGCTGCTGGTTCTCTGATAGACTGCAAAGGAGAGGAAGTGGCACTGGAGCAACTGAAGCAACAACAATGATTTTGTTGTTACTTCCCTGTTGCCCTTTTAAAGAGAGAAATAGAAAAAGTTTTTACTAACTGTTACTACAATTATAAATGTCTTAAGAGGTATGACTTAAAAAGTAGATATGTTTTATTATGTCTTGTGAACAATTTGATCTGTTCCTTTTTTAAAACAGGTCAACTGAAGGTTATTGAATCTGTAAGTTAATGCTTTTGCTACTTCTCTTTTTTTTTCTTCTTGTGGAGAGAATCCACATGAGATCCTTGAAATGAGGAACAATTGCTACTCTGAGATTTTACTACTTATTCTTGCTTAAATGCAAATGAAAATGGATGTACTTGTTTATACACTTAAAAAGATGTGGCACCATGTTCTAGTAATGTATAGTATTGTATACATACATACAATATAGTAATATAGTCATGTGGAAGGTATAGTAATGTAACTGCCGTCTGTTCTTTTGAGAAAAACAGCGGTAAATGCAAGACAAGTATTGTTAATCAAAATGCTTGTGTTTCTCTGGTGTGAGAAGACCTTTGCTGAGGTTCCTTCCAACCTGGTATTGTATGAATAATCAAACTGCTGCTTGTCATTTTCCTTTTCTTTTTGCAAGTGATTCTTTGGAGTAAACATCCTGCTTATCTCAGTGGTGTGTCTCCATTGGTTTATCACATAAGCCAAATGTGCTTTTGTGTTTATAGCAAAATCTTTGCTAACTTGTGATGATGCTAAATTTAGGAATCTTTTATAAAATTCTGTAGACAAAGTTTTTTCAAGTATGTAATGGGACGATTTTAGTTCGAGGCATCGGGACTGTTGGGTTCTGGATCTGCTGGAGATGTACCTGAGAGAAATTGAAAATGAACTCCATTATAATGTGGGAAATGTCTTTCATTAAAATAGTGGCTTACTAGTTAATGAACAACTGGAATGCATGAAAGATTGTCTGATACTTTGTGGAAGAGGAGAAGGCTTTTTGGACAGTGTAATGCACTTCTAACTCTTTCTAGTACACCTCTAAAGCTGAGCGTTCTTAAGTGCAGATTTTCAGATGATGGTAAGTGTATCAGGCTGTGTGGTTTCAAATGCTATGTAAGATGTCACAAATACCATTAAATGTTAAAAAGGTGTGCAGAAACAGCACTTACTTGAAGTTAGGCTTCTGTGGACCTTCCGTTTTGTGGTGCCGGTAACATGCAGCTGAATCAATGTGTCTGTGCTATGTATGAACTGCCATTTGGCTTGAGTCTGGGCGATCTGTCGCTGTATTTACTATACAAAGATGTCAGGTTTGATTACTAAGGTTGAAATGAGTAACCCCATTGACCCAAATTCCTGAATTTCCTTTGTGCAAGTGAAATCCAGTTTCAGCTCTTCATTGTCTACAAGTAACTCGTATTTAGAATGCCTTAAGGATATCTAGGGTGTGTATAGCAGGAAGATAAGCTGTAAATATTGTAAAAGCTTCTGCTGGAATTGTTATATGCTCATATGAATTCTGTGGAGAACCAAACCTTGGAAATGAAAGAACGCTATGCAGGCTTCTTGGACATAATGCCTGTTATGTGCACAGAACATAAAATCCTGGAAGTCACAAAGAGGAGCGCCCTTCTATCCTAACCAGTTCATCTCTGGAAAGAGCCTGGCTGCACTGTTTTGAAAGAGCTTTTCAAAGAAACCTTATGAGAAAGGTGCACAGAGGCAATGTATTCTTCATAGCTCATCTTGCTAAGATGATTAGAAGAGTTGCTGGAGTTTATAACATACACCATTTCTTTAGGAACTGTATATGTATGTGTTTTGATGTATATATGTGTGTGTGTGTTTGTTTATACTGTGTGTAATAAATAAAAGTAAGTTTTGGAGGTGAAAACTCAGTGAGGCCAGGACTGGGCCAAATGTTCTACGGACCAGCTTTCATGTGACCATAAGATTGGGAAGACTAGACAATGCTATTAGATATTTGAGAAAGGATTTGGGAAGAAGCAAGTTCTCTAGGATAGGATAGGTTAATACAATCCCAAGAAGCATCTTCAAATTAAAAGGGGGAGAGGAGGGGGAAATAATCTAACTGGAATGTAGAGTGTATGCAAAGAATTCCAGGCTTCTGCTAGATTCAGGCTTTGGCTGGAATTTGCATCCTTACATCTTTAATTAAAAAGTTGGTGGGGAGGAAATGGACATACCTTTTAAAGTGAATGTTCCACTTATGAGTCAATTACGAGACAATAGGAATAGCTGTATGGAGTCAGAGCTGAGGGTATAGAATCTTCTTCCAGCCTAAGAATTTGCAGCTCAGGGGCTTGCTGGTGTCATTCTGAAGTGCTAGAGACTGAGATCTTGGAATGTGAGATGGCTTTCTGAAATCCCAGTTTCTCAATCAGTGTGCACTAAGCTAGATGCATTATAGCACTTTTGGTTGGTGGGTTGGTTTGGGTTTTTTCCCTTCCTCTGAAATAGTGATGATCACCACTCTAGGACAGGTTTTGATTTACATGTGCAGTACCACTAAATCCATTCCCATTATCTTTAGTTTTCTGAGGTCTTTTTCCCAGTGTGAATGAGTTAACCCTTATAAAGGCTTTTACAAGAGTATACATCTTGACTTTCAAGACAGGTCAGAAAAGGAGCTGATTTGAGAAGAGTTAAGTGACCTGACGATCAGATGGAAAGTAAGAATCTAGACCTTGTCTTTTGGCTCTTTGCCTTTGACCTATCTCACTGTCATCTTTTATGAGATGATGTGCATTTTTTGTAGCTATTGTGAAACCTTTCTGCAAACTTAGTTGGCATGATGCCTGTGATACATTTGATTAGGCAAACCGTGACCTGTGTTGTACAGTAAGAACGTTGCTGGTCATGTCTTATAAAGTATTGCATGCGATTGTCTTCTGTACTTGAAAATAGACCTGCATAAACTCACTTTTGAATGCAGCTCAACAGTTTCAGAGGTGTAGGTCAATGTCAGGCTAATCCTTGCTGTTGGAGTTCATATAAACAAGATTTAAGGGGGAGTAAATGTTTCTTCTTTTGGTTGTATTTGTGAGGCAAGTAGTTATTTCCGTAAATGATAACATAAATTGGCATTGTCCAAACTGTCTTGTAGAAGCAGCTCATTGCATGTGATTATACATTTTTAGGGTTAAGTGATATGAAATCAAGGGTACCAGAGAGGGACTCTTCATCAGGGAATAGTAGTGATAGGACAAAGGGTAATGGGTTTAAACTTCAACAGGGGAAGTTCAAACTGTTTAAACTTCAACAGGTTAGATATAAGGAAGAAGTTCTTTACTATGAGGGTCGTGACACCCTGGAACAGGTTGCCCAGAGAAGTGGTAAATGCTCCATCCCTGGCAGTGTTCAAGGCCAGGCTGGACAGAACCTTGGGTGACATGGTCTCATGTGAGGTGTCCCTGCCCATGGCAGGGGGTTGGAACTGGATGATCTTAAGGTCCTTTCCAACCCAAACCATTCTACAATTCTATACATTACTGTTCCCTCTCATGTCCTCCAAACAAAAATTGTTTGGTAACTGCTTGTCTTTCTGGTGTAGCCTTACTGTGTACATTTGTTTTAATTTTAAAATGACCTAAAATCCCAACTACACGTGATCTGGTGGTTACAATTAAATTCAGCTTTTGTAGAAAGTAAGCAGGAGTTTGCAGAGATTCTTCTTTCTACTGCATGTTTACAAAAAGAAAAAAAAGTAGTATTTGCCTAAATGATGAAATATACAATAGCCTTAAATCCTGGTTGTTGCAATCCATGCTCCTACCTGTTTCAATCCTTTGATTTAATGTTTTGTGTGGTTAGAGTTGGGAGTGGCAAAATACTTATGCCTTACAACATCCCTTAGAGAAGTTCATATCTTGATTTAAAAAGGAACAGTCATTGGAACTGGAAAAAAGAAACCTTGTTTCTGGTACACCTACTTGCTTGCATGAGGTTTTGAGCACAAGGAGCTTCAAAGCTATTGGAGGTGGGGACTGTCCATTAGCAACGCAGCCCAGCTGAGCCTTCTAATTCTGTACGTTGCACTTGCATGCTCATTAGCTTATTTTGAGATTCTGGTTCCTAGTCAGACTTTCCAAGTATGAGAAGAGCAAACTCTGAGATGCTTCACTGCTTCATTACTTAAAAACCAGTACAGTCTACCACGTTGTACAGCGCTAAAGGATAAAGTGAGTCTTTGCGGTTACACTTTGTCTTTAAGCTGTATCACACAGTCTCTTTATAAGCAAAACGAAAATAGGAAATGTTTGTATTGTTTTGTTTTCCAAGGGTCGGCCAGAAGCTGAGCTTCCTCTTTCGTGCTGGCTGCAGCCGTTTGCCTCCAGAGGTTCATTTCCTTAGCTATAGGGTTACTATATACTGCAGCCCACCAGAAGAGGGACACGCAAGCTTGAAGGGCTCACAGATGGCAAGGCCAAATGCTTCCTCTAAACCAGGGCTTGCTGAACTTCTGCAGTATGCAATTATAGCTTGTTATTGGGGCCAGCAATAGAGTTTATACGTTTACGCTTTGCATTATTTTGCTGCTAGGCATTCAAAAGGACTTTCTAAGCTTTATGTGGTTTTGTTGTGGTTTAAAATCCTGCTGCAGTGTTGTTTTAAAATGGGTTATTTTCAGTAATTTTTCTGTTGGCTTGTATACACTCACATAAAATAGTCTCTTTAACTGGCAGTTGTAGTCTTGGACTTCAGTCGTGTTAGTTTTGTACAAGCACAGTGTACAATGAACCAGTGATGTTGTATGTCTTGCCAAAATGTGTTAGGACTAGAAATGGTAGAAAATGGTGAACATAAATGTAGGCCTCAAAGGTGAGGTTTTTGTCTGTCTTCTTTTTTTTCTCTTAGACTCTTGATGTTCTTTAAATTGATTTAAGTAAAATTCCAAGAAAACAGATCAAAATATTTCTTAACAACAGATTTAACTTTATATGGTGAGTTTGCTCATTAACTGGACCTGTCAGCTATGCCTTACGGTTAGTAATGGATATTTGACTCCCTTTTGCAAATGTCTAAAAGCCTTTCAGCTTAAATGCTTAAAGGTGTTTTGACATCTAAGGAGAAATTATTTTGTAGTCCAACAGTGCTTCCTAAATTATCAATTATTAGTGATAGAATTGTATGCAGTTCATCACAAACTAGCCTAGCAGTAAAATTGTTTAATATATCTCAGAATCGAAACTGCTGCCAAGGAAATAAATCACATGTGGAAACTCCCGCTTGAAGTGTCTATGTGTGTTTTGGGGAAACTTCCCTTGCAGCTGCCTGCAGCGCAAGTGTCAGCAGGAATAGGACTTTGGCAATCCTCTTTGTACTTCTGCTTTGAATAAGTTGCGTGACTTATTTAAACTAGGGTCTAGTTTAAATTGTTCTACAAGCACTGATTAAAGATATGTGGTAATCATAACCATAGCTGCATTTACAGTCTTTTTTCTACAGGGGCCTTATATATAGTTAACAGTTCCATACACTGTCCATCTGGTTTGGATAGTAAATGAGAATAGAAGTCTTGCCTTGGTAACACGTCTTTGGAATTTATTTTAAAGAAACATGATAAGCAGCAAAAACATTTAAGAACTTGCATTCCATTTGAAGTGTTACTTACACCAAGTGTTACTCATATGGTCTGACTAGCACAGGTTTGACAGCCGGTTATCTTGCTGGGTGAATGCTCCTATACAGTTTTGAGGGGCCTTTTGATTCAGCAGAAATCCCTTAAGCTTAACTAGAGAAGCTGCTCATAATAGAATTGTCAACATACAAAATTGATAACATCATAGAAAATTATGCTAGGATAGCTGTACCGATTTTAATTCAATCCTTATTTACATCAAGATAAAGCCTTAAGCTAGCCAATGCAAGGGAATCTGTTAAATTATAATGGTCTCCTATTAAGAGTTTGCAGAAGGTTCTTCTCTTCCAGCTGCACACTCTAATTTGAGGGGTTTTTACAAGGTATGCATACAGTGCAAATACCTCGTGACTCTACTTTGGCCTACAGACATTTGAGCAATATATGACATTAACCATATCCCAAATCAAAGTCGGTGTATCATCTCCTAGGACTTGTGCCAAGCTGTTGAAGCAATCGAGAGAAGTTACAACTTTGTTTTAAAGTTGATAGCCTCTTTCTCCAAAGTAAGGCTTATTTATTGCAGACCAGTGCTGGCTGCCTTTTATGAAGTTCCAAGCCAACAATATGTCCATAGATGTTCAGAGCTGAAGAGCAGTATATTTAAGGCCTATAAACAGAAACTCAGAAGCTTTTTAACCTGAAGTGCTTCTCAGTTTTAGATTGAATACATATTATCAAAGCTTCAGCTCCCTTTTTAAATACATATCAGTAAATAAGTAAAAATATTAAGGCTTCTTCAGCTCTTCCTGAGCCAGCTGAATAAGGCCATGATAGTTGAAGTTTAAAGAATAGGAATTCTTTTGGCATTTGGAAAGAGGTTTTCAGAAGTTCAGGCCTCGTTTCTCCCCTTTGTTGCTGATTTTTTTATCTATTTTAATTGTAATTCTGCAGGTCACCCAGCAGAAGTAATTCTGATGTGTGCTTATTGATGCTTTCCCAGGACTGCCTTACCTAGCAGAGGAAGGATTCAGGCAAGTAATGTACACTTGCTCTTGCAATCTGCAGTTATGGAGTATACACTCGACAAATACATCATACCTCAATATAGTGGATTTCTTTCCACTGTGATCTAGCATCTTAGGGCTAAACTAGTTTGGTAGAATTAATGAAGGAATAAAACTCATCATAAGCTACTCCTGATTCAAGCTTATTAAACTCAGTAAAACTTGAACAGAATGTGGCCTTTAATGCTTTACTATGCTGCAGGCTTTTATAGAAATATATAATGTATGAACTCTTAGGTTATTCTGAGCGGAACTTGACTGCTGAGCTGACTGCTTGCTGCAGCTGAAGAAAAGTGGTTTTCATGCTACTTCATTTTTTTTTTTCTATTGCTCTGTCAGTCTTTGTGCCTCGCCCGTTGCCATGATCTTTTTGTGCTGCTTTTATTTACAGTCCATTCTTGCAGTTTCCTGTCAATTGGTCTGCGAGAGGAAGCTCTCCGGCTGCACGGACAGCTCAACCTACAGCTAGACTAGTGAATTTATACTGGCAAGGACGGCATAGTGCTAGAGGTCTATTTTATTGCTCTCGCTTTCCATTATTAAAGATAAGTAGGATTGCTTTGAACCGGGAGCAAGAGCTGTTCCTAACAGTGGCAGAGATGGTTGGCTGACTTTCTCAGACAGTGGCCCTGCTGGAATGAAATCAAATGGTGGTTGCTGATACTTTGGTTCTTCCTTTTAAGGCTGTGTGAAACCTCATAATGTTAAAGAAATGAAGTAGCTCCTTTTGAGTGAAATTCTCCCAAGGTTAGCTTGGTGCAAGGCTCCTTCTCCGCACTGATTTTGTGGGGACAACTGAAGATTAGTGTTCTGAAAGCCATACACCAGAGTTCCTTGCAAAACAGAATTGTGCATTGTGAAGATGCATATATTTAATACTCTTCTGTTTCTATGACAGATGTCCATAAAGATCTCATGTCTCTTCAGTCTGTCTATTTGCAATTTTGACACACAACCATTCTTGTAGGTAGTTAAGGTATGGCGGCCGGAAGATATCGCGATGTACGGAAAGAGAGAGCCCCCCCCTAGGTACTCTCACAAGCCCCATAGCATGGAGAGGGGAATTGTGGGGCTAGGCTGGACAATACCATAAAAGGTAAAATTTGTTAACCTGCCCTTCTGATTGGGTCAGAACAGGTACTTCCGTGTGGCCGAAAGGTATAAAGCACCTGCTGTTGTTTAATAAAACACTATTTGGTCATCCTCCATATTGGTGTCTGTGATCTTCTAGCCCTAAGCCAGGGGTTGGCTTAGTTCTGCAAGTCTTGGCTGAAGCAACGCAGCAACACATTCTGATTAATGTTTGGTCTAGAAAGTTAAGCTGAATTTTCATTCTTCCAAAACTATGAAACATCTACAAAATTATATATATTTTTCAATTCCTTAGTGAAACACCAGCTTGTGTGTGTGCATGTATGAAATGGCTACTGCTTTAGCTCTGTGACTTATCTTGATAGTGTTGGAAATCACCAGAAAAGTCAAAAGGGGATCCTGGAACTTGAAATGAAAAATCCTGGTTTTCTGAATGCTTAACAGAAGAACGGGAGAGGACAGCATCAGAAAGATTAGAGTGGAAAAGCAGTACTTCAGGAACATGTATTGGATAAATGAGGCATAATAAAAATGACACTGTTGAGGCCAAAGAGCATGGTACTATAGCTGTGGAGCTTGGAGGGGAAAACCAAGAGGTGTGTCAGACCAGAAAAGGTCTTTTTCCCAGTGTTACATCTATGCTGTTGTTTTGATCATAGCTTTTCTTAGTGAGGTAGGGATGGTAATGCAAGCTTAGAAGAGTATGCTTAGTAGCAAAGAACTCTGGGGGGGGGAAGATTGCTTTAAATCATTGTGGGTTAATGCTTAAAGACTAAATTGGTAACTGATTTTGTAGCAGATAAAGCAAGCGAATTTAATTCACAAACTGCTGAGGTGTAGTCCTCTTTACATCTCTGTGTGAGAAAACTGTGAATTAAGCCACTGAGACAACTGGGCATTGA
This sequence comes from Strigops habroptila, assembly GCF_004027225.2. Lineage (NCBI taxonomy): Eukaryota > Metazoa > Chordata > Aves > Psittaciformes > Psittacidae > Strigops > Strigops habroptila. The sequence goes on from NC_044283.2 coordinate 9,682,878, forward strand.
TTCTTAGTGAAGAGCATCAGGATTTTGGGTGGATATGCTGATCCTTTTAGCTAACAACAGGTGTGCGATATTTAGTTTGCTGCCCCTTCCTGTATAGCCTGGCTGTGGAAGGAGCGCGAATAGGTGACCTATGGCGAAGGCTGAGATTTGCTTTTCTAGCTGATGCAGCCGTGGCCATCTGAATATCTGAAATGTTATTTTCTTTTGTGCTTTGACTGTTGAGTAGTTTACAAAAAGATGTTACACAGAAACTTCTTCCTTCTATTTTGGAGTACAGGTTAGTGTCTATTTCCTCAAAAATAGGTGAAGTAAGCTTTACTTGGCATATTTATATATATGTTCTGAAACTTGCTAATTGGTTTTGTCTTGAACTTTCTAGCTTGGGGTGCTGTTTAATTCCAATCAGGGAAACACTTGAATCCTTTTAAGGGTTCCAGATGAAGTGCAAAACAATGGCATTTATTCACCATCAGTTGGTCCTGTAGAATTGCTACATTGTGAGTCTTTTGGATTCGAATTTTACTGTCTTTTCTGGTTTGTGTAGCATCAAACATACAGGCAAGACACGCTCCAAATGCATAATCTTTCAAAATGCTTATTTTTAACTTCTTGGGTTGAAGAGGAAAGGACAAGCTCCAGCAATGGACTGTGAAAACAGAGGTGAAATACTTCTCATAGTTCTGTGGTGCAGTGCAAGTACCTGAAGCGCAGGCAGCACTTCTGAGCTGTGCCTCCAGCAGTGTGAGGGAGCTGAGCATGCTATAAGCAAAAGGACTTTCTTTTTCTCCCATGGGAAAGCAGTTGATTGAAAGGTGAGTAGGAAACAAGTGAGCACTGGAAAATCCCCTCTGCTTTCTGGCTCCGTGACTGACAGAGGTTTGAGGTATGCAGGGTTTGATTTACAACCTCTCTGGGAAGTTGGGAAATCTGACAAAGATAGTGCTGCCCACTAACATTAGGGGAAACAGGAAGTTACAAAGGAAACAAGTCATTGCCTAGGCGTCACTTTTGGCTACGGTGCGGTGCAGATGCACGAGCAGTTGGGGCAGGGTTTCTTTTGTGTGTTGAGCGTACAGCAGCTACCACAGTCACTTTCAACTTTATAGTACACGAAAAGGGGAGAAGTGCAGAGATGTTTCTGTCATGCCTGAGAGGGGTCAGAAGTCATTAATGGCTTTGTCAGCACAAAGGAAACAATCGTTCGGTGAAACTGGCAGCAGAAAAAGTATGTGTCGATCAGGCACGGTCACCAGGTTAGTGCATGTTTGTGGCTTGTGTTTCTGTCATCTTTTTTCTTTTAGGTAAAGAGCAGACTAAAACTCTGAGTAGAATATGGTATCTGGAGTAAAATTCTTTTAACTCATGCAGAAAATTCAAGGGTAAAGAATTGAAGGGGGAAGAGATGAAGCGAGTGTTGGTTGAAAATTTGTGCCAGGAAAGAAAAGCAAGTTGATGCAAGTTAAACTGCATAAACTTACAACAGTGTGTATCAGTCGGGCTTAGTTCTCTGTTTCCTTTGTCCTGTAAGATTTATTTGGCTTCACAGTGTTTGTACTGTGCGATTGATCCTTCTGAGAAACTGTTGTGAAAGGGGCTGTTAGAGGCATTAAGAAATGGAATGTTTTAACCACAAAAGTAGGAGAGATGTGAAAGAGCATTTCAGAAATACTGGAGAATGGTTAATAAATGGAAGAGAGACCTGAACATTTAGCAGAAAGCAGTTTTAAGAACAGATGGTAAATATGTAGATAGTTGAATCAGACTACTACTTTTTGTTCGGAATTGCTGAGAGCACATTGGGGAAGCTTTTATTTTACAGTTTTGCTGTATGTAATCTGCCTCATTTTGATTAAGCCTTTTGTGGAGACTGAAACTTCAGCCTCCCTCTGCATTATACAAGGAATACGTTCATTTCTGTATGTTATAACTTACGTCTAACATTACATATATGTACTCAGAAAGAAACTAGCATCTTGCTTTATGTTTGACTTCCAAATAGAATCTAAAGACTAGAGGTTATGAAATATATGGAGTTTAAAAAGTTCTCAGACATAACTGGCATAGAGATACCTGTTACAAATTCAGATCAGGTCTGATTTTTGTACTGCAGCTTTGGAGTCTTTCTTTTTTGAATTTTTTATCTAGCATGACCAAACTAGGCTCCAGGACAGACTATAAATATTGTTATAGCAAGTGAGAACTTCTAATACAACTTTTGGCAGCTGTAGTTTCAGAAATGAGGTTAATGTGTTTTTACGCCTATATAGTGCAAGATGTGGAGATGATCACATCTGCCATATGTTCTGCTGAAGTTAAGCAAGAACTGAGGACTTGTGGCTCTTCCAGCATGAAATCTGAGGTTGAATCAGCTTGTACTTGCTTTAATTGGGCTGAACGCCAATAGCTCTTAAGGCCAAAAGCAGTAAGTGTTCTTCTATAATGTAATCCAGATTTCTAATGTGGCAGAGTATTATTTTTACTCATGGAGGGACATTTAGCCTGTAAAGTTATGCCCTAGCCTCCAATCCAGCTATTCTGTATGTGCTGACTGAGGGGATAGGTTAAAATTACTTCAGATTTGCATACTACACAATAGCAGAAGTCTACTCTGCATTTAGAGTTTGAGCTTGGTAAGGGTTTTATGATGCAGAAGAAACTTCTGCATCTGACTGGCATTATCTAGATTGCACAAAGGGTGTAATTTCTCATTTTTTCATGCTGTTGTGACTTTTATGCTACTCCAAATAAAAACCATCTCACTGTGATAGTGTTTGAGAGAAGTATACTCATGTGATGGACTGACATTCTTGATACATATACTGCACATGGGTTTGGTTTTTAGTCTGGCAGACCAGTTCGTATATATGAAGTAATTCCAGTAGTAATTGTATAAGCTCTGTATCACACTCAAGAGTGCTAACTGCACTGTTCTGTCTTCCCAAAAGCACTGTTGAAAGATGAAGCAAATTCTACAAACTGCTGTTCCACCATTTCTCCTACTACACTCTAAGGCCTATCTTCTCCCTCACAGGCAAAGTATTGTCATGGGGATCATCTGAGAAACAGTGATGTGAGGCCTTTCACTGTCTCCTGCCACCTCTTCTGGTTCAGATTGTTCCATTCAGTGCTGTTTCAGTGGGGGAGAAGGTTGATTCAAGAGCCGCTTATAATGGGTTTTGGGGCTTGATGGAAAACATACTTTAAAAATACACGTCTAGTCCCTTGGTGAGTGGAAAGAAGAATGAAGTGTGTAGCTATTACTAGAAGCTTGCCCAAAATAATGCATGAGTAGTATCATTTTCTGTTTGTAACAGAGGACCAGTGTCAGAAAAAGAGCATGGCTTGGCTCTGATTGCACTTAGCGGCCCCTTTCTGTTAACATCATTGTCACCTCCATGGAAGGGACTCTGCTTATGCACTTGGGGTGAAAACGTGTAGTGGGGTCTTTGGCTTGTGGTGCAAGAATATAACTGCATAAGAAACAGCTTGGAAATATCTTTCTGTTCTTAATGATCACAGAACCAACAGGCTCTACAGTGACTTAACTGCTTGCTCTTGTGCATACCTGGTAACGCAACGTTCATCTGTTCCTCATGTAACGTATTAAAAATAAATATGAAAGGAATATCAAGAGCGGAAGGAGCATTTCAGAGAGCTAAAGGCAACATATTGTAGGTGCTAAGACCAGAAAAATCAGAAAAAGCATCAATTTTCCTTCTTCCCACTCCTACTATAAGGATCCTGGGGTTACGCTGTTTTGACAGCTTTCTCCCAGCAGCTTGATGCAAAGTAGTGTCCTTCCAGAGTTGTAGTGTCAAGAAAAGAATAAAAATCTGCTTGGGACTAGATTCAAAGTACTTAAATGGATTTTAGAAGCCTACCTCAAGCATTTCAATTCAAAATACTGTCTGCAATGTGTCTGCAAATGAAAGTGCTTGAGGAGCCTACAGATGTGATGGGGAGTGCTTTAAGGCACAATGAGTTCCAGAAAATAGGCATAAGAGGCTTTAAATCTACTGAAAAGCCTGGTGTATTAGGTGGGCTCTTTAGCTCATGTAATGTGTATTTGGTTGCGTGGAGTTCAGCCACGTGTCCTTTTATTCACTTAGCAGGGATGGGGAAGTTCTCCATTGGTCTCTATTCTCAGGACTGTTGTATACTGAGTAGTCAAAAGTAAGAAATGATTATGAATAGAGGAAGCAGAACCTCATGCTCTGCTGTCATTTCCCCTCAGTAGTCGTCACAGTGTAGAACTGGATTTATTCCCCTCCTCTGTCTGCTCCTCTGCTTCTGTGGTTCGGGGTTTTGTTTCTGTCTGCCTGATATTCTGGCTTTTCAGGAGGAGGTGAAAATGCCCCATCCAGGCGTGCTTTAGTGAATAGTCTAACTAGTCTACCCCTGTACAGCCCGCCAACATGACCTAGTCAAATATTTCTCTTTTCTGTATTTACCTAGGGTGGGATGCCCTTGTCCCCAGTGTTTGTCATTGCCTCCCTCAAATCTCAGCTTACTGCTTGTTTTGGATAACCTCACCGAGGCATTTAACTCTGCCTCTTCTGGTTTGTATTCAGCCTTAGGACAGAACACCGAAGGCTAGGTGCTTGTGTTCTTTCTTGTTCTGGTCTTTGTAGTATACGCACAAAGGATTTGAAGACCCATGAGGAACTTGAAACTGTTAGATAGCATTGAGACTAATAGAGTTAGTCCAAGAAAACTGACATCAGAGTGTATTTGAATAAAAAGGTTCCATTTTTACTTAATCTTTTTTCTGAACGTGACTAGAAACAGACTGAAATAACTTAATCATAAATTAATTCCTAATGTTTCAATGTTGCTATGCCTGTTCTTAGACGAAAAAATGAGCCCAGGACTTGCCTTTGCTTTCCTCATTTCAAGGAAGTGACTCTTAGCAGTACTGCAGTGTGGTTTGGTGTCAGCAGCCAGCTGGTTAACATTCACCATTTCCCTCACTTGGGCTTTTCTGCAAGGTGTGGGGAAATAATGGGAAGGAATTAGGGGCTATTAACTTTTGTTACTTTTTTTTCATTCTTAAGAGCTTTAAATATCTGTGTGTAGCCCCTTCTTGGACCTGTTAACACAATGCTGTTGCTAGAAATTTCATTGTGGAGGAGAAGGAGGAAGGAACAGCTCAGCTTGGAAAGATCTCAATCATATAAGAACAGGGAGGAAATAGCAGAAGGAAGGATGTAGCTGATACAACAAAAGTAACTTAACTTTTGGTAAGCAGGGGAGTCCTGGAGGAAAATTGGGAAACCATGGTGCCTTGCAGTGTCTGCTGTGAGAATGTTTCTAGGGCCTTGGATCTGATCTTCTCTCTTTGTGCCTTTTTTGTAACACTGGGGACTAAAGCGTAGTTTTTGTGAATTAGGTTTTCTAGGCTGCCCAGAGAACTTAATTGAGCTTAACTTAATTGCAAGTAATTTCCACCCCTCCCCACTTATGCATCATGAGCAAAGGGCAAACAGATCTACATCCTAAGCTGATCCACTGAAAGATCAATTGAATTGCATTTCTGTTTTTCCTAACACATATACAATGGATACATACTCTGCTACTGCAATTAATCCCTCAACAAAACTGCGTCCCTTGCTTATTCTTTTCTGAATGGGTACTTCAAGTTGCCATCTTAGGCTGGAGAGATGAGTGCTCAGGTAGGTGTGTTGTGCTGTGGGCTCTTGGATTCCTGTACTGAGCTACACTATTAACTTCCAGTACTGTCCCTTTGGGGGAAAGGAGAAGCAAACAAGATCCATTAGATTTCAGTCCTCCACTAAAAGCTTTTCAGTTCTAAACCATCATTCCCTTATCAGAAACTAATTAACTGGAACTTCATTAATTTGCCTCTTACCAGCAAAAGTCTCTAGCCCTACACCTGAGGATAACAGACCCTTTTATGTCTAGGGCAAACTTCCCCTTCAGTTCACGCATTATTTCTTTTCTGTATCACACAGTAGGATTTTTAGCCTAGTTCTGTTACTGGTTGAAAAAAGAAAGGGCTCATAGTGATGTATCAGCCAGGAAAAACTACTACTTAAGAAACTAATTTTTTTGGCATGAATAATTAATGTATAAATTAAATGGAAGCCTGCAGCAATGTGAGATGAACTTCATTTGCACAGGATGCTGTCACATACGACATCCAGTATGAGATTATATGCTAATGCTTTCATTCAGAATAAAACATGAATATAAGGAGTAAGTACTACTGGGTACTGCAATTACTAAAATATAACTGCAGATTCCCTCAAAATTACATTTTGCATACATGTGGCATAGAACTTTGGAGAAGAAATTGATTTTCTTGCCAGTCACCTGCCTGCCTAAGCCTCACGGTGTTATCTGGAGCATTTTAAAACATAAATACTTAAATAACATTTAGGCACTCCTGCCTTGTTTCAACAACTGCCAATCGCTTTTGAGAGCTGTATAAAAATAAATCGGGACTTTCTGCACCATGGTTTTTTATACATTACCAACTTCCTGGAATCTCTGAGCACCCGTCTGTGCTACATACTTGCCTGCTGAACCATGTTAGTTGTTTGGAAAACTTGTTTAAGGAAACAAGCTTTGTTTCTCAGTACTCATTTCTTAAAGTAAAATCTAAGTTTAAACTCTTTGTAATTATTCTAAATTGCAGAACGATGGCCTCGCAGGAGCAGGTCTGGCCAGTCCCAATGAAGGCAATTGGAGCACAGAACCTTTTGACAATGCCTGGAGGAGTGACCAAATCAGGGTATCTTCATAAAAAAGGAGGCACCCAGCTGCAGATCTTGAAGTGTAAGTTGACTAAACTAAACGTTTTAAATGCTTGCCTTCAGGGCCTTTAGCACATTTCGTGTTAACAGGCTATTTAATGAAGCTGATCTTCCACCTTGCCTGTACTGGATTGCAGTTGTACTGGAATATATAAATGAAAGACCCATATTGAAAGAATTTCTTTTAATTGTTTTGAAACTGTAAATCTTAGATGATAAATGTTGTGGGTGATTTACTTGGTTAAATCTTTTGTCAAGTCCTTCACAAGTAAGGTTTTAAAGACACAAACAGATTCCTGGGGTATGTATCAATTTCAAATATTATTTTCTAAAAGAAATTAGTACTCAGCTTTTTTTCCAGTTGGTTATTCTGTATTGGAAAAATATCCCTGTCTCCTACTGCTGTTGTGAAATAGAAATTTTCTCACTGCCAACATTAGCTTGTACTTAGAAACAGTAATTGCTTCTGGAATCAGAATCTATTTACGTGGAGAAAAGTTAAGATTATGGGTTTGTTTATTTATATGCTATTCATTTGCTATCTCTGTTTATACTTCTATAGTGAAGGACAAAGATTACTGCCTTTGATAAAGGAAGGAGTGTTGCCCCCTTTAAAAAAAGGAGAATAAATCATCAGGGAGATACCATCATGAGTTTGGGCTGTTCATAAATATGTATCTATACCCTTTGGCTACCTTCTTCCTTCCCCTTTGTTTTAGGTTGCATTATTGCATTAGCTTATTCCTCTAGTAAAGGAGCACAAGTGGAGGTCAGACCTGCAGTCTCTTAAGCTTCTTTTGAAGTTATCAGATCAGCTACCTCTGAAATGAGAGAAGCAGATGCTCCCTTTAGTCCTGAAACACTGTGAGCAGACAGCTTTACCATGTGGCTGATGGTCACTGAACTAGTTTGTGCTCTTTTATAATGATTAATAAGATGACTAAAATCTTAAACAATAGTTCTAACTAAGTTAAGAGATTCTAGTTGATGTACTGCCTTTGGATATATTTTGCTCACTTTCTTTCTTTATCTTTTCAGGGCCATTGAGATTTGTGATTGTCCACGAGGGATGTATTTACTATTTTAAGAGCAGCACATCTGCATCTCCACAGGGTGCTTTTTCTTTGAATGGTTACAACAGGTGAGTGCCAAAGAACTTATTTAACAGCCAAGCTTCTTCTACTTAATACGGGGGGGACTATGGTTTTCATTTCCAATGAAGTTAAACAGAACATCTGTTGTTTGGGTTAAGCACTGATCTCGGCCTCTGAGAGGTGTATTCCTTTCAATCTGTATATATGATATTTCCTGTGCTTTGCAAGCATATAGCCATCATCTTTTGTAATTTAACTAGTAAGGCTATTAAAATTGCAGCAGGCTTACTCTTGTTACTGACTTAATGCAGACTTTGCATGTGCAGGTAGATGTGGATTCTTTTGGATAAATTATCTTTGTTCTCTAGTGATTTCAGTGATTGTCACAAAAATAGAAAGGACTCAGAAAAGAGTATTTATGGAATTACTGATTCAGTAACGCATGTCAAAACTGATTCAACTACAGTAGTGATAAACGAGAGAACGTATGTGCAAAATGTCTGACTAGCCTTGTTACATGTTATAAATCTTAATATTTGCTTTTTAAGTTGAAGACAAAAAGACATGTCTTTCATGTTAACCGTGACTACCAGAATCTGAGTGCAGCATACATACAAGGCTTACAGTTAGAAGCCTAACCTAACTTTAGGAAATTACTGTTGTAACTGATGCTCAGAAAGGATTACGGAGAGAATGCAGAGATTTATCACATTATTGGTCCTAACCACTGCAATTTTTTTTTGTATTTTTAAACATGTATGTTATTCTCGTACTGCATAATGTTCTCAGACTTTTGGAATAAGGAAATATCTTTTGTTAGAATATGAGAGCCTTCTAACTGGCTGCAACAATGATATATTTTATGGGAATACAGTTGTAAACATTGTAACTAATTAAAAATTCAGTATTAATTTAAGAAGCCTGTACTGTAACTTGGTCATGATGGTAGCTTCTGTTGTCACATTAACATGAAAAATACCATGGAATCTGTAAATGCTAGGGACTGTGTCATTGCTTTTCATACATCTGCATTCTAGCAGCCTTGTAGAGACTTTGACTGTAATCAGGACCAGACCTTGGTTAGTGTTATGCACAGTCATAAGCATTATTGAGAAATCATTTGAAATGAAAGAATTTGTTAGACTGGGTAGTTGCATAAGCCTGCATGAAAACAAGTCACTCCAAGGCTTCCCTGGACTTCTGTTTTGCAGTTTTCATTCAATAGACTTTATGTGTGAAGAGTGGACGTGAGATGAGAGAGTGCTGAGTGCACTAATGACTCAAAATGTATAGTGATGCCTATTGCTAGTATCCCTCCCAGCTGTACCAGGGGTATTTCCCACATTAACATCCTTACGAGCCTTACATTAGTCAAATAGCTTAAGAGTTCCTTTTGTGCCTTTGTTTTGGAGTGGGCAGATGCAGAAAAGTACATCCTCCAGTTTAAAAGTAGGATTGGGGTTCTAAAAAAGAGGTAATCTCCAATTTTGCAGTGGACATTGTTCTTAATGGCAGCTTCAGGGTGTTAGGTAGATTTATGTTTTTTTCCCCAAACATTATCTTGAATAAGTCCCTAATCAAATGTCAAATATCTCTTTTCTATGTTCTTCTTTCTATGTTCTTCTAGAATCTTCTTTTCTATGTTCACAAACCAATATTAAGGACTTACGGAAATCCTGTATTGCATAAGGAAGATGGTGGGTAGAAAAGTTCAGGAGCAAGGAAGCAAGTCCCAATAATGACTTGTAAAAGCTTTTATGGGATTCCTCTTTGGTTTATGCAGAACAAATCTTAGAAATGTTGCTTTTAGATTACCCACAGTCTTTAGATTTTGGTCTCTTTATTTGTTCCAAAGCCTCACAGAGAGCATCTACAACCAAATTTTTGCATGGATGTAAGGAATTTCCTCATTTGAGACCCCTCTGGGGGAAAAATAAGAAGAAACAAACATATCTAATGCAGTTTGTGAAAGAGGTTGAGTTGCGCTTGGTTTAAAATAATAAAAAAGGGCAAGAAAGTGTTTATAAGGGAAAAGTGGAAAAGTAAATTAACTTTTAATATTAGTTCTCCTTTATTTTCATGGAAAATGTGTATTTTGGTTTTTTTCCTCTGTGCCTTTCTGAAATAAGGATCACAGGCACCTTAAATACTCCTTGCCATGGTTTGAAGCTTGTGAATTAATGCAGCTCATCAAAACTATTGAACAGGTCAAAAGATCCATCTGTAAATGTGGCTGGTGGTTTAACGAGTGCTCTTTGTCCTGTCAGCGCTCTTGCGTTGTCCTTTCTACCCACTTCAGTGGATACAAATGCACACAAATGCAGGGATTTTTTTAAGGCTTTCTTCTGGTCTTGGGGGTTATTTTTCCCAAGGCAGAACTGGCCTGTAATGCTGCTTTCTGTCAGAGCTTTATGACTTGCACAGCAGAAATATAGGTGAAGGTTTTCACGTATTGGTGGTTCTGTTTCTCAGGGTTATGCGGGCAGTTGAGGAGACGACATCAAGCAATGTGTTTCCTTTCAAGTTAGTTCACATTAGCAAGAAGCACAGGACGTGGTTTTTTTCAGCTTCTTCTGAAGATGAAAGAAAGGTAACTTTCTTCTTCATTTGCAATGTAGTTTTCCTTGAAGCAGAAAGCGAATCCTGGACTTCCCTAAAATCTAAATGACCTGGACACGCAGCTCCCACCAAAATTTGTATACCTACTTCTTTTGGCTCCTCTGAAAATCATTTCTGAAGTTTTAACTAGTAAGTTAGTGTTAGTTCAAGTTGTAATTTAGGGAATGGTTGTAAGTGGCACATAGATGGCGTGGTTTTCTCCTTAATCTTCGTTTTATTTTTAGCCAAGGAACAAATATTTGTATGTTAAACCTTCGATAAAGTGTGAAACCTTTTCAGTGAGATCTCTCACCCATAGACATAGTATGAACAAGCACCTGGCTTTAGAAAGAACAGCTTGAAATTTGCAGACTAAAAGTTTAATATATTTAATATGTTTAATATACATTCTTATAGCACTTTAGATAGCACATTTGACTGGTAAGTCCTCTCAATATAAAGGATTAATGGATGAATTCTATTTCAGTGTAGGTTCCTTACAGAGTTACTCTGTTCTTACAGAGATGGATACTATAAATTTTTGTTTAACGATTTAAAGATGCTTGTGTTGAATATTGTATTCTTTTTCTTATTTAGAATTGGATGCTATCCTTGAGGAGGGAAATCGATCACTACCATGAGAAGAAAGAAACAGTAACAGAATGCAGGTATAAACCCTTAATCTCCATTTGCTTTTTATCCCTTTTGCTCTAGTTCTTGACCATGGTGCTTTAGGCTCTTTGCACCTACAAATAATTTACTGTTAAATCAAAACAGGTGCAGTAAGGCCCAAGAATGAAAGGCCTTTCCAATACGTAGTTTAAATAATGCCAAGACAAACCAAATGTTTTTACTAAGAGAACTTTAAATGTCACTTTTGTGTAAAACAAATAAAAACTCTAAACAGACAACAGCAACGTATCTGGCTGTTAAATGGGAACGAGGAATAGATTGCTTCTGCTTTTCCAGCATTCCTTTGCAGTGCTGCAGTCTGTTTACTGTCCCAGGACCCATAGCACAGTGATGCAGAAGGTACTCTGTCTTTTCTTTTGCAGTGACTCTGGTTCTGATGCAGACAGTTTCTACGGCTCAGTAGAACGTCCCATTGATATCAAGTACTCCCATCATTCAGCAGATAATGAAGGTGACAAATTTAGACACTGATAAATAAGATTTACTTGCTTATTTATTTCTTCTGGATTCTGCAGGAATTATTCCCATAGCTTAAGCAAACTGATCTAATTTGCAACTATAAATTCTTCTTTTTACAAAGCGTGTAGTTCTTGTAATTTTAAATTAGAAGCAGTTGTTCTGTGCCATAAACCATTAGTAAAAATTAATGGTAACTAAAGAAATTCAGATCTTTCAAGGAGGTGTCTGACACCCTTGGGCGACGTGGTCTAGTGTGAGGCATCCCTGCCCATGGCAGGGGGTTGGAACTAGATGATCTTAAAGTCCTTTCCAACCCAAACCATTCTGTGATTCTATGATTCTATATTGGGATGTTGTTGTCTGTTTAGTATGAAACAGTTCATCCCTGCAGTTCACGAAGATCTTGCATTAGGCATAGGATGTGCTTATGTGAAATGCACAGGGGAACATTATTTGACTTTTAAACTGAGTAACTTTTTAAAGTAAGGCTCTGAAGGTCTGATTCTTAGCATAGCCTGTTTTTAATCAAAGTTTTTTCCTTGTTCATTGCTGTAGTTGTTTCATAGTGAGCAGTTTGGGCTGGGTGTGTTTATTTTTTCATCACAAGTGAGGCCATTACAGCAAGCCTGTCAGATAAGTGTTCACAGCATATTCCAGCTACTGACTTCCTAGTCAAGAAATGTGCTACTACAACCCTGCATGAGAAGCCTCGCCTCAAGGTTCAACATAGTTCCTTTACTAGGCCTTATCCCACCTGCCCTTTCAGATTTCTAAGGGCAGGGTTGACTGGAGCAAGTACTTCCATTTCCTGACAGGAAATTCCCAACTGTTTTTCCTGACTAGGACAAAAAGGCAGGAGTGAATCTTTTTAGGAAATCCGGTTCATTGGCTGCAAAGCAGAGGAGAACAGACTCAGCAGCATTTCATATAGGATTGTGGTTTAGAACTTTGGTGGTTCTGGGAGGGAAGGGTTGTATGCAGTGCAATGCAGTGTTAAGGTAGGCTTCTGTGTTGCAAAATCATAAAAGTTTCTGGTTTATGGTTAGGTTTTGGGGATTACTTTTTTTTCCAACTGGATTTGCCAGTGCATCCATGTAGTTGTGTATCTGCAACTAAGTAGAATTGTTCTCAGGAGGGCTATAACATTAGAAAGTGCCACCAGAAAGTAAATTTTAAGTTGAAAGATGGGAAAAATGTACTATGAAGTGTAGCTCATCTCCCACTGTTGTAAGTGATGGCTTTTTTTGAATTGACAAGAAAAATTTAAGGAAACATCTTTTCTAAGTACCAAAGAGATGGACCAAAATTATTCTTTTTTTCCCCCCTCTTTTTTAAAAAAATGAACTGAAAACTACTTGTTTATGAAAAAGCACTAAGTCCTCAGTAGTTTTTCATGGTTCCAGGAGTACTTGGAGTCTGATACACTGATTTTTATTTGTAGATTACGACCAGGAGGAAGAGGATGAGTCTTACTTGCAGCCAGATACTTCTGACATAGTAAAAGATGGTATGTGATTCCTTTCTTTCCCTTTGCAGAAGGGCTCCCAGTGAAGGCAATATTTGTGTAGAATGCCAGATGATTATTTTGGCTTGGTCATATCTAAAGTAATGCAGATGGTGAAATAACTGAGGCAATGCGCAGGTATCTAATCTTGAGAGGTATTTAGGGTCAAAGTTCCTAGTAACAGCACAAACAATTTGCAGGGAGTGTTACATGCCTTAGGGCACGTTTTCTTGCAGGCCTCCTGCCCTGGAAGGTCCCGTGTCTGGCCATCAGTCTGGAGGAGGGGTAATGCTTTTAATATGGTCTCTCTGGTAAAGTCATTGTGAGCCATCCCTGAATAGAAATTGCAGGAGTTTACTACATAAAACATTCAGAATCGTGCTGGAAGTTAAATGTTTATTCAGCATTTGGGTACTGTCAGGCCAGATGCCAATGAAATATCTTGAATCACACAGAAAATGAATCAGAAAAGTCTCGTTTCTTGACATACTGTATTTCCCCTCAGTGTATAATGTATTTTGGATGTTTTCTTTCTGTAGATATGGTCCTGCCCCCAGCCTACCCGCCTCCACCAGTTCCTCATGTCAGAAAAGCTCCCTACTCAGAGTCAAGGGCAAATTCCTTTCCTGGGAAATCTACTGTGCCAGCACCACCACCGCCTCCGAAAAGAAGCTTACCTGATATCAAACTAGAAGATATCTTAAACGTGAGAGAACCCCAGTGCCGAGCTGAACCTAATCTAAAGATCCAACCCTTATGTCGAAGGCTCAGTGAACAGTTGCCCCCTGTGCCCCCTGTACCCCCTCTACCTCTTCTCAAAAAGACTGTGGGTATCAAAGAATCTTCCTCCTTGCCTCCAGAGCCTGTGCCTTTAGTTCAAGTTCTTGCTACTCCAGAAGGGTGTGAGAAGCTAAAAACCTTAAACCTTTCACCACGAACTCCTCCTCCGCTACCGAGCAATAAACCCAAGCTGTCACAGCTTACTGAAAAACCAGTAGAGCCCAGAGTGCCAAGAGAACACAGTAAACCTGGACTGTTTGTGCCACCACTGCTCCCAAAGCCACCTGTGCCAACCCACCAGCCACCTGGAGTCAAGCCTAGGCCAGAGAAGTCTTCATGTCCCCAGTTACAGTAAGTATGAAAACACAAGGCACTGTTTTCCCATTGTGCATTAGGTAACTAGCTGACAGACTGATTTCTCACATTCACACTGACATCTGTTTTTCTTCCCTGCTCCATCCCTCTCTTCCTCACAGTGTTGTGCTGTTTTGCCTCTATTGCAATGGGTTTAGCTTTTGAAATAGTTCAGAAAGAAATTGGAAACAAACCAAACTTAAGAAAAAAATCCACCAAAATTTTGTAGGTCATTTCTTTTCAGGTGTGTCTTAAAGATTTAATAGCCTTTGATCACAGGTCTTTATGTCAGAACCTCAATGAACTGCAAAAACAATTTTAGGCTTCTGTGGAGATAGGAAATGTGTTTCGTTTCATATTAAGATCAGGGAGGTGGAATTAGTTATGGTGGTGAGTCAGATAAAAATATTTTTGTCCATTGGATCATTCAGAAGCTCTGAAGAACAAATAATAAATTCTTTAAAGACAGTACAAGGAAGACACTGATATACTGGAGTGAGTCTAGGGGAAGGCCAGCCGGATGTTTGGGCTGTAGCACATGATGTATGAGAAGAGGCTGAGAACTGGACTCATGCAACCTTTAGGAAGGCTAGTAGGAGACCACTGCTGTCTACAACTACTTAATGGTGGGTATGGAGAAGGCAGAGCAAGACCTCAGAGGTCTGCAAGTGATAGGATAACAGGCAGAAGTCATGACCTGGGAAACTACAGTTAGATGTTAGGAAAAGGTTTTCACCATGTGGCTCATGAAACACCAGAACAGGTTGCTGCTGGGAAGCTGTGGCATCTCCATCCTTGGACATACTCAAAACTTGACTGGGCACAGCTTTCTGAGCTACGTGATCTAGTTGGACCTGCTTTGTGCAGAGCTTGGACTAAATGATTTCTAGAGGTCCTTTCCAACCTAAATTAATCTGTGATTGCCTAAATTAATCTGTGAGTACTGTGTCCAGCGCTGGGGCTCTGAACATACGAAGGATGTGGACCTGTTGGAGCAAGTCCAGAGGAGGCCATGAAGATGAAGCACCTCTCCTATGAATACAGGCTGAGAGAGCTGGGCTTGTTCAGCCTGGAGAAGAAAAGGCTTCAGGGAGACCTTAAAGCAGCCTCCTAGTACCCAAAGGGGCCTGCAAGAAATCTGGAGAGGGACTTTTGACAAGGGCATGTAGTGA
The DNA here is from genome assembly GCF_004027225.2 of Strigops habroptila. Lineage (NCBI taxonomy): Eukaryota > Metazoa > Chordata > Aves > Psittaciformes > Psittacidae > Strigops > Strigops habroptila. The sequence continues at coordinate 9,698,308 of NC_044283.2, forward strand.
CAGAACAAGGAGGGGAATGGCTTTAACCTGACAGAGGGGAGATTTAGATTAGATATTGGGAAGAAGTTCTTCCCTGTGAGGGTGCTGAGGCACTGGCACAGGGTGCCCAGAGAAGCTGTGGCTGCCCCATCCCTGGCAGTGTTCAAGGCCAGGTTGGACACAGGGGCTTGGAGCAACCTGCTCTAGTGGAAGGTGTCCCTGCCCATGGCAGGGGGTTGCAACTGGATGAGCTCTAAGGTCCCTTCCAACCCAAACCAGTCTGTGACTTGAAGAACAACTGAAACTTGTTCTTCAGTTCTAGTTTTATCATCCCTTCAGTGGTTTTTGTATATTTGTTCTGTTTTCCTGAGGAGATGTCCTTCAGTGTTTGTTCTTTTTCTGCCAGGAGATCACCACCAGATGGACAGAGTTTTAGAAGCTTCTCATTTGAAAAACCAGCACTATCCCCCAAGCCAAAGGAACCTGATGATGATTCTGATGATGACTATGAAAAAGTAAGAGCAAGCAGATGATCCATTCTCAAAGAGGGTTTTTTTTCTTGTTTATGTGCACTTCTGGGAAGCTTTTAAATGCATTTTTTTGGGGGGGGGGGACCCCTAACTTTCTGAAGACACAGTGCTGTGGTTGATTTTTTTTTGGGGGGAGGTTGAGCTTTCAAGAATGCCTTGATAAGTTCTCAATTTTAATGTAGGATGTAAAGGAGGAGGAAGAAGTACAAAGTCAAGATTAAATCACCATTAATAATTCCAAATGCTGATGGCTGTAGCTTATTTGCGTAACATGTTGTTAGAATTTTGACTTGTCGTTGACTCACATAGGGATTGATTTTCTTCATATTTTTTACAGGTTGGGCTGCCTGCTTCAATATTTCTTAATACCTCTGAATCCTTCGAAGTTGAAAGGTAAAATATGACTTTAAAGTAGTTGCTTAGAAGTCTTAAAACGTACAGATCAGTAGTCCAAAGAGCATGTCGATAGGTACAATTTGTGTTTAAAAACACAATAAAAGTGTTTTAATTCCTTTAATGTGGGAATCACTGTTTAGGAGAGTTAGCTTGGTGCTTATGTGTCAACTGAAAATGCACCCAATTTGCAAAGTGATGTTGCTCCATCTGGAGAAGGTTGTTCTGCCAGGGCGCTCAATGGGACAGAAAGCCAGATCTGCACTGCCTTGCTGGGTCAGATGCTGGAACAGTGAAATTCTTCCAGCTATGATGTACTATGAATTATTGCAACTGAAATAGAGATTTCTTTAATAAGAATTGTAAGAATCTAGGCATTTTACCTATCTGATTCAGAACATGCTAATATATGTAATTGCTGTTTTAGGATATTTAAAGCTAGTAGCCCACGGGGACAACCACAGAATGGATTGTACTGTATTAGGAACTCGTCTACCAAGGCTGGAAAGGTAACTTGCAGTTGCTAAATCTACCCCCCAAAACCCTTTTTGATTTATAGATACTGTATCTTATATATGATAAAGCACTTAAAAATTTAGATGTGCTCTTTCCTTAAAGCAAGGAAATCTGAGATAATCACTGTCATCACATCAGTGATTTTAATTCGTTTAACCTGGATTGTAACTAATTCCTTACTAATATACTGACTTAGAAGAGCTTATTAGCATAGACTGAATATGGTATATTTTTTCTCCTTCAAGGTGTTGGTTGTGTGGGATGAATCTGCAGAAAAATTGAGGAACTACAGAATCTTTGAAAAGGTCAGTAGCTGCACTCTATGGGCATGTCTAATACATGTGTATACAGGTATGAATTTCATGTATACGTGTATATAAAGTGTGCATGTGTATAGGTATGTATCAGAACTAACAAGTTAAAGTCTAAACTTATCCCCATTCCTAAAAGTAAAAATAAGCGGATTTACAAACACTTGGTGCAAGATGAGAGTTTGAGGACTCGGATCTGGGCTTTCTAGTTGTTGTGTCAGGCAAAAGACATACCAGCTGTAAATTTTCACATCAGAATTTCAGCTCCAGTCAAATCCTAAAAGAATAAATATTAAATTCCTGCGTTAAATTTGGACTTCCTTGTGTAAGTGACTGGTTTGCAAAGCAGTAGCTTGTTTGAAAGAACTTCTTAGTTCTGATGAGGATGTTAAGGGCTTTATTAAAACATTGAGTTGGAAAAATTATTGTCAATCATTACATACATGTGGCTTTTTTTTTTTCTTGTTTTACACCAGGATTGCAAGTTTTACCTGGATTCAGACATCATGTTTTTGAACATGGGGAGTCTGGTCGAATACTACAGCACTCATGTCTTACCTAGTCATGACAGCCTGATTCTTCGGTGTCCTTATGGTTACTCTAAACCAAGGTGACATGACTGGCATAATTCACTGACTTTTAGGACAAACACATTCTCTACTGCCCTTGAATGAGATGTGGACACCTGCCACTGCTGGACATCCCGTTGTTTGCACACAGAAACTGAGTGTGTTTCAACCACTTACTCACAACTGAATTGTGCATAACCTCCATTGAATGAACTCTTGGTAAAACCTTATAATCCAGATCAGTGGATTTCATGGTCTTTTCTTTTAAAAAGAGCTGAAGTGATTACGCTGTGAAAGCTGCCCACGATACTTACACCTTTTATGAAACTGCTGCTATTAGTAATCTCCTTGGAATGTGGAAGATGGACATGAACAAAGAAGTGGTCTGAATACAACCCATACAGAAAAGGGAAACTTCTGAAAGCATACCAGAATTTGCTTGTGACAGGGAATACTAATACTCTGACTTGAAGGTATTACTCCTTAAGTCAGCACTGGTGCTCAACTGAAGTTTTGTATTACTTGTATAGTTGATGTGTAAATAATGAAGACTTCTATGCAAATAATTTGATTCACTATAGGTAAAGATGATCAGGAAATGTGGCTGTTGTTTTTTAAGCCACCTCGTACATAACCACTTCATACATAAACCTTCAGATGACAATGTCTGCAGTAATCCATATCAATAGGGTACTAGCCAACTGATCGAGCTGTGGCATCCCACATGTTGCTTTGTGACATGCACTTCAGGAGGGCATGGAATAATTCTGATTTGGCTTTCTTGGGAGCCCCATTGCTTAGTTCTGAACTGGAAGGGTAGGTGCCTCTACTATTTTTAATGGGTATGAGGAAAGAGAAGGGGCTACTTAATCTCAAAGGGGAAGGGAGGGAGTCTTTTGATTACCCCAAATTCTGACTAGCAGTTTTTTCTCACGTTGCTGTAACCAAAGGTTCTTTAAAACAAAACATGGAACCATGAGTGTGATGCTACTACCACTCCATAAACGTTTGTGGTCAGTCTCTTGGGCTCAGGTTGTCAGCCCACTGCATTCTGTTCTGTTCTAGGGCAGACACACTGCCCTAGTCTGCTGCTTGTAGATCACCAAGAATTTTTCCATTATTAAAATTGCTGTTTGTAGTTGCATGCAAATCTGGTTTTAACATACTATTAAGTGATCAGTGATAGGCATTACCAGGGTGCTTGTGATACTCATTCCCTAGTATTTTGGGGACAGGTATCCTAAAACCAAGGGCTTAATATTTATGCCAAAATTACCCTATTCCTAAATTCTAATAAGAAGAATAGATTTATTTTAATGGCCTGTTAAGTAACTTTGACTCAAAGTTGTTATGGCCTCATACTCTAATAATGGTTACAAGACTTGTAATTCTGTCACTCCTGAAGCAGGAGAAGGAATGAAGTTTCTGTCAGCCTGAATCTGTACCCATAAACTTCACTTTTTCTGTTACCTTTTCCACGTCAGTTTTAGTCTTGTTGCAGTTAGATGGTCACAGCTTTGAAAACATCAACAAAACCATTACAGAATAAGAATTTTCTGTTCATTTTACTGTTCTGTTTACTGAAAACAGTAAACCAGGAGTTAATCCTTAAGGGATTTTCCTTAATGAAGAGATGCAACATCAGAACAAAGCATAGGAATCAAGGCAGGAAACTCTGCCTCTGCCTTTTTCAAGTGACACAGACATACGCATTATCAGCCTTTTGATCTCCGTCCCTGCTGTAATAGGTTTTATGTGCATAAAGAATATGCAGTATTTAAATGTCAGATTCCGATGGTAATATTGGATATTTTGCTTCTAATTCCTTTTATTTTAAAGGAGAATCCCTGTGGTTCACTGCCCTCATATGATCCATTCTGTAAAGAAGGCTCAGCCAACAAAGCATTTAAAAACTGGTTTGGGCATATCGATATATGGATATCAAAGCAAGTTCTAGTTTCTTGAGTTTACACCTACTGCTTAGAGAGTAAATTTTTCTCTGGGAATAACTGACTTCCCTGTGTTGTGACAGTCACACTCCCACTATGTCTGGGGCCCTGTTCAGATACCTAGTACTTTTTGGCAACCATATACTCTTAAGATTTTTAAACTGTAAAAATACTCATGTAATCCAGTACCTATAAAACATAACACTGTCTTTACCTGTGTAATACAAGATTTGCAAATATGTAAATTTTTGTGTTAATATCCTCGTTTTATATAAATGTATATATTTCTGAAGTGGATAAACTTTCAATGCCAGTTCACCTAATTCTGTGCAGTTGTCTTTAACTTCATGGGGGGTGAGATGTGTTTTCATGCTTTTGTAGTTGTGTTGACTAGTGCTGGATTCTTCTGGCTGTGAAGTTACATTAATTAGCTTTCCAACCCCCTCAAGAAGAAAGAAATCTTCATGTAAGCAACGCTACCAGAAATTGAGCATTCTGGTCATGAGACACTGTGGCTGGGGGAGAAAATGACCTTTTTTCCATTTACATAAATGTTTCTTGAGTGCAGGCTTGAGGACTGCAGCATCCACTTTATCTATGTGCACACAATGCAAGTATAGCCGTAATAAAAGGAGCATCTTGGAGGGATGGAGATGTTTGAGCAAGAAATCCAAGTATCCAAAGGTGTTCTTCAGGAGTTTGCTTGGGAAAAGAGGATCTTCCCGCTCCCGACCAGTGAATAGCCCTCCTGCTCAGAAACACCAGTGTAACCTGGTGGGTTTACATCTGCAGGTTAGTACAAGTACAGTAGGCTGACAGCTTTGTAGGTTTACACCTCAGACATCACCAGAGTTCAAGGCGGGAGGTATAGATAAGGACGTGCTGGGTAATCCCCTCATCCCTCCAGAAACAGGTAGAAGGATTCCAAACGAACCTGTAATTGCTTATGCTCTCTCTTCCAAGTCATCTTGCTCCTACACACTAGTCTAGTCTGTTCTGTGAAGAATTAGATGCAGTTAAATATGTTAAATGGTGTTTGTAGGGAGAAAAGGCACAGCTTGATCGCGTGGCTCAGTCTGTCTCCTACACCTCTTACTAATCTGGCTCTCCTCTTTCCTTCCCCACAAATAATCCTCTTGCATCTATAACCTACTGCAAGCTCTGTAGCTTTAAAAGAGTTTGTGGAGAAGAGCAGTATTTGGCGTGCCAGAAAAATGCAGTTTGTGAGTTTTAACAATACCCAAGTCAGTCATTGATCCTAGTTTGGAAGAAGTCTTGCCTCTTAGATCTAAACTCCCAAGAGTGTTACAGGTCATACTGGGGGTGGTGGTGGTGCTCTTTCAGGGGTAAAAATGCTAGAGTGCTTCTGAAAAGAAAGGTTTTCACAAGGGGCTGTCAATGAATAGGCAGCGTACTGTAACAAGTGAACCAACAGCCAGGCAATTTTTCTACAACAATAAGGGCGCTTTGTGCCAGCAGAAAAGTATTTGCTAGCTCAGAACGTCGGGTTTTACAAGGTAAATAAGCAGCGAAAGTGTTGGTGGCCTCTGGTGTGTTGGGCTTTGGCACGTTCAAAAGGATGCCAAAGATTTCTGAAGCTGTAACGGGTTATTTTGAATCTGGGGACATCTGCTGGTCAGGTCAGGCTGTTCCACGGAGGGATCCCAGCAACGGGAATACGGTGTGTACAAGTCATCCGGGTAGAAATCAATCGTGAGAAGCTAGAGATGAAAGCTTAACTTCAGGTAGCAACTTGATGGGCCAGGTCTTTGAAAGGTAAGACATCTTCTGGCTTGTCTTTCTTATTCATGTAGCAATGTTGTTTAGCAAAATTACTCATTTGAATGCCTTTTAACCTAGATGACAATAAAATGAATTGAATTTTATACTAATGTGTTTAAATTATTCTTAAAATATACTTTGAGGTAGAATTTACATAATGGACATTTGAGCACTGCCTGAATTATCTACATGGTGCAGTATTAAAGAGTTAGTCTGAAAATTAAACAGTTAAGTTGGTCTGCACATGAAATACTTCCACTAGCAGCAAATCTCATGATGTTGCAATAGTTTCTATGTTACTAAACAGCCAACTCCTCGATGTCAAGGAGGTTATTTTTAGCAATGGTAGTGCCTGAGATAACTGAGATTACAACCCCTTAAAGAGGAGAGCTCATAGTACTTTTACTATAAATACTCAGAGAACTAAAGTACCAAATAACAAATGCTACTAAAACTTTTACATCAGGTAGCATTTGAGCTCATGTTAAAGTCAGATGAAGTGTGGGCTTAGGGTATGTAGTAAGCCTCCTAGTATAGCCACCCCAAAATCTATTCCTTCAGGACTTCCATTCCTGCATGTTAATCACAGGATGGTCATTGCTATCCCTCACTTGCACCACCTTCCTTACAGTAGCTCCTTACCAGGGAAGTGGGTGACCCAACTTCTTGGGTTCATGACACAGCCTTAATGGGTATGTAATTGTAGAGATACCAAAGACTCATTTTTAACATTGTCTTACTCACACTTCTCTCTCCTGGAGCTGGTTTGCACAGAAATTAGTGATAATTGCTTGCAGGGTTAGCTCTCTAGATACATAAACCCAGGGAAAAGCACCAAACCCTTCTTTGAGTCACCATTTCTTCTGCCTTTTAACAATCACTTCGCACTAACTCCCCCTCTGTACAATCCTGGCACAGCTTGTTCTTGCCCTGGGAGGCTGATGGGCACTTCAGTTCTGACCTTGAAAGCTTTTTGCGCAGACAGAGCCTTGTGCCAGCCTGGAAGCTGGTGATTTAAAAGATGATCTGGCAGGTCTGCAACAGCCCACAGGAAACAGAAAGGCCTGTTCCATGTAAACTTATTAAAGGGTTTTCTTCCAGGCTGAAGAAGAAAGATGTGAGGTGTGGTCTCACAAGCTGGCTGCATCAGGCTGCGGTGGTTATTAATTTACACTGCACTAACATTCATGTTTTACTTTTTCAGTGAAGTTCCAGCCACAGCCCGACCAGGGGAGCACTCCTGAAATGTGCCTTTAAAAATTAAACGTAATTTAAAGGAATTCAAAATATGATATTCTAATATTACAAAGCTTCTCCCAAGATGAATTACTTTTCTCCTCTATATAACAATAATTAAAATATTAAATACTTTAGAATATTTTCCTTATGTTTCTCAGAACTCCTCCTTACTTTGAACTTGCCCTGGTATCTTTTTCTTCTTTTTCCTTTCTTTGTTTCTCTCTCCTGGGGCTGTTTTTAGTTCCAAAGTTAGTTCAAAAGTTCTAACTTCTGTTAAAAGCACCTTTCCTTCTCCTCTGAAGGATGAGGATGTCATTAGAGAGCAGCTAAAAATTATCTCAGCAGCTGTCCTGACACTGGAATTGCTAGAGAAGCAACTCACAGAGAACATACATCTCAAAGGTACATGATGCTCATCCATATGGCAATTAAAAAAATCAGCTTCACTTGGAAAAGGATTTTGGAAAAGCCAACCCAAACCCCCAAAAAGTGTTGTAATGTTAAACCAGAGCTGGTTGCTTGAGTTCCTTTTGGCTGAACAATCATTGCACCGTTGGTTGTGTTTAATTGAACCTGTTATTAACCAGCTTGAACCATGAAGCTGGATTTACATTTAATCTCAGTCATGCAGAAAAATTTCCCTACGTCCCCCTGAGCATAAAGTCAATATTTTTCAAACTTAAAACCAAAGTGACCTCTCAGCTGAATAGTGTATAAAATCTGGCAACATTTAGTATTGGCCTCTTCCAGCTGCTCTGCCCTTTCCCCACCTGCTGCTTCAGTTCTCTTCATTTTTATGTTTTTCACCTCAAATAATCCTCAGATGTGTTTTTGTTTGCTTGTGGAGGGAGATGAAAGCAGACCAGAATATATTTATTTTTTATCCTCCATGTGGTTGTTCCATCAAATGTTTCTCAGAGAGATATATATATATATGTACATTAAAAATTGTTTCCACATACTATTTTCAAATCACTGGGGAAGTTCTCCTCCCTCACACAGAATCATAGAATGGTTTGGGTTTGAAGGGACCTTAAAGATCATCTAGTTCCAACCGCCCTGGTAGTAACTATTTACTAGTAGTAACACTCCCTGTGTGTAAGCCCACCTCTGCCACCACCAATAGTGTGTGTCCTAGGTGCCAGGGGAAGACACGGTACTTCCAGGGGTAGTTTGTAGGGATAATTTATGTTTTTCTATGCACACCATCCCACCGCTCCAAGCCTGGTACAACTGATCCAGAACAGGCTTTTACTTTGCTGGCATCTGACATGGAAGTTTCAACACCAAGACTCCCCTTTTGAAGGCCCATGGGAACAGCAGCAGAGAAATCACATAGTGGCATTGTTTTATTTAAAAGAACCAGAACTTTGTCCGGGAAGTGGAGCACAAGGTCTGTGTGAGATGAAAATGGATGATCACAGCTGGGAAGCAAGTCCTGCGTGCTCAACAGACTGTCATGATAGCATGGCTCTGGCAGGCCAAGAGGGAAAGATCTGTTTTCATCAGGGACTGTAGCGATAAGACAAGGGGGAATGGGTTCAAACTTCAACAGGGGAAGTTCAGGTTAGATATAAGGAAGAAGTTCTTTACTGTGAGGGTGGTGAGGCACTGGCACAGGTTGCCCAGAGAAGGGTAAATGCTCCATGCCTGGCAGTGTTCAAGGCCAGGTTGGACAGAACCTTGGCAACATGGTCTAGTGTGAGGCGTCCCTGCCCATGACAGGGGGTTGGAACTAGATGATCTTAAGGTCCTTTCCAACCCAAACCATTCTATGATTCTAAGGTACTTTCATTCCTAGTTTGTAGGTAAGAAAACTAACCTGGAACTGCTTGTGTGGAAGGAGTGCACCACATACAAAGGAAAAGATAAATGTCCTGATGCCAGATTTGTGACATTAGCCTAGTACTGTGCTTCTCCCAGGTAGCTGTAACCGGTTTGGTCATCAAGGAGTGCTAAAGCCAGGTAAAGAGGTCAGTTGTGTAAAAATAATTGTAGAGTTTTATTTTTCTGATACCTAGTAAAGCCAAACTAAAATAATGTGTAAATAAATACACTGGCATTGACCCTCTTACTTGAGACTGTATGACGTGAGTTGAGCCCAGAGCCTGCTGAGGAAAACAACTTCTTGTGGAGCAATCAGCAAGCGGAACACCTACACTGCCCAAACAGCACCACACTGGTAAGAGCTCACAGACAAGTTCTTCATGTCTTAAATAACACAGAACTGCTTTTTCAAATTGCCCTTGATGCTTTTCTGCACATAGTGAACTTCTTTAGTACCTGTCTGGGTGTATGTGCCCTCCCCTGTTTCTACCCATGTAATCCTGCCTTGGCCTTCACACCACCCAGACTGCTCCTGCAGCTGGGTAGAGGAAGTTCAGGAACCTGCTCAGGCCAAAAACTGAATGTGCAAGGTTAACATCGTCACACATCAGCTTCAGCAGTCTCAGGCTGCAGAGTGAGTTGGTGGAGTTGCAGCAGAAAGCTGGCCTTGCCTCCTCCTCACCCCTCTGCTTTTCTATCAGGTTAGCCAGGTGAAACAACATCCGTGGCTTCACAGTTGTGCGGTATGCTGCCAGATGCAAGGGGAAGGCTGGAAGGGACCGTGGGCAGGTCACAGAGTGAGACAGCAGAAACAGCACTTGTCTGCAGCACTTCACCAGAGCAAACGGGTGGGATGATAAAATGCATCCTTTGATCGGCCTAAGCTGCTTGTGACACTGCACCCAGTAGTTACACAAACACTAATCCAGCACTGCTAGTGCAAGGAATGATCCTGCCCTCCCCTGGTCCTGGGGCGCTGCTGCTGTCCTCAATATCCCCCTCCTTCCTGGCACCGCTGGTCTTGCAGCCATGCACTGAGCTGGAGAAGAGACTCATTCATTTTACAACAAAGAAGCATTTTTCTGGTGAGTTAGTTTTAACATGGATCCATTCTCCCATTTACCAGACAAAAGGAGAGACTCATGCGTTGAATGCCATGGTGAGGAAAGGAAAAAGAGGTAAGTGAGGTGCCAAGGGAAGGAGAGTTTTGGCAGGTAGTCACCAGCACACCATGGGGAAGGCAAAGTGTGACCAGGGCTGGACCCTGCAGGTGTGGAGCACCTGCAAACCTCACGGAGTAGACTTTGAACAAGGACAAAAGAATGCTCTCTGGTACAAAAGCACATCCACTGGGCTTGTTCAGCACTAGACAGATGAAGTGACTTTAATGCTTTAGACCTACAGCAACAGTTCTTACCAAAAAAAAATCAGACATGATCTGTTAATTATTAGTAATTACACTAATGTGTGCTATTGTGGGATGTTTTGGATTAGGCAGATCCATGTCTAGCAGTGTTTTTTTGTCAGATCATTCTGTGTCAGCACTTCACCACCATTTTGGGTGGTTGAATTCACACGTTTACACACATCTCTATGGCCTGTTTTTCCACTCTGAAAAGTGAAGAAATGAAGATTAACTGCCAGAGAGCGTGAACTAGGTAAGTGGAGCATGTTTCCTCGGTGGAGGTGGTTGGAGCAGGTTAGATTCCTCCCGTATTCCCAACAAAAGATGTTTATGGCTCCTGAAGGCACCCATCAGGGTAGCAGAAGTCAGTTTTTCTACTGAGTGTATGGATAACTTGGGGGTTAGAGGAACATAGAGAAGTTTAGTGCTTCTGAAAGCATGTTCCCAGACCCCTCAACTCTTCATCTGACCTGAGGCAGACACTATTCAAGTTTCCAAAAAGAAGTGTAAACCAGCACTCTTAAAATGACATAGAACTGACAGTAAAAATGTACAGGGGAAAAAAAAAGGCAGCTAACAGAAGTTAACTTTACAGTTGGTGCTTTGTTTGCAGTGCCTAACAGACTGTGAGGTTATACTACCCACACAGCTCCTCAAGGGCTTTAGAAGATCTAAAGGAATGATTTATAAAGATCTAATCAGGCCTCGTATATGCACGCTATACACTATATCCGCACACTTCCTGCATCAGCTATACAACTCCTCATTAGTCTGGAACTTAATATCCGGAGGATATTCGACTGGGTTGGAACTAGATGATCTTTAAGGTACCTTCCAACACAAACCATTCTGTGACTTAAATACTTTCAGCTCTGACAGGCGTCTCTAACCCTCGCCAACGCAGTTCTCACGCTTCACTACTCTCGCTGGGTATCTGCACGTCCGGATCGATCTCGACTGGCTCTGAGCTTCCAGCGATTAGATACCGCCACGGCTGTGTGTTAAACAACCCTTTATCGTAACGCTTCCCTGGCAATTACTCGATTCCTGCTCCTCTCTCTCAGCCTGCTGTAAGATAAGCTTCCCGGACACCGCGCTGCTTCTTTCCGAAGGGACCCGGCTCCACAAGAAACCCCTTCCCCGTGTCGGGGGGTGTCAGTCGTGCGCGACTATCGCGACTCCTGAGAGGCTGCGACCCGCTCCCTCAGCCGCCGCCGCCGTCCCCCTCACGCTCCTCCCGCCGCCTCTGCCTCCACCAATAGGCGCGCCGCTTAGTCGCCGAGCGTGCGCCCTCCAATGGGCGGCGCGGTTGTTGGCCTGCGGGCTTGGGAAGCCGCACCCTGTGAGGTGGGGGCCTGTGGCCGCTCGGTGGCGGCGCTGGGGGGGGAGGAGGAGGAGGAAGAGGAGGAAGAGGAGGGAGCGGAGGGAGCGCGGCGCAGCGGCGGCAGCGACAGCCTCGGCGGGGGCACCGGCTGCGGCGGCCCTTCTTCCCGCTGCTGCCCTTTCTCTTCTGCCCTCGGGTGAGCGCTGACGGGGAAGGCGGGAGGGGCGCAGCCGGTAGCGGTCCGGGGGGAGCGGAGGGGCGCAGCCATTAGCGATCTGTGGGGGGGTGTGTGCTGTGAGGGGTGGCGGGCGGGCTGTGAGGGGAGGCGGGCGCTGCGGAGGGGAGGTGGAGGGAGGCGGGGGCGCAGAGGCTGGAACCAGCTTGTTTAGCCCGGGGCGGCGGGGAGGAGAGGGGCGGGGGGTGTCTCTGCCTGGAAAACAACCAGCGCTCGGCTGTGTGGGGGGGGTTTGTGTGTGTGGAAAAACCAGCACCCGCCGCTCGCAGGGTGCCTGCGGTGAGCGGCGGGTGAGGGGAGTGTCGGCTCTGTGGGGCGGTGGGGGGCACAACGGGGGAGCCCCCAGGTGCTGAGCGGGACGGGGCGGCGGGGCCGGTTTGGGGTCGGAGGGGCAGGTTTCTGTGAGCGCTCCCTCAGGAGCCACGGGCCCTGCCCCTGCCCGCCGCGGTGAGCGCGGTGCGATGCTCCTGCTGCTGCTCCTGCCGCCGCAGGAAGCGGCCGCTCGGCGTTTAAGATCTTCATTGCAGCCAAGCGATGCGTCTGCGGGGCTCTTGCCCACCGCCCTCCTGCTTCACCTGCCCCTTCCTTTAGGCTGCGAGGTGACGACCTGATTCCGCTTAGCGAAATGCGGGCATTAGAGCGTCCAAATAATCGTCCGCAGAGGACGCAGGAATGAAGGAGGAGATGTGGCGCGTTTGTGCGGTGTTACTGATTGGCAGGGTACCAGCAGCAGGGAACGGGCAGTTGTTTTGTTTCTTCTGCTGGAAGGAGTATCTCTGTTTTAGTATTTCGAGTGCCTACTTTTGATTCAGAATGTCACCTGTCCTTCTGCACGTAACCTATGCTCCTTTTAAGGTTGATTCTTAATCTGCATTGGCTTTAGTTAAAACTAGCAATTAGGGAGGGGGAAAATTCAGTCAAGCTGGAAAAATACACTGAGATAGGGGGCTAGGAATAGCACCGGGTTTGAATCTTTCATGAGATACTGCTGTAGCTCAGTGGCGTAAGCTTGTTGCTGGTTTTGTTTTATTCTCTGCTTATTGGAAAGTTGCTATAGATCATAACGTTATGCGCCAAAAGCATTCTGTTTTCTTGCATGGCGATTTATGTCATGTTACAAAACATGTCTACCTTCAGTTTATGAATTCTCAAACTGCAACTACTGCTAGATAATTTCTGTATGCTTTGCTGAAAGCTACAGGTATCTTCATGCCCATGAGCTATTTACAGCTCTGGGTTTGTAACGTGACTGGATGTGTTAACAGAATACTTGTGAGTTCTTAACTGCCACAAATTCGTTGTTTTTTATAGAACAAAAGAATTTGGTTTAAAAATACAAATTATTTCTAAAATAGGCTTCAATTTTTCTTTTATTTACCGATGTGACAATTCTGTACCTCAAGAGGGAAATACTCTTTTTAGAGCTGTTGTATAATTGAGAAAAAATGCAACTATGGACTGGACTTCTGGAGCAGGTGGTGTTGGTATTCCTTTATATTCAGTAAGCAGATTTGATGTGATCATACAAAAATAGTCTTAAGTGAACATAATGTTCTGTTTGCTTCAATTACAGAACTTAAATTTGGTGATGTTCTTAGGAGAGTTTTGAGGCAGCGTGTTGTGCCAGTGGGTTCGTTAGAGTATAGTTCACTAATGCTGTAGAGTGAGGAAGGTCATTACTGAATCAGTATTTTTCTGTGACAGATCTATTGTAGATGTCTCCAACAGAAAATGACTCAACTTTTCTCATTTTTTGAGGTTCACTCTCAATATTAAAAGTTATTTTGCTTGTATGGAATTGGATCATTTGATGAGGTTATGTGAGTAAGCCCATTTGAGCACTGAGACACTTTTACAGAAGTGAGGATCAAGCTATTTCTGCCCCATTCAAGTCTCGGGTTTTGAAGGATAGCCTCACAGCATGAAGTACTTTTAATAAAACTCCACACACAACGTTCTGTGACTTGCTGTGGGAGGAAAAAGCTGAACTTTGAAGTAGCCAATTTTGTTAATAAATAGAATAAAAGATTACAACTGGAGGTTTCAGACTAGGAGAAGGATGCTTAGTATGTTGATTGCTACTAAGCATACAACATATATGTGAAAAGTGCTTTCTAACTCTGAGGAGGCTGGGCAGTAAATCTTGTACCCACTGCTTTTCTGAGTTGTAGAAATAGTTTTTTTAATAATTTACTAATGTAGTGGTGGTGGATAGTGAGTAGTTTGTAAATCCCAAACTGTTGCTATGCAAATGAGCCACTCCTGCTTTGAGGGAAAAATTCATAGTAACAAAACTTGACCAGCACTTTTACGAAGCAAAGTGTATCAGAGAAGTGTCACTTCTGTTGTGCACGGAGGACACCTGAAACATGAGGACCTGGAGTAAAAAATAATGTTAAATTTCTGATTTTGATGGCTTTTAAAGTAGAATTTACTCTTGGACTGTGCCGCAGGGCAGAAAGCAATCTCTGAAATCGCACTGTATTAGGAATTCATGCTGTAACTAAATATTAGATGCTTTTAGAATGGTAGGTGCTTTATATTTAAAACCTGATTGTGAGCAGATACAAATGGAAGTTTAAACTGCTGATTCTTTCGTGCAAGTCATTTGACATCTGCTGAGGAACCTGTCTAAAACTCTTGTATTAAATTGTACATCTCGTATGTTAACAGATTCAAAAGCAGGTGTTTTTAAAAAATGGTAGAAGTTCCTAGGTTACCTGAGTTTTGCCATTTTCATTCATATAATCAGCCTTCTTAGGGGAATAGGAAAACGTTACCTACTCGTGCCACTTATCCAGCATTTCTCTTAAAAAAAGTACTCCAACAACAGTAGCTGTACAAGCCTGTTGGTAAAGAAAGACGTAAAGTGTGAATCATGTAAATCATGAATTTCCTGAGGAAAGCTTCTTTTCATCAGAGGCAGAAAAGTACTGGTTATACAGATATTTTGATCTATGATAATTTTTACTCTAATATTACCCTTCTCTATGGTTACTTTTCTTATCACTTTAAAGTATTGCATGTACAATGACAGACTTCCAGAGTAATATTTTTGAACGTTCAACATAACTTTATGATAACTTGTTACCATCTCAGTAAGCATCTGTTGTTTATTGAGAATAATCTTGATCATCTTTAGTCAAACTGAAACAAATAATTGGTTTCTGTCCTCACTAGTCAGAGGACATTGTTTGCTGTGGTCTCATCAGGTCAGAAATTTTAGTGCTTAGTCGTTGCAGAAGTTGTAAGGGCAGAGACTCCAGGAAACGCCCTTGTTGGAACTGCTGCTTTTCAAATCAGGTATAAGCTGAGGTGATGTCATTTGTCATGAGGGCTCTGGTTTAACATTCTAACCAGCAGTCATGGTCTGGAATAAAATTGAAGTATTGCTGCTACTTTGGGGAATTTTGAGTCTAACTGTTCTTCGTTTCAGGGGAAATTAAGTTTTAGTAGAGGGATGGATGTGAATAATTACTGCCAGTCAGTCAAGCTGCTGACCAGCATGTATGCTTGCTGCCTCTGCTGGGTTGACTCTTTGCCCATTAAGGAGAAACTGAAAACGTTGTCCTTGAAGGCATAGCCAAACAGGAGTAACAACTTCTGCACCTTCCTAACTTCCTCCTTTTGACCTTGCTGGGTAGATTGCATTTTGAGACATGATCTCTGCCTGCTCTTTTGGATGCAGTTATTATTCAGTGAAAGATCAACCTTGCAACCTAAAATCAGTTGTGTTAGCAAGCGGGACACCGAAAGAGTTTTACACTGTTGCTTGTTTGAGTGGGTTTTCTGGAGAACAGTTAAAAATCAACATATGTGAAAACACATTTCAATTCAGTTTTAAAACTGGGATATTAAGAGCTACTCTTTAAACCTGACATCTGGAGTTTCAGTGTTCTTCACACTAATCAATTGTTCCTTTGCATTTTTAATTGGCTAATGTATTGGGCTTTGTCTTTTTTAATTATTGAGGGTTTTTTAAACCATGTGGTATGTATGTTTTTCAGGTCTTGACTTATGAAACTGAAAAGGAAGGGAGTAAAATATTTCAGAGTTCTGAGATTTTCTTGTTATTCCATATACCTAATTGAATTGCTGAAAAGGGGTCATGGAAACAGCAAGCAGTAAATGCAGTTAATCAGTAACTTTTTATGGTATCTTTGATACTTCCACATCAAATGAGTAGATAAATGTTAAGTTGTAGTACATTAATGCACCAAAGATTGGGGGGAAATCAAACTGCTATACCTACATCTTCTAGGTTTTTGGTTGGAATCAGTAAACTTGTAAAAGCAACTTTGTCTTAAAACCTGCAATTTGACTTGCAGCCATAGAAACTTAGTTTAGTTTAGGTTTGGTTTCATTTTGTATGTGCAAATTTCAAATTCCTGTTATGGTGCTTTTTATGCTTTTTACCTCTGTCTTGGTTTAGATCTTGAATCTTGAGAGGTCTGATATGCTGTTGCAGCTTTATTATTGCTAATGCCAGATTAAACCAGAAAGTGTTTGGGATAACCTCAACTCATGAAGATTGTCTTCTGTGGTGTTTTGGTGGGAGTTTGGTTTTTGGGGTGTTTTTTGTTTGGTTGTTGTCTTTTGGGGGTTGTATAGTTGTTGTTCTACACTGCTGAGTGTGAAGGTACTGTTCTTTGTGACTAGAGAGGTGAAGGACAAGGCATACTTTTGTGTTTAGTCTTCTTTTAACAGATGAAATAATTTCTTTAGGTGTTGTCACTACTAAATATTGCTGAAAATCTATAAAGTATGTATGCATGTGAAACATCCATTCTGTCTAATCAGCAAAAGAAGACATTGCTGCTCATGCGCATTGACAGAGAGGTGCAGTATACTTCTGTTTTTTTTTCTCAAAACCAAAATCTTGTCTAACCAAGCTTTGCACAGTAATCTCAAATCAACACAGCTTAAAGTACTCTGAAGTTAAAGGGACTTCTTTTATTTTTCTCTTCAACTTTTGAACCTATTACATACATTCAGCTAAATTTACCAGGAAAAGAGTGACTTCAAACACATGAAGTTTGTGCCAGCAATGGGATAATCTGATGGCTAGACTTGTGTCCCCACTAAGAGAGGGACATGGCTCCTGGTTTGTTTTGAGGAGCAGGAGCATCTGGCTGTGTAGCTGTTAGACACCTCCCTGCCAGTCAGTGCATGGGTAGCTCTGGAGCAGTTGTCATGTATTTTCCACTTACATGGCCAGCCCTGGGTGGACTAGTGCTTAGGCAAAGGTAGGAGCAAGGGTGGACTCACACAAGATGTAGGGGGGAAACGTGGGGACTTGGGATTAAAAAGGATAAATAGGGAAGCACAGGAGACTTAAGTTGATGGGAAATCATGTTTCATTAGTTCTGACATCTTTCTCTAGGTGCTTTCAGTTCCTGAAAAGTTTTTAATGATTTTTAGGTAAAATTCTACGCAACTGAAGTGTTGCTTTATGTTTAAATACCATTTCAAGTTTCCATATGACTTGAATAACAGATTCAGTGTAAAGCACAAGATTCTATTTTTATTCCAAAGTCCATTTTCTTTCCTTACTGTGGATGTCATTTTTAAGTCTACTAGTACATACAGGAAGGTGTGTCGTGTTCCATGACCCTTCCCTACCCTAAATTTTAAAGTAAAATTTATTAGCTGGTGAGTTTTCAAAGATATTCTTATAATTCTAGTAAGTTGGAAGCATTTCAGAAGAACTGTGTCTCTTTTGTGAGTGAATTAAGGATGAAGATGTCAGGAAAATGATGTTCATTTTCGTAAATTATTTTTCATCAAGTGTCAGTGGCCAGAAATACAACAGTAAATATTTTTTGGTTATGTAGAACAATACAGTATTAAATTATTTTGCAATCTAGTAATAGGCAGGAAAAATAAATTAATAACGATCTTAGATGTTTACTTAGATCTCAACCATAGAAATGAAATGAATTTAAGGATTTAGATAAAAAGTTAGTAAATTCTTTAGAGCCTTCTCAAAGCAAGTGAATTGTACATGGTTTGGATGGAGAGGGAGATAAAATGCATATGATTAATCTAAGGGAAAGCAATTATGTCTTATGTGTCAAGGAAGGGTGGTGGATTTCTGTGCCTTGGACTTGGAGAGGGTTGTCCTGTTCTCTTTGATTGCTGCTACTTGCAGCTGAACATCTACCTGTGTGGTTTTCCCACTTTATTTTCAATCTACTTCAGAGCCTGCACTTATCTTGATACTGCTGAGTTATGTGGATCATCTTAGACTGAGCTTCTGGAAGGAGAGGGTGTTTGTGATTGCAGCATAAGGTAAAGATTTAGACAGGTAGAACATCCACTTCTGGATCTGCCATAGTCTTTATTGTTGATCCTAGGTCATTTCCTTTCTTTGTTGATTTAAGGACAAGGAAACCCCAGTTAAGATGCCTGTACCCTTGCTTCACAGTTGTGGAATGGTAGTCCTTCCAGTATCCTCTAGTTTTCCCTCACTGCAGCAATTTGGGGAGGAGCCAAGAGCAGAGAACACAGTGAACAGTTTGCCGCACAAATTGGAAGAAGGTAGTCTCTTAAACTGTCCTGGCCTGCTCAGCCACCAGAAAATAAAGAGCTTTTTGGCAGCTGGTCAATGAAAGCCAGAAGTGGTGAACAGAAGGCTGGGAAGCATGGTTAAAACCTGAATGTCAGCCAGAAAAGCTGGACTTAGGCAGTCTTGCAAATTATGAGGGCAGCCTTATTAATTGAAGGTTCTGGCTGGTGGAAAAGTTGCTGGAGGCTTAGAGTCTTTATGGGTCAATACTTAGCATTAAAGTGGGGAGACGCCCCTCCATGCCTCAAGCAAAGCTGACAATGTCAAAAATAAACCTTTGTAGCTGCATTTACCACTTCAGCCGCTTGTTTAATGTTTTTGGGGTACTATCAAATGTGAGAAGGCTGAAGTATTGAAATAGCTGCTCTCCCAAAAAGCCTGAGGCTAATATTTTTATTGCTCTTTTTTCAGTCATTAACATAAGTATATTTCTTGGTTGATACTGGAATAGTGTCCATTATGCTAATTATTTTTGAGCATATATTAAAACAAACCCAGTCTTGTAAAAGATTGCATGATGAAAAGACACGAGTAGTTAGTTACTTTGGATATCCTGGGTTTGTTTTTCACAGTGTCACCTTTTTAAAGAGCTTAAGCGTGTTTCTTCATTCTCAGGTTTTCAGGGCATTAAGTCACTACTGCGTTCACATATGTTGTTGAAATATTTTAGTTCTATAATAAGTGAACTGTATTTTCAGGAATTCCTTACACCTCCAAGTCACATGGGGGCAAATTATTGCACGTTTTCAGTAATGTACTTCATGGAGTCACTTTGTTAAGAATGAGGCAAATGCCTCTCTTTCATTGCAGACCTTCAGTCAGGATTAAACACCTTCCTAAATAATATTCTTTATTTGTTATCAGTTATCAGTTTGAAGACCTGTTGTGATACCAAATACTTAATGGTAGCAGGAAAAGGTGAGGTCATTCAGACTGAAATTTGGTATTTGCAACTTGTACTACAATTTTGGATTATTTAATTTAATCCTTAATTTGATGTGTTAATTGTTCATGAATAGGATAAATTCAGTTCATTTGCCTGAAACTCAAAGCTAAATTTATTCTTTCAAGGATTTGATGATCTGAGAGAGTAATGTGGTAATTTTCCCGTCCCTCCTTTCTGTTGCTATAGAAATCCTAAATTTGAACCTTGTTTCTGCAGACTTTTTTTTCCTTCAAGCAAATTTTGTAATAGCTGTGCAGTGTGTTCTCAAACCAAAATATTGATAATACTGTTTTTGTGATTGCCTTTTCTTTTTCATTTGGATGTAACATCTGAGGTACAGATGCTGAAATGGAGCAGTCTTAACTTGTCTTCTCTCTTTCTAGCTCTGGGAAGACCTTGTGGCATTAATCTTGTTAATTTTTTAGGCATACATCATTTAGAGGGAAAAACGAGCAAAAAAAGGCCCAACTAAAGCAAAACAAGACCAAAACCCCTCCCTGAGTGTCATGAAAAGCTGTTAATAATTGTAATTGCAGAAGTGCACATTGAAATTGCAAAGACCATAACTTAGTTTAGCATCTACATTTTCTTGCAATTCCAGTTTTACAGCAATGTTCAGGGCTTATTTGATTAGGTGCTTTCAGCTACTTCTGGCATGGCTGAACTTTTGATATGGCAATAAATGCAGGTAATCCTGGCAAGTAGATAAAATATTTGTTCTCTTACCAAACTTTGATTTTATTTCATGTGCAAGAAAGTGGAGATGAAGGATCTAACAACGTCAATAGCAAACTGAAGAGGAGCATCAGGAGTAAGCAGAAAAAGACTTGTCAGGAAGCATGGGGACAATGAAGTAAGACTAAAAATAATTTGGATGCAGATGAAAGACTACGTGAAAAGTTTGCCCTGTTTTTGAGTGAAGACAGTTTTGAATGCATGTGCCCTGGCAAATAGGTCTTACTGAAGTGAGGTCGTAAATATGATTTCCATAAGGATGAAGTTGAACTTAAAGGGTGCAGATCAGTGGGGCTATCTGCAATTATCTATCTATGTCTGTTATCAATCACTATATGCAAGAGTAACATTTACTCTGGAATTTTGAAGTAGGTGGTTTGTGTAACTAGAGACTGAAATGCAGGAATTGCTATCAAATGTCAGAGCAGAAGGGTATTGGGTGAATGGCAAGCAGCAAAAGTAGTCACTATGGAAAAGGTGTTTTGGGATAGTTATTGCATCATTCGCGTGACCTTAATATTCAGGCATTTGTTTAAATTTCAAAAGAGAAGCTGTTCTATGCGGAGGTAAGATGAAAATGGGGTGATGCAGCTCTCGACGGAGGAAGACTTTGTTGGAGAAATTTAACATCTCTTTCTGTAAGATACCTGACTTCTTGGGGAGGATGCATGGTTAGAGCTGACCTGTTTTAACGTAGGAATCATATAATGTGTGATATGATTCCATGTAAAAACTAAAGTGATGTTTCTGTGAAAATTGATCTAAAATGGGGACAGGGTGTGTCGAGTATGGATAGAACTGGATGGCTAGAAGATGATGTATTGGAAGTATGTTAGTAGTGGAATGTGTCAAGGGTCAGTTTCAAGATTTAGTATTTTCATTAAAAACACTGATGATTTCCTACTTCTTACGGCAATCTCATGTTTTCTCATCAGATGTCAAGCATCATTGATATTAAAGTAGTTTCGCACAGAATGAAGTTGAAACCTTAGGACATGACCAGTAGAAAAAGGAGTCAAATTTAATAGCATTAAAAAAATTAAAATGCTCTTACAACACTTGAGGATGACTAACCTATCAAAAGTTAGCAACTGTGAAAAATATTGGGATAACAAGGATACTGTTGTTGCACTACTAATATTTTCCTTTGAAGAAGTGGTATTAACATGTTTCTGGTACTGGTGAAAGCTTACCTGGAATATTATGTCTAATTCCTGTCTAATTCCTGTCATCAAGTAAAAAAGAGTGTTTGGACTGGAAGAGGTACAAGGACTGATTCTTGGAGTGATGAAGGGAATGGAGAATTTATTCTGTAAGATGGACTCAGAATGTCATGTTTGATCTGGGAAAACAAAGCATGGAAGAGGTCGTTCTTCATGAAAATAGGAGTGAAACAACGCAGGTGGATAAAAAGAGCTTCTTAAGCTTGAGATATAAGAACAAATGGGTATAAACTATCCGAGAATAAACCTAGTCTGGAAATTAGAAAAGATGGTTCCTAAGCAACGGAGGCATAGAAGTCTGCAACAGCCTTCCCTTAGGAGTAGTGGAATAAGGCTGTCTTTAAGATGGAGCTGGTTAGCTTATATAAGGGGAGGGGGAGGGAATATAATGTAGTTTTCCACAGTACTCCGGGATTTGAACTTCTTGACCCAGAATAGCTGTTTGTTCCCATGATTCGTGTCTTGTTAGTCAAAGATGATGCAGTCACTTTGACCAGATACTGTCCAGATATATCAGTGGGTACACAGGTGGTCTGTTTCTTGGACAAGTAGACTAGTTGCATTCTGGGGTATATAAATGCTTATAGCAAAGGATATAATAAATGTTAGACAAGGATGTTAAATACTGTTTTATGTAATGTGCTACATTGTATCTCGTGTAGTGGATATATGTTTATGTTAAGAAACCCCAAACCCACACAGAATAATTCAACAGAACTGATAATAAGCCCTGTATTGTTTTCTTCTCATGCTGTCCTGTGTGTTAGAAGGGAGCTGCCCACAACACGTGCACAGCTATTTCATTGTCTTCATATTTCTCTGCAGATTCTCCCTTGAGCTGTTCATAAAAAACTTACAAGTTGGTGCAAGCCGAGGGGATTTTGTAGTGAAAACGCTGTGTACCAAGTTGCTGTGTATCGATTGCCCTGCTGTTCCTGTATATTGCCCTAAGACTGTCCATCTAGTAAGCTTGGAATGTAATTTTTTGAGGAAGCATTGTGCTTTGCAGTAATGTGTAATAGAAGATAGGTGGTTTTAGAGGAGACTTGACAAAGAAAAGAGTTCTACTGCCTCCTTCCTGACAGAAGGGCACTAACTGGCAAATTGGGGGATTCATGTTGCCTGAGGTCGCATTGCTTTTCTAATTTATTCGATTGTTAGGGCATGTTAAGTCATGATTTACTTCCTGCTGAGGTATTTCAGACCCAGGAGGAAAGTTATAAATGCTCATTTGTGCAATTGTTTCATCTATATCAGTAGTGCGTGTTACTGGGTATGTTTTTTATACAAACAGAAATGGAGGCAGAAATACAGTATCTGCTTTATATTTTTCTATTCTCTAACTCTGCCTTACTGATTCATTCTGAATGTTCATGGAGAAAGCTTCGTTTCTGGAAGGAAGTTCAAGCATGGAAAGTAGTTTGGTTGGGACAGGATAGAAATTTAATGATGTTTGAAAGGTTCCTTCCTGACTGTGCTTAATGTGCATTATTGACTTCCCTTCAGCTGTTAGCTGAATTTCCTGTTGATTTTGGGTATAAATGATTGCCAAGGCAGTGTCTAGCCCTATGTGTGTGCTTAAACGGGATTTGTTTCCTTTATTCCCGAGTGTAACCGTGTTGTAATGTTTTCAGAACTAATGTAGAAAACTGAGAACTAGATCTTACTCCCTTAAATTGCTGTATTCACACATAATTATTAATATGAATGGTAAATAATTGCATAGGCATAACATTAATGACTTAAGTGGCACTTTGCACATGTTTGTTAATGTTAGCTAAGTTACATCCTCAAATGGAATCTTTTGGGGAAAGTGCTTGACAGTTTTAAAAGATGATAAATAACAGTTAATACTTTAAAGCTTGAGGGAATGTTCACTAGTATATGAATACTGACTAAATTGTGTTTCATCTGCTTTATTATTTAGACATTCTGTCTTGTCATTTACTGTTAAACAGGTGTGAACTAGAGATAGTATCATATAATAAACCAAAAGAATCCAAAGTCTGAAACTGTTTGGCAATGGTCTCCAGAGGGTGGATGACTGAGCAGATGTCACCTTGAAGCTCTCGCCAATGAGCAGAACATCTTTAGGAAAGCTAGTATTTTGGAAGAATGTATTAATGTGCAGTAAGAAAACTGTACAAGTTGATTAGCTTTACTTTTTGTTCTTAAAGTATGTTTTTCAACTGGATTCTATAGGGTTTGTCATGGTAACTGGAAAGGTGTCACATTCAAGTAAATAATGGTATCGCGTTGGAGTGGTAGAAGTAATAGAAATAACTACTGAAAAGCTAAGCAATTTGTTTTCTAGGTTGCTGAATGAATATGACACTGGAAGCTTAGCAGTTTCCCCCTTCTGGTGAACTAGGTGATCTGCTTAACTGAAAATATACTATTCAACACTGGAAAGAAGAAAAAGCTTTCTGGCTTTATATGCATTTTTTAGTTTGGGGTTTTTTTAAATTCATTTATCTGTCAGAATTTAATCTGAGTATTGCTCAGTTGTCTTAAATTAAAATAATCTTTTATTGTGTGATCTAGAATAGCATCCCCTGTATGTGTGGCCTGTGCCTAGTTCTGAAGGGGATGCAGTCAATATTGGAATAATTTCTATTTTCAGCAGCATATTCAGAGCTGGCATTTTGTGTATCTCATGTGAGAGTCATGTCAACCTTTTCTAATATTTCGTTATGTTAGCTGGTGACACTTTCTTTTTTTAAAGTAAATGTTCTTAGAGGTTTGGGGTTGTTTTTTTTGTGCTGCCCTGTGCCTCAGGAACACGTCAAATATAAACTGTCTTATAAAGTAAAGATGCATGTTGCCATGCAGTTTGATCATCGGAGGATGAATCAGATCTTACTTCCCCTGCTCCCCCAGAGAACAGCAAGTGTGTATCCTTTCAAAGACTTGTTGGATTAGATTAGTTTCCCTGTGAAAAGTGTTAAGGAATAGTTGGTAGAGATGGTAGCGACTGCGCAGAACAAGTTTGCAACAAGGTGATACAGTGTAGTGACCAGATGATGGGCCGTCCAGGTTTTGCTTCCTTTCCATATTATGGAAGATCTAGAAAATGGAAACAAATTAAATTTGAGATAAGTCTTGTATAGATTGCTTGAGACTTAGAGAAGAGCAAGGAACTTGAGGGCGGCATAGAGAAAGGTCAGGGATAAGGTTGATAAGACTCATAAATAAGAATAATTTGGATGTAACAGTGAGGTACATTGCTGTTGAGTGTCATTGAGCATCTTCGTAAACCCGTCTGATTTTTAGTGATGCTCACAGAGATTCATGAAATGAAGGGCGGGGAGGGGGAATTTAAGATATTTCCTGTTTGTTGTTAGCTGATACATCTCTGAAATTCCTTAGTAAGGTCTGGTAGTAATAGGAAAGAAAATTGTGGCCAAGTATGAGACAGGAGAGAAAGTTAAGGTTAAGTTTAGAGAAGACAGATGAGAAAAATAAATCGAAGTAGAATAGTAAAATAAATGGATACTGTAAGACCAGAAACAGTTTTAAAAATCTGGATTACATCACTCAGAGGATTTCTCTAGGAGTTTTTAAAAAGAGTGGGTTTTAAATATATTATGTGTAAAAAGTCACATTCTCTATTAGCCCATGGGACTTACTAATGTGAGGTATTGTTACGGTTAAGAGTTTAGCTGGGTGCAAAGTAGGGTTACACATTTTACAGTTGTTATACAAGGAACGTTAAAATGTATGTACATGTTACACTGCACACTGGCCAAGGTTAACCAGGATATTTGGAGAGTTCAACCACTGGTATGATTGAGTTCAGCAGTTTTTGCCCTTGTAGACAAAAAGTTTTGATGTTTCAAAAAAAATTTAGAATCTGAAGCTACTGGTTTCTGGCTCCAAGGTAGCTGAAGTTGAATGGCCTATATTTAATGCTAAAAATGGAGTAGGAAATGGCATTTTTCATATGGCCCTGTAGGATTTCTGTTAGAGTTCATAAACGGCATTGGGCGCTTTGTTACTGAACAACAAAGTGGGAATTGCGTGTGGCCTAATATGCATTTAAGTATGTGGACATATTAGATCCTATTGAAATCCCTTCAGGGCAGGAGGTTCTGTTGAACAGATCTGATTGCAGGTTTGGATGGGGGGACTTGTTTACAAATTACTTCCCTGGTCTGTTATCCAGCTCCCGGCATGACCACACAAACAGTTGTGTAGGCTCAGCACTGTGGCCAGTACAGTGTGGGAATAGCTGTTAAGGAAGAATTTGAAAACAATAGTGTGCTCTTGGGAAAACATTATATACTACAAAATATGGAAACAAAGTCTTAAAGAGTAGATGTTTCTGCATATAAAGTAATACTGTTGTAAAAACAAATACCACAGTACGGCTCTAATGCCAGTGATTATTGTTTTCATTTCACACAGCTATTTTGCCCATCTCCTCAGAGAGCTGCTTACCAACTTCTGAGGTTTTGTTGGGATCAGTTGGACTTCGCATGGGTAGAAACTTTGCTGGCATGTATCCGACTGCATGCTGTTTGGGAAATCACTGGGAAAGCTGGGTTTGGAGTTCTGGCTTTGAATACTGCACGCATACCCCTCTGTTTTTCAATTTCTGATGCCAGTAGCCTTTCAATGGAATTGAAAGAACTGTACTTACATATTTCAGCAATAAAACAGTGGCAGTAGGGTTTCTATTTTACAACTTGAGTTGGGAATGAAAGTACTTGGACAGTGCGGTGTGCATTATTCAGGATCCTTGTCTGACTTCAACTGATTTGACCCAAATATGTATCCTTGATGTTCACTATTTTTACTTACATTTCTGTTTCTGGGATTATAAACCCAGTGCTGGCTAGGTGTGATTTTTAGAACACGGGGGAAAGGCCTCTGGTCACTCCTAGGCAAACATAAACAGTTTTGCTGGGGTTTTAGAAGTTTTTTATCTATTGGTAATGTTGAAAGAGTACCTCCATGGACAGAAGAGTAGTTGCTTGGGTAGGAGTCCAAGTAAAAATCAATAATAAAGACAATATGATAGTCAGTGGAGTTGTATTTAGACAAGCAATAATAAGACAGATGTGTAGAAACATTGAGGGTTTTTTACTATTAAGCTTCCAATGTATGTTAACTAAAATAATCCTTGCCTAAAGATGTTAGTCTGTATGGACAAATAGTGTTCAGTTTAATCTGGAAACATGAGTATGTGCAGAACAGGAGCCTTTCATGTTTTATACTGAGACTTGAATTCAGTAAGTGCAGAATGCTCAGAAGCATGATTTCAGTTTTGTTCTTTTGGTTTTAATAATGATTTAAGTATAGGTCTATAAAACACTATAGCCATGCTAAACTGTTGTCACCTCTGGATACTTTGGTGTGCACCTCTGTCTTTAATGTTTGGGGCTGAACCTTTAGAGAGGACTTGTGTCCTTGGGCCTGGCTCTCTCAAAGCTGCATGTGCCCTAGAGTCTCGGAGTGGATGGCTGGAACCAGACCCAGAATGCAAATGCATTCAGCTTGGCCTCTTCAGTGCAAGCAGCCTTTATGAATAGACCCACTTTGTAACAGCAGAGCAGGAGTTGTTCTGTCAATTAACTACATTGTGGTGTGTGAGGCCCTACAGCCATTCTAGTACTTGAGCGAGTATCAGGCTTGGATTAGTCCCTCTCCTCCTGCAATGCAAATAGAATCTTTTTGTCATGGTTTGTGCACATCCTTCTGTGTTTTGTGCGTTCTCCTTTATTCTGATGAAACTTCAGTTGAATAACATAACTGTCTGGAGGCTAGAATGGTCCTAGTTAAGAAATGAAACAGGCCTAGCTGAAACTGAAAGAGTGGCCAGGATTCCTGGAATGTTAAAGTTTGGGCTGCTGTAGACAATTGCGTTTGTGAGTCTGAAAATAGCTTCATTAAAATGGCCATTAAACACTGTGTTTGCATGATTTACAGTGACTGGAGAAACTGGACTACTGCATTTATCCCCAGATGTGATCCTGAAACCCTGTAGGGCAAAGTAAATGACATCATCTTGCCCCTGTCAGGTGGAAACAGTGAGAATCTTCAGCTGAAGATAAGTCCTGGTTTGCATAATGTTAATTTATACAGCCATATTCAGTTGTGCAATACTTGCCTGACAAGGGAGACAGCACGATCAGGAAGATGGTTTTCTCCCGGTGTTTCATCTGTTACCGTGTGGGTGTGCGTGACCCTTGAGGTTTACCCAGAAGTAGGAAACACGACTGCATAATTTTAGGGTGGGGAGCACATTCACACTCCCCTGGGAAAAAGAAAACCAGAAATGAGCTGCTCTTAAAATAGAGTTCATGGGGGTTTCTTGACATACTATTTCCTAATATGGAACAAGCAACAATCTGATACAGGAAATTAATTCCAGTAACACTTTTATCCATAGATTGTGTCTTTCATCTGTAGATTAAAGTTGTCGAGAGCATTCTGAGAGACAGAAAAGAGAATGCTGTTGGGTTTGGGAACTGTGTAATGGGATGAACTTTATCTTACTGTTGCTTCTAAGACTGCTATGAAATAGCGTTAATATCCTTTATACAGGGCATGTATTTTAAACACTGTCCAGGAATCTTCAGTGCAGGGTAGATAAAAGAGGGTGTAAACCACTTCGTCTTCCTAAATTTTTCATCTGCCTGAAGGATTTACAAATGCCTGATTAAGCACCATGGAAAAGAGTTTCTGAATTTGAATAAGCCTAGCTGTTAGCTGTCTAATTTGGAAACGGAATGACGATACATATGTGAGGCTCGCGTTTCAAAGCTGGTTTTGTGTGCAAGTGCAGTATAAAAATCTCACATGGAAGGTTCATGTAAAAATTAATACTGAGGCTTGCGTCCTCCAAAGATACTTGTTTCCACCTGCAGACAGGATTTTGAAATTCTGTCCAATTCTGTTGTGTCAAGAGACTAAATTGTTCTCATAATTTATCCGGATTTCCGTCCTTCCCTCCTTCCCCCACCAAAAGTGGGAAGTCCTATAAAAGAACTGGGGGTGCCACCTGGAAAAGCCTCAGCTGAACGTGAAAGAGAAATTAATGAAAAATTCAACATCTCTGCTGCCTTCATTTGCCTGATTCAAGTCTAATTGAAATCTCCAGTCCTCCACCTCATTTGTGTACTTTGATTCACTCTCTTGTAGCTCAGACTGGTAACACACCCATCAACATTGTTCATACTGCTTACATACCAAACTTGCTGGTTCCAGCATAATGCCTGCACACTCTCTAATCACTGTAGCAATTTCTGAGTTATTTGGAAATAATTCATGCATCTAGTCATGAATATTCAGGTTAGTTCCATCTCAACAATCTTAACCAACAAGTCTCATAATAATAGGGGATTTTTTTCTTGTGGGGCATTTGCTGTAGGATCTCCGAAGTTATAGGTAAATTAATCATGAATTTGCCAAGAAACATTAAGTTCACCTTGTAGCTCAGTTGCCAAGTGGTGACACACTCTGTTACCCAGCTTCTTCATCCTTCTTTTTGTGATTTTGTAATCTTATTGTAATATGTAAGGAACATACTAATACTTCATTTCAGCCTGGAAAGCAAACCTTCACTTCTGGTTTGCCCTTGCTTCAGTAAGAATGTGTTGTCTCCAAATCACCACATCAGGATGTGTAAGAGCTTAGGTAAGAGCTGTTACTAAGGTTTAATCAGTTCTGTTGAATGAAGAAGTTGAACTGGAAGATTTTGATTTTGCAGTCCTTTTTGCAGAACTCTTTTATAAATCCCTAAGCTCTGTTTACACAGAGGAAAATGTAAAGCAGAGTCTGGTAATTCATGAGCTTGATTTTTAGCATTTCAGTTTCTTAATAGATTTCCTTGATTAAAAGAAAAAACAAAACCAAGACTTCTCTGTTTACTTGTTTAATTCCAGTAAGTCTAATCTCCACATTTAGATGTCTTGTGGTTAAAAACTCTACAGAATCTTTTCCTACTCCCCTCTTCAAACATTCTAGTTTCAGCCTCTTGATGAACAGTAAATGAAAGTTTTTTCTTTAGGTATGTTCTTTTCCATCCTGGAGGTAAGATTGCAAAGTAGTACCTTGGTGTTTGTTCATACATGTTCACAGGCAATTTGGAGGGATTGTGAGCGTCCCACCTCTGCTGTTACTGGTCTGTGGGGTTTCACAGGCTGTGAAGTGTGGAGTTGTCCTTGGCAGACTGTCATCATTTCTATGGCTGACTTGAACCTTTGGAATACAGTGCATTAAAATTTGCTGTGACATTGTCAATGAAATTATATTTAAAATGGATTGATCTCTAAGTTTTGGGGTTTTTTTTCTCTAATCAGTTTCAGGGTTTATCCCAGGAAATCTTCTGTTCCGGAGGGTAGTACCTGAATGAGTAAGTCAACAGATTCTTCATTCTAGGTTCAAGGATCTTTTCAGCATTTAACCTGAATTAACTTTAAAAAAGTGCAAACCAAACCCATAAAATGGTTCTCTTTATGCTTGCATAAAGTGAAACTGTAGCTTTAAGAAGTCTAGGGCAGCGTTTCTACTATTTGTGTGTAACTGAAGGGGGGAAAAAAAAAGATTCTGAAACTACTTTTCTCTCCCTTCTAAATACGTGAATACACAAAACATCATCCGGCAGTTGTGGAAGAGGCTATTTTTGCAGAGTAGTGCAAAGGGTTAAATGACATTGTTCTGTTCATTGCCAGCGCCTTTCAGAAATCTCATCCCTCGCTATTGAAAATAACTGGATCCTGGCCAAAATGGGGCCACTTTGCCTCTGCACTGCTGCGTTTCAGTTGATCCTTTATGCATCATGATATTAATATTTTAGAAGTGAATACTTTAAAGTTACAGAAATTTCTTGCTTTTTTAAAGCGTGAGGGAAGTGTCTATCTATTCCTGTTCAAAAATGAGTTTTAATTCCTTCCGTCAGTTGTAGGAGCTTTTGTTATCCACAGCACTTCTTGAAAGCATAGGATCTGAGTGGCTTCAACAGTAGTAAACATTAAAGATGTTTTAAATTTGAAACATAAGATTTTTGGTTTATCTGTGATAGTATTGGGTATGTGGGTGGGGCCTTTTGCTTGTGTGGCTTTTTCCCCAGGCACTGATCCTGGTAGAAAACCCTAAAAAACCTTTTGATAAAGGTAGATTTTTGTGTCTAATTTTAGAATGTGCTCTCTCCTTTGTTTAAAAGAGGGGTAGCACTGGAGGAGTAGTACCATCAGAAAATAGTACTTATAAAGCCTTATAGGAGAAGTGAAACAATGCTACTGTGGCCATATTGCATAGAGGAGGGGCTTTGTTCATTCTGCATATTTTGCTGAACCTGGAGATCAAAAGGAAATCTTGAGGAAAGAAGAAAGCTTCTCTTCCCCCTTGTCTTTGTACCTTTGCTTTACATGACTTGCAAGTCATACTGTGTCCTGCACTGAAATGAGTTCTGGCAAACTTCTGCCTTCTGATAAAGCTGCATATGAACTCCACAGTTCTCATGCAGCGCCACAGCCTTCGTGCAGAGCCTGTCTGTGTGCTCTTCCTCTTGACCTGCTGTGTCAGAAGCATCCCCAAGTTTACAACGGACAGTGGTAAAACATTGTTATTGATTGTAGGTCCTGACCTAGTTCTCTTTTCTGTCCGGACCCACTGGTGCAACCAGTGCGTGTCTGCCTGAACTTGCTGTTCTGTGAAGCAGCAGCAGCCTCCTCTCGGGCGAGTGCTACCTCTCTACAAGCAGATGGCTTTCCTTCCGGGGGACTGTGTGGAATGTGTTGTTTCCTAGGAAAACATGATTTCAAATGCGTGTACGTGAAAATCATGGAAATTTCCTTATCTGATTTATTACATTGACCAATTAAACATGTAATTCGTAGGTGCTTAGGTCAGTTTTGGCTCATTCTTTAAGAAATCAATGTGTGCATTTGTGTTTTTCACAAATCTGGTGTTGGAATTAAGTCTAGCAGCTTTTATAACTTCAGTTCAAGGCCAGTGTTCATTTTTGGGTCAAACATGCTGATCACTTTGTCTCAAGCTTTCTAAATACTTATTGGATAAAGCTGGGCCCTGCCCTTGGGAAGCTGGTGATCTGATTTGACCTGTGCTCTGAGGTCAGGAATCTGGGGGCACTGGCTTATTGGTGTGTTTGCTGGGAGGCTTTGGAAGTGCATGTGGAAGTGCACACAGAAATCTAAAAATAAGCAGTATTTGGGTTAACCCTCTTTATTTGTATGGACTCATAACCCTGATGGCAAAAATAAACTTACATTAATTTTCAATATTGCAGCCACCATCCATGAATATTAATAGTGGAGAAATATTTTAATTTTCTATTGTCTTGGCCTCGGATACTTTCTTCACAATTAGAAGGTGAAAACGAGTATTAGTGACTTGGCTCATTCTTGTGTTGGGCTGAGTGGAGTGTGTGTAGCTGAGTCTGTGATGTCAGTGGGGAAATTTAATGTACCAATAAAGCAGGCTGGAAAAATACTCGTCACCAGTGTTTTCTGTTGAGCAAATTCTATAGCTTTGTCAATAAGGCAAAGAGACAGCATCTCTCTAGTGCAGCCCTTTTTATTTTACAGGCTGTTAAACTTAACTTTTAAAAACAGCAACCTAAGCAATTCAGCAGTAAGATGTGTCCTACCTGGTCTGATGAAAAATTTGTCCTAATTGCAGTTGGGTCTGATTGGTGTGTCTTGAATGCAGGTTAAGGAGGCCTTTTGGTACTGTCTCTGACTACTGAGGCTGAGAGAGTTGGGGTTGCTTGTTTAGCCTGGAGAAGGCTCAAGGGATGCCTTATAGAGATAGGGCAGAGGGAATGGCTTTAAACTGAAAGAGGGTGGATTTAGATTATGTGTTAGGAAGCTCTTCCCTGTGAGGGTGCTGAGGCGCTGGCACAGGGTGCCCAGAGAAGCTGTGGCTGCCCCGTCCCTGGCAGTGTTCAAGGCCAGGTTGGATGGGGCTTGGAGCAGTCTGGTCTAGAGGAAGGTGTCCCTTGGAACTGGATGAGCTTTAAGGTCCCTTCCAACCTAAACCATTGTGTGATTCTATGGTATGATTCCATTTGTGCCTTCTGTCTGACATTCAATCTCCAGCTGTCGCCAACCTACAGCACAGGAAGGTGCTATTTAAAAAAAAAAAGTGCTAGAATACTAGAAGTGCTTTGGAAGCTGCAAATAACACAAGCATATTGTCATACTGTGCATATGGAACTTGTTTTTCCCAAAGCATGACGGGCAGGTTCATAGATGGCAGAAGTGGACAGGACTCTGATCTCAGTGCAGATTGTCAAAGATATTCTGGAAGTTGGATTAAAACTTGTGTTTTATAAAGATTTTCAAAGCCAGGTTATTGACTCAGGACTAAAAGGCACTGTCACCTCTATGGCCAGTTAGCCTTTGTGGTTAATCAAACAGGTTAAGCTGCTAATCCCTACAAGTTAGTCTCCTTCTCTCTGGATCATGTTTGTAGCCCTTCCTTGAACTCTCATATTTCGTATGATATTTCTTTTCTTTTTATGTGCATACATGAGAACCAGAAAGAATATTTTAGCAGAGTCAAAGTTAGGGAAGATAATTTTGCTACATGGTATTCTTCGGTTTATTTTATAGTTACTCTAGACACTTTGCCACAGCATAATCTTTGCAGTTCCTACAAAGTGATCTATGCCAGCTCCTGAATTCAGTTCTGATCTTGTCTTCTCAGCACTGATTAATTCTGGCTTAATTTTGTCTCTGGTTGTACTCCTTTGCCTTAACTGTGTTAAATTGAGTTTTGTGATATTACACTATTAATTATGCAATTGTGGTTTTTACTTGAGAAGCTTATTTGAATCAAAATTCAGATTTCAGAAATAAAATTGCAGGCAAATCTTCTGTGGTATTTGGCAGATTTTTATTTGGCACTGTAATTACAGGGACTCATTTTGGGGGGCTCTTTTAAGTCCAGGTTTAACGTGCAGGTTTCAATCTCAGTGTTGGAGCAACTTCATAAAATAAATTTATCTGAAAACCATGATGCTGCTCTGACCTGTATGCCAAAGCCCACGTTTTTCAGTGAACTGTAAAGAGTTATGTTGGGGGCTAATAGACACCAAAGTAGTGGAAAGGAAAAGTGTCTCCATTGCCATTTCTATCTCCTTTGGAAAGAGGCAGTGGAAGAATACATGATGGTTTGCAGAGTTCATGTTTCTGCGTAGCACATGGAGAAATGCAAAAGACAGTGGTGAAATTCCTGGCTTGTCATTTGCATGCAACATTTGTGAAGCTCGTGGGATTTCAACAGGAAAGCTTCAGGTGTCTGTGGTTTAAGATACAGATTCCTTGATTTTTCTTCTCCTCCTGGTTTGCTGTAGATTATTCTAGATACAGGATCTTTACTTATTCTATACAGTCAGAGGATGCCAGTTAAGGGAAGACTTATAATACTGAGAATATGGTCTTAATGAAACAGTTTTTTCCTTGGTGAACATTGGGTCTTTGAACAAAGAAAATGTCAACTTTTCTTTTCAGCAGTTGGAAAGCAGCTTGATATTTTATAAGGTAAAAGGCCCGTAGCAACTGCTGTCTTGACAATTCTGTTACATAGATTCTTGCCCTTTATAAATACTTGGAACTTTAGGTCTAATTTGAAGCAGATTTCTAGCTTTATTCTTTGTTCTTAACCATTTTCAGAGATTATTTTTTTTAAATCTAAGTATTGGATGTAATAAGAGAACAAATGTTGATGAGCTTCAATACACAAGTAATACTGTGTCCTAAAACCTGATGCCAAGGTTCACTCTTTTGTATGGTGTGAGGTCTCAAGTTTACCCAAATAAATTCCTGCTGGTTCTTCACGTAACCTTATGATCACCGACAGCCCACTGTGCGAGGCCTCTGATTTCAGTGTTTGGAGAAGGTGAAATAGGAAATAATTGCTTACACAGTATGTGTGTTTCAAGTAAGGTTTGGGGACTTGGTCTATTTCCCCCCCCTCCCTTCCCTTTTTCTTGTTCTCTAACACAGTTTGTTTCTTGAAATACTCTCATAGATGCTAATGCATGATATTACACATATAAAATGCAATACTTTGGGTCAGATAAACTTATTGTTGGATTTCTCTATATTTTTAAGAGTACGGTATTTAGCTTGCGGCATCTCTGTGAATAAAGATGATGGTGCCTCCATTCAGTACAAGATAAATAACTGCTCTTGTTCATGAAATAGTCTCTTCCTGCTCGAAAACAAAGAGCAGAGGAAATTCTGAAGATGCGTGAGCTGGGAACATTTGCTAAAAAAGCATATAATTGTTTGTGATGTCAAGTACGTTGTCTAGTAAGTAGTACAGTCGTGATTTACTTTCTTTGTTCTTAGGCTTCCTAAGATAGTGCCAGCTTTTCCTTTTAAAAGTTCAGTAGGAAACATTTGAAATGGCAGGAACAAATCCAGTATCAGTGATGCCAAAATGTTCTCTCACTGGAAATGATGGAAATTACAGTGCAAATTATTAATGATTTCTCTATTACAAAGGTATATTATTTTTTATGGAGCAAGTTTGTCCATCTTACTGTAAAGGAAAATTAGAAGACATACAGAAAGTACCAGAATATTCTGGTAACAGTGCAAATTGATGAACAGGTGTGTTGTTTTCCCAGATACCAAGTGATAATGAAACCTTATTTTATGTAGACAGACGTTTTCCTTCCTCACCACCTCAATGTCCATGTGAGCTCAGTCTTTTCACAGTGGCTCAGTTACTTCTTGGGTTTCTTGCTGCCCACTATGCTGCACCACCCTAGTGCTGCCCAGCCCTTTCCTTCCTTCTTCCTCCCAGCAAGTTATTACAAAACAAAACCAACCTTTAAATGATTGCAAAAATTAATTTCTTCGAAGAAATGTAGTTATTCACTGTCTTACCTGTTTAAATTTATTTAACTATCTGTGCATCAGCTAACTCTCTTCATTGAGTACTGACGGATGTTAAGCTGTTTAAAAATTGTGTTTTTTCTACTTTCTGGATGTTGACATGAAGTTTTATGGCATCCATGTTCTAAAACTTTCTTTTGTTTAAACTAACTCTGTAGCACCTCTTCCTCTGAGGTAATCCTGTGATGAAACTCGCTTGTGTTAGACGAGGACGGGGAGGAAGGGGATTTTAGAAGGTTAAAGTAACCTGAAATATTAATACTAATTTCAGAATGTTTTTTGTAAACAATGCACAGTATCTGTAAATGCATTATAAACTTTATAAAGCTAATTTACTGACAAAAAACATATCTCACGAACAACCTGTTTATAGTACTTGAATGCACATACGCCTGCCCCATGATAAACACGATGTGCTGTGAGTTGGCTTGGTGGCTCTCATTTGATGTGGTGCTTGATTTAAATTTCTAGTGTTTACATACATATTGAAAGGATGGATCTTCAGCTACTATAAGGTGTGATTTGGGTTTTATGACAGATTTACTTAATTCCTACCCCTTACTTCCCCTCCCCCCCAGTGATCAGTGCTGTTCCCTCTGACTGTCTCTATGTTTGAAACCAGCAGATTCTCAGAGAAGGGCTTCTTAGGCTCTTACGTTTTCCCGCCACAGCTTTTTCAGTTAAGGGTGTGGCTTTTCCTGACACAGTTGTGTTAGAACAGGCTCTAGTGTAAAACTCCTTATCATGGCAAGAAGTCCTTTGGCACTACAGCTTATCTCACTTGGGGCTGCAGTACGCTACATCGGAACGGAACTGTCTCTACTGAAGAGTTGTGGGTGTGAAAACTGTCTTTATTTCTTCCCTTTTTTTTTTTTTTACTGCCTGGGCAGCCTGTTGTGATTTTCAGTGTGACTTTCCAGTTTATAGAACCATTGGCCATTGTGTGAACTCTCTTTGAGAGTTCATCGTGCCTTACTCCCAGAGGGCCATCTGAGGAAACTCATAAATAGATTTCAATGGCTTGTGCAAAATGTTGTCAAACAGACAAGTTTCTAACTCAGAAATCAATACCTTTATCATCAGTAGCTGACAGCCATAAAAATAAACAGTTAGAGTTATGTTAGAACAGTTAATTACTAGACCTTGGCGGGGGGGATGCCATTAACTTTGTGTATCTACAAAACTGAACTATGAAACTGATATTCAACCTTAGATATAAAATGATCACTTAAACATTGAATTTTCTCTTCAGTCATTGCCACTACATAGTGGTGAATCAGTAATAGCTTCGCAGGAGCTGCTTGAATGCCATCTTATACGTGGGTAAAGGAGTAACACAACTTTGGCAAGACACTGTGATCCCATTTTAATGTTGCCTGTGCAGGCTGTTAGGGACCAGCTTCTTTCCAGTGTGAGCAAGAAACAGTGAAGAGAAGTGATTATGTATGTGATTCATTTTGAAATAGCTTTTGGTACTCTGAAAGTAGGATGGAATTAGTGTAAATATTTAAATGCAAAATGATGATTGCAGATGTGCGTACATCCTTATTTAAATGAGACTGCACATACATGTGCTCAAGATGCAACATTACACTTAAATATATCCTGGAAATGGAATGCTTAGGCAGGCAGGAGCAGGCCATTGTTCTCTGCTGGGGGTGCTAAGCTCCAACTTGATAGTTTTTCCATGCTTTTCTTTAAAGTAAATACACATGTGGGGCTATGCTCAACAGAATGCAGTATAATTTCTGAGCTGCTTGAGCCGTTCGGTTTGTGGTTCAGTTTGTCTTTACTTGAGGACTTGCCTTTGCACTGTTACTAAACTCCCTGATTCCTTGTGATAAGCAGAGAGTGGTGAAGTTCAGACTTAGATTGATCCAAGTGTGCTATTATTGTAAGAGGGTAAACCATACATTTGGATCAGCAAACTGTCAGCTTTCAGCAAAAACCTGGATGTAGAGCTTCATATAATAATAATGCAATATTAAGCTTAGGATAGCTTAATGGAGTTCAGGAGACGGGTTGTAGAAAGTGGTGGTGGGCCTTCAAAAGCAATTTTGAGGTAATGAAATAGCAGATGGTGCAGGCTGGAGAATGTGAGAAGGAAGAGAACATAGAGGGGGTGTTGGGGAGCTGAAGCTGCCAAAGGAGGAGTGGCTCCTTTCCTATAAATTCACTTGCTTAAAACTTTGTAGGTCTAATACCTTAAAAGGTTTTCCATGCGGATAAAAGCATTATTTCTTCTCACTATACCCTATATTTCTTCTTGGGTGGCAGAGAGCTAGTAATTAAAATAAGTTATAATAATAAAGATGTGTGTATGTGCTTACTTTAAAAGAAAAAAAAAAAAGAGGAAAAAAAAATCCAACCATGACTTTCAAAGCCTAAACTGGTCGGTTTAAAATGAAATCCTTTAAACAGTGCAGAGGTGTCTGTGTGTGTTTATTTAGCAACTCAGTGGGTGGAAATCACTGAGCATCTAAAACTTGAGTGTCTTAAGTGCTTACATAGGATTTGATAGTAGTATCCTCTTCTGCTCGTTGTGTTCAACTGTCTCGGTTCAGTGATTTGTTCATTCTGAAATAAGAAACCAGTTGAGTTTGCAACTTGTTTTCTAATGCAAGATTAAAGAAGATGAAAGATCTGCTAATTCTGAGGTCTTGAAGTAGGTATTTTTCTTCACCGCAATGATTTTGTTTAATGTAATTTGCATTTCAAAATCCCTTATGTAAACTTGCCTTTTCTGTGTGCATTTACATCTGAGGTAGTTTCAGCTAATAAGTATGCAAGTAAATTCCCAATTAAATTAAAAGGAACAAGCAAGTACAGTTTAAGATGAGTGGCAAAGAAAAATCTAAAATAGTAAAAGCGCAGAGATGAATATCAATATTTACTAGTCATAACATGTAGAAGACTAATCGTAAATGATGATATATACAATCTTTCCTACTGCATAGCAACAAGGGTTCTAATGACTTGGTAATATCAGCAGATTTTAATGGTACTCATCTTTGCAAAACTGAAGATGTGTAATGAAATCGACTGTTTAAATCAGAGTTCTCCTTACTGTGTGAACCCCAAATCTAAATGAGCAGTATTGAAATTAGTCTCATCTTACTGAGACAGGGAGCTGGATTCTGCCACTTGATTCTCTATCTATTCTTCTATCTCCAGGAAAAAGACCTGCTAGCTTTTCTTGATCCATTTTCTTAGTAAAGTTGCTGAATGCCATGAAGCAAGGGATTTCAGCTGTGCCTGTTGTGTGTGTAATGTCAGTAATTGCAGTTTGCTGAACTAGCAAACCATTCAGAGTTAAATATTCTTAGTACAGTTCACGAAGAACAGTTTGTGTTAGTGACATTTTGTTTCATCATGTACAACGTGTAAAAAAATAGAAACTTTTCTGGAAAAGCTTTACTTTGATATGTCAGATGATCAGGAATCAGAGATTTGAGTCTTAAGGTGTTGCAAGGGTGGCTTCATTGTACTGGTTGCTTGCCAGTGGAAGGCTTCAGAAAATCTACTAAAAAGGATTTTTGGAATGAGAGTTATAATAGTGTGCCCAGAAAACTGGGATAATGTTACACAAAAGGATTTTTGTGAGTGAAAGAGGGATGTGTGTGTAAGCAGTACCAGCCGAATTTTCAGCCTTTCTAGTAGATACGTGCAGTTGCTGATTACAACATGTAAAACTGAAATGAACCCTGGCCAGTGGGTGGGGGTTGTGTGTGCTTTCCAGATTCCAAACCCCACATGCGAATGTAGTGATGTGCATATTGTTGAATGAACCTAAAATAAGTATCTTTGTGAGAACTCTGCCTCAAGTTGCAGAATCAGTATTTCTGAGTTTATCTCCAGAAATGTGTTTGCAATCTGAGCATGTTTTGGTGGGGCTGATTCTTCATATTAATAAACGTGTGCAATATCCTATTTTCTGTAATGATTTAAATTCTGATTTATACAATATTCTTTGAATTATGTCTGCTTTAACTTTTTAAGTAAAAAAAAAAAAAGAAAAAACCCAAGCAAACAAACCAACCAACCACCACCAAATCCCCAAACCAAACCCAATCAGTTTAGGCCTCATGTGTCTTGAACTTCTTTGTCATTGTCTGTGAGAAGGTTTGAAGGGCTTCCATGCTTCCGAAAATCAAGCTGCGTAGACAGCTCAAGGAATTGGAGGTAGTTTAAATGGGAACTCTTGCATTGGTTTATGTAGCATGTACGCGTGTAGCATATTTGACTTTTCCTCTATGTTAGCCTACTTTTCTAATCTTGTAATTTTTATTTTCTTCCCTCTTCTGAAATACTGCTATCCATTTGCACAAACATGGCTTCTGTGTTTGGGAAGCCACGCTAATTTTAGATCTGAAGGGGGCCTACAAGGATGCTGGAGAGGGACTCTTATTAGGGACTGTATCAATAGGATAAGGGGAATGGATTTAAACTAAAACAGGGGAAGTTCAGGTTGGATATAAGGAAGAAATTCTTTACTGTGAGGGTGGTGACACCCTGGAACAGGTTGCCCAGAGAAGTGGTAAATGCTCCATCTCTGGCAGTGTTCAAGGCCAGGTTGGACAGAGCCTTGGGCAACATGGTCTTGTGTGAGGTGTCCCTGCCCATGGCAGGGGGTTGGAACTAGATGATCTTAAGGTCCTTTCCAACCCAAACCATTCTGTGGTTCTATGAACTGTTATTCTGAAACAAGAAACACAAGTTCTTAATTATTTCCTGGCTTGATTTACTTATTTCTCTTCTCTGCCCTCTCTTCATAGGTTCCTTAAAACTGTGCTATGAATGGTGATTCTGGAGTGGGGGTGGTGACTTCACCACCCCCGACAACAGCTCCTCATAAGGAGAGGTATTTTGATCGAGTTGATGAAAATAATCCAGAATATTTGAGAGAGAGGAATATGGCACCTGACCTTCGCCAGGATTTTAACATGATGGAACAGAAGAAGAGAGTCTCCATGATTCTTCAAAGCCCAGTAAGAAAAGAAAATGCTCCATCTTCAAAGTTATAAATTTATTATTTGTATTTGTAATATCCCTATAAAATTGGAGAATTTTGTGGTATCTTAGATCCATTCGATCTTTTCTCTGCTTGGCCTTTCAGCTAAAGTATCCTAATTGTAGGCTAATTTTTCCTCATGTTGAATTCTTATTCTCTTTTCTATGTCTTCTACTTTTCCTTTCATGTTTTGTGTTCAAATCAATTGTACATCCTGCTCCTTCTTCCAGAAATCCGTATTAGTAGGTTCAATGAGTTTGCTGTTACTTGAAGAGAGAATGCTGGAATTTCCATTGACAAAAAAAATAAGTGACTCATACCACTGGAGCTCCAGAAAGTAACATTTCCAAGTAACAGTGTGCTCCCAGAACTTCTGCCCTGAGTTGTTTTTCAGAAGAGATGTAGAATGTTTCTTACCTAAGTGCTAAAGAGAAGCTGTGTATGAAAGGTTGAAGTTCATTTGAAACTGTTTTATAACATGCAATGTACTCTTGCTAGGCTTTTTGTGAAGAACTGGAGTCTATGATCCAGGAGCAATTTAAGAAGGGGAAGAACCCAACAGGTTTACTGGCTTTACAGCAGATTGCGGATTTCATGACTACGCATGTACCAAATGTCTACCCTGCAGCACCACAAGGCGGAATGGCTGCCTTAAACATGAGTGAGTGCACCTGAATTTAGAATAGTTGAGTTCTTTTTTTGTTTGAAAGGTTTAAAATGAAGACAGTGTGAATGAAAAGTGCTGTGAAGTTCAAACACCATCCTGTTCTGCTCACAGGAACATTGCAAACATGAAATGCTTAGTTTCTAAATGCCACAGTGTTACGTAGTGTGATTCATGTGTATAATTTATATCAAAAGCTATTTCAAGTATGGTATCTTAATTGAAAAGTAAGCCTGATCAGTCAGCATTAGTAAAAAACCTCAAGATTTAAATATATTGCTAATATTTACCACATGGATTGTCTGCAGGAAAGCAAAACGCTCATTAGTAGTCTGGTAATGGTGAAGGTCTTTAGAAACTAATTATTTTTGCCATTGAAGTGCTGTTTGCAGCTTTCTCCTGTGAAGTGAGGCTGTAGACAAGAAACATCAGCAGGCAAAACAAAGAAAGAAAACAGAACCCAAAATGTGTGAATGCACGTACACACAGGTTTTTTGTTAAGATAATACAAATCCTTGCCGTGCTCTGAAATAGAGTTGTTCAGACTGTAACATGGCCTGGTTCTGCTTTATCACAGTTACTTTTAACCACATTTCTAATTGCACTGTAACTAGAGCTATAGTATTTTTAATTATTTACCATAATCCTCCTCTCTCTAGCTTGTACTTAATTGTTCCTAATTAAGTGAATCTGTGTGCATCTTTTTAGATGTATAGTTCTCCTGCTCAGGAATCATGTATCTCAAAGTGCAATATCTGGGGTTACATTTTTCTGTTAACAATAAAGTTGGATTTAACAGACAATAATTAGTTTTAAAGAGAAAAGAAATATTTTGCTGAGGACTGCACTATCACTTTATCATTAATTAATGTTAAGGAAGGAAACAAATGCTGCATCTACTGGTGATAAATGACCCTGTCTGAGACTGTCATTGTATTTAGGTAATAGAAATTATGACATTATAGTATTTAAAGTTTGATATCCATGTCTTAGTTAATACGTTGATATAATCTGGTAGGAACAACCACTTGTAATAGTGGTGCATGGTTATAGATTTTAACTGATGTGGAATGCAAGCTCCCCTTGTGCTTTTTTTACGCCTTCTCCTTTGCAGGTCTTGGCATGGTGACACCAGTGAACGATCTGAGAGGATCAGATTCCATTGCCTACGAAAAAGGGGAGAAGTTGTTACGATGTAAATTGGCAGCTTTCTACAGATTAGCAGATCTCTTTGGCTGGTCTCAGCTTATTTACAATCATATAACAGTGAGTATTGAATCGACAGATAACTGAACCAATTGTTTTAACCTACAAGAGAATTGCTTCCCTCTCCCAGCTGTCATTTTCTCTTTGTGTGGAAGAGGAGCAAAGTGGTATTGAAAGCAGTATAATAGTGAAGAGATTTGTCATTGCATCTTAGGAATAAGAACTGGAACAGCTTGGATGTCAGTTACCATAGCCTGAATAGAGTCTTAAGAGAGTGTACATGAAAGTTCTTATGATGAAAGTCCTGAAAGACTCAATCTTTTAGTATCTTAAATGCTTTGAATAATTATATGTATTATTCTTCAAGGTCATGTCTTAGTTTTCTTGCTAAGTACTAAAATAC
Source organism: Strigops habroptila (assembly GCF_004027225.2). Classification (NCBI taxonomy): domain Eukaryota; kingdom Metazoa; phylum Chordata; class Aves; order Psittaciformes; family Psittacidae; genus Strigops; species Strigops habroptila. The sequence continues at coordinate 9,741,000 of NC_044283.2, forward strand.
CTTCTTAGTCATTCTGTTGAATTTTATAATTCAAGGTACCAACCTTTTTGAAAAAGAAGCCATAATATTTCTGAACATGAGTGAACTACTTAGCTTAATGCAGTGTGCCAATAATTTTCCTTGTCACTGAGTAATCGCTGGCATCCATAAAAATAATGACAGGGAGGTCAAATCAAGGAGGTTTTATATGCCAGAAGAATGATCAACATGAGTCCCATGAGTAAAGTCCCAGCTGTGGTGTGCAAACCAGGCAATTGTTTTCCTAACAGAGCTGAATTGTATTTTTCTACATAGTAGAGGTTGTTCTTTATGTATTTTCAGTTCTTCTAGTTGCAGTGTGCGTGAAATATAGTAATTTTGTTATTACTGCTTTTTGAGATTTCAGAGTGTATTATTTGTGAACTGATGAAGCTGATAAATGATATGGGTAGGCTTAGGATCAAGGCTAGATTGTTAGGTTCCTTCAATAAGGGAACATACCCAACATAATGGTTCTTGTAAACAACTCTGTGCTACCCCCTGATTTTACATATGTGACAGGAGATTTGATTTTGTAAAAGGGACATTAATGCAGTATAAAGATTACTGAGCAAGCGGGTTTGGAGATGCCTTTCAGTGTAAAGTTCAGCCCTGGGGATGTTTATGCTTTTAGATAAAAAGGTAAATGTAATGAAAAGCAGCATGCCTGGGGAAGTGGTTACGGCAGGGGCATGCGACTGGGATGGAATGCCTCAAGTTTGCTTTCTTTTGGTCTTTCTTCCATATACCCATACATTAATTAGTAATGTGGTAGTAAGGCACTCCTTTGGAATGTGGGGAATGCCTACCACTTCACGCAGAGCTGAAGTCTGACACAAGGTTTTCAGGTTTTTGTGAGTGGGTGCTCTTAATTACTAGGTGTTTACATTCAAGTTAAAAGCTGCCAGTGCACTCTTTATGTTAGAGAAAAATTACAGTAGCTTTCTCTGAGGGTCATAAGCCTGTGTGTTAGAGGAGAAAGGCGTTGTGAGGATATAAGAGCTACGCCAATCTGGGCATACTGGAGAGCTGGATGGAGTATCTTTACTTTTCTGGATCTCTATCAATCACTGGCAGCTGCCATGTGTGGAATTGTTCAGACTGGTGCAGTCCTGATGCAGCAGCAGAATTACAGAGCATCAAGAGCTTTCATGTCAAGCACAATAATGTGTAGAGTTAACTTGGGTGCCTCCAAAGTTAGGCAGAATTTGAGATTATAGTTTACGTAAGGCACACATCATTCACCAAGTCTTGGTTTGCTTGAGGGCATGAGCTGTTTATTGGATCTAAGCCTAAAGCAAGGTGGTTTGTGAGTCTTGCTGCTTGTTTATCTTGCATTTGAGCTTTCCTGTTAACGTTTTGGGTGTTTTGAGTAATACTTGTTCTTTGTCTTGCATAAATAAGTAAAATATTTTCTGGATCATTAACACTTATGCAGTGGAGAACTATTTCGGTGATCCATAAAAATACAGGTTAACTTCAACTAATTGGTTCAGTGTAAGGCTCTTATACTATAGCATGGTACCAGCTGGTTCTAAAGGAGTCTAGATTTGTACTTACAGCTTTTGGATGACTGATCAGCTACTTTAGCAATTTTTTTCCCTGCAGTAGGACTATATCAAAGTATGTATGTATTTAATGTTGCAAAAAGTAGAGACATGAGGGAGCATAAAGTAGCTGCATCTTGGGGAAATGAAAAACTCAAATACAACTATAAAAATACTAAAAAAACTCCCCACCCAAACAAAAAAAACCCAACCACAAACCCTGGGTAGACTCATAGCAAAATACGGAATTCTCTCACATGTCCAGTAAAACATTTGAAGCCTTTTAATTCTCTGTTGAGAGACACCTAAACTGTCTAGCTGGCCTGGACTTTTCATTATATAGGTTTTAAACAGATGTGTCCCAAGACGTGAATGGTGTGAAGTCAGAATTCTTTTTGTATTATAAACTCCTGATTGTGTGAATTAAAAGAGCAAAAACATAAGTGAAGGTCAGGTTACTTGGTAGAGAACCTGTAAGTGTGCTGTACTGCTCACAGTATTATCAGTTGCAGCATACATGAAAGTCACGCTGCATATGTTACAGGCATACTTGCCCATTCCGTGCTCAGGGAGTGGAGGTAACTTTCATGGATTTGGGCCTTCTTGTATGCTTTAATAGGATACTTTTAGCAACTTTTACTCTTGTTTTATCCTTAGGCCAGAGTAAATTCTGAGCAGGAGCACTTCCTCATTGTACCTTTTGGACTCCTCTACAGTGAAGTTACTGCATCCAGTCTGGTAAGCAATTGCTGTTTTTCAGAGCTTTAAAATATGAATGTCTGAATCTGCTCTGTCTGTGTATCTGTCACTGTTGAAATGTTATCCTAGAGAATGTTTTACTTTGTGTTACATGTTTAGAATAGTTTTATTGAACATGGCTGATTCTGGTACAGCTGAGATCTCTCCTTGCACATGTTCACCACCAGGTGTCCTCCAGTTGATGTAGCTGTGTAGAGGAGCCAGGTCATTTGGACAGCTCATCAATCACGTCACGCCCTTGAAAGCTGCTGGCTGTTGAGTCAGGCTTGTCAAGGGAAGCAGTATGTGTTTCAGACAGAAATGATGCAAATCGGTTACAATTTCAAGATACTGTGTCAGATGCCTAATTTAGATTAGCTACATCGTTTAATGATGTAGCTGAGGGTGTAGATAAATTATATTTTTGAAATCTGATGATTGCAGTGAAGACATAACTCGCTTAACTGTTAGCTGGTGGGAGGCGTTTTGTGAGTGTTTATCTTCAGTCTCCACTGCTGCTGAAGGCAACTTTGAGTTAGTGTGGTTGACTCTCTCTTGCACTGAAACAAAATAGGAGCTTTTACACTGTTCTTTCTACCTGGCTACTTTAAGGTAAGTAACCTCGAGCAGAGAGGTCAAGTAAGTATGCGCAGAGTAGTAACATTTCAAACGTGACACCTTAAGGTCCCAATACTCTCCCTCAGCTGTCTATAAATTTGGCTTTTTCTTGCATAACTCCACATTAAACATCTGTAAAATTTTAATTGAAAAAGCTGTGAGCAAAGGAACGGAGAAAACTGAGACCTGCCCTACTACAAGATTTCTAGAAGAGGGTAGGGCCATGCTGTAGGGGTGTTCTGTGTTTTATTTGGGGGTTTTTTAAAGGTGTTCTGCTTGTATCTCTCTATCAAGAAATGTAAGTACCTTGAGAATTAAGATTGCGTGAAGGTAGCGGAATGCACACACACACACACGCACATGTGCACTCACACAGTAGAGAGTATGTTCACACAGAAAACAGCAGCAGGATTTAATAAGAGGCACTACGGTGATAAGGCACACGGCCTAGCCAGATGAGCATGCTGACTGGCAGCCTGCTTACATGGCTGGCCCTTTATCACCCCTTTCTCTTAATTTCTCATATGCTTGTTCTTCCCTTACCCACTCTGAAACTCCATTTTCTCTGATCATGTTCAAGGTCCTATTACTCCTTTTCAGGTATCTGCAGAGTTTGCAAGTTCCTTATAAAACTCCACCATAACTCTCTGAAATGCAGCCATTTGTCACAGTGCTGTCTGTACCTGTCCCTTTCTTGCACCATTACCTCCTACAGGCAATGATTCCTTGTGTCATATCCAGTAGTTCCTCATGTCCTCTTCAGGTAGCTTAATCTCAAGCTGGGGCCCTGGTCACCTACCTATAGCCTTATCGTGCACATTCTGACACTTGCTAACATAAAATACTGAAGGAAATACAGGTTTAGAGCTTTAGTGGTAGATGCTGAATTAAATCACTTTGGCAGTCGTGATTCATTGCTGAAACTAACTCTTTTCATTCCCAGGTTAAAATCAACATCCAGGGAGATGTAGTTGATCGTGGAAGCACCAACCTGGGAGTAAACCAAGCTGGTTTTACTTTGCACTCCGCAATTTACTCAGCTCGACCCGATGTTAAATGCATCGTTCACATTCACACGCCAGCAGGGGCAGCGGTAAGCACGCTTCTGAGTTTGTCATCTCTTTACCCCCACCCCACCCAGCTGGAAAATAGGTGGGTCCCCCTTAATCATAGATTTGTTTCCTTTTTGAAGGGCACAAAGCCTTTAAGTCTGCCTTCAAATATGTGGTTATGTTTGAATCAATGAAATCCTCCTTATTTGGTTGTTAAATGACTGGTCAGACAGTAAAGCTCTGTAATTGGAAAATACATATTTCATATTTATGTGTCCTTTACCACAAAAGACCATATCCTTTGACAGTGAATCATAAGAGCTTTAGCATCTTTTATAAAGCACAATTTATCAACGTTTTCTTAAATATTTGAAGCTTTTCAAATACCTCTCAGTAGAGCAACTGGCTACAAGTTAGTTTTAGCTCTTTGGAATTTTTTGACAGTCATCTGATAACACTCTTTCAAAGATCACATTCTGGGGCAACCATTTTAAGGATAAATGATCAGATTTCTAAAATTGTGAATTATACTCTTAAAATGCTCCTTAACTTTACCCTCAGTGCTGTGGAATTACCTGTGTCAAAGTTCTTCATTGAATTTCTTCTTTTGGGGGGGAAATCGCTGAGTGGAGTGAAAGGAATGAAGGATGCAGTTGATTTTAGTTGAGGTTTTTTTAATGGGTTGATTTGGGTATTTTCCTTCAGCCTTTCCATCTTGGTGTTGGAAAACACGGTTGGAAAACTTGGTTTGGAAAATATGTTTTGTTTGTCATGTAAAAGCAGCCATACTGAGTCAGACCCAGGATCAGTGTGACTTCTCTATCCAATCCAAAAGTTGTGAAAAACAGAAGCTTTAGGGGTGGAGTGTAATACCACTATGTATGTGGCTGTTCAGACACCTATATATAATATATAAATATATATTTTTAATATAATTCTTATCATAGTTGTTTTTTCTGTTGCAAGTAATTAAGCTACTTGTTTTCATATTTCTCAGGTGTCTGCAATGAAGTGTGGTCTCTTGCCAATTTCACCTGAAGCACTTTCTCTGGGGGAAGTAGCTTATCATGACTACCATGGTATTTTAGTGGATGATGAAGAAAAGGTGGTGATTCAGAAAAATTTGGGGCCTAAAAGCAAGGTCAGTGTTTACATCTGGAATTAAAGACAAGTATGTTTGTGGGGGTGGGAGCGGTTTGTTCTTTATTCAAGAGCAAGAAAATACTTGTCTTACTGCTCTTAACTTTCTTTGCAATGTCTCTCTAGGTTCTTATTCTCAGAAACCATGGCTTAGTATCAGTTGGAGAGACTGTTGAGGAGGCGTTCTACTATATTCATAATCTAGTGCTTGCCTGTGAGATTCAAGTAAGAATTTTAGTATGTTTTTGTAATAATACAGTCTACTATATTCACCTTCAGACAGATTAATTACTGTCTCTGCACTCTTTACCTGGTTAAATTCTTGATCTAAACTAATATGGTGAGTTGTAAAATCATTATATTATGCAAGGACATCCAAAATATTGGTTTAACCAGTAATTTTCAAATGCTGTATTGGAACCATTGATTTACTATATACTGCCTGTTAAAACGTTTGTGTCTTAAGACATTTTCAAAGCCTTAAGACAACTTTTATATAAGTATGTTAGTTTATTTAGCTTAAAAATGAAGTCGATTTCTTCTGTTTTCTCTGATGTCAATTTGGGGAGCAATTTTGGTTGTTCTTTTCTCCCCTCAAGAAACCTAAAGCTGACTTTATTGTTTTTAAGGTACGTACCCTGGCGAGTGCAGGTGGACCTGACAATTTAGTGCTTCTCGATCCTGGAAAGTATAAAGCCAAGTCTCGTTCCCCTGAGTCTCCAGCAGGTGAGGGTACTGTATCCCATCCGAAATGGCAGATTGGAGAACAGGAATTTGAAGCTCTTATGCGAATGCTTGATAATCTGGTAAGGCATTTTTGTTTGTTTCATATGATAATGTAGAAAATATTTTAAAAGCAGCAATAAGAGACATTGGTAAAGAATGGGCTGCCTATAATTGAGATAGAACAGGCTGCAGGCTGTATAAACTTTCCCCAAAATTAAGGGCCCTCAGAGGAGGAGGCAACATGAAAAGCATCACAGAATGCTTCAGGTGTCCTTTGTGCAGGCAGCAGATGTACTTTTTTATTCATAATCTGGTAGTTATCAGTGAGATCAGAGGGGATCCTTGTGTGACTTGGCACTTCCAAATCAGAGTGTTGTGGTGCTTGCTACTCCTTAGTCTGTGATCTCCCCTCTGTTCCCGTTTCCTCCCAGAACGTGTGAAACAGTGTTAATGTTTTCTCAGGTGCAGGATCCAGCATGATTTGACTTTGTAAGACTCTGCTAGAACCTAGAAGAGCTCAAAAGGCAGACTTCAAATAATTAATGTATTGGGTAGTTAACTGCATTAGGTGGTAGATAATTACTCAAGATGCGCTTTAACAGTTAGAAGATGGAGCAGCAGCCAAGCTAATGCCTCAGCAGTGCTTAATGCATGGAAACTCTGCAAAGAAAGCTAAGGCCACGTACTCAGGGATGAAGTTTCTTTACAACTAGTTTTATTTATAAAGAATTAGAGTGCTTTGGGAAGCAGGCTATTCACAGTTTTTCTTTAAGCCATGTTGAAAATAGTTTTCTAGTGGAAAAATCTTAGAGAAACTGTTAAATGTTCTTTTTGTATGTTAAATGCTAAGCAAAATATGGAAGAAGGCGGGGGAAAACATGACTAGTTTATTAGAGAAGGTAAAAAGCAAAGCAAAATATAATTCAGAGGAAGTAAGAGAGAAAAACAACATATGTAGAGAAGATGAGGGAGGGGAACAATATGGACATAAAAGTAGCATATTTGAAGCCTTCCCTTGTATACAATCTGTTGAATTCTAGATGTTAGAGCACAGAAGAGATCTTCTTATCTGCCCTACGTTTTGTATCATACAGGTGCTTTTTTATGTTGCTGATTTAGAATTGTGAGAAACAAGCAATACATTTGATTGCAG